>NC_141153.1:14220000-14940000 GCF_053477565.2 Lygodium microphyllum | reverse complement strand
TCCACTACCCCCAAGCATGCTCCAAGTCTACTTGCAAGCGTGCTCCAAGTCTACTTGCAAGCGTGCTCCAAGTTTACCTGCAGCTCGAGCGACAAAATGAGATCAAAAGGAGATATTAAAAGGAGATCAAAATCTCTCTCACTAATCATGAGAGAGAGAGAGGTCTTCGGGAATTAAAGCCACCTTAACCTCCCTTGACCCTGCATGCAATTCAAATTTGAATGCAATTCAAAAATTCAAAAATAGGCTTGAGAAAGAAGTGGAAGTTCAAGAAGGAAATGGAGGTTCGACATCCAGCCAAAATGATATATAGATACAGATAATAGAGCCCCATGTTTGTTGGCTATACAGTATCGGAAGTAGCCTGAGCCCATAAAGGGCATGGACATGTTTGGTGAAATAGTTTTCATTTTGCCGTGACATTGATTGAATTATGGCTTATAGTTGATCGCCGATGATGCGACCTCGATTGTGTAGAGTAAGGGCCCATAAAATTGCGGCACATATAGACATCTAGCATGAGCACCTGGGCATCTAGCCTAGGCATCTAGAACTATGCCAAAGGCTTACAATTTAGCGCCTAGGCATTTGGAACTACCCCAATGGCTTACAATTTAGGAGTCTGTCATACATGAGTTAAAAATAATTACTACAAACATAGTAGTATAGAACCTTATAATGAGTGTGATTACACTTTATGCTCTTACTTTTAAGGAATCAAGTCGTTTGACATTTGCTGATTGGTAGTAGTTGATCCTTCCAATGGGCATGCCATGTGCATAGCCAAGTTTTCACACATGCAATGAATCAATTAGCAACATTGCTACCTAGTCTATTAGCCTTCTCTTTCACTACAAGGATATAGGAGAATAGCAATGGTCATTTTCGACTCAAATTAGCGGCATCACTATGCAATGCAAATAGTGACGGTACTCAGACAAAAAAAGTGGGCCGAAACCCGAGCGTGGCATTTTTCAGAGAGAGAGAGAGAGAGAGAGAGAGAGAGAGAGAGAGAGAGAGAGAGAGAGAGAGAGAGAGAGAGAGAGAGAGAGAGAGAGAGAATGAGAGCTTCTCACTGCTGACGCCACCATTTGTGAAGAAGAGGAGGAAGTGCACGAAGGGCGAAGAGGAGTTGCCGTTGCGATGAGGAGTCACCGAATCCATCCTGGGTCTTTGCGGTGAGTGCATTGCTCCCTCTTCATTTGTTTTTTGTTTTTTCTCATTTTCTTTTGCTTGTTTTTGTTAAAAATGATGTGTACTGAGAGAGAAAGAGAGGAAATGAAAGAGGGAGAGAAAGAGAGAAAAAGAAAGAAGGAACGAGAGAGAGAGAGGGAATAAACATGAAACATAATAAAGAAATAGATAAAGAGAAAGAGAGGGAGGGAGAGAGGAGAATTAATGGATAAAAAACAAAGAGAGTGTAAGATCTTGTTCTTTAATTTCTTCTTTTCTTGTTTGTAGTGGTAGTAGTAGTGGTGGTGGTGGTGGTACTAGTAGTAGTAGTGCATCTTTAATTTTTTCTTTTCTTATTTGTAGTAGTAGTAGTAGTAGTAGTTCTTTAATTACTTATTTTCTTATTCGTAGTAGTAGTAGTAGAAGAGAAAGAGATGTTTTGTTAAAGGTGCACATTGGGTGTGTTTGACGCTTCGGGAGGGTGAGTAGTGGTAGTGGTAGTGGTAGTGGTAGTGGTAGTGGTAGTGGTAGTGGTAGTGGTAGTAGTAGTAGTAGTAGGGGAGAGAGAGAGAGAGAGAGAGAGAGAGAGAGAGAGAGAGGTTTTCTTAAAGATGCACCTTTGGTGTATTCGAGAAGGCGAGTACTAGTACTAGTAGTGGTAGTAGTAAAGAGAGAGAGAGAGAGAGAGAGGTGGTGTTAGTACTAGTATATATATATATATATTGTTAAGGGTGTACCTTAGGTGTGTTTGACGCTTTAGAAAGGCGTGGAAGGCTTGTGTATCCAGGCTTGGTAAAGCAAAAGAGAGATTGGACTTGGAGGTGAATGAATGGTTTTATTGGCATGCTTTGCGCTACCTCCTCCTATGCTCTACATATCGAGTCGCACACAAAGAAAAAAAGGTGGCGAGGTCCGGTGCAATACCACGGGACGGGAAACACTCTGACATAGAGTAGCTACTTCCTCATTCCCATGCATAGCATATTAGACTTTACATACTGTAAGCTTGACCATCCGTAGGTGGGTGGAGACTTTACATACAGTAGGCCGTGGGTGGAGACTTTACATACGTTAATTTTGTTGAGTTATAATAGAAGAAATCCCTTCTCAAACAATTTAAGAAAGAAAAAAAGAATGATAACAATATTTTTTTTTTGTTATAACGTAGACCAAATGGAAAACGATGAAGACCGTGATGTTCAAGATCGTGAGGCATATGTTAATCAGCGTGTCCCATGTCCTTGCTCTCAATGTAAGCTGGCAATTAGATGAAAACGTCGATTGTCTATAGAACATGTATGACGCTTCGGTGAGTTTCAATCAGAGATCATTGATGAGGTGATCTCAAATTTTGAGTAAATGGTAAGAAAAATGTATATCAATCATATATTGTATTTGTAAGCTAATTGAATATCATATACAAAAACATTGGATGTGATCGTAAATCTATTACAGGGGGAGGTGATATTTCATCCCAAGGAGGAGTGCACCCTTTGCGGCTAGGTAGAAGAGTTCGTGGGCATGCGATGGATAGAGTGCTTGAGCCAATCCACCACTTGGAAGGTACTACCCAATCTATACCATCAATACTAAAGGAGATAGATAGCCTTTCAAACTTTCCTACAATCTTGGAGCTTGAGATGGAGGCAATGATTGATGCATTGATACCCATAGATGTCGAGACATCTGATCTACTTAGAGAGGAAGCATCCATACCATTATATGATGGGTGCCGAGTATCTCACCTGAAGACATTGCTTACACTCCTAAGTGTGCAAGCAAAATACGGGTGGAGTGATACAAGTGTGACCGAGTTGTTCAGGTACCTTCTATGTACGCTTTGTTGATTTCTTTTTGGCACCATCATAAAAAATAATTTTTCTTTTTCAAGGTGTTCTATGATTTTTTAAAAGGTTACTAAAGTATCATATATTACCACTTCCAAATACCATGCCTGAGTCTCGTGATGATGCGCGACATGTTTTACAAAAGCTTGGCATGGACTACTACAACAGCATCCATGCATGTATCAACGATTGCATATTGTTTTGAGGAGAATACAAGACTATGGAGACATGTCCAAAGTGTGGTGCTCATAGGTATCGGTAGGACTTGCAAGGGCAAACCATCCCTCAAAAAGTTCTTAGACAATTTTCACTTATCCCGTGTATACATCACATGTTTCGTACGTCTGGCATGGCAAGCTTGACAACATGGCATGCACAAAACAGATCCACAGATGGAGTCTAGTGAATATCAGTGGATTCACGCGCATGGAGCTACATTGACTTTACCTTTCCAAGCTTTCCCAAAGAGCCAAGGAATCTTTGGCTCTGTTTTGCTATGGATGGTGTGAGCCCATTTAGTTTGCACTCAACTTCTTACAGTGTGTGGCTTGTAGTCCCTGTTAACTAC
Organism: Lygodium microphyllum; assembly: GCF_053477565.2. Taxonomy (NCBI): domain Eukaryota; kingdom Viridiplantae; phylum Streptophyta; class Polypodiopsida; order Schizaeales; family Lygodiaceae; genus Lygodium; species Lygodium microphyllum. The sequence continues at coordinate 14,936,412 of NC_141153.1, read as the reverse complement.
AACATCCCTCCATGGCTTTCTATGAAGAAAGGATACCTCATACTTAGCTTACTCATTCCTGATTGCTACAAAGTCAAGAATATGATATGTATATTTGTCCATTAGTCGATGAGCTTAAGATTTTGTGGGAGGAGGGAGTCGTTGTGGAAGATATGAGCAAGCATGCCAATATTCAAGCCATTCTCATGTGGACCATGCATGAATTTTCAGGATTCAGGGAGTACTCAGGTAAGTAGGCTTATGTTCTTGGTAATATCTATCATAGCTCGTTCAAGTTTGTATTCATTGGATAGAGGTGTTGGAATAGGTTTGGTTACCTTAGGTTATCATGCATGTCCATTGTGTGGGCTACAGTTAGACTCTCGAAGGTCACAAACCATGAAGAAGATGGTATATCAAGGACACACTGCTTTTTTACCGAAGGGTCATGAACTAAGGGAAGGTTTTCTTGGACAACCTCCAGCAGGAATGAATGCCTAAAGCTGGCACGAGCTGAAAATGGTCCACACGGAGTCATCTAAACGGAATGCGATGGTTCTTAGTTCTCTACAAGTTGCTATATTGGATCCACTTATAGATCAACCATTTGTTGGATTCCATGCATATTTTCAAGAATGTGGGCAACTTATTATGGGACCACACCACAGGAAAGAGAGACACTGCAGGGGCATGAATGGATTTGAAAGAGGTAGGCAAGATGGAGGCGCTTTGTGGCCGCAGTTGATGAGTGCTGGTGGTTGCTTGTAGCTACCTCGTGCTCGTTAGGTTTTGGCCACTAAAGAAGAGCACATTGTGAAGTAAATTATCAAGTCTATCCGCTCTCCAATGGGTATGATGCATTCTCTCAGGTCCGCATTCTCTAAAGACGATCAATTATCAGGGCTAAGATCCCATGATTGACATAAGATATGTCAGGTTTGTACTACGAATGGATTGTAAGTGACCTGCGTATTTTGCTATTTGGAGTGTAGTCGTTGTTTGTAATGATTCTTCATTTGTGGCAGTTTGTACTACCGATCGCGATCGCAAGATGCCTTACTCTAGAAATACGTGGGGCGATTTATAGGTTGTCAAATTTAGTGCAATGGATCTCAAAGAAGGAGATCAAGACATCCTCTATTGAATTCGCAAGACGGGGACCAGTGGAGATGGTCAGTCTCTTTGAGAAATACATGTCGACCAGTATGCCTTCAATACAAACCCACCTTCTGGAGCATCTTATAGATGAAGTGGAGATTGCTACATATGGACCTGTCCATACACGATGGATGTTATTCTTGGAGAACTTCATGAAAACCCTGAAAGGCTTTGTGCGACAAAAAGCTCGGCTAGAAGGTAGCATGGTTGAAGGTTGGTTGGTGTCTGAGGTGTTAGTGCATATTTCACAATGGCTACTAATGGTGGATTCAGACAACAATATGCTATGGTTGCTGAAGGATGATGATAGATTGACTGGAGATGTGGTGGTTGAAAATGGGGTAGAAAAAAGAATGGATGCTGCAATGGAGGAGAAAGTGAATCGTTTTTGTATGTTGCACCATGCCTCCATGGAGACGTGGCTCGCTAGGTACGAGCAAGCTAGGAAAAATTGGGAAGAAGCGCGATTTGAATTTCAATGTAGTACGTGTCATCGACTGATTCGATATCCTAAGGATATGGAGGAGATGTCGCGGTTTATGTCAACACGATGGTTGCATGGAGCTTTGATTGTAGCATCTCGCGAAGGGGCAGAGGTCTCAATTGAGGAGTGGGAATTCTCGAGGGGATGTAGTCCAAAGGTGACGATGTATTTAGGGTTTGTCGCATCTAGATTTTATATGCAAAAACTAATTGATTGTTTCAATGTACAATACAAAATATACAATGCGGCGTGGTCACGTGGACGGCATGTTTGCGTGGAGCGTATCGACACAATATGCTCCACAGCAGATTGTAGTATCATGGCAAAGTTCAAGTAAGAGAGCTGACAGTGAGCAACGCATCCAAACACTATTATAGATTAGATAAAGTATTTTGGGAGCTTGCAAAGTATTATCATGGTGGATTACTATAGCTTCTCCATGATTCTATTCGATGTGCAGTGATTCAAAGTGGTACTTGAAGGAGTTGGGGCAATAGTTCGACGAGGTCCATCTAGATTTCTTGAAATAGATTTCAAAAAAAGGACGGATTTGCGCGACATGTTTGTATAGTTGGCCCATTGTGAACAGGTTCATGAACTCATGCTTTTTTAAATTTTATTACGACATGGTATATGTCACACAAGTTAAATCTCTCTTGTACGTGATTTTGAATAGGTAATTTTCTATCCAAATCCTCGACAATCTTGATGGTGGTATGTTGTACCTTCAACTCCCCGAAGTGTGAGAGTATATGATCAAAGCAATGTTCCCAGCATAGATGAGGACAGTATGCAAATAGAGGGGTCGATATTGCAAGTGATGGAGGCCATCAAAATCTTGAAGCATGTAGAGGAGTCAGAATAGGGTAACAATGATGGAAATACAGGAGTCCAAGAATTCTTTGAGAACGAGTTGGACTCATCCTTTTGTGGTGACCTGTCTATCGACCTTCCAGTGTATGTGGAGTTGTGTTGTCAGGAGATTGACATGGGACCATAGGGTACTTCATACATGGAGTATCCACCTACTCAATTCGTTGATGAATCACTTATAAGGGTACATAAGATATGCATTTTAAGTAATATCATTTTTTAAAGATTTATATTACCGTGCTTTGCTTATTTATATTGATTATGCTAACATCAATTTTTATCGATGTAGGTGACCTTTGTGGATATTTGGATCCGCATGATGAGTCGAGGGATGAGCGACGAGGAGCTATAGGAGATCTTCACACGTATGTCTCTCTAGACTCCTTTACGGTGGGACGAGCTTTCGGATGGCGAGGATCTATAGTTCGCCCTTGGATCTATGGAGCGCACATCCTCTTCTTTTTTCATCATGTGATTTATGTAGGCATTTTCTATGCACTATGTTATTATCATCCTTTGTATCTTGCCATGATTGTATAGTTGCTTTCATTACGTGATCTTGTATTTATTCTATGTATGATTAGTCTTATGGATTCAAGTACACTTTGCCTTCATTTTGATGAGCATTATACACTTTAGTGTAACTCTTTTGTATGGCCCAAATAAAGCACATACCACAAATAAAAATTTTCCCCTGTAACTATCGCTATAAGCGTCGCAAATTTATTGCACGTGTCACTATTAGCGTCGTAGTTAGCATTGCAAATTTATGGTACGTGTCGCTATTAGCGTCGCAAATTGTCGCTATATACGTCACTATTTGCGTCGCTATCAGCGACGTAAATAGTAACGCATATAGCAACGATGATAGCAACTGTTCTATGGCATCACTAATATCGACGTTTTTTGCGACGACGAGGGTAAAATTTTTAATGAACATTTTCATCGCTTTGAATGTCGGTATGAGGCCTATATCTTGTAGTGTTTGTTAGCCTTGCCCTTGCTAAATATATAAACAATATATTTAATTTGATTTCATTTATTATTTCCTTATTTGGAAGGAATTACCCCATTACAAGCTACACAATTGTATCCTCCCCCAAGCTTGTTTGGATAGCTTCAACCCCTTATCAACTCTTTCACCTAATCACAAGAAAAAAGTTTATCAATGTTTGCTATTGGATAGTCACCTAGTTACCTAGCAAGTCACCAATAGCATAAACTAGCTACCTCATTATTGGATAGTGAGTTGCTCATATCTACCTTGTTTGTTATTAGGCAATCATGCATGCTACTCTAGCTAACTAGCTAGTCAACAAGTTAGCCAAAGTTAGCCATATGATATCTAACTAGTTGTTAATAGTTGATTATTAGCTAAGAAGCTATGTACTTACCTAACTCCTTGAAATTTTTACTAATGAGACTAGAGTAGCTATAAATCTTTTTTGATGAGCTCTTTTTTAAATGTAAGCTTTTCTAAAATTTCATGTACCACTTGTCAAAATTGTGTTGTTCTTAGTGATAGAAAGATGATTAATGAACAAGAACCTACCCCTAAGAGGGGGACAAGAATTAGAAATGACTGCTAATGCCCCTTAAGCTTAAGAGAAAAAAGGAATCTACCCAAGGAAGGGAGCTTTTCTTTTCACTGGCTATTTGGTGGGGTAGTGGCCCATGAAGGTGATGAACTAATTTGAAAGGATGGTCATCCATGTTTAGACTATCATGGACTAGAATTCTATTTAAGTTGGAAATCCACAATGGTGAAAGCCTAATATAGTGATGCCATGTGGAGTTAGAATACCTTGCAAGTGGTAAACTCCTTTTTTTGAGGGACAACCCCGAGGGGGTTCACCTTTAAGAAATCATATATTTAATGTGCCTTCAAAGGATATTAAAAAATACTCTTTCTTTACATACTATAAGTCTTTAAAATGATCCCTTTTCCTTTTCTAAGCTTATAGATTCTTAAAAATTGTAATTTAAAAGATGCATAGATAGGGTGTTGTATGTGCGCGTAGTGAATGTCGAAAGGTCCCCAAGAACAAAAAACTCTACAAAACCTTCATAAAAGCAAAAAGAGAGTTTGCACAATATGAGACAAAAAGACCAATTGGGTGCAATCTCCCCCCATGCCTTGTGTGAGTGCTTCACAAGGCATGTATTTATAGATTTATTTATCTCCAAGCTAAAAAATAGCACACTTTACAATCAACATGCTTTTTTGTTTGCCTTTTCCCTAATATAAAGTAATGTGTTTGGGCGTCCAAAAGTAGGGTTGTGCCCAAATGCAAATACTAAATAATGAAATATTTAACCGAGCGCCTATGCACATACAAAATAATGAATGTTTGTCAAGAGCTTTAATAAATAAGCGTGCCTAAATAAATATTGACTCCACGCCTTTAGTGATAAGACGCATGCCCATAAAAAATAATAATTCTTCTAGGTATTTTGAATTCACACCATCGTGCCGGTGCTACCCAACGCCTCCATTGCCTTCTCTACACATCAATTGAAATATTCACAATTGTTAGAAAATAATAAGATAAAATCCATAAAAGTGAATACATAATAGTCTTCAGCTACAAAATAATTAAATAGGTTGGAACTATGTCCTAACCTTAATTTAATTTGAGTACACACTCTTAACTCATAAACATCCATTAATTTGATATGTATTTTACAAAATCACCCATTGTGTGGAATCACCCACGTGTACATTAAATTAATTTGATGCCCGAAAATGACAGGCATCCCCATCAACTTCTCGCACAAGGAATCCACCTTGTGTACCTTTGTGTACAAGCCCCTGCAAATAAATATAGTTTTATAGAATCCACTGAAAACCTCACGGAATCCACAGTAGAATAAAAACCTCACAGAATCCACCATGGAATATGCCTCCTGGCATCATACCCCCGGGGTGGGATAGCAATTGTCCTCAATTACTATTAGCCCAATGTGGAGTGAGTAGTGAGGGGTAAGCACTTAGGTCGCAGGCGTGAATACATTGGGCCTCTTCAACAGGATGATTTTTAAACTTAACCAAATATCTAGAATACCTATGGCTAGTTCTACTGGTCATAATGTCAGTGCTTAGAATAGTTTTAGGTTCAAAGATTTTAGTTTCTTCTTCTAACAAATGAAGGTTTTCATAGACAGGGTGGACAGGTAATTGGCCTCTAAAAGATCGTAATAAATTGATAATATGAAAAGTATTATGGATCTTCCAATGTTGGGGTAGTTCTAATTTAAATGCATTGTCATTGATCTTGTGAATTATTTTGAAAGGTCCATAAATCCTAGGTGTTAATTTAACAACAGGGTGTTTCTCAACACTTTGCAATCTTCTCTTTTCAATGTATAACCAAACATAATCATCAACATTGAAACTCATGGATTTTCTTTTCTTATTAGCTTGTTTAGTGTATGATTGCTAGGCTTTCGCAATCATGTCTTTAACTTGAGCAAAAATAATAGCATGCGTATTGGAAAAATCATCAACAGCTTTAACTTTATTTGACAATGATGTGACAGGTATAGGCAATTATGTCCATCAATGATTTCAAAAGGTGCTTTATGAGTAGTTGTGTGTGGTGTATTATTGTATGCAAATTGAAGTAGATGTAAGTGTGTGTCTCATGTTTGTGGTTTTGAAATTGTGTATGCATGCAAAAGATCTAGAATTATACTGTTAGTAGCTTCTATTTGCCCATTTGTTTCAAGATGAAATGCAGATGAGAAATCAAGTTTAGTACCCAAATTAGCAAACAAAGTAATCCAAAAATTATTACAAAATCTAGAATCACGATCAGAAATAATAACTTTTGGCAAACTATGGTTGGTGAAAACAGTCTTAAAAAACAATTGTGCAGCTTGAGATGCAGTTAATGTTTTCTTACATGGTAGAAAATATGCTTGTTTACTAAATTGATCTACTATAGTCCAAATCATATCATGATTAGCTTGTGTATTAGGCAAACCAGTTATAAAATCCATTGAAATATGTTCCCATGGTCGATCAGGAATTGGTAAAGGCATTAACAAACCATGTTGCTTACCATGGTGTTGCTTGACTCTTTGGCAAATCAAACACTCAGAAACATCAGATTCCATTTGTGGCCAGTAAAAATCTTCAACCAATGTTCTTAAAGTGGAAATAATACCTCTATGTCCTTGATATGGAGGACAATGAATTTCGTGCAATACAAATTATCTAAATTGAATAGTGATACACAATCTTTTCTCATAAAACATAAATCCATAAGAATAAGACAAAGAATCAATTGGAATCCAGTTATTGGCAAATAATTTGTTCAAATAAGCTTGAAAACTGGGGTCATGGTCATAGGTATCCTTCATAGGAATAAGGGAGTCAAAAGATAGAATGGAAATATTATAGATACTTGGTCTTCTACTCAAGGCATCTGCAGCAACATTCTCTCTACCTAGTTGGTATTGGATAAGTGAATGAAAACTTTGAATAAAAGCATCCCATTCAATATGACGGTCAGAAATTTGTGGCTGACTAAGGAGATGTTTGATACTTTGTCGGTCAATTTTGATCATAAATTCGGATCCCATTAGATAATGTTTTCATTGATGTAAAGCTTCCACTACCGATAACAATTCTTTATCATAAGTGGAATACTTCAATTCAAAAGGTTTAAGTTTGCAACTAGAATAGTCTATGGGATGTGAATCTTGCATGAGGACAGCTCCTATTCCTGATCTACTAGCATCAATAACTACTAGAAAGAACGGTAGATTAAAATTAGGTAATTGCAAGACAAGTGCATGTGTTAAAGCATGTTTCAACAAATCAAAAGTTTTTTTTTAAAATTTTCAAATGATACACAACACCTTCTTTAACAATTTCGTCAAAGGCAATGGAAGCAATGAAAAATTTCTCACAATTTTTCTATAAAACTTGGCAACACCTAAGAAAGGACATACCTCATGCATATTTTTAGGGACTGGCCAATTCGAAATTGCCTCTATCTTTTTAGGATCAACACAAATAACATCAGAAGAAACAATGTGGCCTAAGTATTTAATTTGGATTTGGAAAAATTCACTCTTGTCAGGGTTAGCATACAATTGATTCTCTTTCAACAATTTGAAAACCAAAGATAGATGTTCACAGTGTTCATTCTTATTCTTACTGAAAACCAATATATCATCAAAGAAAATAATCATACAATTCTGATACTTCAAAAATATACGATTCATCATAGGACTGAATGTGGATGGTGCATTGGTCAAACTAAAAGGCATAACAAGAAATTCATAATGACCAAACTAAGTTCTAAATGCAGTCTCAAAAATGTGAGGTGTATCCAATCGTACTTGATGATATCAAGATTTGAGATCTATCTTGCTAAAAATAGTGGCCCATTGTAGTTTATCAATGAGGTTGTCTACCCTAGGGATCGGATATCTATTCTTAACAATGATTTTGTTTAGGGCACAATAGTCAATGCACATCCTATAAGTATTATTTTTCTTCTTGACTAATGGTATAGGTGCACCAAAAGGAGAACTACTGGGCCTAATAAGTCCTCGGTTCAACAGTTCTTCAACTTGTGCTTGGATTTCTTTTTGCTCAATCTGATTGTGTCTATAAGGTGCTTTACATGGTGTCTGAGAACTTGGGATTAAGTCTATTTTACGGTCTTTAGGACATGTAGATGTGGTAAACCAGATGGTAGAACAGCAGCAAAACAATCTTGAAATTGTGCATGCTTAGGATGCATTTGATTTTCATTAGCTTCAATTTCATTCACCCATACTAAATATGATTTACTGCCTTTTCTCAATGCACGTTTAGCCTTTGTGTAATTAAGTAGTGGAAAATTATCAAAGATGTGTAAATCCATGCAATGTGATTTGGTTTCCATCTAAGAATGAATTTTCATGGAATGTGTGGAATAATCTATATTAGGATTATATTTGTGATGCCAAGGCATTCCTAAAATAATATCACTAGCTTGCAAAGGTACGGCCAAGAAATTTCTGAGCTTAACATAATCACCAATTTTAATCTCTAAATCATGAACTTCTTGTGTATCATTGTATCTAGTGCCGAAGAATACAACCTTTATGCGATAATGAGTTGGAAGAGTATGTAAATTCAATTCTTTTACCAACTTTGTAGAAATAAAATCATGAGTGCTTCCATCATCGTGTAAAACAATCTTTTCTTGACCATGCACAAAACATTTCATTGTTAATAATGAATGAGAATTTGACATACCTAGTAAAGTATCTGAAGTATCATCGATATCATCGTCATCTTCAGTGAAGTCTGGCATATCTTCATGGTCTTCGTCTTCAGTTGCTCCCAAGTGATTGATTTGAATTGCTTGCTTCTTGGATTGACAGATCACTGCTAAGTGTCCAGGTTGATGACACTTGTAGCAAACCATAGGTTTTTCTTTGGAGACATTATTGGCAAGGGTTGGAAGTTTGGGTATATTGGGATTTTGCTGGAGAGAAGGCTTAGGGTTTGAATTAGCAGTTGATGGTAAAGCAAGAGGTCGAGTCGTCCAAGGTTTACGGAAAGAAGAAGGAACAAAGCGATTTTGATTGAATCTTCGGAAGTTAGAATTGAATTTCTTTTTACCAAAGTTACCATTAATTGAAAATTGTTGTGTTTGCTTTTCTCATCCAAGAATTTTATCCTCAACATCATGTGCTAAAGAAATCGCATCCTCCAAAGTCTTTGGCTTGAACATATTCACTTTCGCATAGAAGTGACCAAGCAAACCGATCATATACTTGCGCTTATGAGTCACCTTAAGGACATCTTCAAGCATTCGAATTTGTAGTAAGGCACTCCAGAAACGCTCAAAATATTGCGGGATAGATTCATGATCTCTTTGTTGCAAGAGATCTTACTGTTTGATAGCTTTTTCATGGAATTGAGGTGGAAATAAATTTTGCAAAAATTTCTTTTGAAAGGCCTCCCAAGTAGAGGGACAATCAACACTCTTGTGGACAACAGTCCACCATAATGATGATTTGTCTGCTAGATGGTTAGTGACATATTTAAGTTTATCATTTTCAGTATATTGCTCTTCATGAAAATAATCATCAAACTCACTGATGAAAGCAATAACAATTTTGCCATCATGTTGCCCATTAAAAGTACGAAATTTGAAATTTCTTTTACTTATCTTGACCTCTTTCCTGAGAGATTGTGCATCAAGTATTGTATCAATTGTACGTTGAATAACATCTTTAGGTTACGCTTCGTCTTAATCAACAATGGATTGTTGAAGTGTAGCCAATTGTGCTTGCAAATTTTGACGTGCTCTTCACTCTTCTTGAAGCTGTATCATGATTAGGTCCAATTTTTGCTTCATAGTCAGCTTTGGCAAATCACCTTCGCCCATTAAATCATCCATGTGATAATCGGACATCCTACAAAATCTCAAACTGTAAGAAGTTGGAAATAGTTAAAATGTTGATAATATGCCATGTCACACTGACATTGGTATATAAGGAGATAAGTTGTAAATTTCCACATCTTTTTGACATATCAATACAATTACAATCTTTCTCTCCCTTCTTGCTCCAAGCTTCCATGGCTTCTTCATCTTTCCTGTCTTTCTCTCTCCAATTCTAGTCTTTCTCTCTCCTCGTCACTCTATTTCTCTCTCTTCCTGCAGTCTTTCTCTCTCCTCTGCAGTCTTTCTCTCTCCTCTTTCTCTCTCCCTAGTTCTCTCTCTGACAAGTGGTATCAGAGCTTCAGTCTTTGATCCATTATTTTCTTCCATTTTCACTCTCATTTTCCTATTTCAAAACCAATTTCAGACAAAAATGGTACAAGACAGTGACTAGTGGAGTGCTGCAGGACAACTACAGTTAGCAATGACTACATCTGGAGTTATCCAAGGTCAGATATGGCGGGTAAAGGCTTAAATGGCTGGACGTCATCAAATTTTATGCAAAAATGGAGGTAACTAGGGTAAAGAATGGTTAACCGGGCTTAGTTACAGACTAAACTCCAGTTACTTTTCAAAAGAGAGCTTCTCTCTCTCTCTTTCAAGCTTTTGGCTGAAGCTTCCATGGTGGATGTCAATAATCTTCACAAATCTCTCTCTCTGTGCTGAATATCTCACTGCCAAACCATGGGGTAAAGATTCCTTGTGTCATAAGCTTCAAGAGGAGTACCAGGCTTGACCATTGCTGAAGAAGATTAGCCAGGAAGCAGCCCGAAAAATGCGCCGCAAATTGCGCTGATCTTCCTGCCCTCTTCTCACTGCTCAGCTTGCTCCACTACCTCAGCCATTAATCACAGCTCTTGAAGGCTTCATCAAGCACTGATTGGCAACAATCTTTAACCTCTGAAGTATTCTGATCAGCCATTCCTCTGTTCAAACCCTAATACACAGCAGGGCAGCCATAGCCACAGACATGGAAGCTCAAATTTCTCATGATTTTGGACTTTCCCGACCTTCAAGGCTTCTCTAAAGCTGAATACAAGCTGGATAGACTTCAAGATTGAAGACATTGAAGAGATTTCAGCCCGTGCATGTCAATGAAGCTCAAATGGAAGGAATATTTTGGGGCTTTTCATCAGAGAGCTTGAATCTTTGAAGTTCAAGTGTTCAAGCAAGGCTGGAGTATTGATCTTTCAAGGATTTCATCATATTGAAGCATGTATGGACTGATTTCATGGAGATTTCAAGCTTTATGTTGGATTCATGGTGGATTATGAAGAACTCTTGCATCAATCGGGTTAAAGCTGATATCCATAATCATTTTCAAGCTTAATGGAGGTATTTTCTTTTGCTAATCTCTGAAATCTCTCAATAATCCTATTGCTAATGGCTTTTCCACTTGTTGATGAGAGGTTATTGATCAATTAATTCACTGAATTGATCAATAGATCAGAGAATAGTATTAATTTTCTTCAATTTCAGCCTATTTCATTGAATTCCTTTTGATTCAAAACCATTACTCATCTTAGGTAACATTTGATCAGCTTGATGCATAACCTTGATCTGTTTTGTTGAAATTCTCTCTTATCCAAGCTGAAATATTGTAAAAGGGTAAGTACTAGCAATCAGTGAGTCACTGAATTGCATAGGTAAACCCTTCTCCCACCTCAAGTTCTTTTATCTCAATCAATTGCATCTCATGAAAGGCTGAATGAATATTTTCCAAATGCATATCATGCTGATTGCTTAGTACACTAGCCTCTGCCATGTTGATATTCCCACCGAGGAAAAAGGTGGATGCCGGGGGAGATAGTGGGACAAAAGAGAGGTGACCCTCCCTCACTATCGAAGATCCCGAAGGGGTGCAACCAACCGACCCGGGGGGAACTTTGCCCACCTCCCGGTGATTCGGAGCCCGTGTAGGGAGCCCGTCCTGCCGTTTTATCCCTCACACAGGTACAGCGAGTGGAGAATTGAAGATTGAAGACTTTCCAACGACTCAAGTACCTATTGGAGTAAAACAGGGTAAAACAGGGCATTTTCAGGTTACCCACAGGGTATTTACAGGTGGATACAGGTACACCCTTTGATACTGAAGTACAGGTGCAGGTACTACAGGGTACCCACAGGTCCTATATACCCCTTTGCAGGGTTTGGTAGCCTTTGGAGGTTACTTTCTTGCATTACAGGGTCAAAACAGGGCACTTACAGGTCTAAACAGGGTGCAGGACTGGACAGTTCAGACTCTGAAAGTCAGTTACAGAATTTTCTGTCCTAAACCTGTTATAGCGTGCTATAGCTCATCTCGAAGAGGGCATTGTAAGCTTCGATTCGCACAAAAAAGTTTTGCAATCGGAGTTTTCTAGCCAAAGTTATAGCCGTTTTACTGACAGGGGGTACTGCAGGACTGCACTATTATGGCAGGGCATAAAGGCAAAAATAAGGTCCAGGAGGATTATGCACAGCAAATCAGGGATTCTATGATGGAAAGCACATTTCAAGAGAACCCTGAAGAGCCTCAACAAGGAGAAATTAGCATGCTCAATGATACTTTGTGTGCCCATGAGCTGAGACATAGGGAACGACATGAGGCCATCCTGTCAAGAATGGATCAGATGGTTCAATCTACTGATCAGACCAAGGCTTCTATTGATAGGTTGGTAATATCCAATGACTTACTCATGGCACAAATCTCTAAACTTTTACAATTGCAAGTGGCATCAAAAGAAGTTAATGAGAAGGCTTGTTCAAACAGTGACCCTTCAGTCCCACTTCAGCCATCCAACCAAAATGGTTATGGAGATGGGATCATTGGAAGAAGAGGCATTCAAAAAAATGGTTATGCTCATGGACAACATGTATATGCTGATGGTACACACTATGATCTACATGTATCTTATGAATATGAACAGCAACAACATGCAAATGAATATGAGCAGTATGCAAGTACATCTGGACAGCATGTTAATGCTTATACATATGATGTACCATATCATAATGTAGAGTATCATCCCATTGAACCTTGGCAGCAGAATGGTTATTATGGTCAACATGCTTATGCTTATGAGCATCCATCTCTTCAGCAACATAGTTCTTATGGATGTAACAGAAATGGTTATGCTTATCAGTACACTTCTAGCTTTGATCAACAGCAAGCAAGTGATTATGACCAATACAGTGGGATCAATGATCAAAGGCAACATGCTTATGTTTATGAGCAGCAAACATCAGTAGAAACAACTGCATATGCTCAACCTAATTGTCCCTCTGATGTGCAGCAGGACTATTATCACCATATGCAGTATGGACAGCATGAGCAATATGGTTATGAGTATGGACAGCTATCTGTTGTACATGATGAGCATGGGCAGCCATCTGTTGTACATGTTGAGCATGGACAGCCATCTGTTATACATGAACAGCAAGATGACTATGAGCAGCATGTCAAAAATATCATAGAGCTGACTAATGGTGATGAACAGGTGTGTAAATTGCTATCTAAAGCTAAACGTGTTAGACACCTTACTAGTGATACAATACGGGAATTGCATGCTGCGGGCTTATGCTATCGTTGTGCTAAGCCACTATCTTGTAACCACCAAGCCACATGTAGTGCAAGGTCTGCCAAAATAATCTTGTTATTCGAATATTATGATGTAAATGATGAAGAACATCTTGTTGAAGATGATGAAGAACATCTTGTTGAAGACCATTCTGGTATGAGTCCACAACAAGAAGTTCAACAACAAGAAGTTCAGTTCAAGAAGGCAGATTATGGACAGCGTGTGGACTTGGAAGATCATCATGCAATGGAGACTTTGTTAGTGAGTACTATCATGATGATCGTGTTTCCAGCAGTATTTGATTTCGATCTTATGAAAGTTGATCCTATGCATGGCAAAGATACAACTTTTCCTTTTGATCCGGGAGGTTACAGGCTGATTTTGACCTTCTGTATAGATTAGTACTACTATTGAGTATTAGGTAATCTTTTCTTTTATCCCTTGTAATGCTGTACAGAGTAGTACTCTGTTCTATCCATCTCCTCTTTAGCTTGTTTCTAGGTTTGTTTTTGAGGACAAAAACTTTTGGGAAGGGATGGATTGTAAGAAGTTGGAAATAGTTAAAATGTTGATAATATGCCATGTCACACTGACATTGGTATATAAGGAGATAAGTTGTAAATTTCCACATCTTTTTGACATATCAATACAATTACAATCTTTCTCTCCCTTCTTGCTCCAAGCTTCCATGGCTTCTTCATCTTTCCTGTCTTTCTCTCTCCAATTCTAGTCTTTCTCTCTCCTCGTCACTCTATTTCTCTCTCTTCCTGCAGTCTTTCTCTCTCCTCTGCAGTCTTTCTCTCTCCCTAGTTCTCTCTCTGACACAAACAACCTCACACACTCAAAATCTTGTTAGAAGGATGAGTGTAGCTCAAATTTAGGTTTACAATGCTTGCTTAAAAAAAATAAATGGATTTTTACTTTTACGATCTTCTTCCAAGTGAAATAGTCTTCCGCATAGACTGCATGTGACACTCTGCTTGCTATAAATTAGCTCTGCCAAGTTGCAAGTGGGAATAGATACTCTAGAAAATTGGTTCAAGAGTTACCATAGTGTGAACATCCGCTATGGAGGAGATTGAAGATTGAAATTTTAGGATTTAGTAAAGCTTAGGAACTTTAAGCTTTTTAAAAACTTAAGAATTTTTGGAATTTGATGAGGACGGTGGCATGTTTTAGCCCAAATCAATGCCATTGAGTACATACTCCCGCCGCCAATCGTGGAATTTTGGAGGCTTAAGCCTTTCTTAAGCTTTTTTAAGCTTATAGACTCCAAACTCAGTAAACTTCTTCTCTGCTTCTTTGTCACAAAAAACGACTTACGAAGGATCTTCAGTGGTGGTTCTCCACCTCCTAGGAGAGGTCCTTCACGATCTGAGAGCACAGCAGGGGATTCTTCACCACCAGGAATACGCCTATATTGACGGTTCCACGCAAGGCAGGATGTAGAGCTCGTTCGTTCTAGGAGCTTCGCCTTCGTGCAAGATGGTAAGTGATTGGAAGCCCTTGATCTCAGCTTCACTTTGATACCACTAATGCATAAATCGGGTGTTATATGCACGTGAAGTGCATGCTGGAAGGTCCCCAAGAACAAAGAACTCTACAAAACCTTCATAAAAGTAAAAAGAGAGTTTGCACGAACATGATACAAAAAGATCAATTGGATGTAATCTCCCCCCATGCCTTGTGTGAGAGTTTCACAAGGCATGTATTTATAGATTTATTTATCTCCAAGCTAAAAAATAGCCCATTTTACAATTAGCATGCTTTTTTGTTTGCTTTTGCCCAAACATAAAGTAATGTGTTTGGGTGTCCAAAAGTCGAGTGCTGTGCCCAAATACAAAGACCAAATAATGGAATATTTAACTGAGCATCTATGCGCATACAAAATAATGAATGTTTGTCAAGCACTTTAATAAATAAGCGTGCCTAAATAAATATTGATGCCACGCCTTTAGTGATAAGGTGCACGCCTAAAAAAAATAAAATTCTTCTAGGTATTTTGAATTCACGCCATCACTTGGTGCTACCCAACGCCTCCGCTATCTGCTCTACACATCAATTGAAGCATTCACAATTGTTAGAAAATAATAAGATAAAATCCACAAAAGTAAATACCTAACAGTCTTTAGCTACAAAATAATTAAATAGGTTGGAACTCTATCCTAACCTTAATTTAATTCGAGTGCGCACTCTAAACTCATAAATGTCAATTAATTTGATATGTATTTTGTGGAATCACTCGATGTGGAATCACCCACATGCACATTAATTTAATTTGACACCTGAAAAGGACAAGCATCCCCGTCAACTTCTCGCACAAGGAATCCACCTTGTGTACGAGTCTCAGCAAATAAATATAGTTTTACGAAATCCACAAAAAAACCTCATGGAATCTACTATGGAATAAAAACTCATGGAATCCACCATGGAATATGCCTCTTGGCATCATTAAAAATCCCTTTTGTAAATATAATCCTAGAAATTTTACTAAATATAATACACTTTCTTTTGAACTCACGTGGTATCTTACATGTTTTACAAGGTGGAGCCCGGGGAGATAACCTTTGCCATAATTGCTTATGCATTATAAAATACTTTTTAAAGACCCAAATTATATATATTTTATAAGCATTGAGGTAAAAATCGTAGATCTAAGACAAAGACTAAAAGTATTGGATTTAGTGTTAGCTTTAGGAGGTAAAAGTAGAAAATTAGAAGTGGTTCATTTTTGTATCATAATGGTTGGATTTTTTAAAGAATTCCAAATTTGGGACTCTTGAAACCATTTCAATTCCAACCCAAAGCTACTATCACATTAAGGAAAAAAAGATAAAAATTAAAATTGGAAATACTTGCTTTTTTGTACAAAATGGGCCATGTTTGTACTCAAGAGAATACAAAATTTGAGAGGAATCCAAAGTCAAGAGGCAAACTAGAATTTCAAAAAATTCTCATATATTATTCTCAATATGTTTGTAAGAATCATACTTGTACATTGAGGTTGGTACACTACTATAGGCATTATTGATTGTGAACGATATCCTTCTCTTAATGCTCACAAGAAAGGTTTTTTTTTTTTTTTTTTGGGTGGGTGTGGGTGGTGTATTTCCCCAATAGTTGCCTATTATTAAAAAAGCTCCCCTAAATTTTCTATCCAATTGATGGCTAGTCAATTTCTATTAGCTCATTAAATTAGGACAATGGCTAGATACCAAGCCATTGATTTTGCAAGCTTAGTTAGTTGCACTATTGCCTTGTTAGCCTATACTAGCATATACTAACTTTTTAAATTCAAATACTCTTTATACATTGTCCAATCACCCTTTAACTCTCAATGTTAGGTTCTTCTTAGTATTAGAATCCACAATGATAATGGAAATATCTTCTAGAATTTCAAGCCACATTCCTAGCTACTCACTCACATGCTTTAAACAATCTAGGGACACATTTCCAAACTTCCTTAGTGGGAAGATTGTATGAGAGAGTTTTTTTGTAAAATTTTGAAATACACTTATGTTTAAAGTATTGGTGATTAAAGGCTTCTTGTTTCTAGCTATCTATATTTATCTTGTACTTGATGCCCACACACTTGTACACTATAGGTGGCACCACCCATCACTATTATGTTTATACTTTATTCTTTGCTATGGAATAATACAGGGAAGGCATGTCACAAATTGTGACTATTGGAGTTCCCACATACCGATCTTGCTCTATTAAGTTCAAACCTCCATAGAATTTGCTATATTTCCATTAGGGGAGTTTTGAGGTCTCGAAAATGCCTTTTAGGATGTGGAGAGAGAGTGCTCTATACCAATAAGAGCAAAGCCTCCGTAATGGAACTTCTATTTAAAAATAAATAAAAAATCATTTTACAAAAATATATAAATATAATAATATTATGAATTTGTATTTTTATTATGTATTTTTAGTCTCTTATATTTGTGATTATGACATCTTTTGCATTAATGGCATAGAGTCTCGACTACTTTTATTTAATGATGTTTCTAGATTAATGATAATGACTGATGTAATCGAAATTCAAATTGGTGAAAAGCATGGCACTCAGTTTTTTCCCTCCTTTCTTTTATTCCTCTATTGTTTTTCCCTCCGTTATGGTAGCCTAGTCCTCTGTCTCTCTGTCTCTCTCTCTCTCTCTCTCTCTCTCTCTCTCTCTCTCTCTCTGTGCATGTCTCTCTCTCTTCTACCATGGATACAGAAATTCGACCTTCAACAAGGCATCCAAGCTCCCAAATCACATCCATATCAGTGTTTAACTCATTCCAAACTGATGGAAGATGGATTCCTGCTATCATTAGCAAAGGTAGTTGGATCACCATGCAACAAGCAAAACGTGAAAAAATGCAAAAATATGAGAGCTCGTTTATCTCTGCTTGGAAGGGCAGAATCAGAGATTTTAAGCTTGGAGCAAAAAAGAATAGCATCAAAGAGGTACTAGTGCAACATGTGTTCATGCATAGAGAGCTGTGTTTGAAACCTGGATCTTCAAAGCTTCCAATGCATAGACCAAATTGTAAGAATTTGATTCTTAAAGTTTTTCATTTCTTAAACATGGTTTAGGTTTTTCCATTATAATATTTGTTTGTCTTGTAGATGTGTATCCCTCTAATCTTGAGGAATGGCAACCAGTGGAATCTATTATTGATGTTATTGATGTTATACATGGTTCAATTGGAGAAGAAATGTATAGAGGCAGAAAGAAGACAGAGCTTGGAGAGAATGTAATATTCTTTTATGACCATTCTTATGTTATTCCTATGCGGCGTTGCCAATGGGGATCAATAAAACTCCTTCCTTTGCCAGATTTTTCAAGCTTTGAGTGGCCTTTGCCAAGTCCAGCTACTAGTGAGGGCTATAGATGTAAGATATTTTCTGAGATCCAGAAAGCACTAAAATCTAATATCTCAAGTAGGCTAAGCAAAGTTACTTTATTTATGCCTATTAATATATTTATTGATTTCTTCTCTAATATGGAGATAAGAATAACAAAATTCATGCTTTCAGTGAAGAGACTAACATATGATCATATCATATAATTTGTTGATGAAGGATGGGATACAAGGACAGAAGGAAAAATTATATGTAAGTTAGATCAAGACTCTATAGCTTGTAAATATATGATTGCTACTCAAAATTTTATCCTTAGCTTTTACTATAGTCGATGGCATTTTGTTGGTAGTAGTCTAGTTGCTTTAGACCAGAATCTTAATGATTTCAGCAAAGATCCTATAGTGGATCTTGATATTTGGTTCAACGAGGATATTATTGCAATCTTAAAGATCAGAAAATCATGTACGCTACATCAAGTGAGGATGGATTTACAAAATGAAGACATTGAACTACCATGCTCCTTTGTATTCCAACTTGACAAGAAACGAGTAAGTTTTCACATCATATTATATCTACTTAGATGTATATCAAGATCTCACTTTCTAACTAACAAACATTTGTAATTTATTTTTTGCAGATATAAAAAAGGAGAGAAAATAATATACACTGCAAGGAAATTCAAGAAAAGTTATCTTTACTATCAATATAAAATATATGTACAAATTTTGTAGCAGATGTCTATCTACCATCTCTATGAGATATATAAGGGCTGAAGGGCAAATTTCTATATATGAAGGCTTACAAGGCGATATGGCAAAGCTATTTCTTTTTTGGAGAACTATCCTTTCTAGGAGTCCTTTTGCCTTTCTTTGATGTCTTGGGTATAGAAGGTGTTGAAGCTGTGCCTTCGCCTTCCGTGGTTATAGGCATCGCATCTCCTTCACGGTGCAAATCCCCACCAATCTCTATTGTTGGATGTATACAATTGACCATTATATACTTCAAGAGCTTTGCTCTGATGTACCAAACATGCTCAGATGTATAGCAATCCTTCGAAAACTGTCACACATTTATAGAAAAAAGAGTTTTAGTTCATTATTGTTCTTACAATAGACTATATTTTTATCATCAATGGACTATTTGCAATTAGTATCTATCTTAAAGTTTAGCATCTTTCATATTACCTTTACATGTTTATCATCATTAAGATAAACAAAGTTAACCATTCTTCTAGCATTTGCAATCACCCTCCAGCCACAAGAATGGCTATCATCTGTGAAAGATGCGGGATCTAGAGCATGGCAGTGAGTTATGGTGGATGGAAGGAGAAGTGTGAACTCATGATGGAGAAGACAAAGACACTGTTTGTTACACAAGTGAATTAGGTTCCAATTTGGTATTAGAGTGGGCATTCAAGGAGGTTCAACCATTCTACTTTAGCCCAAGAAAGAGAGCTTCAACTAAGCTTCCATGGCAGCCACCCCCAACTGAGGTATTGATAAGCTTCCCCACATTTCTAGCTTGTTTCCCAACTTTATGAGGATGTCTTGCTTGAGCACCCTAGGGCATCAACCCAATAGGAGATTGCCTAAGAGTAGCCCTCACAAGTTTTGGTACAATTTTAGGGACTATCCTACTACTCTTACACATGATTAGTTGCTCCAACCTTTGCCTCCTACTTATTGGCCAGTCTTTGGGATTCATTCCAGCTTCTTGGACTCCATTTAGGGCATGGACATGATCAGCCATGGATTCACTATTGTGGACAAACCTATTACTCATAGTTTGGGGTAGAAAACTCTTAAATCTTAATCCTTCTCCATTGTTGATACATTGAAGGTTCAATGCTAGGATTATGTATTAATGCTCGGTACACTTTATGGATCAATTAGAGCTCCCTTTGATCAGCCACATTGGAAGGTTTATTGTTGTCATAACTAGTGAATATCAAGCTTATTTATTGAATATCAGTGATACATGCTTTTATAATCATACTTAGTGGGGGTTGCATGTATTTATAATCAAGCTTGAATATAAGTGAAATACATGCTTTTATAATCATACTTAGTGAAATACATGCTTTTATACAACCCCCACTATACATACTTAGTGGGGGTTGCATTTGTGAGTGGTTTACCACTTATGAGCTTGGATATTTTATGTCATTATATGTTCTTGGATGTATTTCTTGGTATAATGTTATGATGTATATATATTGAGCTTGCCTTGCTCTTTGACATTTTGGTTTTCTTCCCATGGGAGAATGTCTAGTTTTGTATTGTAGAGCTTGGCCTTTGGAGCCCATGGGATCTCTCTTTATGCTCATTGGTTTATGCAAAGCTTGTCCTTGCAGTCATTGATCACTGTGGACTGATCTCTATTCATAGTTCCTCTTGTTAGACATGTTGTCAATCATGGATACATGCTTTAGTGATCTGGTTGCCACTTGGTAGTCCTCATAGTTATTTAGAGATCTCTTATGCATAGTTAGCTTATGTACATGGTTGCCCCATGTTTGGGATGCATCTATAATTAACACTTTTGGATTCTCTGATATTGTTTGGTACTCATGGTTACATGCCATTTCTTAGACATTGCTAGTTGCATTGTAAGACATGTTGCCTTTTGAACTTCCTTAGTAGTGGGAGCACTCTACTCTGCAAAATTTGCCTATAGTTGTCTCATTATTTACTAACATTTTATGGGAAACATTTTTGAAAGTTAGTTTTGTGCTACTTTATTAAGAGCATACACTTATGTTAGGGCACTCTAGTGGTTTTACTTTGTGGATAACAATACATTAGATTGTTCTTCTCTAGTTGCATTCATTTTTGGTGTAGTTTTGAGACCGATTTACTAGAATTACAACATCCTATCCTCTCTTTATTTTGTAGTCATAATGGAAGGTGCTTCTAATGCCTCTAGAGATAGTGCCCATCATTGGATGGTGATAATTTTAACTATTGAAAGAACTAGATATGGCAAGTTTTGGTGCCGAAAAAGTAGGTAAGACCATTGAAATGCAAGATGTATAAAGCTTGAAGATATGGATGTTGACACTTGGGATAACCTTGATGAGCTATGCAAGTCCACTATGGTTTTGTATTTGTATAAGCAAGTATATTTTAATGTCATTGAGACTGAGGGTGATGCATGATAGTTATGGGAGGAAATATGGCATCTTTATGATAAGCAAAGCTTTTCTTCATAGTTGTGCTAGCTTAAGAGCTTGTACAACTCTTTATGAAGGAAGGCATGCTTATGTCTACTTATTTGAACTAGTTGCACTCTATTTATAGCTGGATTACTAAGCAAAATATTATCTTTGATGATAATATAAAGTCCATGTTTGTTACTTGTTGTCACGCTTCTAAAGTGTTGGGGTACCTTTAGTACTACTATTAAAACTAATGCTCCTAAGGATAGTTTTAAATACTTATTGAAAAAGTAAATAGAAGGAATATTGATAGAGCTTATATCTATCATACTATTATTGGTTAGAGCCAGGAATGATACAAGAGGCAATTCTGACTATCATGATAGAGATCCATAGTAGAATAGGTTATCTCTTACTTGGCATAGCAGAATAGGTTATCTCTTACTTGGCAGAAACACATACATCATGAGGTGCTGGTGGGAAGAAAGAGTCATTGATTCAATATTCAAATAAATACAATATTGATGATGATATCTCATAAAAATACATGGAATGATAGGGAGGAGAGTCCAAAACAAACAGATAAGTGTATCGACAAATATTGCAAAATGTGAGTCCATACAAAGAATAATAAATATATTCGAGGAAAGCAACATAGAAAGAGCTTGTGTATGGACCATATGGCCAAAAAAGGAAAGGATGTGTGCTTTAGGAATCCAAGTGACTATGCCATTTGAGAGCTCATCCCAATACAATGGAGTGCCAAACAAACTCTAAAATATAAATAATCAAAGATTAATCCAGAATACATAATGCATCACAAAAAAACTAATAATTAAAAACAAGAAAGAGGCATAACTTACTAGGCCACCATGTGCATATAATCTATTGATGAGTGTAGTGACATCGTGTCTCTTTGCATGTCAAGTCAGCAAACCTATAGGATCAGGATTTGTGATTGAGAGCTATAAGAAAACAAAGTATCATTGTTAGAAATTTTGTTATTAGTACAAGTAGTATACCAAATAAGAAAGTGAATATAACCAAAGGAAAACTTACAAAATCCTTGAAATAAGTTCTATGTTTGCCACTCCAAAGATGATGCATGATCCATTTCTCCAACCGTGCCCTCCTTGCCTCCCATTGTTGTCGCCATCGTCGAGGAGAGTCTGTAGCCTCCTCCTTGATACTTTGTTAATCCTCTGCATCCAGCCACCTAGAATACCATATTAGAGAATTTGGGAGTCTCCCATGTCCCATTTTCAAATAAGGGATAACGATTTGGCCATATGGCTAGATCTTAACCCATGCTTCAAAGTGGGACTTGAAAAGACAACCTATATAGTAATTAGAGTAGACTCCACTTTCAAATAAGAAGACAATTTATCATGTGGCCAAATATTAACTATATTGGGAATTCCCAAACTATATGAGAATTTCCAAATTCCCTAATATAGTGTTCTAGGCTTTGGAGTGCCATTCTTGATTGCCTTGCGAGTATCTGATCATCTATATGTATATACACATGAAATTCGTCATCCATCCTATGAACATTGGTCTACTATTGTAGGTACTCAGAACTCTTCATGCAAGGATGCTTCCACATAGTCCTTGCTTACCCCTGATATATTATTTCATTGGTCTACAACATTGTGCCTAAATACTTGTTGGCACAACTCCCTCATATATGCATTACCCTCCTCTCCTCATCATTGAGCACGACACTAGTTTTCTCATCCATTAGGTATCCATAACTTGGTGGGGTACATTTAGGGTATGATCTTTTCCACCT
This sequence comes from Lygodium microphyllum, assembly GCF_053477565.2. Lineage (NCBI taxonomy): Eukaryota > Viridiplantae > Streptophyta > Polypodiopsida > Schizaeales > Lygodiaceae > Lygodium > Lygodium microphyllum. The sequence goes on along the minus strand of NC_141153.1, from coordinate 14,913,101 downwards.
ACAACTATGCTGCTAGGCATAACTAGGAGATCTTTGTCCATCTTGCGTACTTGTAGGGGTGATATCTCTTGGAGTATCACCCATAGGGGTGTCACTTATGGACGACTAAGAAAAACATGGACTCAAGGGAGTAGATGTGTGTAGCAAACCCTAGAAGTGATTAGTGCCACTCAAGTAACAAGATAGGGATACTATATTTGTGTCTCCATGGAACCCACCTGAGCCACTCTCTCTAGAACTAGTATGAAGTGATGGGTAGCAACTAGTCATTGGGTCACAACACCTACATCTTCACAGCACCCCCTTGAACCACCCCTAAATGAGGAGGAGAGGAAGTCTACAACTCTTTGAGGTATCCACCACGACCACTCCCTCCATTGGTCTAGTGGGGTGCCCCTGATCCTAGAGTGTCAACTCCACCTACCAGAGATCAATGTGTCAGTCCGTACTGAGGTAGAATATGAAGAACACCTAAAAGATAATAGAGAAAACTCCTGGTTTGCTATATCTTTAAAGCATACAATCTGATCTAAAGATATACATATGAAGATCTCTTGTAGCTCCTCATATGTCATGTCTCGGCTCATCCTGCCCTCTAGATTGTCTATAGTAATCTACATAGCTAGAAAACATTGTTAGCATAATCAATATAAGGGTGAAGATAAAGAACAATAACATAACTTTGCAAAGAAGGATATTAGTTAAAAAGCATGTACTAAAGTACTAGTAAAAGTGAATTATCAATGAATTTAACAAGCGGATGTAGATACAACAGATCTTACAACTCCATATCAAGATCTTGACAAATCTTGACTTACATTAGTAGGTCTATGCATAGGTCTCCATAGGAAGAGGAGTCCATTTCATTCTTGAAAAAATCTTATACTCATGTTTCTTCATCTACATTGCTTGTGCTTGTCTCCTCTGCACACTCTAAGCCCTCCTCATCCTCCGTCCCCCACAACATCAGCTCCTCTATCTACTAGGGACATTGCTTTCACCATACACTTGAGTGCTTTAAGGTATTGATGGCACAATATACCATCATGTTTCATGTTGTGAAAAAATTAACAAAAAAGATCATGCATTTATTCACAATGACCTGGCAAGACAAATGTGTTGCATAAAATTTTCCATCTTTTCTCAGAATCTACCTCCAAGAATCCAGATGGTCCTAATTGAATGGTTGCCCTTGCTCCTTCCAATACCACTTTAAACCATTGTACATTGAATATGATCATGGAGAAGCTGCAGTAATCTATTGAAATAACACTTTGCGTGCTCTCAGGATATCAAACCAACCAATAGTGTGTGCTCCATCAAAATTCTAATCGTGTTGCCTTTCACTTCCTTCTAGCATGCTCTTACCTACTAAGCCACTTCTCCATGGATGCATGGCACCATCCATTCTCTTCTTTATTCCATTTTTTACCATCACAGCTCTTTTTAGTCTATCATCGTCCTTTAGTGTCCATAGTATCTTGTTATTTGAATCTACTATCGACAACCACTCTAAAATATGCACCAATACCTTTAGCCATGCTACCTTTTGGACTAGTTTATTGTCACACAAATCCCTTTAGGGTCTTCCTAAAGTGCTCTAAGAAGAACATACATCAGGTATGGACAAGTCTTGCAATCTCCACTTCATCCACAAGATGTACTAGGAGGTGAGTTTGTATCATGAGCATTCTCATGGGTAGGTACTTCTCAAAGAGACACACTGTCTCCATTTCTCCTTGCCTTGGAAATTTAATATAGGATGTCTTGATCTTCTTCAGTGATATCCATTGCACTAAATTATACAACTTATAAATCGCCACCATTGGAGTGAGACATGTCACAATCAAAATTAGTATTATGAATTACCAAACATTTAGAGCATTATAAACTTTGAATCGACACAAAGGAGTGAAATATTGATTGTGGTTACTATCAAGGCTAGGACAAACGTGGCATATCTTGTGCCAATCATGAGATTTTAGTCATGTTAACTAGTCATCTTTAGAAAAAGTGGACACCTGTTGGTGTGGGGATAGACCTAATAAACTTTTTCACCATGCACTCCTCTTTAGTGTACATGACCTAAGGAGCACAAGGTAGTTGCATATGACCATCCGAGCTCGTCTATGGCCAAACTGCCTTCATCTTGTCCACCTCCTTCAAATCCATCTGCGCCCCAACAGTGTCTCTCTATATTATGATATGGTCCCACAACAAGCTGCCAACATTCTTGAAAATGTGCATAAGATCCAACAAATGGTTATCTGTAAATGGGTCCAATATAAAAACTCATAGAAAACTGAGAACGGTCAAATTTCACTTAGAAATGACTCCTTGTGGACCATCTTCCGCTCATACTAGCTTTGAGAATTCATTTGTGTTAGGGGTCACATCCAAGGAAACCTACTCTCAAATCATGGCCCTTCGGCAAGAATGTGGCATGGCCCTAATATACCATCTTCTTCATCGTCCACAATCTTTCGGAGTCCAACACATAATGGATATGCATGATAACTTGCTGTAACCATGTGTGTCACAATATCCCTATCTAGTCAACACAAACATAAATGAGCCATATTAGATATCAATGAGAATGGAAGGGTTTTTACTTGATTACTCCTCAAACCTTGAAAGGTCATGCATGGTCCACATAAGAATGGCTCTTATATTAATGAATTGCCTACCAACATGCTTGCTCATGCCTTCTACAACAATCCCCTCCTCCCACAAAATCTTGATCTCATTAGCTAATAGACAGAGATAGATGTCCATGTTCTTAACTTAATAACACTCAAGAACGAGTAAGCTAAGGATTAGGTGTCTTCATAGAAAGCCATGTCAGGATGTTGTAGTTTACAAGAACTACTGGCTACACATTGTAAGAATTTGAGTGGAGATTGGATGGATTCATTCCATACTTAGCAAGCCCGAGCTAAAAATTTCTTAGCTTTCGTGTGTAGCCTAGAAAGGTGGAGTCAATGCGTGTCCATGCTCACATATGATAGTATTCACTAGATTCCATCTGTGGACCCATTTTGCATATGCGACATTGTTAAGCTTGCCATATTCGACACATGAAATATGTAATGGATGCATAGTATAAGTAGAAAGTGTTTGAGAATCCTTGAGAGATTGTTTGTCTTTCTAGGTTCTGTTGATATCTATGAGCACCACACTTTGGACATGTCTTCATAGACTTGTAGTCTCCTCAAAATAGCACACAATCATTGGCACCTGCATGAATACTTGTATAGTCCATGCCAAGCTTGTGTAATACTGGTTGTATATCATCATGAGTCTTAGGCATCGTGTTTCCAAGCGGCAATATATGTGATATTTTAACAACTTGAAAAAAAATCCAAACACCTTTGAAGAAAGTAAAATACATTCTTATAATGGAGTCAAGGACAAAGAAGTGTAGTATACACTCGACCAACTTGATCACACTCGCATCGCTCCATCTATACTTTGCCTATACAATTATGAGCACAAGTAGTATCTCTCTCCTCTCAATGGATCAAATAGCCCAACATCCATGGATAGTAATGCACCCAAGGGGTACACCTATAAGATATCATCTATATAACATGCATTCAAAGAATATTGAGAAATACACTTTCTTTACATGCTATATGGAATTAAAATGACCCCCTTTTTCTTTACTAAACTTACAGTTTTTTTTCAAATTGTAATTAAAAAATCTGTTTTGTAAATATAATCCTATAATTTTTTCTAAATATAATACCCTTTCTTTTGAACTCATGTGGTATCTTACATGTTCTCTACGGTGGACTCCCTGAGGTAATGCATCAGCCATTGCCTCCATCTTAGGCTCCAGGATTTGAGAAAGGTTCAAAAGGTTTCCAATATCTTATCCCGTCGAGAATGTAGCTAGTGGCATGCCCTCTAATGGGTTTATCAGCTCAAGCACTCCATCCATTGCACACCCACAAACTGTTCTTATGGGCCGTGATAGGTGCATTCCTTGGGATACAATGATACCTTTGTGTAGACATTTCTAGGGTACATTTAATATTATTAAATTTTAATTAAATTATAGTTTGAATCTAAATCATGATTGGTACATACTTTTCTTGCCGTTAACTCAAAGTCCAAGATTGATTTCTCTCTCCCTCCCTCCTCTATTTCTCTCTCCACTCCCTTCCTCTCTTTATCTCTCTCTTCCTCCCTCCCTCTCTACTTTTCTCTTTTTCCCCTCTCTCATTCTCTCTTTTTTCTCTATCTTTTCAATAATTTATTTAGGACAATGGATCTATCTTACTCAGAATATCCATACTTTTTCTTCATTTAACTTTTTTTATGGTTGGAATATTACAATCATATTGGAAAATCACTTTTTCTTTATGCATTTTTTTGTATGGTTTAGATTTAAAAATTGTATTATGCACTAATGAGTGCACTAATCTATTTATGATACCTTAGTATCACTATTTGTAGGGATATTTCTTATATATTTGTACACAAATAGTGCGTGCTTTTAAATGCAAGATAATATTATTGATATTTCTATCAGGACGTATTTTGAAGTGCATCATAATACATGCTTCTTGGGGGGGGGTCTTAGGATAGCCCACCAAAGCGATAGTTATGGAAGGAATATGGCATCTTTATGATAAGCAAAGATTTTCTTCACAATTGCACTGGCTTAAGAGCTTGTACAACTTTTTATAAAGGAAGGCATGCTTGTGTCTACTCATTTGAACCAACTGCACTCTATTTATAACCAGATTACAAAGCAAAATATTATATTTGATGATAACATAAAGTCCATGTTTGTTACTTGTCACTCTTCTAAAGTGTTGGGGTACCTTTAGTACTACTATTAGAACTAATGCTCCTAAGGATGGTTTTAAATACTTTTTTAGGAAGTAAATAGAAGGAATATTGATAGAGCTCATATCTCATACTCTTACTGGTTAGAGCTAGGAATGATACAAGAGGAAATTTTGACTATTATGATAGAGATCCATAGTAGAATAGGTCCAACTCTAGACCTCGTGGGAAGGGTTGTAGTAGATCTTGTAGTCCTAAGTTATCTCTTGTCATTATTGTGAGCATAGGGACATAGACATCCATAGGGCCATAAATTGTGCTAGGATATGCATGAGAAAGGCAAAGGGAAAGTATAGAACAATGCTAACATATCTAATGATCAACATATTGCTAAGTCCATTGTAAAGATTGAGAATATTAATGCATTGGAGCATAATTTAGATGATTATATTTTAGTTTCTACTTCACTTGGTGCCACACAATTGATTGATGGTGGTTAGTCTTTTTTTTCTCTCAATGTTCGTTACTTGACTCGAGGGCTTATTTTCATAGTTGGTCATATAATTACTATATTATTTTTAGTTTAGTAGGCTTGGGGGATGCTCATGTTTACCAACATTGGTGATATACATTTATAGTTTCTGATTGGTACTTCCTTTGTTCACCATAATATACGTCATATATCAACTTTGATAAAAAAGCCTTATCTCTATAAGTCAAGTGTATGATGTTGGGTATCATATCTCTTTTAGTAATTTTATATAAAAAATCACTCATGGCAACCTTATTTTTAATAAAGGTTCCAAGATTAAACTACAAGATATAGGCTGACATCTAAATTGATAAAAATACTAATTAAAAAAAGTATCCCCGTCGTCGCAAAAATTGTTGGTATATGCATCTCTACAAATCCGTCACTATTTTCATTGCTTTTTGTGTGATGTAGATAGCATTGTTTTTTGATGTATTTAATGATGTAGATAGTGACACATGCATCATTATTTGTGATGCTAATAATGTCAATTTACAGAGCAAATTTTTTGGCCAATCCCATGTGTTGAATAATTTTCTATAAATCATTCATAAATTGAGTATGTAATTGTTATCGAAACACATATATATGATGTTGGGAAGAAAGAGTCATTGATTCAATATTCAAATAAGTATAATATGGATGATGATATGTCATAAAACTATATGGAATGATTAGGAGGAGATTCCAAAACAAAAAGAGAAGTGTATCCATAAATATGGCAAAATGCGAGTCTATACAAGGATAAAAGATATATCCAAGGAAAGCTACATAGAAAGAGCTTGTGTATGGACCATAGGGCTAAAAAAGGAAAGGATGTGTGCTCTAGGAATCCAAGTGACTACTACAACTCCTCACCATTTGAGAGCTCATTCCAATACAATGGAGTGCCAAATGAACTCTACAATATAAATAATCAAAGATTAATCCACAATACATAATGCATCACAAAAAAACCAATAATTAAAAACAAGAAAGAGGCATAACTTACTAGACCACCACCGGCATATAATTTATTGATGAGTGTAGTGACATCGTGCCTCTTTGCATGCCAAGTCTCCAAACCTATAGGATCGGGATTTGTGATCGAGAGCTGCAAGAAAACAAAGTAGCATTGTTAGAAATAATGTTATTAGTACTAGTATACCAATTAAGAAAATGAATATAATTGAAAGAAAGCTTACAAAATCCTTCAAATAAGTTCTATGTTTGCCATTCCAAGATGATGCATGACCCCTGTCTCCAATCGTGCCCTCCCTACCCCCTATTATTGTCGCCATCGCATCCTATAGAGTTTATAGTCTCTTCCTTGAGTCTTTGTTAATCCTCTGCATCAAACCACTCAGGATTTGAAGTACCACTCTTGATTTCCTTGTGAGTATCTGATAATGTATATAACATTTATACACACACACAATCTATCATCCATCGTATGAACATTGGTCTATTGTTGTTGGTATCGAGAACTCTTCATGCAAGAATGGTTCCACATAGTCCTTTCTTACCTCCGATATATTTTTTATGTGGTCTACAACATTGTGCCTAAATGCTTGTTGGCACAACTCCCTCATATATGCCATTACCCTCATCTCCTCATCATTCATGAGAGCACATTACCGGTTTTCTCATTCACTAGGTATTCTAACTTGGTGGAGTACATCTAAGGTGTGCCCTCTCCCACCTACAACTACGTTGCTAGGCATAACTAGGAGATCCCTATTTACCATGCATACCTGTAGGGGTGATATCCCTTGGAGTAGCACCCATAGGGGTGTCACTTGTGGATAGCTAAGCAAAACATGGAGTTAAGGGAGTAGATGTGTGTAGAAAACCCTAGAATTGATAAGTGTCCACTCAAATAACAAGATGGGGATACTATATTTTTGTCTCCATGGCACCCCCCTAAGCCACTCTCTCTAGAACCGGTATGGAGCAATGAGTAGTAACCAACCATGGGATTACAACATCTACATCTTCATAACACCTCCTAGAACCACCCGTAAAGGAGGAGGAGAGGAAGTTTGCCACGAAAACTCTCTCCATTGGTTGAGTGAGGTGCCCCTGATTCTGGAGTGTCGACTTTTCCTACCAGAGATTGATGCATTGGATAATACTGAGGTAGAATATGCAGAATGGTCGAGACAACTCTTGGTTTGCTATATCTATAAAGTATTTCATCTGATCTAAAGATATACATATGTAGATATCTTTAGCTCCTCATATGTCATCTCTTGGCTCATCATACTCTCTAGATCGTTTATAGTAACCTACACATCGAGAAAAAATGTTAGTATAATCAATACAAGGGTAAAGATAAAGCAGAATAACATAACTTTGCAAAGAAGGATATTAGTTAAAAAGCATATATTAAAGTACTAGTAAAAGTGAATTATCAATGAATTTAACAAGCGGATGTAAATATGACCAATCTTATGGCTCCATTAATAAAGCTCGACGTACATTAGAAGGTCTATGCATATGTCTCCATAGGAAGAGGAGTCCACTTCATTCTCAAAAAATTCTTATACTCATGTCTCTTCATCTTCTACATTGCCCGTGCTTGTTTCCTTTGCATGCTCCAAGCCCTCCTCATCCTCCACCCCTCACAACATAACCTCCTCTATTTGCTAGGGACATTGCTTTCACCATACACTTGAGTGCTCTAAGGTGTTGATGGCACAATATACAATCAATGAGGTTGTTAGAGGTTTGGACATAAGATTATCTATTCAATATCATATATAAACATGCCGCAAAGATTGAAAAAGCATTTGTGACTGTTTTGTGGTGTGAAAAAATTAACAAAAAAGATAATGCATATGTTCAAAATGACCTACCAAGACAAATATGTTGCGCAAATTGTTCCATCTTTCCCCAAAATCTACCTCCAAGAATCCAGATGTTCCTGAGTGAATGGTTGCCCTTGCTCATTCCAATACCATTTTAAACCATTGTACATTGAATATTATCATGGAGAAGCTGTGGTAATCTATTGAAATAGCACTTTACGTGCTCTCCAGATATCAAACCCGCCAATAGTGTGTGCTCCACCGAAATTCTAATCACGTTGCCTTTCACTCCCTTCTAGCATGCTCCTACCTACCAAGCCACTTCTCCATGGATGCATGGGGAAACATACTAGAACGATTCACTTTCTCCTTTATGGCACCATCCATCCTCTTCTTTATTCCATTTTTGACCACCATAGCTCTTGTTAGTCTATCATTGTCCTTTAGTGTCCATAGTATCTTATTATTTGAATCTACTATCGGCAACCACTTTAAAATATGCACCAATACCTTTAGCCATGCTACCTTTTGGATGAGCTTATTGTCACACAAAGTGGATGAGCTTATTGTCACACAAAGCCCTTTAGGATTTTCCTAAAATGCTCTAAGAAAAACATCCATCGGGTATGGACAAGTCTTGCAATCTCTACTTCATCCACGATATATACTAGGAGGGGTGTTTGTGTCGTGAGCATGCTCATGGGTAGGTACTTCTCAAAGAGATACACTATCTCCATTGCTCCTTGCCTTGGACATTTAATGGAGGATATATTGATCTTCTTCTATGAGATCAATTGCACTAAATTATAAAACTTATAAAACGCCACCATTGGAGTGAGACACATTGCAATCAGGATCGGTAGTATGAACTACCAAATATTTAAAGCATCATAAACTTTGAATCAAGACAAAGGAGTGAAATATTGATTGTACTTACTATCAAGGCTAGGACAAACTTGGCATATCTTGTGTGAGTCATGAGATTTTAGTCATGTTAACTAGTCATCTTTAGAAAATGTGGACCTAATAGAATGCACCATACATTTTGGTGTGGGGATAGACCCAATGAATTTTTTCGTCATGCCCTCCTCTTTAGTGGACATAACCCAAGGAGCATGAGGTAGTTGCATATGACCATCAGATCTCGTCTGTGGCCAAAGTGCCTTCATCTTGCCCACCTCCTTCAAATCCATCTATGCCCCTACAATGTCTCTCTATATTATGATACGGTCCCACAACAAGCTGCCAACATTCTTGAAAATGTGCATAAGATCCAAAAAATGGTTAATATGTAAATGGGTACAATATAACAACTCATAGAAAACAAAGAACTATCACATTTCACTTAGAAATGATTCCTTGTGGACCATCTTCCACTCATACTAGCTTTGAGCATTCATTTGTGTTAGGGGTCACATCCAAGGAAACTTGCCCTCTAATCTGCCCTCAAATCATGGACCTTCGGCAAGAATGTGGCATGCCCCTATTATATCAACATCGTCCGTAATCTTTTGGAGTCCAACACATAATGGACATGCATGATAACTTGAGGTAACTAGGCATGTCACAATATTCCTATCTAGTCAATACAAACATAAATGAGCCATATTAGATATCAGCAATGAGAATGGAAGCTCGTTTACTTGAGTACTCCTCAAACTTTGAAGGTCATGCATGGTCCACATAAGAATGGCTCCTATATTAATAGATTGCCTACCAACATGCTTGCTCATGTCTTCCACATCAATCCCCTTCTCCCACAAAATCTTGAGCTCATCAACTAATGGATGAAGATTGATGTACATGCTCTTAACTTGATAGCACTTAAGAATGAGTAAGCTAAGGATTAGGTGTTCTTTCTTCATATATAGCCATGGCAGGATGTTGTAGTTTACAAGGACTATAGGCTACACATTGTAAGAAGTTGAGCGGAGACCAAATGGATTCAATCCATCCATAGCAATGCGGAGCTGAAAATTCCTTAGCTTTCATGTGCATCCTAGAAAGGTGGAGTCAATGAGACTCCATGCTCGCAAATGTGCTAGTATTCACTAGATTCTATCTGTGGACCCATTTTGTGTATGCCACATTGTCAAGATCGACATGTTTGACGTATGAAATATGTGATGGATGCATAGTATAAGTAGAGAGTGTTTGAGAATCCCTGAGGGATGGCTTGTCCTTGCAGGTTCTATCAATATCTATGAGTACAACACTTCGAACATGTTTCCGTGGATTCATAGTCTCCTCAAAATAGCACATAATCATTAACACATGCATGAATACTATTATAGTCCATGCCAAGATTCCATAACACTAGTTGTGTATCATCATGAGTCTTAAGGCATCGTATTTCCAAGTGGCAATATGTGATATTTTAGCAACTTGAAAAAAAACCCAAACACCTTTGAAGAAAGTAAAATCCATCCTTATAATGGAGTCAAGGAAAAAGGAGTGTAGTATACACTCGATCACACTCACAACGCTCCATCCGTACTTTGCTTGTATAATTAGGAGGGCAAGTAGCATCTCTCCTCTCTCAATGGATCAAATGACCCGTCATCCATGGGTGGTAATGCATCAACCATTGCTCCATTTCAAGTTCTAGGATTTTTGAAAGGTCCAAAAGGTTCCCAATATCTTATGGTGTCGAGGGTGTAGCTAGCGGCATGCGCTCTAATGGGTTTATTGGCTCAAGCACTCCATCCATTACACACCCACAAACTCTTCTACGGGTCGCCGCAATAGCTGTATTCCTTGGGATGCAATGGCACCTTTGTGTAGACATTTCTAGAGCACATTTAATATTATTAAAGTTTAATTCAATTATAGTTTGAATCTAAATCATGATTGGTACTATACACTTTTCCTGCCGTTAACTCAAAGCCCAAGATTGCTTGGTTAATGATTTCTGGTTGAAACTCATTGAAGCACGCTGATAAGTGACATTTTCATAAAATTGCTAGCTTATACTTATTGCAAGGATACTGAACATGCTAATTGAGATGTCTCTCGATCTTTAACGCCATGGGGCTATCATTGTTGTTCATTTTATCTATGTTACGATGGACAATACCCTTCTCTCTCTCAATTTATCACTCCCTCACTTACTCTCTCTTCCTCCCTCCCTCCCACACACACACACACACACCGCCCTCCCCCCTCCCTCCCTCTACTTTTCTCTCCCCCATTAGGAAAAAAAAACTCACAAATGGGCCTTTTAGCCCCCCCTCTCTCCTACTTAAAATAAGGAAAAGAGGAGAGAAGAATAGTAAAATAATGTTATTCTCTCTCCACTTTTACAATCTATTTTTTCCTTTTTTATATTATCTACAAAGATATACTCAGATTCCTTCTCTCTCCTCATTCAAGAAGTCTTTTTCAACCAAATTTATATTCAGAAAGGAGTTAGTTTACGAGAGTGTGGTGCTTTGTTTTCAATGCAAAATGATTAGTAGATACGAGGTAATTGATTTTTTAATCGAGAATAAGATTTTTTTTTTGAAAGTTTCTTTTAAGATATTTTGGGGATTTTTAATATTCTAGCTTTTGGTTTGTTTAAAAAAACCAATTGGTCAAATTTTGTGTTTTATGAAAATGTTTTGGAGGTAAAATAGAAATTTCTAAAACACAAAAAGTCTTGGACATCCCTACTCTCTGAGCTATTTTCCCCTATATCCATATTCTCTCATGGCTCTATTGTGACCTCTTATTTGTCTTTATGTAACCTTCATTAACAAAGTGTATTACTTACACCCTCCTTTCCCTTGGCACCTTTGTGTGCCTCTCTATGCATCTCCACTCTACCTCCTGTGACAACCAAGTAGGCTCCTTGTTTCTATTAATAAGTAAAATGAATACAAGAAAGAATGAGCTACATATTGAGGTAGAGATTAAATACGTCCCATTATTCAAAAGAACCCAACATACCATTGTCAACCCTCATGTTCTACAGAGTTACATGCAAATGGGATTGAAACATGTGGATTTGTGGGTTGATAGGGGAATCTACCTAATTGATCACTTAAACAATAGACCTCCAACTTTCTCAAGAATCACAAATTTTCTAAAGTATGTATGAGAGGGTGAAAATGGATTGCTCGATTACACTAGGCAGCTCAATGATTAGGCATTCAAAGTATTTACAACTTGCTAAGAAACCATAAAAAAAATTCATTATGTGATTGTTGCACATCAACTTCACATACAACAGCTCATAGGACGAGTGGTATAGCTAAATGATACTATAATTCAACAAAACAATAAAATTATTTCAATGCAGGACACTATCCATGACATTGGTATCTCACATGAGGAGACAAAAGGCACAATTGGGTGACCTGAGAAAGATCAACAGCAAGCTAACATAGGAGCGCAAATGAAAGAAGCCAATCAATGAGTTAATTGTGAATAGCGTCTAGTGGAAGTGACTTATCAAAGCATGTAAGGTAGCTTAGAATGAGAATCTAGATGAGGGTGAGGTTGTTGGATCGTGCATTAGTAGATTGCTGAAGGCAAGTACATTGGAAAACGCTTTGAGTAATTAAGTGTAAGGTTGTAAAGGAAAAGGTGATTGAGTGTATATTAAAAGATGTGTCAAATGAGTTCTCAGCCGTGGATGCACATCCATTTGTGACAGGGTTGGTATTAGCACAACAACTTACTCAAAGATATTCAAAGGTGTGAAGGTGTGCTGAAGAGAAATAGAATCATGCCTCTTCCTCAACCTTCAAAATTAATAGAGGTCCGACGACAACTTAATACAAAGGTTTTGGAGCTAATGGGAGATCCCATGCATGTTCAATGCATGGAAACACTAAAGGTTGAGACCAAAAATACATATGAGGTGAAGTTCACCGAACTCAATAATTACAATTTATATTTGTACAAGGTGTAGTCAACAATGGTAATGTACTACAATATGTCCGTTGAGGAATGTAATGGTAAATTACAGTTTGTTATAAAATTATATGAAAGTGAGATCGTCAAAGGAGTAAATCTTGAAAGAGTTAGTGTAATTATGATTAATAGAGCTTTACAATTCAACAAGAAAAACTCACGGAACTTTCGTGTTCAATCTGAGTGCCATGTGTGGTGGCTCGCTGCATTTGAAGTTCCTAAGGAAACATGTCACGTGCTATAGCTATCATGAACATGGTGAGATGCTCTTAGTTGAAGGGTATGGTCAATACTTGGTTGAATGGCATCTTGTAGGAGACTTATAAAATTTAAAATGCATGTGTGAAATCTCCAATGGTGCAAATACAAAGAATCCATGCCTATATTGCTTGACAGAGAGGATGGAAGGAAAGGACGAAAAGAAGAACTAGCAAAGGGTGACAAGTGCTGCATCGACGCGCAATAGAGAATATCTCACTTGAAAGCCCATCTTCAACATTCCATTGGATCGTATTCACATTTGTTCATTGCATGCTTTTATTAGATCCACAGAGAAAATTGTAAATAAATACATTTGCTTTTCTTATAGGATGCAACAAAAAAAGAAGCCATTGCAACATGTAAGAATGTGGACCAACTGCTATCAGAAATTGGGCTACACAAGGAACAAGTGACGATTGAAAAAGATAAGAAGAGATCAATAAAATCTGGTAACTTGCCAAAAAACCCTTGCTTTGGAAGAGCAAAGGCCAGGAAGTTTCTCTTAGAACCTATCAATGAGGAAGGGAATGTCATGGTTCATAGGTCGCAGGACTACAATGGGTGGAAAAAGTTACATTTATCCATTCATCATTGAAGTTATGGAGGAAAAACAAGATTGGCCAAAGCTAAGGTTTGGATTAGTCTTTATGAATTGGCTCCCTTAATTTGCAAGATGGTGTTTAACTATGAAGATAAGTAAGAATTTATCGATGCTGTGCATAGCTTCTACGAAAATATGGTGGAAGCATGGGGCAAAAGCTCTATCACACATTACATGGTGCATACTAAGTCAATATTTTAAAATTGTATGAATTGTATACACTATTGAGCATAGTTTTACTCATGTGTGATATGTGTCTTTGTAGCATATCCTTGAGGCACATAGGCCATACTTTGCACAAAAGGGAAGCATTGGAGTTTGATCCACACAAGGGATGGAAAATTCACATTGGATAGCACATGGTGCATACCAAAGAAAAACCAATCATGGTGGAGGGGTGAATGGTACTAATCCAATGATCCAATTGCTATCTTGGTGGTATAGGATTATAGTAGCAGATGAAGCTAAACTTTCAAAATAGATAGTATTGATGTATCAACTATAGACATGATGGAATCACATCGTATCACTAAAAGAGTGTGTTGTGAAGCCTCAAGTGCCAAAGAAAACCATGCCAAGTGACTAAAAACAAGGCTTCGAGAAGGCAACAAATGGGTTTGAAGAGAGATAAGATAGTAAGATGAACAAGCGTTTAGTGTGAATGTAATTCATTGTTTAAGAGAGCATGAGAGAGTGTGCATCTATGTGAATGAGACTTACAGTTTAGGATTATATAAAAGAGGGTCTCACTTTCTATCTTATTCATTGAGTTCTCACATCTCTTGTGTAGGAAAGATGGCTAGGCTTAAGGTAGTTGCAAATAAGTTTCTGCTCAGAGGCCTATATCGTGTTTAGCCCCTTGGAACATCTACTAGCTTAGATGCACCCCCTTCTCAACCTAACCCAGCTTCCTCAAGCCACCCTCACAAAGGTCCTCCTCAACATCCCCACAAGAAATGCAAGTGGAAGCTAGGTATAGTTGCCTTGAGAGAAATTAGGAGGTATCATTACTCTTTTGAACTTTCTATCTTATTCATTGAGTTCTCACATCTCTTGTGTAGGAAAGATGGCTAGGCTTAAGGTAGTTGCAAATAAGTTTCTGCTCAGAGGCCTATATCGTGTTTAGCCCCTTGGAACATCTACTGGCTTAGATGCACCCCCTTCTCAACCTAACCCAGCTTCCTCAAGCCACCCTCACAAAGGTCCTCCTCAACATCCCCACAAGAAATGCAAGTGGAAGCTAGGTATAGTGGCCTTGAGAGAAATTAGGAGGTATCATTACTCTTTTGATCTCACCATTCTGAAGGCGAGCTTCTCGAGACTTGTTCGCAAGATTGTGAAAAACCTCTACCGCACAAAAAGCAGGAGGTGGTTTTTCATGTACCAAGCAAGCATGTCACTGTTTTGGCTAGGGGAAGGCCTCACACCAAGGCCCACCACCTGGAGCACAAGGTGGAGCCTCTTCTAGTGCAACAACAGGTGCTCCCCATAGAGCACAAATCTCACCATAGAAAAAGAGGAGATGGAAACTGGGCATTGTCGCCCTTTGGGAGGAGATAAGGAGAATCCAATGCAGATACGAGCTTCTCATCTCAAAAAAGATATTTTCATAAGGTTGTTTGGGAAGTTATGAAAGACTTGGAGTTGAAAGGGCTCGGAATATTTTGGGCATGAGTGCGCGATGGCCCATTGGTAGGAAAGTGGACTGGTGCAGCTATAGAGGCCCTGCAAATGGCTGCAAAAGGGTTTCTCATCAACTTGCTCGATGATATACATCTAGTGGCCATCCATGCAAAGCATGTCATAATCACAAATAAAGATATGAACTTTATCATTTGTTTGGCTTCGACACGACAAGGGGACTCCTCCATAGGTTTTGAGATTAATGATGCAAGGGTTTGTAATGAGTGTTATAGCACTATAGCATCTTGAAAGGCCAAAACATTTTGTATACTTTGCCACATTGGAATATATATGTGTGTGTGTGTGTGTGTGTGTGTGTGTGTGTGTGTGTGTGTGTATACATAACATCTCATGTGATGTGTACTGAATTCAATTAATTGAGTAAAGTTATTTTGTTTTATTTTTTGAAACAAATTACTCTTAATTTTTGTTTAACATATGCATGCATCAAAAGTAGTAATACGTATACAAATACGAGTTAGGTTATTGCCTATGCACAAGTGCAAGTATAGTAATATACATTGACAAAATTAAATTGGATTATGTTAATGTATGTGAATGCGACGTCATTCACGTACCACACATTATCGTCACACTTACACAAACCACACATTTATTCAATAAATACTTATTCATATAGGGACAAAGTTAAATATCTTATGTTCATCAAGAAAAATACATGCAATGGTTCATAGTGATGGCAAATACAAAAAGCCAATAGTCCCCCAACAAGAACTCTCATTCATTCCTTGGCTTTTTTCATCGGTAGAGAGGAGGGACCAGCTCTTGCGATGAAAATAGAAGTTTCTTCTTTGCTTCAAAAATGACACACTCCCCCTTCAACTCTTTCTCCAAGAGAAGTGGATCTGATACTTTAGCAAGGTCACCTAATGTAGCAAGCACATACTTTGCTCCACCACGCATTTGGTTAAACAAGTAAATAAGCTTTAACCACTTGACTAGCAGTACCTTCTCCAAGCTAGATGTCACATTATTGCTCGAAAAGGTTTAAACTTGGTCAAAGCCCAAAATTTCAATATTGTTTCCTACCCTCGTAGTGAGCACTTCTTATGGAAGACTAGCAAGTCTGCAACAAGGTTGCCAATGTACTCCTTTAGAGATGAATCCTTCTGTCAATCCGCATGCCGAGCTCACGGGGGATTCACTAGTAGTAATAAGGAGACGTCACCTACATGTAAGAAATGTATGAAAATATCCCTTATCTACCCCCTATTTATGGGACCTTACCTTATAAAATGTACATTTCTTCCCTTAAATAACTCCCCTTCCTTACACTCACGTGGTACCATATAGTAAACCCTAGTGGACCCCCTGGGGCTGACCTCCTCCTTGCCTTGATGCAAAATCATTTATATACAATATGTCCTGAATGACAAAGTCAAATCAAACAATATAATTAGCAACTAACCTAGAGTTATCAAAAAGTGATAAAACTTGACCATAGGGTGCATCGAGTCTCCCAACGTCCACCAGTGAAATCTTGGCAAAAAATGATGCTTGCAGCTACGCTTGTCTGAAGTTCTGTCCAAAGTTTGGCCTCTAGGGCCACTTTTTTGGCTATGTCTGCAGCCGCCCTATTCAAAGTTTAGCATCCAGGGCCACTTTGCTATAGACATGGAGCTGCATGTATTATTTTTTGTGAAGATTTCACCGGTGGACTGTGAGGGACCCAATGCACCAAATGGTCAAGTTTCATTTTATAAAAATATATGGTTGTTAGAAATCTCACCTTCTCTAGATCTTCTTGTATCTTCATTTTCTTGTGTGTTAGTGAGGCACCTCTTTGGGTAGAGGGATCTACAAACTTCTTGGTAGGAAGCTAGGGTCTTGTTCCAAATAGATAATGTTGTAGTGCTTCAAATTAAACATTCGACACAAGGTAATCTTCTTCAACTGAGGTAATCTTCTCATGTGCTGCTATGATGGCACTCATTGTATCTAAGCTTGTGCCATCATATCTTCCAATATTTGCCATCGTCGGATGCACATTCATGTAATCATAATCGATCATATCTTCCATCGAATCCCTAACTAGGATGGAAAACAACTCTTCTTCCTTCATTTCCAAGTATTGCAGCTTATTTGACAAAAGCAAGTGCTACATGCCATCTACTTCAATGGGCATCAATGAGGTGAGGTTGGGTTTGTTGACTTGTGGTTTTTTTGAAGAAGATGATACCATGAGAACCAACCCTTGCTCTGCCACCACTCGATGTTCCTCTTCAACATTTATGAGCTCTTCAATTGGCTCTTCTCCCACATATGTGATAGCAACAACCTATGGAGTTGTATCTTAATCACTCTTCTCCACTAGGGGTGTATCCAATGCAAGGAGCTAAATTGCCAATGTGCAATCACACTCCACGAGATCCAAAGGTGTTGTACCTAGTGCACTACCCATGGGAACAATGCATACTCTGTGCAAAGGATCCATGTGGGCTAGACACATATTCACCATTTTCTGGTGATTCTTCCTTACTTAAAATATCATGACCTATTCCAGAGGCACCTAAGTTGTGTCGGATCCCTTGATGGAGTATGTGCAGGTAGAAATGGTGCTCACAAAGTCTTCCAAAACTTGAAGAGGGAGATCCAACGATGGGAGCATGCTTTCAAGGTTGAAGTTCTTAGAGAAGACCTCAAATATCTCGTTCCAGCTGGCAAAGAGAGTCTCATGGTTACACTTGTCAAAGTGTGTGCGAGCATCTATCATAATAGGTAGAAGGGACGTGGTGGATATAAAGAGATGAAGAGAGAAAGTGTGAAATCAAACAATGAAACAAGAACTAAACTAGTTCTACATTAAAAACCTTAAGTTTTAAACCATTAAGGGATGTTCACATACAATATTTAATTATGGCTTTATTTAACATCTTTGTAAAGTTCACATGCATCTGTAAATGTCTCAATGTGGAAAGTGTATATTAAGTGTATGATTTTTCATAAATACCATAATTTTTAAATATTATAAGTTTGCAAGCGACAATATTCCATTGGCCAAAAAAATCCAAAAATTTACAAGTGTTGGATATTACAACTTGTGGTGTTGGGATTTTTAGGAAGACTCTACAATTTCTAAAATATGTGGAGCCACACACTTTCCATTAGTAATAGTATCCTCAGCTTAGCTTTGAATTTTCCTCCCATCTAGTTTAAAATAGAAGCTAGTAGGTGGATTCTGCATTAACACTGTAATTTCTTGGTGCATTATACTCAAGGACCAATCGTCCTCCATTTACAACACTTGGGGCTCATAGCCCTCACAAATGACAATAACATCCACAGTTGCACTTTCACACGTGTCACGGTAATATAAATCTTTAAAAAATTATCTCACTTAAAATGCATATCTTATGTACCCTTATAAGTGATTAGTCAACGAATTGAGTAAGTGGACGCTCTAAGTATGAAGTATCCTATGGTCCCATGTCAATCTCCTGACACAGCTCTGCAAACACTAGAAGGTCGATAGACATGTCACCACAAAATGATGAGTCCACCTCCTTCTCAAAGAATTCTTGGACTCCTGTATTTCCATCATTGTTACCCAATGTTGGCTCCTCTACATGCTACAAGCTTTCAGTGGCCTCTACCCCTTGCAATATTGACCCCTCTATTTGCATATTGTCCTCATCTATGCTCGGAACATCACTTTGATCTTATACTCTCACACTTTGGGGAGTTGAAGGTATAACATACCACCATCGAGGTTGTTGGGGGTTTGGATAGAAGATAACATGTTCACAAACATGTACAAGAGAGATTAAACTATTGTGACATGTACCATGCCGTAATACAATTAACAAACAAATGAGTTCATGCACATGTTCACAATGGGCCGGCAACACAAAGGTGCCGCGCAAATCTGTCCATTTTTTTTCAGAATCTATTTCAAGAAATCCAGATGGACCTTGTCAAACTATTGCTCTAGCTCCTTCAAGTACCACTTTGAACCACTGCACATCGAATAGTATCATGGAGAAGCTACGATAATCCACTGTAACAATACTTTGCAAGTTCCCAAAATACACTATCTCATTTATAACTGCATTTGGATCCGTTGCTCGTCGTCAGCTCTCTTGCTCAAACCTTGCCATGATACCACAGTCTGTTGTGGAGCACATTTTGTCAATATGCTCCACGCGAAATGCTGTCCGCGCGACCACACTGCACTATATATTTTGTACTGTACATTGAAACACTCAAATTAGTTATCGCATATAAAATATAGACACGACAAATCCTAAACATGTCATTACCTTTGGATTACATCCCCTCGAGAATTCCCACTTCTCGATTGAGTTCTCCACCCCTTCGTGAGACGCTGCGGTCAAAGCTCCATGCAACCATCACGTTGACATGAACCACGATATTTCCTCCATGCTCTCGGGATATCAAATTGGTCGATGGCGCGTACTACGTTGAAATTCAGATCACGCTTCCTCTCGATCATATTGCCTAGCTTGCTGGTACCTAGCAAGCCACGTCTCCATAGAGGCATGGTGCAACATACAAAAGAGATTCACCTTCTTCTCCATTGCAGCATCCATTCTTTTTTCTATCCCATTTCCAACCACCACATCTCCAGTCACTCTATCAACTTCCTTCAACAACCATAGCATTTTGTTGTCTGGATCCACCGTTGGTAGCCATTGTGAAATATGCACTAGTGCCTCAGATACCAACCAACCTTCAGCCATGCTACCTTCTGGCCGAGCTCGTTGTCGCACAAAGCCTTTCAAGGTTTTTATGAAGCACTCCAAGAAGAACATCCCCCATCACGTATGGACAGATCCAACAATCTCCACTTCATCTACAAGATGCACAAGAAGGTGGATTTGCATCGTGAGCATGCTGGTAGGCATGTATTTCTCAAAGAGACACACTGTCTCCACTTCTCCCCGCCTTGCGGATTCAATAGAGGACATCTTAATCTCCTTCTGTGAGATCCATTGCACTAAAGTCGACAACCTGTAAATGGCCCCGTGCATTTTTGGAGTAAGGCATCTTGCGATTGTGATCGGTGGTACAAACTGCCACAAATGAGAAAGCATTATGAACAATGGCTACACTCCAAATAGCAAAATGTGTATGCCAATTACAATCCATTCATAGTACAAACCTGACATATCTTATGCCAGTCATGGATTTTAGCCATGATAATTGGTCGTCTTTAGAAAATGGAGACTTGAGAGAACGGATCATACCCGTTGAAGTGCGGATAGACTTGACTATTTGCTTCACAATGCACTCTTCTTTAGTGGACAAAACCCAAGGAGTGCGAGGTAGCTACACACGACCATCAGCACTCGACTGCAGCCAAAGTGCCTCCATCTTGCCTACCTCCTTTAAATCCATTTATGCCCCTATAGTGTCTCTCTTTCCTGTGATGTGGTCCCATAGCAAGTTGCCTACATTCTTGAAAATATGCATGGGATCCAACAAGTGGTTGATCTGTAAGTGGGTCCAATATGGCAACTCGTAGAAAACTGAGAACCGTCGCATTCCATTTGGATGTGACTCCACGTTGTCGTGTTGCTGCGCATCCGAGTCGTATTTACCTCCATTTTTTTTTTTGTTTTGCATTTGTGTTAATTTCTGCGTGTGATTCATTGTTTGTGTAATGCATTTTGATAATCTGCATCCAATGTATATATTCCCTTAGTGCATGCGTATGATTTTGTTTGGATGCATGATGTGCGTGTATTAGAAAAATATGAAAAACTGATGCCAAAGGACATTAACCAGCTGATAATTTTAATGATGAACTCGAAGAAAAGTGCAGGATACCCTGGAATCAAAGGAAGCTTTATAGAAATTGACATTTAAGCTATGAAGACAAAGGTGTAAATTCAAGAATATCATGTTTAATGGGAAAAGCTTAAGGAGTGCTGAACGGGTTCCCTTGTCGAGATGTAGACTCTTGGAATGCACTTATTGCTGGGTATGTACAGCACTTGGGACTGCTGTGGTGGATATGTATGTTGAAAGTGATGCATTTGGCATCATCTTTGTTATCTTTTCATTTGGGCACATATCTGGAGCATAAGTCAACCCAGCAGTGACAATAGGATTTGCAAGTGTAGGGAAGTTCCCTTGGCTTGATGTTAGTTGGTATATTCTGGGGCAGTTTGCTGGTGGGATCCTTGGATGTGGCATAGGAACATCACTTTATGGAGTGAGTTTAAAGGTTGCTTTGGTAATACCAAATGCTTGGGGATCCCTTGGCTTTCTGCATCGTTTCAGAGAAAGAAAAGGGGAAAGAATAGCAAAAGATATTCTTAGATTTGTCCAAGAATATCGAGTGGTGGCGGCAAAAACTGATGGGGGAAGAATTCGAATGGGGAGAGCTTGAATGTTTGTGACAATTTGCAGATCACTTGGTTGGCAATGTGTATGTACATGTCCGAGAAGAAGATGCTGTCAATTGGGACATCCATCGCGCATCATATCATACCCACTCATCAACGCAGTCTATCGAACCGCCTCTCGATGAGAACAGCTTGAGACAGATGCTCAATCGTCTCCACCAAGCATGTGAACCATCACACCCGCCACTGGCGTCCTTCTCCCCAACCAACCCCCGGACCCTTGCCGACCTTTTGCGCAGCTGTGGCAATGCCCGATCACTTGCCGATGGCAAAAGCATCCACCAACATATCCTGTGACAAGGCCTACATCGAGACAGGCTCTTGGCGAATTCCCTGATCCAGATCTTATGTACAGCAGGGCTGTGCAAGGAGGATCTTGCTGATGCCTGGCTAGAGTAAAAAAACAATTGGGAGTGCGCTACAGAGAATCGATCGACACACAGGAAGACAGAGGTTAAAGGGCAGATTAAGCTCAGATTTAAAACTGCTGCTGGAAAGGAGGTGGTTTGCATTCGTTCCTTTCAGTTAACTCGAAAGAGACAGAGAGGTGAACGATTGTCCTTCTGGAGAAGCGGAGGCTTGTGCACTAGTGATGGACAATCTCCTCACCAAAGCCAACGGCTTCTTCCTCCCCAGGCGCAAATAGATGACATCCCCGATCATTCCTCACAGGGGCATGCTTCTCATGATCAACAGCAACACCGTTCACATTTAAGAAACTCCAGTTTTGTAAGCCGACATCTTCCAAAACTGATGGTCAGCCTCCATTTCAATACTCATCGGCAGATGCTTATTCCCAGGCACGCCAAGTAGGAGTTCTCATCCTTCGGAGACGATGTTAACTCACTTTCAAATAGTGTTGAAGAAGGTGCAAAACGGTTGTACAACAGATTACGTGGAAAAATGCAGACACCACTGCCAGAGTTATTGCTGAAGTATGGATTGTCAAAGGGGCTTTTCCCAAGAAATGCAACACATTATGAACTAGACGAGAATACAGGAAAGCTAACTGTGTTTATCCCTACTGTGTGTGAGGTTGGTTATAAAGTTTCCTCCATTTTGAGGTTCACAACACAGGAAACATGGATCCTTTTATGAAGGGAAAGATTTATATTCATTTCTCTGTAGATCTTCCTGAATCTGGTTCTCTTACCCCAGAACAGTTCTGTGCATTGGAGGGAATCTTACCTTCTAGGCCTGAGCTTGAAATGACAGAGTTGGAACTTGATGAGTGTGAAGACATAATTTTGCAAGATGTCAATATCGAGGAGGAGATGAGGAGGAAGCATCAGGATGCCCACAGAACTTCATTGTATTGGCATTGAAAAGATTTCTGAAAATTTGTTCATAGGGATTACTGCCCAGTAGAATTCTTCCAGCAGAACTCTTCAAGTCTCCTCAAGCCTACGTACCAAAGTCATAACTGTCTTCAAAAACCTGAATGTGAATAGTTTATGAGAAACTTCAAATTATTCTGAATATGAACTTCTTGTAGCTCATTTGACAAGGAATATAGTGAACTTTGGCATCAAATATTTGAGTTTTTCTTGTTAGCCTCATTTCTTGCTTTATCTTGAACCCCGTGTTCTGCAGCCCTTCCGTGAACTCTACGACATTTCTGGTGAACCCGACGTGAAAGTGCTGCGTCATCAGCAAGATGGGAGACTCGCAAGAAGAGATGACAGATGATAATGTTATGAAGAACCTGTTTCAGTCATTTACCATGTATATGCAGCAGCAAGCTCATGCAAAACGAGACAGTGATGCTATGGATGCCTTGAAGCTGTCCAACAGGAGATGAAGCAGTTTAATGGCCAGCAAGTGTCAACTTACCTGCATTTATATGAAGAAAAGATGAAGTTTTTTGGGGTTTCTCAAGATGTTTGGAGCCGCTACTTCTTGGGGATCGTGGTGCGCGCTCTTGAAGGTCGAATTGCAGAAATTCAAGAGGCACATGCAGGTTGGGCTGAATTTAAAAAAGCATTAAAAGATGAATATTTCCTGGAGGATACAGGTCTTATGAATCGCAGGAAATTTTTAGCATGGGTTTCTATGCCTAATAAGGGACTTTCTGTTACCGCTCTTCTGCGAGAGTTTGAAAGCCGTTATGATCAGTTGGATGGGACTGAACAGCAAGCTTTGGAGATGCAGAAAGTGGAGTTATTTTTGCAAGCTGCAGATGCTGATTTACAGGAAAAGTTGGATGATCTTTTGGAAGATCAAGCTACTGATTCAGGTTTAAAGACTGAGTGGAGACATGTTATTGATGCTGTGAATGCTCTTGTTAAGAAGCAGCGCAGGAGAGTAAGATTGCATCGAAATACAAGATCAGTTCTTGAAAAATCCTTGGAGACTTCTTCTTCTACCCCTGTTGCAACTTCTTTGCCTAAGCCTACTCCTCCTGCTGTGAATCCACCAGTTCCTGCTACTCCAGTGCCCTTATCTGTAGATGATGTTATTAAAGGCTCGGTGGATTTGATGATTGAAGCAGTCAAAGCTGAAGTTGGTAAGTTAAAGGAGCAACTTATGTCAGTACCTGCTGTAGCACCTGCTCCAGTGACTGCTTTTCCAGCTGGTCAAAGAAAAGGGCAACGATGTATTTGGTGTGATAGTACAGAGCACCAACACTGCAGAGATTGTGATGCTTTTCAGGAAGCGCGTAAGAAGAATGTAGTGTTCTAAGGACAAGATGGGAAGATATGGCTGACAGAGACTGGCGCTCCTCTTGACACAAACTTTGGTAAGGGAGGTATGAAGAAGCTTGTTGATGATATGGCTGCGCGATCAGCTTATGTGAGTGTTAGAGGAGATGCTTCAGCTTTTGGAGTCCAGCTTGAGTAGAAATTTGATGGAGACTCTGCTTTATGGTCTTCTGCCTTGGAGATAGCGAGAAGAGGGAAAGTTCAAACTTCTACTATGACTTGTGTGGGCTCTAGCATCCGAGAAGAAACAGGATGGGATTCTCCTGTTGACAGGTATTCTATTTTTGGTTATATGGCTAAAACGCAGGGTTTAGATGCCATGGTTGAGAAAAAGAGAAGAAGGGATGAGGAGGGTCCTAGCTCCTTCAAAAAGACTAGAGGGGGTGACTTTGTTTCACCACCTGTTACAGCTCCACCTGTGTCAAATTCTCCAGCTCAAACAGGTTCTGATCAACCAATGGGAGACAAGCAGAAAGAAAAGAGGCAACCAAGAAAAGAGCCAGGATTCAAGCTCTTGTCAGACCTTGATATGCAAACGGATATGAGTAATATTTTTCATAAAAGAATTTTGAATAGTGAAGTCACTTTTACTGTTGGAGAGGCTCTTGGGATTGCTAGAAGAGAAATACAGGATCAGATGCAGGATCTTTTGCGGAGGAAACGACATGCGATGGAAGGACCTGCTTTATAGGGATTGTGGCATGGAGCTCTTGGGGAAGAGCATGATGATGTAGTGATGGTTGAGAATGCTTCTGTTAATCCGCAAATGGAGAAAATAGTGCAGCCTATGCAGTATGAAGATAATGAGACCCCTATTCTCATTCCTCGCAGTCATTTTTCACGAAGTCATTGGGCTAGAGCAACCACTGAGACAGTGGTAAGGATTGGAGAGAAACAAATTCCCTTGATTGCTTTAGTTGATCATGGTTCTGAGATTAATCTTATTGCTCGAGGTGTTTATGAGAGTGGCAAGTGGCCTATGGATGCAGAGCATGGCTGGCGCATGAGAGCCGCCAATAATACTTCTGGTGATATGTATGCTGCTTGTCCGAGTATCAGAATTTCTATTGGTAATGTTGAAGAGGATTATCATTGCTTTGTTCAGGATTCATGCTCTTATCTGATTATTCTTGGACAGCCTTTCATTACAGAAGCAAGAATGGAAACAAAAGTGATGGATGACGGGTCAGCTTATGCGCGAATACGCAGTAAAGATGGTATGCGAGCTATTCATTTTATGACTGTTGGGGTAAATCATCCGAGAAACAGGGACTCCTTGCGTGAGGCACCACTACCTGCGAAGGAGTTGGATTTTCATTAGGTACCGCTGTCTTGCGAGACGCCAGTGGTACGGAGTGGAGAAAAGAGGAGATCTCGCCTCCTGGCAGCCAGTCTTTCTCCAATAACTTTGTTGGTTTTTCTTCAGATAGTTCAGTAAGTTATCAGAAAATTTCAGATTTTCCTAGAGCTGCCAGGCAGTATATTGGCCGTAAGGAGAAAGAGTTGAAGAATGCAGGTATTTTGCAAGCAGAAGAGCATGTGGATGGATTGTATGAAGGGATGTCTTATGCAGATACATTGTTTGAGATGAGAGCAATGCTGAAAACTGATGTATGCAAGGGTTCAAAGATCATACCTGTGCAAACCTTGGATATGTTTTAGGAAATTTCTGGTTTTATGCTGCAAACAGAGTTAGAGGCTGAGAAAACTCAGCAAACTGAATTTATGGCTGATCTTGATAAGCTAATAGAATTGCAGAGGGCTGAATCCATTCAGCCAACAGAGTTGAATGCAGAAAAATTTCTGCATACAGAGTTTCAGGATGCATCTATGCAGTCCATAGAGCCGAGGGCTGAATCCATTCAGCCAACAGAGTTGAATGCAGAAAAATTTCTGCATACAGAGTTTCAGACTGCACCCATGCAGCCCATAGAGCTAAAGGCTGAAATTTTTCAGCCAACAGAGTTGAAAGTTGCTGAAAATTTGCAGAAATTGCAGCAAAGAAGAGAGTGCTTGAATGATGCCAAGGTTGACACAAAATATAAAACAGTTGATAAGAAGGTTAAGCCGGTTGCAGGCCCGCTTCCTTCTGATAGTGATGAACAGATTGAAAAAGCTATGAAGCAGCCTATATTGAGGGACCCTGCAAATATTGGACATAAGTTTACTGCTGAAACTCTTGCAAAATTGAAGATTGGAAATGATGATTTTTTGCTTTCAGTGGAAAAAGAATGTTTTAGAGAGATGCTTGGACATCATGGTAAGGCATTTGCTTTCTTTCCACATGAAATTGGCTGCATTAGTCCCGAATTGGTTGCACCTATGGTCATCTTCACTGTTCCTCATGTACCATGGAATATACGTCCTATACCTGTGCCTAAAGCACACTTCCCAAAGCTAATAGAGTTGCTGAATGAGAAGATTAAAATGGGGATTTTGGAACCCTCTTCTGCACCCTATTCTAACAGGTGGTTTACTGTACCAAAGAAGAATGGTACTTTGAGATTTATTCAGGATATGCAGCCCGTGAACAAAGTGACAATCAGGAATGTGGGAACAGGTCCAGTTGTGGATGAATTTGCTGAGGCTTTTGCAGGACGAGCCATCTATTCACTAGGTGACTTGTATTCAGGTTATGATCAGTTTCAGCTTGCCTTGGAAAGCAGGGATATTACTACTATGCGGACACCTATTGGTCTTGTAAGGATGTGTACCTTGCCTCAAGGTGCTACAAACTCAGTTGCTCATATGATGAATGCTATGCATAGAGTTCTTCGAGACTATATTCCGCAATATACCATGCCTTTTCTAGATGATGTGCCTATTAAGGGTTGTGCAGAAGAAGAAAAGAATGAAAGTCTTGATTTGCGTGGATGTAGACAGTTTGTGGCTGACCACTTGATTGCTTGTGAACAAATATTGACATGATTAGAGGAGGTAAATTTGACACTTTCAGGGCTGAAATCTGTCTTTGGTGTTAATGAAGTCATCATAGTTGGGCATATGGTTGGATATTATGGCAGAAAGCCTTCTCCTGCAAAGGTGGATGCCATAAACAGGATTGCAGAGTATTGCTCAACTACTTCAGAGGTGCGGAGATTTGTGGGAGCTTGTGTATTTTACATGATTTGGATTCCTCATTTTGCTCATATTGCAGATGTTCTCTATCAGCTGCTTCGAAAGGGGCAGAAATTTCATTGGGATGAGAAGCATTCAAAAGCCATGCGTAAGCTCAAGAAGCTGTTGCAATTAGCTCCTACTCTACGCAAGGCGGATTATCAGTGTGGACGGCCAATCATGTTGACAGTTGATACTAGCCCTATTTGCATAGGTTGGGCTGTGGGACAGGATGATGCTGATGGAAATAGGTATGCTATCCGCTTTGGAGCTAAAGTTCTTAATGAGCGACAAAGGAGATACCCGCAGATCAAAAGAGAGTTGTGGGGAGTAGTCACTGCACTGAAGTGTGACAAAGGGTATTTTATTGGAGCTTCAGTTATTGTGGAAACAGATTGTTTGCCTTTGCTTGGCATGATTACTAGTTGCTAGACTCCAGATATAGCGATGCTTCGGTGGATTGCCTATATCAAATCATTGAATCCAGAATTTCGACACATAGCAGGGAAAGATCATCCAGTTGCTGACATGCTTTCTAGAGCGAGATATGAGGATGAGGAGTCAATGCTTGCAGAAGATGATGAGACAGAGTTTGCTGCTTCTGTCCTTATTCATGATTGTCATGTATCTACTGTTGAAGCCTTTATTGAAGAACTTTATGTTGATGAATGGCTGCAAATTGGACAGTATCTAAGTTCATTGACTCAAAGAGCTAATTGGACAAATGATGAATTCAAGAAAATCAGAAGGAAGGCTTATGGGTATTTCTTGAAAGATGGTTTTCTTTGGAAGCATCCAAGAAAGAGAGGAGGCTTGCCCTTGAGAGTAGTTTGTGATGTAGCGATGCAGATACAGATTATGCGAGAGTTTCATGAGAGCTCATGGGCTGGACATAGAGGTGTGTGGGCTACCTATGAGAAAATCAAAGAAAGATACTGGTGGAAAGGGATGTATAAAGATGTTTCTCACTTTGTGGAGACTTGCAGGGATTGCCAGCTTTACTCTTTAGTGCGACATCGTGATGAGTTGCATCCGACTTATCCACTATGTATGCATTACAAGTGGGTGGTAGACTTGGTTACTTTGCCAGTGGGACTTTGGCAGATGAGATATATTGTTTTGGCTAGGGAGGATCTTACAAACTATGTTGAAGGTAGACCGTTGAGGACGAAGACCACCACTACAGTATGTAAATTCTTGTTGGAAGAAATATTTTGCAGGTATGGATGTATAGGCAAGATTACAGCTGATCGTGGAGAGCTAGATGCTGATGAAGCTAGAGAATTCTTCTCACGGCTTGGGATTAAATTGGCTCTTACTACTGCCTATAATCCAGAGGGAAATGGCAAAAGTGAAAGAGGACATCCGCCAATAGTTAAAGCATTGGCAAAAGCTTGTAGAGGTCGGATTGGAGATTGGCCGAGATTACTACCTTTTGCATTGTGGGCTGATCGCTCTACACATAGTGTGACTACTGGATACATGCCTGCGGAGTTGATGTATGGGCAAAAACCTGTCATGCCTACTGAAATTTGTGCTCTCACTTGGAGTGTTCTTCCGTGGCATGAGAATTTATCAAGGGAAGAGTTGTTAGCCCTTCGGATTCGTCAACTAGAGAGAAGGACAGAAGATGTGCAGCTAGCAGTTGATCGTTTGAAGGCAGCGCGTCTCAGAAATAAGGACAAGTTTGATCTAAGGCATTGCTTGAGGCCTAGAGCCATAAAAGAAGGAGATTGGGTTCTAGTCTATGACAGTAGTCTAGAAAATCAGCATAGTAGTATGAGAAAAATGGTTCAAAGATGGTTTGGACCATATGAAGTAAAGCAGGTTTTTGACAATGGTACCTATGAGCTGGCTGAATTAGATGGAACAGTACTGAGGGTACCTATTGCTAGAAAACGAGTCAAGATTTTCAAGAGAAGAGAAGATGAAGAATATGCACTTGAAGCATTGACAGAAGAAGAGCAGGTAGAAGAAAGACAAGTAGAAGAAACAGAGAGCATAGATGATGAAGCTGATCGAGAAAGAGGTCTACTAGAAACAGAAGATGGACTTGACCTGTTTGTGGACTTGAATGATCCTGGATAGTTGGCACATCCGGAGGATGCGCAGGTTTAGAGGGGGTGGATGTCATGTTGCTGCGCATCCAAGTCGTATTTACCTCCATTTTTTTTGTTGTTGTGCATTTGTGTTAATTTCTGCGTGTGATTCATTGTTTGTGTGATGCATTTTGATAATCTGCATCCAATGTATATATTCCCTTAGTGCATGCGTATGATTTTGTTTGGATGCATGATGTGCGTGTATTAGAAAAATATGAAAAATTGATGCCAAAGGACATTAACCAGCTGATAATTTTAATGATGAACTCGAAGAAAAGTGCAGGATACCGTGGAATCAAAGGAAGCTTTATAGAAATTGACATTTAAGCTATGAAGACAAAGGTGTAAATTCAAGAATATCATGTTTAATGGGAAAAGCTTAAGGAGTGCTGAACGGGTTCCCTTGTCAAGATGTAGACTCTTGGAATGCACTTATTGCTGGGTATGTACAGCACTTGGGACTGCTGTGGTGGATATGTATGCTGAAAGTGATGCATTTGGCATCATCTTTGTTATCTTTTCATTTGGGCACATATCTGGAGCATAAATCAACCCAGCAGTGACAATAGGATTTGCAAGTGTAGGGAAGTTCCCTTGGCTTGATGTTCGTTGGTATATTCTGGGGCAGTTTGCTGGTGGGATCCTTGGATGTGGCATAGGAACATCACTTTATGGAGTGAGTTTAAAGGTTGCTTTGGTAATACCAAATGCTTGGGGATCCCTTGGCTTTCTGCACCGTTTCAGAGAAAGAAAAGGGGAAAGAATAGCAAAAGATATTCTTAGATTTGTCCAAGAATATCGAGCGGTGGCGGCAAAAACTGATGGGGGAAGAATTCGAATGGGGAGAGCTTGAATGTTTGTGACAATTTGCAGATCACTTGGTTGGCAATGTGTATGTACATGTCCGAGAAGAAGATGTTGTCAATTGGGACATCCATCGCGCATCATATCATACCCACTCATTAGTGCAGTCTATCGAACCGCCTCTCGATGAGAACAGCTTGAGACAGATGCTCAATCGTCTCCACCAAGCATGTGAACCATCACACCCGCCACTGGCGTCCTTCTCCCCAACCAACCCCCGGACCCTTGCCGACCTTTTGCGCAGCTGTGGCAATGCCCGATCACTTGCCGATGGCAAAAGCATCCACCAACATATCCTGTGACAAGGCCTACATCGAGACAGGCTCTTGGCGAATTCCCTGATCCAGATCTTATGTACAGCAGGGCTGTGCAAGGAGGATCTTGCTGATGCCTGGCTAGAGTAAAAAAACAATTGGGAGTGCGCTGCAGAGAATCGATCGACACACAGGAAGACAGAGGTTAAAGGGCAGATTAAGCTCAGATTTAAAACTGCTGCTGGAAAGGAGGTGGTTTGCATTCGTTCCTTTCAGTTAACTCAAAAGAGACAGAGAGGTGAACGATTGTCCTTCTGGAGAAGCGGAGGCTTGTGCATTAGCGATGGACAATCTCCTCACCAAAGCCAACGGCTTCTTCCTCCCCAGGCGCAAATAGATGACATCCGCGATCATTCCTCACAGGGGCATGCTTCTCATGATCAACAGCAACACCGTTCACATTTAAGAAACTCCAGTTTTGTAAGCCGACATCTTCCAAAACTGATGGTCAGCCTCCATTTCAATACTCATCGGCAGATGCTTATTCCCAAGCGCGCCAAGTAGGAGTTCTCATCCTTCGGAGACAATGCTAACTCACTTTCAAATAGTGTTGAAGAAGGTGCAAAACGGTTGTACAACAGATTACGTGGAAAAATGCAGACACCACTGCCAGAGTTATTGCTGAAGTATGGATTGTCAAAGGGGCTTTTCCCAAGAAATGCAACACATTATGAACTAGACGAGAATACAGGAAAGCTAACTGTGTTTATCCCTACTGTGTGTGAGGTTGGTTATAACGTTTCCTCCATTTTGAGGTTCACAACACAGGAAACAGGGATCCTTTTATGAAGGGAAAGTTTTATATTCATTTCTCTGTAGATCTTCCTGAATCTGGTTCTCTTACCCCAGAACAGTTCCGTGCATTGGAGGGAATCTTACCTTCTAGGCCTGAGCCTGAAATGACAGAGTTGGAACTTGATGAGTGTGAAGACATAATTTTGCAAGATGTCAATATCGAGGAGGAGATGAGGAGGAATTATTAGGATGCCCACAGAACTTCATTGTATTGGCATTGAAAAGATTTCTGAAAATTTGTTCATAGGGATTACTGCCCAGTAGAATTCTTCCAGCAAAACTCTTCAAGTCTCCTCAAGCCTACGTACCAAAGTCATAACTGTCTTCAAAAACCTGAATGTGAACAGTTTATGAGAAACTTCAAATTATTCTAAATATGAACTTCTTGTAGCTCATTTGACAAGGAATATAGTGAACTTTGGCATCAAATATTTGAGTTTTTCTTGTTAGCCTCATTTCTTGCTTTATCTTGAACCCCGTGTTCTGCAGCCCTTGCGTGAACTCTATGACAACGTGGGCCATTTTCAGCTCGTACCAGCTTTGGGCATTTATACGTGTTGGAGGCCGTCTAAGAAAACCTTCCTTGAGTTCATGACCCTCTGGCAAGAAAGCGGGTGTCCTTGATATACCATCTTCTTCATGGTTCGTGACCTTCGGGAGTCTAACTGTGGCCCGCACAATGGACATGCATGATAACCTGAGGTAACCAGACATGTTCCAACACCTCTATCCAGTGAATACAAACTTGAATGAGCTATGATAGATATTACTAACAAGAATGGAAGCCTATTTACCCGAGCACTTTTCGAATCCCAAAAAGTCATGCATCGTCCACATGAGAATGGCTCAAATATTGATGAACCGTCAACCATCGCGCTTGCTCATATCTTGCGTGGTGACCCCCTCCTCCCACAAAATCTTAAGCTCATTGACTAATAGATGAAGATATACGTCCATATTTTTGACTTTGTAGCGGCCAGGGACGAGTAAGCTAAGGATGAGATGTATTTTCTTTGTAGAAAGCCATGGAAGGATATTGTAGTTGACAAGGACTATAGGCCATACATTGTAAGAAGTTGAGCACAGACCAAATGGGTTCATGCCATCCATTGCAAGACCGAGCCAAAGATTCCTTGGCTCTCGGAAAAAACCTGGGAAGGTAGAGTCAATGTGACTCCATGCGCATGAATCCGCTGTAAGAACTTTTTGAGGGATGGTTTGCCCTTGCAAGTCCTGTCGATACTTGTGAGCACCACACTTTGGACATGTCTCCATAGTCTCGTATTCTCCTTGAAATAGTATGCAATCATTGATACATGCATGGATGCTGTTGTAATCCATGCCAAGCTTTTGTAAAATATGTATTGCATCATCAGGAGACTCAGGCATGATGGTATTTGCAGGTGGTAATATATGATATTTCAGTAACCTGAAAAAAATCATAAAACACCTTGAAAAAGCAAAAATGTTTTTAATGATAGTGCCGAAAAGAAATCAACTCAACGTACATACAAGGTACCTGAACAACTTGGTCACACTCACATCGCTCCACCCGTATTTTACTTGAACACTTAGGAGTGCAAGCAGTGTCTTTAGGCGAGATACTTGACACCCATCATATAATGGTATTG
This sequence comes from Lygodium microphyllum, assembly GCF_053477565.2. Taxonomy (NCBI): domain Eukaryota; kingdom Viridiplantae; phylum Streptophyta; class Polypodiopsida; order Schizaeales; family Lygodiaceae; genus Lygodium; species Lygodium microphyllum. Next base: position 14,879,622 of record NC_141153.1, on the reverse strand, counting down.
ATAATTTCTCTGTAAGAGGATCAGAAGTCTTGACATCCATGGGAATCAATGTATCGATCATTGCCTCCATCTCAGGCTCCAAGATTGTAGGTAGGTCTGGAAGGTTTCCTGTCTCCTCTGGTATTAACGGTATAGATTGGGCAATACCTTCCAAGTGGTGGATTGGCTCAGGCACTCCATCCATTGCATGCCCATGAACTCTTCTAATTGGCCGCAAAAGTGTACTCCTCCTTGGGACGAGATGTCACCTCCCTGGATAGAAAATTTGCCAGCCACACCCAATCTTCTTGTATATGCTAAAAATCCAAGATCGCATGATCAATGATCTCAAATTGAAACTTGCTGAAGCGTCGTATGTATTCTATAGACAATCGACATTTTTGTCTAATTGCCAGCTTGCATTGAGAGCAAGGACATGGGAAGCACTGATTAAGATATGCCTCGTGATCTTGAACAACAAGACCTTCATCGTTTTCTATTTTGTCTACATTACGGCAAACAATTTATTTTGTTATCATTCTTTTTTTCTTTCTTAAATTGTTTCAGAAGGAATTTCTTCTCTTGTAACTTAGCAAAAATTAACGTATGTAAAGTCTCCACCTACCCACCCACAAATTAATGTATATATGTTGGAGTGTTTCCCGTCTCATGGTATTGCACTGGACCTCGCCACCACTTTTCTTTGTTTTTTATCCATTCATTATCTCCTCTCCTTCCATCTCTCTTTTTTCTCTTTCTTTATTATGATGTATGTTTATTCCCTCTCTCTCGTTCCTTCTTCTTTTTTCTCTTTCTCAACCTTTCTCATTTTCTTTAACGATCACGATCATGATCACGACCATGACCACGACCATGACCACGACTGCGACTGCGACTGCGACTGCGACTGCAAGTATGACGATGACCACGACCACGACTATGACCACGACCATGACCACGACTACGATTATGATTATGACTACGACGACGACAATGACGACCACGACCACGACCACGACTACGACTACGACTATGACTACGATTACGATTACGATTACGATTACGATTACGATTACGATTACGATTACGATTACGATGACGATGATGACTACGACTACGACCATGACCACGACTATCACTACCATTACCACTATCATAAACAAGAAAAGAAGAAAAAAGAACTACCACATCCACATCCACAACCACAACTACCACTACCACTACCAAAATAATAAACAACAAAAGAAGAAGAAGAAGAAAAAAAAAAACAACAACAACTACTACTACTACAATAATAAACAAGAAAAGAAGGAAAAACTACTACTACTACTACTACTACAAAAAACAAGAAAACTAAACAACAATAAACAAGAAAAGAAAAAAAACTATTACTACTACTACTACTACTACAAATAACAACAATTTCCTTTTCTCTCTTCCTCCCCCTTTCTCATTTCCTCTCCCTCCCTCACCCTCTCCCTCTCTTTCTCTCTTTCCCTATTAGGTTTAATGTTTTTCTCTTTTTCTCTCTCCTCTCCCTCTCTCATTTCCTTTTCTCTCTTTCTCCCCCTCTCTCATTTCCTCTCCCTCCCTCACTCTCACCCTCTCTTTCTCTCTTTCTCTATTATTTTTAATGTTTTTTCTCTCTCCTCTCCCTCTCTCATTTCCTCTCTCTCTCTCTCTCACCCTCACCCTCTCTTTCTCTCTTTCCCTATTAGGTTTAATATTTTTTCTCTCTGTTTCTCTCTCCTCTCCCTCTCTCATTTCCTTTTCTCTCTTTCTCTCCCTTTCTTTCTCTCTTTCCCTATTAGGTTTAATGTTTTTTCTCTCTTTTTCTCTCTCCTCTCCCTCTCTCATTTTCTCTCCCTCCCTCACCCTCACCCTAACCCTCACCCTCTTTTTCTCTCTTTTCCTATTATGTTTAATGTTTTTTCTCTCTCCTCTCCCTTTCTCACCCTCATCCTCTCTTTCTCTCTTTCTCTATTATGCTTAATGTTTTTTTCTCTTTTTCTCTCTCATCTCCTTCTCTCATTTTTTCTCTCTCCTTTTCCTCTTTCATTTCCTTTTGCTCTCTTCCTCTCCCTCTCTCATTTCCTCTCCCTCTCTTTCTCTCTTTCCCTATTATGTTTAATATTTTTTCTCTCTTTTTTCTCTCTCCTCTCCCTCTCTCATTTCCTCTCCCTCCCTCTCCCTCTCCCTCTCTCTTTCCCTATTATGTTTAATGTTTTTCCCTTCCTCTCCCTCTCTCATTTCCTCTCCCTCCCTTTCTCTCTTTTCCTATTATGCTTAATGTTTTTTCTCTCTTCCTCTCCCTCTCTCTTTTCCTATTATGTTGAATGTTTCCTTGTCTTTCCTCTCCCTCCCTCTCCCTCTCTCATTTCCTCTCCCTGCCTCTTTCTTTCCCTCTCTTTCTCTCTTTCCCTATTATGTTTAATATTTCCCTCTCCCTCTCCCTCTCCCTCTCTCATTTCCTCTCCCTTCCTCTCCCTCTCCCTCTCTTTCTCTCTCATTTCCTCTCCCTCTCTCAATATACACGAATTATACCAAAAACAAGTAAAAGAGAGAGAGAAAACACAAAAGCAAAGCAAGAATGGACAATGCACTCATCATAAAGGCTCGAAGAAGGGTTTGACGGCTCCTCTTCACGTCGTCGGCTCCTCTTCACCCTCCCTATACCTCCTCTTCTTCGCGAACGGCGGTGGCGGCGATGAGAAGCCTTCTTTCTCATTCTTTCTCTCCCTCTCAAATGCAAGATGTTCGCTCTCCCTCTCACTCTCCCTTTTGCTCTCTCTTTCGTGAATGCGTGCAAAATAACACTCTCGGGTTTCAGCCCGCATTTTTTTTGTCTGAGTACCGTCGCTAATAGTGACGCAAATAGCGCACCGCTATTTCATGTCACAAATCGCCATCACTATACCCTCATATCCTTGTAGTGAAACCTTTTTTCATACACAATTTCAAAACCATAAACATGGGGCAAACATTTGCATCTACTTCAATTTTCATATAATAATACACCACACACACCTACTCATAAAGCATCTTTTGAAATCATTTATGGACAAAGATTGCCTACACCTATCACATCATTGTCTAATAAAGTTAAAGCTACTGATGATATTGCCAATATGCATGCTATTATTTTTGCTCAAGTTAAAGATATGATTACGAAAGTCCAGCAATCATACACTAAATGAGCTAATAAAAAAAGGCAAGCCATGAGTTTCAATGTTGGTCATTATGTTTCGTTACGCATTGAAAAGAGCTGATTGAAAAGTGTTGACAAACACCCTATTGTTAAATTAGCACCTAGGTTTTATAGACCCTTCAAAATAATTCACAAGATCAATGACAATGCATTTAAATTAGAACTACCCAAACATTCGAAGATCCATAATACTTTTCATATCAGTTTGTTATGACCTTTTAGAGGTCAATTACATATCCACCCTATCTATGAAAACCCTCCTTTGTTAGAAGATGTCAGAGAGAGAACCGGGGAGAGAGAAAGATGAGAGAGAAAGATTACAGAGGAGAGAGAAAGACTGTAGGGAAAGAGAGAATAAGAGTGACGATGAGAGAGAAAGACTAGAATTGGAGAGAGAAAGATAGGAAAGATGAAGAAGCCATGGAAGCTTAGAGCAAGAAGGGAGAGAAAGATTGTAAATGTATTGATTTGTCAAAAGATGTGAAAAATTACAACTTCTCTCCTTATATACCAGTGTCTATGTGACATGGCATATTATTAGCATTCTAACTATTCCCAGCTTCTTACAATCCATCCCTTCCCAAAAGTTTTTGTCCTAAAAAATAAACCTAGAAAGAACTAAAGAAGAGATGGATAGAACAGAGTACTACTCTGTTTTACAGCTTACAAATGGGAGATGAGTGAAGAATTATCATTACAAGGGCTGAATTTGAAGAACAGAAAGAGGACCTTGCTATATACATGATTTGAAGAACTTCCGAAGCAATTGGAGCCATAAAATCTTCAACAAATAGTTCCAGAAGAAAGTAGACAGCTTGCTGAAATAACAGTCCCTGCTGGACCAAATCTGCCATAACTTTTGATAGAAGTATCCAAATGAGATGTACCACATATCGAAACAAAGCTCTTGAAGAGTAATTTAAGCTCATGTAGATAGCTCAATTCTAAAAATGAAGTACGACAAAAACTGTTCTAAAACAGCGTGCTGTCCTGAACCAGTCTGCACCAATACTAGTTCCATAAGCAATAGGCTTCAGCCACCAATGTATCCCTCAAGTATGGATACTCATCCAATATTGAATCAGGTCTCCAAGAAGCCTCTTCAGAGGGTAAACCTCTCCATTTAATCAAATATTCCACAATAGAACGTGATCGAAGCTTCTTTTCACGCTGACCTATAATAGCCTCTGGGATGTACTGAACAATACCATCTTCATCAATAGGTGGCAGCTCATCAACTAAATCCACTGGATCACCATAATAGGGCTTGAGCTAACTAACATGGAAGACGTTATGAATCTTTGTAGAAGAGGGAAGCTCTAGTATGTATGCCAAATCTCCAATCCGCTTAAGGATACTGTAAGGGCCATAGAATCTATGGGCAAGCTTATTACTGGATCCATCTTTCAATGTAGAGTACTTGGATTTGGGTACCTTCAACAAAACCAGCTCTCCTTCCTGTAACTCTAAAGGCCTCCTCTTCTCATCAGCATACATCTTCATCTGATCTTGAGCCTTCCTTAGATTCACCTTGCATTGCTGAAGAAGGGTCTGCATTCTTTCCAACTCTTCCTTCCCATGAGGGTTGATCTTTTCATTAAAAATGACTGTGGGTAAGGGCACCTTGTAACCATAAAAAGCCTCAAATGGTGAAACTCCTATGCTCGCATGAGTGGAATTATTATAAGCAAACTTAGCCAGGTGTAACCAAGAATCCCATGAGGTTTGGACATCATAGCAAAAATGGCGAAGATAAGTCTCCAACCATTTATTAACTCTCTCTGTCTGTCCATCAGTTTGGGGATGATAAGCCGTAGATGGAGCCAACTTAGTACCCATAGATGTAAATACCGCTTGCCAAAAGTTACTCATAAACTTGTCAAGAATCGCGTGGTGGAGGGGATTGCTCAAGACGCTGCGCCGAACACACACAGAATGCACAAGGAGAAGCTCACTCAAGAGACAAGAAGAGAGATGGAGGCCAAAACGTTTTCTTGCTAATTTCTTCTTCTTCTTTCACACACTTCACAATGTACACAAAGTATAGATAAGATACAAGATAAAAGGAAAGTGGCCTACTAAGTCAAACAATGAATAACTGACTACACTAGTCGATTGGCGCTATAACTATGCCAGCTGTAAATAGGTGTAACAACCTGAATATAATAAGTAATGAGTCAGTAGCCATGTGAGAGTCATAATGACCACCGACGTGCTAAGTGTAGACGTGTGGACCCATCTAACCAGGCGGTCCATCATCAATGTCCACATGTGTTGAGCTTGTCATCTCAACACTCCCCCTCAAGCTCAACTACATCTCTGCAACTCCAAGTAAGCTTCGAAACTTTTGAAGCTTCTCTGTACCCAATGCCTTCGTGAAGATGTCAGCTATCTGATCCTGTGTGCTGACATACACCAAGTCAATCTCACCTGCTAGTATCTTCTCTCTCACAAAGTGGTAGTGTACCTCAATATGTTTTGTCTTGGCATGGAACACAGGGTTCCTAGCCAACTGTATACTGCTCATGTTGTCACAATAAATGACAACTGGACCTTCCACTTGCACATCCAAATCAACCAATAACTTTTGCAGCCATACTACCTCACATGCTGCAACAACAGCACCTCTATACTCAGCCTCTGTACTCGACAAAGCAACTGTAGATTGCTTTTTGTTGCTCCAAGCAACTGCTGCACTACCAAGAGAGAACATGTATCCGCTGGTCGATCTTCTATCCGACATACTACCAGCCCAATCTGCATCTGTGTATCCAAACACATGTACGTCTGTACCTGGCTCATAGAAAAGTCCATAATGTAATGTGGACTTGACATATCTCAATATGCGTCTCACTGCATCCAGGTGTGGTTTTCTAGGTACTTGCATAAATTGACTCACAAGACCAACAGCGTAGCTCAAGTCTGGCCTTGTAATAGTCATGTAAATCAAACTCCCCACTATCCTCCTGAACATAGTAGGGTCTTCTATCTCATCCCCAACATTAGCACTCAGCTTTACATTCTGCTCCAACGGGACTAAAAGTGGTTTGCATGCTGTCATACCATACTTGGACAACATATCCAAGCCATACTGTCTTTGGGACAGCCATATACCATCATCACATCTGATCACCTCAATGCCAAGGAAGTACCTTAGCTCACCTAGATCCTTCATCTCAAACTTCATCTTCAAACAACCCTTGACTTCAGCAATCCCACTATCACTATCACCTGTAATAATCAAGTCATCCACACAGATGACTATGATGACCAAACCTGCATCTCCTTTTCTCACATAAAGTGAGTGATCAGCATCAGAAACATAAAAACCAATATTGACAAGATACTCTCTAATCTTGTTAGACCATGCTCTAGGTGCTTGCTTGAGCCCATAGAGTGCCTTCTTCAATCTGCACACATACGTGGGATGCTCTAAATCTTCATAACCTGCTGGCTGATCCATATACACTTCTTCCTGCAAATCACCATGCAAGAAGGCATTCTTTACATCCATTTGCTGCAACCTCCAACCTTTGGCTGCTGCCAAAGCAATCACACATCTGACAGTTGCCATCCTAGCAACTGGACTGAAGGTTTCATCATAATCTATGCCATATGTCTGGGCATAGCCTTTTGCAACCAGCCTAGCTTTGTACCTGCTAATAGAACCATCTGCATTGTGCTTAATCTTATAAACCCACTTACATCCAATAGCTTTCTTTCCCTTCGGCAATGATACTAGATCCCAAGTCTTATTAGCCTCTAATGCAGCCATCTCCTCATCCATTGCTGCATCCCAATGAGCATGACCAACAGCCTCCTCAAAACATGTAGGCTCAACATCCTCAACTAGTTTCACCATATAAGCATAATGGTGAGCTGCATAACCTTCAAAACCAAATCTTTTAATAGGGTATCTCACCCTGCTAGACCTACGTACCACTGGATCACTCAATGAAGTCTTTGCATCAGCCCGTGCTCTCTACACACCTGGAGTTCTCACTGAAGGAATGCCAAGCTCATCATCTAAGCTCTCTGAGCCACTAGAGTCTCCATCAGGAACTGCATCAATGCCTTCTGACACTTTATTCTTTCCTTTGTCTTTACCTGTAGTGCTACTAGATGCACCTGAAGATGTAGAGGTACTCCTTAGTCTCCCAGACCAAGGACTACTAGATGATGTCTCTGGTCCACTAAGAGTCCGTGATTCTTGCTTTTCAGCCTGCACATGAGTGTCATGATCATCATCAACATCCAATGCATCACCATTAGATGCATACCAGCTGCTCATTTCATCAAAGATGACATCCCTGCTCACTCTGAACTTACATGTGACAGGGTTGTAACAGCGATACCCTTTCTGCTCTAAAGAGTATCCAATAAAGACACACTTTTCAGCCTTTGGATCCAGTTTCTTCCGCAACTCATCTGGCACATGAACATACGCAATGCAGCCAAATACTTTCAAGTGTGAAACATCAGGCTTCTTACCTGTAAAACATTCTTCGGGGGTCATACCATGAACTGCAGCTGTGGGAGTTCTGTTCATAATATAAACAGCAGTATGAACAGCCTCAGACCAAAAATGCTTAGGCATATTCTTTTCAGTCATCAAGGCGCGTGTAACTTCTGCAATATGCCTGTTTTTCCTTTCTGCAACCCCATTTTGCTGTGGGATATACCTGCATGTGAAATGTCTCTTTATCCCATGAGACTTCAGAAAATCACTGAACTCATTTGAGAGGTACTCTCCCTCTCCATCTGACCTCAGGCACTTTACTTTCAAGCCTGTTTCTCTTTCAACTGCAGCCTTGAAAGTTCTAAAGTGCTCAAATGCTTCACTCTTTTCCTTCATAAAATATACCCACAGCTTTCTAGAACAATCATCAATGAATGTGACAAAGTATGAATTGCCTCCAAGAGATACATTTTGTGTAGGCCCCCAAATGTCTGTATGTACAACATCAAGAATATTTCTGCTTACATCTCTATCATGTGAAAAAGGTTGTCTTCCCTGCTTACCAAACTGACATGCTTCACATACCTTCTGAAATTCTGCAACTCTAAATGTAGGCAAACCTGTAACCAACCCTTTGGACGGCATTAGTTTCAGCCTTTGTACATTTGCATGTCCAATGCGTTTGTGCCAAATTTCAATGTCTGCAACAACACCTTTTCCTTTGGCATACATAGCAGCATTCATAGTAGGAATTCCGGCATCTAGAGTGAACATACGTCCAACTCTACTTCCCTTTGCTACCAACCTGCACTTGTCATTGAAGTCTTCTACAAAGCAGCCCTTTGCATTAAATCTGACTTGCAGCCCTTGCTCTACCATTTGACTGACTGACACCAAATTCTTTGTAATAGATGGCATATGTAATACATCTGAAAGACTCTTTGTCTTACCATCATGCAAGGACAAGGGAACTTTTCCAATGTGTGAAATTGGGTGGCATGAGTCATCACCGTCTGTATATAACCTGCATTGTGCAAATCTTGCATCTCTCCAAACCATTCTGCATGGCTGGTCATATGATTGGATGCACCTGAATCGACATACCAAACATCTTCATGTGTTCCCTTTCCTGTAACAGCATTCAACATATGCTGCATAACAAACAAACGTTCATTTTTGTCTTCATTCCGTCGTGAAGACGATGCATAGTTTCCTTGCTGCAACTTACCACTCCGAATATCATCTTTCTTGGCATAACATTGGGCTGCAATATGACCTGTTTTGCCACAGTAGTGGCACACAATACCAGAGTTGTTAGAACCTCTGTTCTGCCATCCACCTCTTCCTCTAAAGCTCCCCCTGCCTCTAAAGTTACCATGACCTCCTGAAACCTGCATATCGCCAAATTGCTGATTCAATCTGTTTTGCTGGTTGTCACTACCACGTCCTGTACCACGGCCTCTTGAAGAGAACCTGCCACGTCCCCTTCCTGAACTAGAGTAGAAAGCATGGACCTGTTCACCACTTCTTTCAGATGTCTCACTCTGCATGTTGATTTCTTTAGTGATCATTAGAGAGACCAACTCATCAAAATCTGGAAATGGCTTTCTGACATATACGGAAGTTACAAAAGACTTCCAAGCCTTTTCATTGTTAAGTCCACCCAAGGTAGACGACACCAAATCATCATCATCGGGCATTGCATCAATCGCTGCCAATGCATCTGCAATGCTCCTTACCTTCAATGCATACTCATTGATAGACATCTTCCCTTTCTTCAATGTATTCAACTCTTGCTTGAGTTGAATCTTTCGTGCCTTTGTATTTACAGAAAACATACTTTCAAGTATGGTCCAAGCTGCATATGCATTCTCTGCATTTCTAATGTGTCCCAACATATTATTGTCAATTACTGCAGACAACAAATACATGACCTTCTTGTCTTTTGCATTCCATTCCTTTCGTGCCTTTATCTCTTCTGCAGTTGGAGGATCACTCACCTCCGCCTCCTTTTCTTCACCTGAAACGAACTCGTAGAGGCCTTTTCCAATAAGAAAGTTCGTGACACGGAACTTCCATGAAGGGTAGTTGTTCTTGTCAAGCTTCTCAATGATGGGGCTTCCACTGTTCTCTGCCATTATCACAAGAATAATACCAAATAGCAAGCAAATCTTCTGCATTCCTCGACCTGTAGTGCACAGCAATACACTAGACAGCCTTTTTCACTGTCTGCTCATCAATACATGCAATCTGCAACCTGTTTGCAGATAAACCTCATGTTTACTCACTAATAAATACCTTTAATCTTACAGATCTGAAATCTATAACCTGCGCACCCACTGTCGGTCGATACAGCTGAAGTCACAGCGTACCCTGAAACTGCTGTCCGCAACTTGCGGCTCTAAAACGGGCCCTGAAACGGCCTCAAATGCCCAAAATAACTGCGGGCAAGCCCTAAAGGGCTTATCTGCAGAATATACAGTGCTCTTCGCGCACACCAAATCTCACTGCAATCTGAGATTTTTGCTCTGCCCTGCTTCCGGTGCCTCCACAGGCACTATCCAAGAGAAAGAGTGGAAGGATGGGAGAGCTTCTTACCCGTGGCTTGCTTGCTCGAACCTTGCTTCTTCCCCTTTGCTTCAACCTTCGAAATCAGCCTCTCTCAGTGGTGCGGCTCTGATACCATGTCAAGAATCGCGTGGTGGAGGGGATTGCTCAAGATGCTGCGCCGAACACACACAGAATGCACAAGGAGAAGCTCACTCAAGAGACAAGAAGAGAGATGGAGGCCAAAACGTTTTCTTGCTGATTTCTTCTTCTTCTTTCACACACTTCACAATGTACACAAAGTATAGATAAGATACAAGATAAAAGGAAAGTGGCCTACTAAGTCAAACAATGCATAACCGACTACACTAGTCGACTGGCGCTATAACTATGCCAGCTGTAAATAGGTGTAACAACCTGAATATAATAAGTAATGAGTCAGTGGCCATGTGAGAGTCATAATGACCACCGACGTGCTAAGTGTAGACGTGTGGACCCATCTAACCAAGCGGTCCATCATCAATGTCCACATGTGTTGAGCTTGTCATCTCAACAAAACTTTGAGTTCCTATCATGGACAATCACCTGCGGTAATCCATGTAATCTTAAAATATGCTCCATAAACTGGTTAGCCACCTAAGAAGCAGTAAACTGAATTTTTGTTGGGATAAAATGAGCTGCTTTGGTGAGTCTGTCAACTACCACATAAATACTATTCCACCCCTTCTTGGTAGTAGGTAAGCCAGTGATAAAGTCCATAGTAATATGAGTCCATTTACCCGTAGGAATAGGCAATGGCTGCAATAAACCTCCTGGTTTATGGGTGCTATCCTTATTTTGCTGACAAGGCATACACTTCATAAAGAAAGTCCTTGACATCTTTCCACAGTCCTTTCCAATAAAAGCTCTTGCTGATCCTGTCATAAGTCTTGAAAACTCCCAAGTGTCCAGCTAAAGGCGAAGAATGCAACTTCTCCATAATTTTTCGCTTGAAAGAAGAAGTAGAGGGAATAACAATCTTGCCCTTCCACCAAATAAGACAATTTTTAAGCTGGTAATGTGAGTTTTCTTCCATAAGACCTTGCTGTAATTTCTGAAAGATTTGGCTGAATTTCTCATCTAAGAGGTATGCCTCTTGTAGCTCTTCAATCCAATCACTATGTAATTATATTATGGCTTATACTTTGCAGGCCCACATACGAGAGAGAGAATCAGCCACTATGTTATCTTTGCCCCTTGTATGAGTGATGTCATAGTCATAATTTTGTAATGTTGCTACCCATCGTCGTTGCTTTGGAGTAAGATTTGACTGAGTAAGGAAATACTTGAGTACCCGATGATCACTATGTACTCTGAATTGGCTGCCATATAAGTAATGGTGCCATTTCTTGATTGCATGCAGAATAGCCAACATTTCCTGGTCATAAACATTCATGGCCATCTCCTTATCAGTAAGCTTACGGCTTTCAAATGCAATTACTCCATGCTCCTGAAGCAAAACAGCCCCAATGCCACGGCCACTAGCATCACACTGTATAGTAAACTCTTTAGAGAAATCGGGCATACAAGAATAGGAGCAGAGGTAAGTAATTCCTTTAACTGGTTGAAGCTGCTATTTGCAAGAGCATCCCAAAAGAAAGCCTCTTTCTTCAACCTGTCAGTTAAAGGGGCTGCAATTTCCGCATAATGCTTTATAAATCTGCGATAGAATGAAGATAGACCAAGAAATCCTCTAAGAGAGGTAGTAGTAGTAGGCGTTGGCCAATCTTTTATGCATTGCACCTTCTTGGGATCAGCCTGTATTCCTTTTTCATTGACTATATGTCCCAAGTATTCCACTTCAGTCTGCATGAAAGAACACTTCTTCTCCTTAGCAAAAAGCCTATGATGTCTCAACACATCAAAAACCCTCCTCATATGTGACAAATGATCCTGAAAAGTCTTGCTGTAGATCAAAATGTCGTCAAAGAACACCAAGACAAACTGAAAGAGAAAAGGTTGTAGAATCTTATTCATTAGGCTTTGAAAGGTAGCTGGAGCGTTTGTAAGGCCAAATGGCATCACCAAGAAATGGTAGAGCCCACGATCAGTCCTAAAAGCAGTCTTGACCTCATCACCCTCTCTCATGCGAATCTGATGATACCCTGATCTCAAATCAATCTTCGTGAAGAATCGAGCCCCCTTAAGCTCATCAAGCAAATCATCTATCCTGGGTATAGGATACCTGTTCTTCACTGTTATCTTATTGAGATCCCTGTAGTCAATGCACATTCTGAAAGATCCATCTTTCTTTTTGACTAACAGTACTGGGGACGCATAAGATGAAGAACTTGGTTCAATGAATCCCATTTCAAGAAGCTCTTTGATTTGCTTGGCTACTTCCTCTCGTTCACATTTTGATAGTCTGTAAGGTGGCTTATTGATTGTCTTTGAGTTGGGTTCCAAATCAATGGGGTGATCCACCTCTCTCTTAGGAGGCAATGAAGTAGGTACTTCAAATAAATCTCTATACTCCTCAAGAAGAGCCGTCAAGGCTGGATGGTTTGCTGAATTATTGGGCTGATCCTGTGTTTCTTTGTTCAAATGCAATACAAATATCTGTGAGCGCTTTTTGTACTCTTTCTTGAGTTGTTGAATGGTGATAAGATGAAAATCAGATCTACTAGGGATCCCCTGTAAACGGATGAGCTGTCCATTGGAGAAAAACTCCATATATAACTGTGAGAAATCCATAGTAATCCTGCCTAAGGTCATCAACCAATCACAACCAAGTACAATATCTATGGGCCCCATTTCCAAAGTGATCATGTTTACTTTGACTTCAAAATTTTCAGCCATCTGCAAAGAAACCTGTGGGCAAATCTATGTGCTAGTTTCCTCTTCACCATTAGCCACTTGTACTCGAATGGGCTGCTGTAAGTCGGTGGGAACACAATTCAACTTGTACATAATAGATTTATTGACAAAACTGTGAGTACTACCACTATCTATCAAGATGAACACTGGCTTTCCACATATGCTTCCCTTCATACGAAGTGTATTAGGGCTCCTAGATCCCGTCCAAGCATCCATAGAGATAGAACAATTAGTGGCAGTAGGCAACTCATTACAAAATCCACCTGGATCAAATGGGATATCACCGCCTGGATCAAAAGGAAAAGAGTCAAATGGATCATAGAAGTACTCCTGTCCACCATCATCCTCGAAATCTTCATTTTCAGGATTGATTGTGACTGCATTAACTTCATCTATGTCATTTTCAAAGTCTTCAAGAACTAGCATACTCTGAATTTTTGGCTTGGCATTTTTGTATACACACTTTGAAGCATGGTCAGGAGTATACTTTTCTCCACACTTGAAGCATAAGCCTTTGTCCTTTCTTTCCTTGTAAAGATCCATGGGAATATTTCTGGAATTTGTATTGGCTGAAGTAGACTTAGGCTTATTGTCACCTTGCTTAAATTCAACCTTTGAACTGTTTGCTATCCTGAAATTGCTTTGAAGCCTAGAAGCATTAAATGGAGGATAAGTTGGTATCCGTAAGCTCCCACTAGGCATATGATTGCTGCCATAATTGTTACCAACTTGCCCTTGCTTTAAAACAGTCCTTGGCTGTCCATAACTTGGCTGAAATGAAGACTCTTTCCTATACTTCCTTCTATAGCGCTCTGCGAGCTCAATAGCCTTGAAAAGTGAAGTAGGATTCTGCGCCATAACATCAGCTGACAAGGATGGTTCTAAACCATACATGAACTTGTATAACTTGGCCTCATCACTGATGTTTTCCACATATATGGTCAAGTTGAGGAATTGGTTTGTATATTCTCTTACACTTAGGCCCCTTTGTTCCAAACCATACCATCTTCGTTCTAACTTCTCTTTTTCAAGAGGTGAAACAAAGACTTCAGCCATAAGTGCTTTGAAAGCTTCCCAATTCTCAATAAGTACATTCTCTTTCTTGATATACCTCCACCAAGTGTGGGCAAATCCTTCTAAGTGCAAGGAGGCAAAGTGTATCTTCATAACATCAGTTTTAGGAAATATGTCAAAATAAGACTCCATCTTAGAGGTCCATTCCTCTAATTCTCATGGTGAAGATGACTGGCCATTGAATTTGGATAAAACAATTTTGTCCTTGAATTCTCTATCATGGAAGGGTTGCTGTCCTAAAACTGGCTGATCAGAATTTTCAAGTACAGAACCTTCAAATTGAGACTGATATCTTCCAACAGGTGGCTGAGAATTACCATGTAATCTTCCTGTTGGTAAAGCACCCCTAGAATGCTAAGTATGCAATCCAAAAGCTTGAGTATTGGCTCCGTTCAAGCTGCCCAAATAGTCATCATGCCTTTGTGAAGCTTCTCCTACTTCATACTGACTATTTGGAATACCTCTTCTTCCAATGATTCCATCTCCATGACCATTTTGGTTAGATGGCTGAAGTGGGACTGGAGGGTCGGTATTTGAACAGGCCTTCTCATTAGCTTCTTTTGATGCCACTTGTAATTGTAAAATTTTAGAGATTTGTGCCATGAGTAGGTCGTTGGACATTACTAATCTATCAATAGAAGCCTTGGTCTGATCAGTAGATTGAACCATTTGATTCATTCTTGACAGCATGGCCTCATGTCGCTCTCTATGCCTTAGTTCATGGGCACACAAAGTATCATTGAGTATACTAATTTCTCCTTGTTGTTGAAACTCTTCAGGGTTCTCTTGAAGTGTACTTTCCATCATGGAATCCCTGATTTGCTGTGCATAATCCTCCTGGACCTTATTTTTGCCTTTATGTCCTGCCATACTAGTGCAGACCTGTAGTACCCCCTGTCAGTAAAACGGCTATAACTTTGGCTAGAAAACTTCCGATTGCAAAACTTTTTTAAGCGAATCGAAGCTAACAATGCCCTATTTGAGATGAGCTATAGGACGCTATAACAGGTTTAGGACATAAAATTCTGTAATTGAATTTCAGAGTCTGAATTGTCTAGTCCTGCACCCTGTTTAGACCTGTAAGTGCCCTGTTTTGACCCTGAAATGCAAGAGAGTAACCTCAAATGGCTACAAAACCCTGCAAAGGGGTATATAGGACCTGTGGGTACCCTGTAGTACCTGCACTTGTGCTTCAGTAACAAAGGGTGTACTTGTATCCACTTGTAAATACCCTGTGGGTAACCTGTAAATTCCCTGTTTTACCCTGTTTTAATCCAGTAGGTATTTGAGTCGTTGGAAAGTCTTCAATCTTCAATTCTCCACTCGCTGTACCTGTGTGAGGGATAAAACGGCAGGACAGGCTCCCTACACGGGCTCCGAATCACCGGGAGGTGGGCAAAGTTCCCCCCGGGTCGGTTGGTTGCACCCCTTCGGGATCTTCGATAGTGAGGGAGGGTCACCTCTCTTTTGTCCCACTATCTCCCCCGGCATCCACCTTTTTCCTCGGTGGGAATATCAACATGGCAGAGGCTAGTGTGCTAAGCAATCAGCATGATATGCAATTCCAAAAGAAGGGTTTTACCTATGCAATTCAGTGACTCACTGATTGCTAGTACTTACCCTTTTACAATTTTCCAATTTAGGCAAAAGAGAATCAACCAATCAATTGGATTAGAGTAAACAAAGGCACCAATCAATGTATTCAGTCAATAAGATTCAAGTGTTATGCTGAAATCTCAGATTGAGGCCTTTAATTCACTGATTGAAGCTAATATGCATTAGACAAGCATTGCATTCATGAATAGATGAATTCAAGCAAAGGTTGGCTGAGAATTTGATGAAAATGTTCAATTCTTTAATCTCTCAGTCAAATGGCTTAAGCTCAGCAATTGGATTAATGAGAGAGATTAAAAATTGAAGAGAAATACCTTGACATGGCTGAAAATAACTTGCCAAATGCTTGATAGGGCTCCCGGTTGTCCAATGTTAGAAAAATAATCCATAAGGCTTGCTTATCTGATGGTTGAGACCAAACTTGAAGCTTCAAATGCTTGAAATTGAAGCATTAAACCCGTTTTTCCCAAATTTTTGCTCCATAGAAGCTCTTGATCCTCAATCTTTAGCCATCCCGTGCTTAATCCTTGCAATTTGTTGAAGAATCCTTGCTGAAATGATTCCATGGGCCAAAAGGATGAAGAATCTTCAAGAAATTGTCAAGAAATGGAAGCTTGGGCTAAAGCTTTCATGGCTGCCCATGGACTGTTCACCTAGGGTTCAAGAGAGGCTGAGGAATCATGAATGGAGCTGAATCCTCCCTTGTTGCTGAAGATTTCTCTTGCCAAGGACCAAGGAGAGTGTCAAGAGCTGGAGGTGAGGCAGGCTGAGCAAGGGCAGGGCTGGAATCAGCTCGAAAATTGCACCGCAATTTTCGGGGCTGTTCTTGGCCTGAATGCTTGCTCAATCTTGAGCAAGCTGGTGCTCAACTTGAAGCTCATGCTCAATGGATTCTATTCTAGGTGATTGTTGGTCAAGAAGATCAGAGATAAGAGAGATATGAGCAGATCTTGGGGCTGAACCTCCATGGAACCTGCAGGAATTTCTAGGAAAGGGGAAAGAGAAACCCCTCTTTTCAAAGTAACCACAGTTTGTTCTCAAACTAAGCCCGGTTAACCATCCTTTACCCGAGTTACCTTCAATTTTGCATAAAATTTGGTGACGTCCAACCATTTAAGCCCTTATCCGCCATATCTGACCTTGGATATCTCCAGATGTAGTCATTTGCTAACTGTAGTTGTCCTACAGCACTCCACTAGTCACTGTCTTGTACCATTTTTGTCTGAAATTAGTTTTGAAACAGGAAAACAGGAGTGAAAATGGAAGAAAATAATGGATCAAAGACTGAAGCTCTGATACCACTTGTCAGAGAGAGAACCAGGGAGAGAGAAAGAGGAGAGAGAAAGACTGTAGAGGAGAGAGAAAGACTGTAGGGAAAGAGAGAATAAGAGTGAAGAGGAGAGAGAAAGACTAGAATTGGAGAGAGAAAGACAGGAAAGATGAAGAAGCCATGGAAGCTTAGAGCAAGAAGGGAGAGAAAGATTGTAAATGTATTGATTTGTCAAAAGATGTGAAAAATTACAACTTCTCTCCTTATATACCAGTGTCTATGTGACATGGCATATTATTAGCATTCTAACTATTCCCAGCTTCTTACAGAAGAAGAAATTGAAATCCTTGAACCTGAAACTATTCTAGACACTGACTTTATGACCATTAGAACTGGCCGTAGATATTCAAGATATTTGGTTAAGTTTAAAAATCATCCTATTGAAGAGACCCAATGGATGCACGTCTCTGGTCTAACTGCTTATCCCTCACTATTGACTCCACATTGAGCTAATAGCAATTGAGGACAATTGCTATCCCACCTCGGGGGAATGATGCTAGGAGCATATTCCACAATGGATTCCATAAGGAACTATTTATTTGCCAGGGCTTGTACACAATGAGGATTCCTTGTGCGAGAAGTTGATAGGGACGACGTCTGCCCTTTTCAGCATCAAATTAATTTAATGTGCACCTGGTTGATTAAATAGTAGGCGATTTCGTAAAATACATATTAAATTAATGGGAGTTTATGAGTTTAGAGTGCGCAATCAAATTAAATTAAGGTTAGAACAGAGTTTCAACATAATTAATTATTTTGTAGCTGAAGACTGATAGGTATTCACTTTTCTTGGTCTTTATTGAATTATTTTCTAGCAATTGTGAATGCTTCAGTGGATGTGTAGAGGAGGCAGCGGTGGCGTTGGGTAGCACCGGGCGATGACATGAATCCAAATGCTTAGAAGAATTACTATTTTTTATGGATGCGTGCCTTATCACTAAAAGCGTGGCACCAATATTTATTTAAGCGCGCTTATTATCTTATATGCACATAGGCACTCCGTTAAATATTTCATTGTTTGATATTTGTATTTGGGCACAGCCCAACTTTTGGACGTCCAAATGCCTTACTTTATATTTGGGCAAAAGCAAATGTAAAAGAAAAAGCATGCTATTTGTAAAGTGAGCTATTTTTGGGCTTGAAGATAAATAAATCTATAAATATATGCCTTGTGAAGCGCTCACACAAGGCATGGGGGGAGATTGCACCCAATTCGTCTTTTTGTCTTATGTCGTGCAAATTTGCTTTTGCTTTGTACTTGAAATTAGGAAGTTTTGTGGATTTCTTTGTTCTTGGGGACCTTATGGCATTCACTACGCATGCGTACATCATCCAATCTATGCACCACATACTATCTTACATATTCTATAAGGTGTACTCCTTGGGTACATGATAGCCACTATACCTTGCATGACATTTTTCATGGGAGTTGTGGCTTGTTATATGGTGAAACTTGAAAAACGACATTAGGATGCCATGAAGGGTATCATGACATACTTTAGGGGAACCAAAAAACTGTGCCTTTGCTATGGTAGTTAGGATACTAGAGTCATGTACTACACTGACTCAAATTATATAGGGCATGTAGATAGTAGGAATTCCACTATGGCTATTTCCTTACCTTTGCTAGAGATGCCATTTCTTGGATATCTACGATGCAAAAACGCATTGCCTTATCTACTATGAAGGTTGAGTACTTTGTAGCCACCAAGGCTTACAAGGAGGTCCTATGGCTAGTCCATCTAGTTTTAGATCTTGGTATCGCTTTTATGACTTCTACCCTACATTTGAACTCTATGAGTGCCATACAAAATTGACATGTAATTTAGTCTTTTATGTAAAGTCAAGCACATTGAGGTTTGTTATCACTTCATCAGAGAGATAATTGAGGACAAGTAGGTAGATATCAGGACCTAAAATGGGCCTAACACTAGCTATAAGTACTAGCCGACCCTCTCTATACTCAAAAGCACAACCCCTTGACCTCTCGGTAGCCAGGAGCATATAAGGGACATGCTACCCTAACTACTATCATGAATCTAGTGCTTGTTTTGAAATGCAGTCCAACGACTAAGTCCCACACTCCTCAGAGGGAGTCCCTACACATAGATTGGTGTCGAACACCTCATAAGCACAAAAAAACGGAGGCACCCCTCGGTTGAATGATGTGGCCCCACTACAGCTCTTCTATACCAAGGGGATTGTCCCCTTGATGCGCTACTAACACAAATAACACAGGAGTCACAAACTCCTCTCTTATTTTAGAATGATCTAGGAGATAAGATATTTTCTTGCTTAACAATCCCAAGGAACTCGAATTCCTAAACCTATAGCTTAGGTATCTCACAACTCAGCGTGGATCATATGTATACGAAACCAATTGCAATGCATCCAAGATTTACCATGTGATATACACAATACAACTGTGAATGCCATAGTGCTCAAACAATTTATGACTTATAAATTAGCATTGTGAAGTGCAACAAACATTTCTTTCAATGATTTCAGCCTATACGACATGCTTCATTGCTAAGGGTCAGCAACGAGCATCCTCGTGTTGCTTAACCTTTTTAAAATTAATTTATAAATGTCTTATATGGTATGCACAAACAAATAGATCAGAATTTCAAATGTTATTAGGCATTCTTGATATTTGGAACATAGTAGACTTTATATACCTTGATTACATGATTGGATGGAAGCTCCACTTGAATGGTGCTATAGTCTTGAGCTTGTTGGACACTATTGTCCCCCATAGTGACATTGAGTTAAGTAGACATCTCTTTGAAATTCACTAACCATTCTTTGTGAAAGATCATATGATGAGTAGCTCTAGAGTTTAGAAACTAGGTGTATTCTTCTTTGGAGTCTAAATGAGGTACCTAGACACTTGTAGCTAAGTTGACGATGGTATTTGATTGACCTTTTGTGTCATAACTTCCAATGCTAAAAAAGTGCGCTCTTCCCCTTGAGTGATATTTGTTGAATCTATTTTTTTGCTAGCAATCTTTTTCTATATGGCCTTGTCTTTTGCAAACATTACATATGATATGATAGTGAGGAATTCTAGAGATGAATAAGGATTGGAATGAGTGTTGAAAGTTGGGTTTGTGATAAGGCTTACCAAGGATTCCTTTTAAGTTGGACCGAGGAGAAAATGTGGGCTTTGGGTGAAGGGAGTGAGGTCTTTTATGAATATGTTTTGGGTTGTAGGTAGTTATAGCTAGGGCTTTGGAATCTTGAATAGAAGAAGTGAAAATATTATCTCTCATGACTGGCTCTTGCTTGATCCTATTATGATGAGAGGTTGAAGATTGAGTTTATCAGTAGAGGTCTAAGTGGTAGTAAAAGCTCTCTAGGATAGAGGCAAAGAGGAGATAAGAAATGTAGCTTGTAGTTATTCAAAGATGACTAAACCAAATATTATGGTTTCATCTAGCAGGGACTACCACTATTCTAAGAACCTAGTGGTAGATTGTTCTTCATGCATAGTGATAGTGGATAACTTTCTAAACATTGTTATTTGATACAATACAATATCTGTGTGTTCATAGGTATTATTGAAGGAATCCCAAATACCTTTTGTAGTGGGTATTGTTCTTAATAGTTGTACTTGGCGATCTCCACAATGGATAAGTATCTCCATTCTTGTAGTTGCATCTCTTTGCATCCAATCTTCCTTGTTTGCTCCTTCTCGTTCAATGTAATTTTCCTTACCATTGATTGTATTCCAAAGGTTTCCTTGGGAGGGCCTTGGGACAGAGGTAAAGTCTCATCCTCAACTTCTAGACTTGATAGTTACTGTCATCATTGATTTTATTGATCTTAATGTGTTGATTGTAAGAGGTAGTGGCATTGATGAGAGCCATTCGAGAAATGAGAGTAAATGAGAATTTGTGATTTGTGATTCTTGAGAAGATACGATAAGCTAGAGAAGTAGAACTTGGGGCTCTAGTACCATGAAGTGAAATGTAGGGGCTAAAGGATAAGTGGATGAGAAGACATTGCACATAATGAGAGAAAGAGATAGGGATAATGTGGAAAACAAAGTGAACTGTAGTTTCATTACTAGTAGTTGTATATATATGTTATCGGAGTGTTTGGGATTGAAAATCTACCATGGGGATAAGAGATAGTATGGTGAAGGGAGATTTAGGGAGAGCAATTGATGAAAGAGAAGGGGTTCAAAGAAATAGAAGATGTAGAAGAACACTCATAGAGGTGAAACCTATCAATTTATTTATGCATCCTGAGAAGATAAATCTCTCATAGACCAAAAAAATGTGCATAAAACAATAGCTTCCTCTCTAGTGATGAGACCACCAATCTAATGCTTCCGTTGGCTCCGAAAGGGGGGGCAAAATATCAAGAGATTGGGTCAAAAATCTCCCAGATCACTCCTTCTTCTCCCAGTTCGGAGTGTTGTTTACTACCTATAAACTGCGATTACGTGTCGCACGATTTCACCAATTCTTCTTTTTGCATAAAATCCCCCAAAAATGGTTGAAAGCCACTTACTTTTTTTACATGTCATCCTATTCTAGAAGTTGTCTACAACTTTTGGATTTTAACAAGAAATAATATCCAAAATATCAAAAATAGGCTAAACTTGTCCAAAAATCTAGTATTTTTGAGCCATCCACACTACAGACACTAACATTAATGACTAATATGGCATTGAATCTCTAGATCAATAAGAAAGTAAAATGAGGATGCACTCTATATTTTTTCACACTCTGTCCGCATAGCAGCACGTCATCCACCCCCTCTTAACCTGCACATCCTCTGACATGTGCCCAAGTCTCATGGATCTACAATGTTAGAAGAAGTATCCTCTACTATGTCAATGTCTTCATCTTCTACCTCTTCTTCTTCCATATTCTCATGTTCATGCTCAATATCCAACTCCTTCAACTCATATGCTAAAGACTCCCTACGTTTAAAGAGCTTGATACATTTTCTAGCCACTTGAATCCTTAAAGGTGTCCCATCTATCTCATTTAATGCATAGGTAGCATTGTAAAAAACAAACCTTACCACATATCTTGGGGAAGTTACTATATGTATATCCTGTGCATCATGTGTGTTCAAGGCCTATTTATAAATACCCTTATCTATGAATTTTTATAAAACATAACCCTTTTCTATTCAATCTATAAATAACCCCTTTATATTACAGACTTTTGTATGTAAAAAATTGGTATTTTAAAAATGCCTTATTTTGAACCCCCATGATGCACACATATATTCATGAGTAACTTACCTGAGCCACATATGGACCAAAACCACTACTTTGCCATCTTCCGACTGGCACTATGCTGATTTTCCAAGCTGCTGTCATAAACCAATAC
Organism: Lygodium microphyllum; assembly: GCF_053477565.2. Classification (NCBI taxonomy): domain Eukaryota; kingdom Viridiplantae; phylum Streptophyta; class Polypodiopsida; order Schizaeales; family Lygodiaceae; genus Lygodium; species Lygodium microphyllum. The sequence continues at coordinate 14,857,204 of NC_141153.1, read as the reverse complement.
CCAATCCTCTTATTGTATAGCTGATGGTTGAAGTCTATGTTGCTTGTCAAACCTCTACTTGTTCTTGATCCTTGTAGTCTTCAGCTTTTTCATGGTTGTCTCAATGTCTTCAGGCCTTCTTTCTAATTGTTTAATGCGTAGGAACCGCAATTCTTCTCTATTCAAACCCTCTTCCCATGGTAGAACACTCCAAATAGCAATAGTCTCCTGAATAAGCATGATTGGTTGTTGTCTATACATTAATTCAACAAGCATATACCCTATAACTGCACTATGAGTGGTCCTTTCAGCCCATAAAGTAAAGGGTAATATTCTTGGCCACTCTTTCATCCTGCCCTTGCATGACTTTGTTAATGCCTTAATGATAGGGTGATGACTTCTTTCACTTTTGCCATTTGCTTCATGATTGTAAGCTAAAGTTAAAGCCAGCTTGATACCCAATTGTGAAAAGAATTCACGAGCCTCATTCATGTTGGAAGAGAGGGAGAGAGACAGAGTGGAGCAGAAGATGAGTCTCAGCTCATTGTTGTTGTTCTTTCATTATACTTCCATCATACTCAATGAAAGAGACTTACACACATAGGTTTGACTAACCAAGACTAACTATGGTTAAGTCACTGACTACACTGACTTATTGAATGTCACACACGTGTATAGCTATATCCAGCTAATGTCGGTCACACACATAAAGATAGATTGGCTGAATAGTAACGGGAGCTTAATATTCTAACACTCCCCCTCAAGCTCAAACCATTTGATAAACTCCCAAGTAGCTGTCTGAAGTATATGAACTTTTCTTTACCTAGAGACTTGGTAAATATGTATGCTATTTTGTCTTTAGTCTTCACATGAATCAAGTCAATCTGCCCTATAAGAACCATTTCTCTGATGAAATGGTAGTGAAACTCAATATGTTTGGACCTAGCTTGGTAGACAGGATTGTTAGCCAATATAACACTGCTGAGGTTATCACAATGCAATCTCACTCTGCTTTCCAGCTGTATTTCCAAGTCTTTCAGTAGCTTCATCAACCAAATTACTTCGCAAGCCGCTAATGTAGTTCCTCTATACTCAGCTTCTGTACTAGACAATGCAATAGTAGGCTATTTCTTACTCTATCGCCAACTACTGATCATATTGCTACCCAATCCAAATGCATACCCACTAGTTGATCTCCTGTCATAGGCACAACCATCCCAATCAGCATCAGTAAACCTTATTAAGTCAAGGGATTTTCCATATGCATAAAACAACCCATAATCTATAGTATCCTTTATATATCTTCATGATCCTCCTGACTACATCTAAATGTGGTTTGTGAGGCTTCTGCATGAACTAAATAATCAGTCCTACTGCATAACATAAGTCATGATGGGTAATAGTCGTGTATATCAAGCTACCCACCATCTGTTGATACATGGTCACATTCTCTATGTCATTCCCAACATCAATCTGTAGCTTGACATTTTGATCAAGAGGTGTCTCCATAGGCTTGCATTCAACCATACCATACTTTTGTAACATGTCATGAGCATATTGCTTCTGTAGCAGCCATATACCTTGAGGCGTAGAGACTAACTCAATCCCAAGAAAATAATTTAGTTCACCAAGGTCTTTGACTCTGAATTCAGTCTATAAACATGATTTAATTTTAGCAATGCCCTCTTCATCATCTCCAGTGATGATAAGATCATCTACGTGAACCACTAGAAACACATATCCATGATCTGTTTTCTTCATGAACAGACTATGATCTGCATCACCTAATCTAAATCCATGTTGTTGTGAATAACTGCTGATTTGAGCATTCCATGCCCTAGTTACCTATTTTAGCCCATATAAAGCCCTCATAAAGCCTTTTTCAACTTACATACATGTGTAGGAAAGTCCGAGTGAACATAGCCCTCACGCTGCTCCATATATACTTCCTCAACCAAATCATCGTTCAAGAAAGCATTCTTGACGTCCATTTGCCATAATTTTCATTCTTTGCATGCTCCCAAAACAATGACACTTTTGACTGTTTCCATTTTAGCCATTGGACTGAAAGTCTCCTCATAGTCAAGGCCATATTGTTATGCATACCCTTTTGCAACCAGTCTGCCCTTATAATGTTTTAACAAACCATCTGACTTGCACTTAGCCTTGTACACCCATTTGCAACCAATAGGGACTTTTCCTTCAGGAAACTCAACCAATTACCATGTCTCATTTTTAGCCAGGGCTGCATACTCCTCATCCATGGAAACACACTAGTTATCATCTGTAACTGCATCATCAAACTTTGTAGGTTCTTTGTAACCTGTCACACTAGCCATATATGCATAATGGCAGGTTGAATAACCAGTGTATGTAAACCTATCAACTAGTTTTCTAACTCTCTCAGATCTCTGTAACTATGGCTCACTCTAAGCTTGCCCCTCATGAGGCGGTACATAACGACTTTACCTTGCTCTAGGTGTCATAATAGACAAAATGCCCAACTCACTATCCAAACTATCACTGTTGGATGACTCATAACTTGCTGTAAGTGGACATGTCACATCCTCAAGCATCTTTTTTTCCCTTATCCAATCTCCCCCTCACTGACATATCCGTGTCAGTGGACGTAGGAGTATGACTCCGCAAGTGTCCTGACCAATGACTTACTATAGGTGACCCATCACATGTAGGACCACTCATAGATGTACACACTATAAGTGTATTTTCATCATTACTAGTGTTAGTTGATCCATCAGTAGCCACTACAACAGGATTACCATACCACGATGCTAGCTCATCAAAAACAACATCTCTGCTAATTAATGTCTCATGTGTAGATAGTACATAACACTTATAAGCTTTCCGATCTTCTGCATAACCAAGGAACACACTCTTGACAGCTTTAGAATCCAATTTCTTCCTCTTTTCATCAGGAACATGCATATATGTAATGCTGCCAAATACCTTTAAGTGTGAAATGTCAAGTTTATGACCATACAACCTCTCATATGGAGTTACATCATGAATCCCTGTTGTAGGAGTTCTATTCAGCACATAGACAACAGTCACTACTGCTTCAACCCAATAACCATTTGGAAAACTCTTCTCATTCAGTATAGCTCTTGCTCATTCCATCAGTACCCTATTTTTCATTTCTGCTACACCACTTTGCTGTGGTGTATAGCTGCAAGTTAATTGCCTTTTGATCCCACATTTAGCAACTTACCTGTCAAAGTAATTAGAGACATATTCTCCACCTCCATTTGATCTAAGACATGAAATTTTATAGCTCAACTCATTTTCAGCATGCTTCTTGAAGTCCTTGAATGCATCAAATACATTATCCTTATGTCTCAGTATGTAAAGCCAAGTATACTTGCTGAAATCATCAATGAAGGATACATAGTAACAAGCACCACCAAACGAAGCATCATGAGACGGACCCCATACATTTGAATTTACCAACTGCAAGGGTCATGAGCTATTCCATACATGTCTCATAAATGGAAACCGTGTTTTCTTTCCAAATTAACATGCATCACATACATGTCCAAAGTCATGATACTTGAACCTAGGCAGACCAAGTACAATTTCCTTCTGCTGCATAGATTTCAACTTTTGTACATTCACATGGCAAATCCACTTATGCCATATCTCAACATCCCGTATAGCACCATCATCATTAGCAAACATGGTTGCTTTCAATTTTGGAATTGACACATTGAGAGTAAACATTTTGCCATCTCTTCGGCCTCTAGCAATCAATTTGAAGCCATTAGCATATCCTTCAACAAAGCATCCATCTCTATTAAATCTCACTTGCAGATTCTGTTCTGCCATCTGTCCAACTCACAAAAGAATCTTGGTTAGTGTAGGTACATGTAGTACATCATGTAGGATCTTTTTCTTGCCATCAGGCATCAACAACGGAACAATTTCTATGTGTTGAATGTCATGTTGGATGTCATCCCCAGTACACACATAACCATGTGAACCTACAAACATCTCATCAAACCATTCTCCATGGGGTGTCATATGATTTGAAGCCCCTGAATCAATGTACCATCTCTCATCTCTATTCTGCCTAGATGCATTCGTAGACACATGCTCCATGGCAAACAATCTGTCAACCTGCTCATCATGAGCACCGCTAGAAGATGCATAGTGCCCATGTTGTTTGCCCTTTTCCTTCATATCTCCTTGCTTCTTGTAACAATCTTTTGCAATGTGTCCATATCTGCCGTAGTAATGACACTCCTTATCTCTGTTTGACTGATCATTTGACTACCATGAACTAGATCCACTACCTCTACCATGGGGTGATCTCCACTGCCTCTAAATCCGCTAGATCCACACTAGTCCTGTGTATTTGTACCATGCCAGGCATTCTACTGATGCTATCCATAAGGATTTTTTGAGTGTCTCCTTGACCTCGAAAAGACCCAAGGCCTATGCCGCCTCTGCTATGCTAGCTAGAGTAAAGAACAATGTCTCTGCTTTGAGACGTACTAGAACCTGTATTCAACCCATGCTTACCTTCCTCATGCAGTAGCAAAGAAATCAGGGGATTCAGCTCTCACAGAAATAGATGTGTCAAATGCTTTATACTCTTTGCCAAGTCCATTCAATATCACTGCAATCGTATCATCCTTAGACACTGAAGATCCAATGGTGGCAAGCTGATCCGCTATGTTCTTGATCTTTGTAGTGTAGGCCTGAATGCTTCTGCCATTCCTAGACATGTTATTAAACGATTGCTTTAGCTGAATCTTTCTTACATGTGTTACATTTTCATAATTCTTCATGAGTATGTCCCATGCATCCTTTGGAGAATTGCATCTAGTAATCTGTATAACCATAGCATCTGATATACATAAGGAAAACCAATGTAACACCTTGTATGCTCTCTCAGTCCATAGCTTATGAGCCCTTTTCTAATCATTTGTCGGATTCCTTTCATGCATTTCAGGTTCAGCCTCATCACATGTACATAAGTCCCAATAACCTTTGCCAACCAAAAAATTCTTCATATGGAACTTCCATAAAGCAAATTTTTTGTTGTCCAATTTTCTCCCACAATTTGAGTGATATTGTCAGTGCCTTGAGCATTTTTCGTAGTTGCATCTTAGGTATTTAGTGATGTATACAACCTGTAAGTATCTGACTCCTTTTCCTATAGTTCAGGACCAGTTTCTTGCTATTAAGGATAGTTTCTTGCAATTCATGATAGTTCTCCTGACAAGCTGCTTGTTATAAACTGTATTCCAACAATAAAAAAAACATAGTCAACTGAGCATAAATCAAGCTCAAATCAATTCAAAACATTATATGGTAGGGCAAAACATCCTAGTAACAAACTATGTCCATACAAGTATCAATATTTGTAATGTATGCAAGTAGTAGTACCAAATACAGTCAGCTCACTGCTATAACCAACAATATTTTCTCTATTAAAACAAGAGTATCAGACCTCAAAACAACCCCAAAACATCTCATTCAGTTGCCACTCTATGCAGGAGTTGATACATGTCCAACCAGTCAGAATATATTGCATGTATATCAAGTGAAGATGATAGGTATCCTTCCTGCAGACAATAACCAGTCAATACCTTGATATAACAAGCAAAAAATATGTCCAAACTTTGGATTTTCAGCACTCACAATATCCCAAAAAGTCTCTACCACTCAAGTGGTATGATCTAAGCATTTGTCACTAGCAAATAAGCATCACAGATACTTCAACCTTGTATGTATATTGTTTCCAAATTCAAGACAACAACCAGTTCACTGTTTCCAGCCTACAAATAAGCTCCAAAACTAAACATTTAAAACTCCAATATCATGCTCAAATGCATAATAATAAGGGCATATACATTGCTAGAATGAAAGCCACCAGTGCCCTGGAATCACTTGTTGTTTACTGTAGTAAACAACCAGTCTACACAGGTCTGTGCTGAATATCTCAAAATCTATAAGGAATTTGAAAAACCTTTCTTCTGCAAAGTTGTAGATCACGTCAAAATTGGTCAAGAAAAAACCATTTCTGTAGCAAGATATAGCTTTTGAAAAAAAAACATGTTGCATATACAGTCTCCTTTGATGACATTTTCTTCAGATCTGATGTCTTGATGTCATATGGCCACTACCAAGCCTTCATACTTCAGGGGTTCAAGCTCTGATACCAAATTGGAAGAGAGGGAGAGACACAAAGTGGAGCAGAAGATGAGTCTAAGCTCATTGTTGTTGTTCTTCCATTATATTTCCATCATACTCAATGAAAGAGACTTACATGCAAAGGTTTGACTAATCAAGACTAATTGTGGTTAAGTCACACACACATGTATAGCTGTATCCAATTAATTTCGATCACACACATAAAGATAGATTGACTAAAGAGTAACATGAGCTTGATATTCTAACAATTTGTATCCAATTCTCCTCTATCTGCAACCACTTTACCAACACAATCATACCTGCAAAAGACTTCTTTCAATAAGAACCTGCAAATTGCTTGAGTAGTCATTGTACTAAGAGCTCCACCTTCCACTTGATTTGTCAAGTCTTCTCATGCAAGCACAAGTTATCTCATATTCCATAAACATGTAGGCATGGCAATCAAATCAACTACCCATTTGTAATGCATAGACAATGGATAGATTGGTTGCAACCCTGGTTGCAATCCATCTCTATGCTTTACCATGGAATACATCTGACAATCACTGCATGATTCCACATAATGCTCCACATCTTTATACATATTCTTCCACCAATACTTCTCTTTGATCTTGGCACATGTGCCCCAAACTCCTCTGTGTCTAGCCCATAAGCTTTCATGAAACTCCTGCATCATCTATTGTTGAGAAGCCCTATCTCCCAATACACGTACTAGAGCTCCTCTCTTTTTCTTTGATGCTTCCATAAATATCCATCTTTCAAGAAAAACCCATAAGCTTTTCTGTTAATCCTTTTGAATTCAACGTCAAACCACTCAACATTCTTTGTCTCATGAGGCTGAGATATTGACCTATTTTGAGCCAATCATCCTCATAAAATTATTCCAAAAATTGTGTTCTCACTGAAGCATAACACTAATGATGTTGTCTTTCTACTACCCATCTCTTCTCCATGGCTATAAGCTTTTTTCTTACTACTGAAATCCATGCTACAATACTTGTACCTAATGTTGTATTTGCTGTTATGATAGATGCGCTTCCATTAATGATGACAACTATACTTGTTGTTTTCAAATCTGTACCTATAGTAATAGCAGATGCATACTCATTCCTTGTTGTCATAAAGTCATTTTTAGCACCTATCACATCATCCTCTTGATCTTCCATTAGCTCCTCTTCATCTTCAAACCTTGCTCATAAAAACATGTTAGCCACGGGGTTTTCTTTACTTGAAATATGCTAAAAATCAAGGTTAAGTGACTTTATATATGTAATCCACCGTAACATGACAATATCAAGAGTTGAGCAATTTACTGTCATGCCCAAAAGAGGTAGACAATTAGTCTCTACCACTACATGAGCTTCCATAAAATACTCCCTATCACACTTAAAGGTTGTCACTACACCCCAAAGCTCTCTTTTGGCTTGAGAATACCTCCATTGTTGTTCATTGAGGACCTTTTCTCCAAACCGAATGGCATACCTATTCCCATCAGCATCATCCTGACCCACTATCCAACCAATGCTAATTGGGCTTGTATCCATCGTGAGAATAATGGACTACCCATTCTCATAATTTTCTCTCTTTAGTGTTGGGGTTGAAATCAATAAGATTTTTAACTTTTGAACTACCTTTGTTTGCTGTTTACCCCACCAAAACTTTTGCCCTTTTCTCAAGAGCTGATATAAACTTTCAGCCAGATGAGAAAAATGCGGAATCCATATCAAGTAAAAGACACATGCACCCAAAAATCTTCTCACCTCAGATACATTCAAACATGTCTCTCGCATCGTGCTTATGTCATCAATCTTTAGTGGTGAGGGCTTTCTTCCATATGGTCTACACATGTGCCCAACAACTAATACTTCCTCCACTCCAAAAATCAACTTTTCTCTTGACACAGTCTAATGCACTTCTTCAAGATGGCTAAAAATCCTATCACAATCAGCAATATGATCAGCCACAAAACTTCTACATCCTTGCTCATTTAGCTCTTCATTCTTCTCATGGATATCACACCCTTTTATCAACACATCATCAAGAAAGGGTAAGGGCAACTAAGGGATATACTCCCTTAAAGCTTTATGCATAGCATTCATCATATGTGCCACTGAGTTGGTTGCTCCTTGTGGAAGCATACATATCCTAACCAATCCAAGTGGTGTCTTCATGGTAGTGATGTCTCGGATTTCTAATGCAAGTTGGAACTAATCATATCCTAAATATGAATCTCCCATAGAGTAAATTTCCTTACTTGCAAATGCTTCTGCAAATCCATCCACTATTGGGCCTGATCCAACATTCCTTATGGTGACCTTATTAACTGGTTGTAAATCCTGTATAAACCTCAAAGAACCATTTTTCTTTGGAATAGTAAACCACCAATTCAAATATGGAGCTAAAGAGGGCTCCAAAATCTGCATCCTGATCTTCTCGTTCAAAAGTTCCAGTAGCTTAGGCAAATATGCCCGAGGTACTAGAATAGGCATTAAATTCCATGGCACATGAGGTACTGTAAAGATCACCATAGGTGCAACTATGGTCGGATCAACACATCCAATTTCATTTGGCTGAAATGCAAAGGCTTTCCCATGCCTTGCCAACATTTGCAAAAAACAATCTCTTTCTGCAAACAAGCAAAAGAAAGCTTGTATAACCAATTTTCAGATTTTGTAAAGTTTTAGCTATAAATTTATGTTCTACTCCATGTGGATCCCACAAACTAGGCTGTTGAGACACTTTTTAAGCCAACCCATCACTTTCAGGTGGTAAAGGAGGCAAAGCCACATGCTTAACCTTCTTTGCAATTGTTTTGTACTTTGTGTTCCACCCTTGCTTCAGCCATGTTTTGTAACCCATAACATTCATGCTTAGCAAACTCTAGAATGACTTCATATATCTCTAAAGTGTCAATATAAATAACCTCTTTTTGTGCCTTGTTTTCAACATTAATTGTTGCAGAAATTTCAACCACTATATCAGCATCAACCAGCCCTCCAAATAGCCATGAAATACCTACATTTGCAGCCATCAAACCATATGTCTTCAGCTCTTTTTCAGCCCATCCTACATATTTCTTTTCAGCCTTGCATATGGCTGAAATATTCTTAAAACTACAAAGACTACATGCTATCCATTCCTGCAATCCAGACACAAACAAAGTTTCCCCCTTTCTTGGAGGCATAATTATCATCCTAGAGGCATTCCCATAGCCTCCACTTACAATAGTGCTTTCTAAAAACCCTTAAACTCTCGTGCATTAGGTGGCGTGGGATTATCTAGCAACCTATTCTGATTGCGGGGACGATTTACACAAATAGTGAGAAATTGTACCACCTTTGTATTGTCTTTACTCCGAACCCGAGCATATGAAGAACCATCATCCAAGGCTTTTGTCTACAGACTTGATTCTGAAATATAGGGCTGCACCAAAATCACTAGATAACTACATGAATCTTGCACAAAAATATATATTCATCTCCCTAACATCTCCAAATAGTCACGGGTACATTCAGACAAACTGCGTAAAAATCCCCTAATGAATTGTTTACTGCCTGCATGCGCCATCCCAGATCTACATCAATTTTCCAACCTCCATTCTCATACAAGTTGTGTGCCATAACATTGATTTTGGAACCATAATCCAAGAGAGCTATGTAAGGCATCTCTCTTTCTCCCACTTTAAAAATTGTCTCTGTTGTAGCACGAGCCCAATGTGTTCATGAATAATGACTGCTTGGAATAAAATGAGCATATTCTTCTTCATGTACTTGTGGATGGATATCTCCATTATACATAGCATTCTCTCTATGCTTACTGCTACCCATAAGACCAATTTTAGCCACAAGCTTGCTGTCTACACTCCCATTTAATCCATTTTCAACATCCACCTGCTCCAAATCAGCATTACATGCATCATCATATTCCCTCTGAAGTTGTTTCTCTATGTCTTTGTCAACTTGCTTCAATGCTTGCAAAACTTCACCATCAAATTGTATTTTTCAAATTCATGCTTTGCGATTCCAAGAACTTTGCCTAGTGTGAATTCCACTCTACTGCCAAGTATGCAATCTTCCAAGACCTTTTCAAGGTCTGTGGCAATCTCAAGATCCTATTGTAATCTATAACTGGACTACTTTCCCCTTTTTTTCCCTTCTTGTTTCTTCTCTTGAGATGCATCCTCCATAACATGTTCAAGTACAACTTTTTTAGCTTCTTTCTGCTGCTCCATTTTACTTTTTGTTATGCATTTAGATGGGCCTGAAGAGGAAGGACCAATAGTATCCTCATATCTTCATCTCTTTTCTTCCAGAAGAGCTTCTTAATTATGAACCTCAACCAAATAATCATAGGCTAAAAATGAATCCACTGGTGCACCCCATCTTGTTCTCCCTCCTATACTCTGACTTGCATCAGCCAGTTCAGACTTTATTTTACCTTTTTCCATGCAATCTAATGCTTGCATCCAAACACAAGATTTTGCTTCAGCCATGCCTCCTTTATGAGCTTCTTCTGCCCTTTCAATTCTCAACCCATATGTGGCTGCATCTATGGCAAAAAATGTTGTCATTGCTACCATCTCTTCCAACCTCTTCTACATGTGCCACCATTTCCAAAATTTGGCTCTATTGGAAGACTAGTTTCTATTGCATGTATTTTGCATCTTTCCAAAACACTAACATTTTCACTTTCGCTTCACGATAAGCTGTACAGTCTCACTTTTCATGTTGTAAACTGTCATACCAAATGCATCTCCTCTTGTATCCTTCTTTGTACAATCTTTAGACTGTTGCCCGACCCCCCTCTTCTACCTTGACATCCAATTTTTTGACCTTTGCATTGATTTTCTGTCGAATTCAACCTCAAATCACACATGTCCTTGATTAATTCATCCACAACAGCACCTTTAAGAGCCAGACCATTAGGTATAGCCGGTTGTTCTACCATAGCCATAGGTGCCTTGGCTGAAATTTCAACCCCCTTCTAAGCACTTGCAAGTATTATGCCTATACCCCATCTTAATTTTATCTGCTCTCTCTTTACCAACATATGCACTGTCTCAGTTACATTAGCCCAATCTAAATTCAGCCCCGTTTCAAAAGAGGCATCTTCTAAACAATCAGTCAGCTGCTCATTGGCATCCAATTACACATACCAACTTTCAAATTCACGGAGCAAAGCTATAGCAGCCAACCCTTTATTGGGCTTTTCAATCCAATTTGTAAATGTCTTTTTAGTTATCAATCCTGCATCTTCCAAGAAAAAATGGTCTCTCAAAGCTTTCTTAAAAGCTGCCCAATCAATATCTCTTCTATGTAACTCATCAATCCGATCATGCAATGCATGCATGGCCAAATAGGAGAAATACCAACTCCATCTATATTGTGGTACCTCATGAAATAACATCTTTTCTTCATACAACTGGATGAAGGCCGAAACATTTTGACCCTTAAACTGCTTCAATTCCTGTTCCACTACCTATAATGCATTCACAACTAAGGAATCAATTCTTTCTGCTTCCTGCCAAGTTTGCATTTGATGTTGTAACAAAAAATGTTGTTGTTGTTGTTGTTGCTGCAAAAAAGTAACCATCTGTTGTAAAGCATCACCACCACTTGAACCTCTAGAATCCCCCATCTTTACACACCTGCTCTGCCGACTTTCACGTCGGGTTCACCATTGTCAGACCATTTGGGGTCGAAAGTCTACCATGAGAGTAAGAGACAGTAGGGTGAAGGGAGATTCACAGAGAGCAATTAATGAAAGAGAAGGGGTTTGAAGAATTATAAGATGTATAAGAATACTCATAGAGGTGAAACCTATCAATTTATTTCTACATCCTGAGAAGATAAATCTCTTATAGACTAAAAAAAAGTGCATAAAACAATAGCTTCCTCTCTGGTGCTCAGACCATCAATCTGATGCTTCCATTGGCTCCAAAATGGGGGTAAAATACTAGGACACCTGGTCAAAATTCTCACAGATCACTCCTTCTCCTAGTTTGGAGTGTTGTTTATCGCCTATAAACTGCGATCGCGCATCGTGCGATTTCACCAATCCTTCTTTTTGCATAAAATCCCCCAAAAATGGTTGAAATCCACTTTCTTTTTTATATATGTCATCCTATTCTAGAAGTTGTCTACAACTTTTGGATATTAACAAGAAATAATATTCAAAATATCAAAAATATGCTAAACTTGTCCAAAAATATAGTATTTTTGAACCATCCACACTACTACGGACACTAACACTAATGACTAATATAGCATTGACTCTCTAGATCAATAAGAAAGCCGAATGAAGATGCACTCTAGAGTTTTTCACATTGTGACTACGTAGTGGCATGACAACGTGATACATTAAATGAGGTAGGTGAGCTCCTATTCTAAATATATGAGATATTTACAATGAGGATAACTATTAGATCCTTTTGTCCACATGTTTGCATATCCTTATCTTATCCAAACTTTATCCTAACACATATGTACATGGCAATTTTATATGAATTATTATAAACTCTCATTCTCTTCTTCAACAAAAACTTATTTAAATTGGCTACATCAAGTGGCTTTAATTTTACTATCATTTATATTTTTTTCTTATCTATTTTATTTTATTCTTAAATTCTAAGATTTATTTTCTTTCATCATATTAAGAAAAAAATAATAAATACTATTTTTGAGTTTTTAAAATCAAAATGTATTATTTATTCTTAGATTCTAAGGTGTATTATTTTTATTTTTGATAAGTTTAAAAAATTAATAATTATTACTAGTATGTGTTTTTTTTAGTACTTTTTATGTAGATGGTTGAATCAATGTTCCAATATTATTGTGCTTTACCTTACTAGATGCAATTGCAAGAGGCATTACACCCATTACCTACAAATGATATCATTCATAGAAGTCTTGCAAGAGTAATAAAAAAATTACTAAGTGATAGTGGCATGTTTACTAACATGAATTCTCCATTGTATATAGAAGTTAGGGATGTATCTAATGCTACTATATTACACAAACAAGTGATAATTTTATAGTGTATACCACTTGCACAATAGGAGAATACCACACAATTAGAGCATATGGAAGTTCAAAGATTTATCATGTTTTATTACCTTACATCAATTTCATTAAAACTTTGTTGATTGCTCTACCAATGATGCCAAGAGGCATATTCCATGGTGGATTCCGTGAGACCACGGTGGATTATATGAGTTTTCATTCCATGGTGGATTCCATGAGGTTTTGCGGTGGATTCAGTAAAACTATATTTATTTATCGGGGCTCGTACACAAGGTGGATTCCTTGTGTGAGAAGTTGACGGGGACACTTGTCCTTTTCGAGTGTCATGTTAATTTAATGTGCACGTGGATGACTCCATAATGGGTGATTTCGCAAAATACATATTTAAATTAATGGACGTTTATGAGTTTAGAGTGCACTCGTATTAAATTTAGGTTATGATAGAGTTTCAACCTATTTATTTATTTTGTAGCTAAAGATTGCTAGGTATTCACTTTTATCGATTTAATTTTATTATTTTCTAACAATTGTGAATGCTTCAGTTGTTTGATGTGTAGAGGAGGCGACGGTGGTGTTGGGAAGCACTGGGTGATAGTGTGTATTCAAATTACCTAAAAGAAATTATCATTTTTTGTGAGTGTGCATCTTATCATTAAAGGCGTGGCGCTAATATTTATTTAGACGTGCTTATTTATTGAAGTGCTTGACAAATATTTATTATTTTGTATACGCATGGGCACACGATTTAAATATTTTATTATTGGACATTGTATTTTGGCACAGCCAAACTCTTGGGCCGCCCAACCACTTTATTCTTTATTTGGACAAAAGCAAACACAAAAGCTAAAGCATGCTTATTTGTAAATTGGGCTATTTTTAGCTTTGAGATAAATAAATTTATAAATACATGCCTTGTGGAGCGCTCACACAAGGCATGGGGGGAGATTGTACCCAATTGGTCTTTTTGCTTCATGTCATGTAAGTTCATGCAAGTTTATCTTCTTGATTTTTGAAATTAAAGTAGTGTTCGTTGTTCTTGGGGACCTTCCCACGCTCGCTACGTATGCATCCAGTATTCAATTTGTGCACCAATGCTATCAGAGCGAAGCTGAGATCAAGGGCTTCCAATAGCGTACCATCTCGCGTCGTGAAGAAAAAGCTCTTGGAACGAATGGACTCTACAGTTAGTCTCACAACGATCCATCAATACTAGCGTGTTCATGGCAGTGAAGAACCCCCTGCTGTGTTGTTGGATCACGAAGGACCACTCGGGAAGCTCCTTTCTAAACACTTTTTTTTTCTCTCTCTCAGATATAAGACAAAAATTGCCAAGTTTAATAACAATTACCAGGCTTATTGTTTAAGCTTAAAGCTTAAAGCCCCCAAAATTCAATCGTCTGTGCAGAAGGACGAACTGACTAGTGATGATTTTGGTGCCAATATACCGACGTCCGAATTCGTTTTTCATAAAAATATTAAGCTTTTAATAAAGCTTAAGCTCATTAAGCTTCCTAAAGCTTAAAACTTTCAATCCTAAGTCTTCTCCATAGTAGCAGCTCACACACAACCAATCCCGAACTGGTTCTGCAAATCCAGTAAGCCCCTATTCATATCTGCACTCTGAGAAAGACAGTTTCCAGCATGCAAACTGAAATATGCAATACATTTCCTGCTTGAAGAAGGATTTCATCAACTTCCGTACCCGCAAAAAGAAGAAAGATTGCAAAAAGCCATTTATAAAAAAAAAAGCCTTGTAAACCCAACTTTGAGCCACACTCATCCCGCTAACAAGATTTTGAGTGTGTGAGGTTGTTTGAAATTTTGCAAAATGACTGATCAAAATATGGAAGATTTTATAGCCGAAGGTGATTTACCGGAACCAACGGTGGAGCAAAAACTGGACCTAATTATGATGCATCTTCGAGAAGAACGAAGAGCACATCAAGCTTTGCAAGCTCAAC
Source organism: Lygodium microphyllum (assembly GCF_053477565.2). Taxonomy (NCBI): domain Eukaryota; kingdom Viridiplantae; phylum Streptophyta; class Polypodiopsida; order Schizaeales; family Lygodiaceae; genus Lygodium; species Lygodium microphyllum. The sequence goes on along the minus strand of NC_141153.1, from coordinate 14,842,065 downwards.
TAGCCACTCTTCAATGATCTATTATCGAACAAGATGGACCGCAACCCAAGGATGTTATATGACTGCTTTCAAGTGCCACCAACATTGATATCTAGCGGTGAATTGTCAATCTAAAAAGCCAACTGTTCACATCAACTACTTGGGAGCAACTAAAGATGAAGACCATGAACAAATGCCAGATTGCACAGAAGACGATGACGATATCGGTACTACTTCAGATACTTTACTAGGTATGACAAATCCTCATTCTTTATTAACGATGAAATGTCTTGTGCATGGTAGAGAAAATATTGTTTTACATGATGACGGGAGCACACACGATTTTATTTTTGCAAAATTGGTCAAAGAATTGAATTTACATACTGTTTCAACTCATTATCGCATCAAGGCTGCATTCTTAGGTACTAGATATAATGGAACACAATAAGTTCATGACTTGGAAATTAAAATTAGTGATTATGTTGAGCGCAGAAATTTCTTAGTTGTACCTTTGCAATCTAGTGATATTATTTTAGGAATGCCTTGGCGTCATAAATATAATCTCGATATAGATTATTCCACATATTCAATGAAGATTCATTCTAATGGAAAACAAATACATGGTACGCTTACCTTAGATACTTTTCCATTGCTTAGTCACACACAGGCTCAACGTGCATTAAGAAAAGGCAGCAAATCCTATTTAGTATGGGTGAATAAAATTGAAGCTAAGGAAAATCAGATACATCCTAGGCATGCACAATTTCTTTCACAATTTAAAGATTGTTTCGGTGTTGACTTACCACCTGGCTTACCACCTACACGTCTTGAAGATCATAAAATAGACTTAATTCTAGGTTCTCAACCACCATGTAAAGCACCTTATCGACATAATCAAATTGAACAGAAATAAATTCAAACTCAAGTTGAAGATTTGTTAGCCCGATGACTCATTAGACCCAGTAGTTCTCCTTTTGGTGCACCTGTCCTATTAGTTAAAAAGAAAATTAACACCTATAGGATGTGCATTGATTATTGTGCCCTAAATAAGATCACTGTCAAGAATAGATATCTGATCCCTAGGGTAGATGACCTCATGGATAAATTACAAGGGGCCACAGTATTTAGCAAGATAGATCTTAAATTTGGATATCATAAGTATGATTGGATACACTTGATATTTTCAAAACTGCATTTAGAACTCAATTTGGACATTATGAATTCCTTGTTATGCCTTTTGGTCTAACTAATGTACCAGCCACATTCAGTCGTATGATGAATCACATATTTTTGAAGCATCAACATTGTGTCATTGTTTAATTATGAACATTTATCCTTGGTTTTCAAATTATTGAAAGAGAATCAACTATATGCTAATCCTGAAAAGAGTGAAATTTTTCAAACCCACATTGAATACATAGGACGTATTGTTTCATCAGACGGTATTAAAGTTGATCCTAAAAAGATAGAAGCAATTTTGAATTGGCCAATACCTAAAAATGTGCATGAATTACGTTCTTTCTTAGATCTTGCTAGCTTTTACAAAAAATTTGTAAGAAATTTTTCATTGCTTGCATTGCCTTTGACAAAATTATTAAAGAAAGGTATTGTGTATCATTGGTCTGATAATCAGCAAAAGTTTTTTGATTTACTGAAACATGCCTTAATACATGCCCCTGTATTGCAACTGACCGACTTTAATAGACCATTCTTCCTAGTAGTTAGTGATGCTAGTGGATCTGGAAAAGGAGTTGTCCTTATGCAAGATTCACATCCCATAGCCTACTCTAGCTGCAAACTTAAACCATTCGAACTCAAGTATTCTACCTATGATAAGGAATTGCTAGCAATAGTACAAGCTAATTTATATCAATGGAAACACTATTTAATGGGATTTGAATTTATGATCAAAACTGACCAACAAAGTATCAAACATCTCCTTAGCCACAAATTTCTGACCGTCATATTAAATGGGCTTCTTTTATTCGAAGCTTTCATCCACTTATCCAATATCAACTCAAAAAAGAGAATGTCATTGCCGATGCCTTGAGTAGAAGACCAAGTATACATAATATCTTTGTTATATCTTTTGATTCCCTTATCCCTATGAAAGAAACATATGACTAAGACCCTAGTTATCAAGTTGATTGGAATAAATTAGTTGTAAATAATTGGATTTCAATAGATTCATTGTCTTATTCTGATGGATATATGTTTTATGAGAAAAGGTTGTGTGTAACTATACCATTTCGATCATTTGTGTTGCACGAAATTCATTGTCTCCCATACCAAGGCCATAAAGGTATTATTTCTACTTTGTGTACATTGGTTAAAGATTTTTATTGGTGATAGCTGGAATCTGATGTTTCTAACTTTGTATCTGAGTGTTTAATTTTTCAAAGAGTTGAGCGATATCATGGTAAGCAATATGGTTTATTAATGCCTTTATCAATTCCTGAACGACCATGGGAACATATTTCAATGGATTTTATAACTAGTTTGCTTAACACCCAAGCTAATCATGATATGATTTGGACTATCATAGATCGATTTAGAAAATAAGCATATTTCATTTCATGCAAGAAAACATTAACTACATCTCAAGCTGCACAATTGTTTTTTCAGATAGTTTTCACTAACTATGGTTTGCCAAAAGTTATTATTTTTAACCATGATTCTAGATTTTGCAATAATTTTTGGACCACTTTGTTTGCTATTTTAGGTACAAATATTGATTTCTCATATTCATTTCATCCTAAAACAAATGGGCAAACAGAAGCTACTAATAGTACAAACTTAGATCTTTTGCGTGCATATACAATTTCAAAACTACAAACATGGGATGCACACTTACATTTATTTTAATTTGCATACAATAATACACCACATACAGCTACACAAAAAGCACTTTTTGAAATCATTTATGGACATAGATTGACTATACATGTTACATCATTGTCAAACAAAGTTAAAGCTGTTGATGATATTGCCAATATGCATGCTACTATTTCTACTGAAGTTAAAGACATGATTGTAAAAACCCAACAATCATACGCAAATCAAGCTAACAAGAAAAGAAAAGCTATGAGTTTCAAAATCGATGATTATGTTTGGTTACGCATTGAAAAGATAAGATTACAAAGTGTTGAGAAACATCATGTTGTTAAGTTAGCCCCTAGATTTTATGGACCTTTCAAAATCATTCACAAAATCAATGACAATGCATTTAAATTAGAACTTCCCCAACACTGGAAAATCCACAATACTTTTCATATCAGTTTTTTATGACCTTTTAAAGGGCAATTACCTATTCACCCTATCTATGAAAACTCTCCTTTGTTAGAAGAAGAAACTGAAATCCTTGAACCTAAAACTATTCTAGGCACTAACTTTATGACCACTAGAACTGACCATAGATATTCTAGATATTTGGTTAAGTTTAAAAATTATCCTGTTGAAGTGGCCCAATGGATGCATACTCGTGACACCTAAGTGCTTACCCCTCGCTGCTCGCTCCACATTGAGCTAATAGCAATTGAGGACAATTGCTATCCCAACTCGAGGGTATGATGCTAGGAGGCATATTCCATGGTGCATTCTGTGAGACCACAGTGGATTACGTGAGTTTTTATTCCACGGTGGATTCAGTGAGGTTTTGTTGTGGCTTCTTTAAAACTATATTTATTTATCGGGGATCGTACACAAGGTGGATTCCTTGTGTGAGAAGTTGACGAGGACGTGTGTCCTTTTTGGGCATCATGTTAGTTTAATGTGCACGTGGGTGACTCCACAGTGAGTGATTCTGCAAAATATATATTTAAATTAATGGACATTTATGAGTTTAGAGTGCACATGTATTAAATTTAGGTTAGGACAGAGTTTCAACCTATTTATTTATTTTGTAACTGAAGACTGCTAGGTATTCACCTTTTTTTATTTAATTTTATCATTTTCTAATAATTGTGAATGCTTCAGTTGATATGTAGAGCACGCGACGGTGGCGTTGGGAAGCACTGGGTGATAGCGTGTATTCAAAGTACCTAAAAAAATTTATCATTTTTTATGAGCGCACGTCTTATCATTAAAGGTGTGGTGCTAATATTTAATTAGGCATGCTTATTTATTAAATATTTATTATTTAGTATGCATATGGGTGCATAGTTTAAATATTTTATTATTGGACATTGTATTTGGTCAAATACAGAAGCAAAAGCATGCTTATTTGTAAAATAATTATTTGGACAAAATAATTATTTTACAAATCTTTATTTGGACAAAAGCAAACACAGAAGCTAAAGCATGCTTATTTGTAAAATAATTGGGCTATTTTTGAGCTTTGAGATGAATAAATTTATAAATACATGCCTTGTGGAGTGCTTACACAAGGCATGGGGGGGTTTTGTACCCAATTGGTCTTTTTGCTTCATATCGTGCAAGTCTATCTTCTTGATTTTTGACATTAAAGTAGAGTTATTTGTTCTTGGGGACCTTCTGATGCTCGCTACGTACGCATCCAGCATCCAATTTGTGCACCAACCAATGCTAGAGGTCACATGTCATGACCCATGTTAGGCTTACTCAATTTTTTATAAATGTTTTATTGCATAAAATACATAAAGTAAAAATCAATATTCCTAATATTCTTTCTCATTTTTAGGTGTGGTAAGCAATGTTGACAGGCCACATGTTGCAACACAATCTAGGAGGGAGCATGGAACAACATCACCCTTACATGTTGTGCAACTCTATCAACTTTGAATAATTCAACTCGAAAGATGAAGCTATCTTTTCAACAATTGATTTAGATCAATGGATCTATCTTACTCAGAATATATATATATTTTTCTTCATTTAGTCTTTTTTATAGTTGGAATATTACAATCATATTGAAAAATCACTTTTTCTTTATGCATTTTCTTGTATGGTTTAGATACAAAAATTTGTATTATGTATTAATGAGTGTACTAATCTATTTATGATACCTTAGTATCACTATGTGTAGGGATATTTCTTATATATTTGTACACAAATATAAGTATGTGCTTTTAAATGCAAGATAATATTATTTCAAGGAAATTGAAGAGTCATGAAAAGAATTATGCTATGCATGATCGGGAATTGCCAGCTGTCATCCATGCTTTAAAGCTTTGGAGACACTACCTGTTGGGTAATAAGTTTACTCTAGTAACTGATCATAAGAGTCTCAAATGGATCTTTACCCAGAACGAGCTCAACATGAGGCAACGTCGGTGGATTGAAGTGTTGGAGGAATACGACTTTGAAATCAAGTACCGACCAGGAAAAGAGAATGTAGTTGCCGATGCACTTAGTCACAAGGCATTCCTTAATTCCCTAATCTTGCAGAATCCATCAACAACTAGATCTCTAGCTGCAAAAGTATCTATGCCAAACAATCCAATACTTGAGTTAGCTAGAGAGGATGCATGCCATGATCCGGCCTACCAAACAATGCTAAGGGAGATCTCTATCAAGGATCAGAACCAAAAGTTGCAGGCTAAGTATCATGAATTTTCTATCAATAGTGGACTTGTCTATTATAGAACAAGGCTGTGTATACCAACAAATCAGTCACTTAAGCAGAAGATATTATGGGAAGCTCATGATTCCCCTTTTTCAGGACATTCTGGCTATGCCAAAACTCTCAATCCAGTTAGGAAGAGCTACCATTGAGAGAGGCTCAAAGGTGACGTTCTCAAATATGTCACCGAGTGTTTGTCTTGTCAACGTATCAAAGCCAAACATGTCATGATGCCAGGGAAACTGCAACCCTTGACAATTCCCCAAATGAAATGGGAATTCATCAGTATGGATTTTGTTGTAGGCCTACCCCAAGTCCAGGGAGGATACAACTCCATCATGGTTGTGGTTGACATGCTTACTAAGGTTGCATACCTTATTCCAGTAAAGACAAACTATAAAGCCTCAGACATTGCAAGATTGTTTATCAAGGAGATATTCAAGATACATGGGTTATCCAGAAGAATCATTAGTGATCGTGATTCTCTCTTCACATCGCACTTCTGGAGAGCTATCTTTGAAGCTATTGGGACTCAACTATGTTTCAGCACTGCTTACCATCCCCAAACAGACGGCCAAACAGAGCGAGTAAATCAAGTCATCAAGGATATGCTTAGGGCATACTGCTGTCGCAAGTCGAAGAGGTGGATTCAATACTTGCCTTTGGTTGAATTTGCCTACAATGCTGCTTATCAACAAAGCATCCAGATGACCCCTTTCCAAGCATTGTATGGTCATGACTGCAGAAGTCCCCTAAACTTTTCAGATCCAACCTTAAGGGTTGAAGCTTCAAGGAAGATGTTGGGAGAGATAGATGACCAAATAAATTCAATAAGACAGTACATCCAAGCGGCCAAGGATAGACAGAAGGCATAAGCGGATTTGAAGCGTCAAGATAGTCTTCGAAGAAGGAGACATGGTCTTCATTCGCGTACGCCCTAAAAAGAGTTTCCTATCCTTAGGAGATTGCAAGAAGCTAAGTCCAAGGTATTGTGGACCGTACAAGACCCTAAAGTGCCTAGGACCTAATGCTTATAAACTACAACTCTTGGAGAACCTAAAGGTTCACAATGTATTCCATATCAGCTTATTGGAAAAGTATGTACCTAATCCTAACCATGTACTTAATGATCAACAAGTTGTAATGCCTAGTCAATGAGTCCTTGAACTAAGGCTTGACAGGATCTTAGATGTTAGGGAGAGACAATTAAGATCCAGAACCCTGAGAGAATGCCTCGTCCAGTGGAAAGATTATCCTGAAGAGGATGCCACTTGGGTAGATGAAGGCACTCTCAACCATCAATATCCCCAGTTTATCTCGAGATGAGGACATCTCAATTCCTCTAAGGGGGAGAGAACATAATATATCAAATACTCAAATTCACACATGAACCTCCTATTAAGGTTAATGGGATTTTTTTTTCTTATCCTCCCGTCGGAGACGGTCGTGTTGGAGGGGGAGAGGGGAATAGAAGGGCCAACAAGCTCCTCGCTAGAGCTTGCTTAGCCTTAAGGCCATGCCAATTGACACGAAGGAGAGGGAGGATCCCCCTCCCCTCCCCTATTTAAATAGAGGACGCTGCCGCCAGTGAGGGAGGAGAAAGGGACGGCCTACTGCTACGAGTTAGAGGGGATGGGGCTACAAGCTAGGCATTTGCTCTTCGACGTGGTGGGTTTTGGAGAGCTTGGCTACAACCAGCTCTGTCCACCTCAGTAAACCCTAAACCGGTTGTGAGGTAGAGAGGAATGAGGGCTGCCAAATACTGTGTTGCCACCCTACAATAGTGGAAGGAGGGAGGGATAAGCCGAGGCGTCGCCACTCTGCCCAGACGAGGGATGTCTTCCCAGCGCCGCCACCTGCAACCGCAAGCCTCGCCGCCCGACCATCATGCCGTCATTGCCGTCGGAGGGATAAATACCCCCCCCCCCCCACCTAACCTTCTGGAAGTTCAGAAGCTTCCAAGGGGGGCAGGCCTTCTTAAGCCCCCTTCCTGTGCCTCATCAAATCCCCTCCCCCCGAGTTTAAAATCCTCTTAAGTCCCCTTTCTTTTGGGCTCAAAACCTTTCACCCCCCCCTCCCCCCCCGTGTTTAAAACCCTCACATGCCCCTTAGGCCCTTTCCCATGAATGTTGGAAAACCACCCTTTTCCCCCCCGTGCTTTTAAAGTTCACTTAGCCCCTCTTTTTCGTGTCTTATAAATCCTTAAGCCTCCTTTTCCCTGGTTTCAAAACCTTTCACACCCCCCCCCCTTGTTTTAACCTTAAGCCCCTTTCTTATGGGCTTTGAAACCCTCTTTCACCCCCCCATGTGTTTTTATTCCTTTAGGCCCTTCCCCTTGGCTTTGGAATCACCCCCTTCCCGTGGCCTCTTAAAACCACTTCTCCCGTGTTTTATCCCTTAAGCCTTTTCCTTGGCTTCAAAACCTTTCATCCCACCCCCCCCCCCCCCTCCCCCCCCCTTTCCCCTGTGTGTAAACCCTCATAAGCCCCTTTTTCTCCTAATTTTCCTAAGGGTCCTTAGACCCTTACTTATAACCTTTAAGGTTCTATTTCCCTTGGAGTTTCCCCTTAGGGTTTCCCCCCATAAAAGGTTACTCCAAATAGCCTTTCCTTTCCCCCTCATGTTTTGTTAAAAATCCCCCTTAGGCCATGCAAAAATAACCCTTGGAGCTCTCCCACACCTTGTTTTTTTTCCATACCTTTCTATTCCCCGTTCCCGCACCTTGTTTCTTTTCCACACCTTGCGAGTTTACAAAGGCCATTAACCCTTCACCATGGCTTCAATGGGTCTTAGTCGTGAGAAATTTTGAAGCACCCCCTTCCGAAATCCCTACTTCAAGGAGGGAGCCTTCTAAATCTACTTTCGACGGATGGTGCAAGGGAGCGATGGTGGAATTCCAAAGAGGAGTTGTAAAGTTGTTTCCACGTCCGAAAGGCTACAATTGCAATGCCTCCTAAGAAATTCCAAGGCATAGCCGCGGGAGGTTCATCTCCAGGCATCCATGTGGACATCTCATCCCAATCCCAGGTTTTCCTTCCTAATTTTTAAATGTTGAAATTCAATCATGCAAGGTTAATTGTTGGATATAGGATATATTTTTGTCCTAGATATTCACGACAAAGGAACTTAGTCATTAATACTTTTATTGAATCATGCAAAATAAAGAAAGCATAAATGCATTTCTGGCAAATAGCTTTTGCATTGAAATGGATTATAAGACTAGATTATTATCCATTAAAATAGTATACTTCGGTTAAGCCCAGAAGTATAATCTGCATCTCGCACTATTAACCCATATCGCAATGAATCATCATGGAAAGTGCAAAGCATGAAACGATTCTTATGATGCATAAAATCTATGAAATTATCGTTGTCAACTGCATAAATTAGCAAGAAAAAGGTTGCTTATTTAGTATGAATTTTGCTCGCAAAGGTCCATCCTACGGATGGGTGGTCCGGGTTGGCGGGGAACTTTTCTCAAAAATCACGATGGACAGCAAGAAGATCGTCAAAGAACACGAACAACAAAAGCGTTGACTTAGAGTAATGATTGAACCCGATTTACACTATTTTAGGGGAACGGAATGGGACTATGCCTTATGGCAGAGAGGTTGAGCTTTGCATCCCTCTCATTTCCCATTCTCCTTGAACCAAGTGCAGCGTGAATCCGCTTCGGACTTGGCATTTCTGCGTAAAGTAGTTCGCTTGGGTTCGACGCTAGTTGCTATTAGGAAATGGCCAATAAGAAAACCCTAATTCAGGTCAATCCTAAGTGGGAACGATCGAAATACTTCCGCTACGTGGCAGAGGCGAAAATCCCTAGAACGCAAACCCCGTAACATTCCATGGGAGTGCCGGGCGGAGCTTTCTATACATCCTTTCCGATGGACTGCTAAGACATGTCCTGAAGATACAAGTGGACATGTTACACTTTTGCAGCTTCCCATGTGCCTAATGGTAATCATTTATTATCCATTGCAAAGATCCTTGTCTTGTTGCAGAATGATAGCTCTACTCCTCTTTGGTAGAGAATAAGGTTATCACTAGTTTAGGAGTATTAGTGGCACATATTTCCTCTCCCTTATGGAAGCAATTATGCCAAATCCTCTAGACCCACTTTATGTTGGGCAAGCCTGTATCAAAGTGTTTCTCCCAATAACTCTTCATGGCATCTATCATGATCTTGGAGGGGGTTAAGCTTAATTGGACAACCTTTTTGTTTGGCTAAAATGGATCAACATTTTCAACGTGTCATACCAAATGTCAACTCAGTACTCTTTCCTACAGGGTTTTTCTATAGAAGATCATTCATATGGCACCTCCTCCAAGCGGCATTCCTATGCCTGCTCTTGTTCCACTTCCATAGCAATCTCCTTCACATGTTCCTTCTCCCCCAATGTAATTCAATTCTGATTTAGCAGATGTACCCCCTGTCATAATCATTTAGAAGAAGTGCCGCACATAGGGTCCTTCTGATCCTCTCCCTGTTCCAACCCCTACAAGTACATATTCCAATGCCTGAGATGTGTGGTAGCTCCCTTCCCTCATTCTTATCTTGTACCAACCTCTTTGCAATGCAATGGGAAGCACAATGGGATCCGCAGATGCCTCCTTTCTTGCAAACATTACTTTCTAGATCTATACTTTTATAGCTAGTTTCTAGTGTTTAATCTACTTTGGATACTTCCATGACTTCCTGTCTTTAGACAATCTATACAGGAGTGTATGCCTCATTGCAAGACAGGGTGGATCCTTTAACCAGTTGTCTTAGCAAGGCTCTGGAGGATTTAGCTTCTGAAAAGGCTATTTTGAGTGATATCCATACACAAATGACAGTAGCTACAATTTTGATGGATTCACACAAGGCCATGATTAAGGAGTTAGAATCTAAGGTTGCCACTTTAGAGGAAGAGAATGTGTCCTTAACAAAGGAGAAAAATGCCACTCTTGAGGAAATTATAGAATCAGCTCATAAGCTTGGTATATGTGAGGGCCAGTTGGAGCATTCCTAAGAAACTGTAGAGTCGCAAAAGAAGTTTATTGAAGAGCTTAACTAGAAAGTTGCTACTCTTTCTATTCCTCCAGCTTTGGTGATGTCTTCTCTGCTATCATCTAAGGAAGAGCTAAATCATTTGCAACAGACGGCTAAACTGTGTGATGGGTTTTTTGTCAAGGTAGAGCACCTTTAGTAGCATATGAATTGTGTTTAGGAAGATTTTGTCCACTATACTGAATTGGTATCACCTCCATCATCCTTCTAGATTAGTATCAACAACAGCTTTTTGCATTGTACATTTCCTTTAGTAATGTGGACTTAGAACCTCTAGAGAGGATGGGTGGCATAACATGTAGTCTGTAGATTTACTCAAAGCAGTGTTTGATAGATTTGTTGATGAGTTAATCTCTCATGAAGCCCAATTATTATATTTTATGTATCTTCGAGGAGATCTACACATCCCTGATGAGGAGAACATGAATCTTTATGTAGGAGATGTGATTTTGTAGGCAGCCATGTATGTACATTCTACTGAAATGACTTTAGTTGATGGTGTGAAGAATTATCATAAGTAGACATTGTGGTGTAGAGGCTATGCTTGGTATCCTCCTTTGGAGGATGATGTTTCTGGATCCTTGCCGTCGACGGAGTATCTTTTACAAGTTTGATATTCAGCCATTGAGATCCCAACTGTTGAACCATATTGCTAATAATCCTTTATTCATTGAGGATTTCTTTTCAGCTTTTGATTTTCGATGTTCCATCTATCCATATGATCCTCATGATATCCTATCTTATTCCTTAATTTCTTATCAATTACCCTTGCATATTGTCATCCTCACATCTAATCTAGATAGCATGCCTCTCTTATCTTTTACCCCTATAGTTTCCCCTCAAATTCTAGTTTTTACTACATTCCCATTTATTTCTCATCATATATCTTCGCCTACTCCTATTCAACCTACTCTTGTTGTCCCACCTATTCCTCTATTTTTATAGTAGAATCCCTTTAAAAAAAATTATTTTATTTTCATTCTTTCCCATCCTCATTATCCCTTCAAATATCTTCATTTTGTGATTTATCTTACTCATCTCTACATTGTTCCCCTCTTATTTCCTTATAACCATCTCCATTTGACTATATTAACCTTTCTCCCCCACAATTAGTGATGGATACTCTTATGTATAACAGTGATATCCTCCATCGACAATAGTGAACATTGAATGATTCTTTGACGACCAGTGTTTAATTGGTCTATCATTCCTAGTTCTCAGGACACTTCTGCACAATGTTCTACTTCTTATCTTCAATTTGCTAGAGCACATGCTTGTTTTGAGGATACTTTGATACACTTGGCATCTCATTTTTGTTGGTATCTTGCTTTAATGCATCAACAGTCTCACCTAAATACTCAAAAGAGTATTCCGAACTTGACATTTAATCCTAATGAGGACGTGATTGTTGCTTAAATGGATGTCTTGTATTATTTTGCACAAGCTTTTCCTACCAGGTTTATTATCATGTTGGAATGGATGTGTTGTTTATAGTTTCTCTAGAATGTGCCTCTACATTTTGTGGATCCGAACAAGTGTCTGGAATGTCTCAAGTTGAGTATGAAGTTCAATAAAAATTATCTTCATTCTATATAGCTTGTGGACACTCTCTCAGATGTATTGATCCTTTTAATGAAAATATTTCTATTTTCTCTTCATTTTTTGGGAGCATGTGCCATTTAGACTACATTGTCTTGTGTCTATGTGAGTTTTGTATATGTTCTATGGTGTATATATGGTGTTTTATCCTTCTTGCGTGGAGATGAAGATGAAGAAGGAGCTGATTGATTGTGGATCAAACCTCTTATATCCTTTAAAAGTTTTTCATTCTTTTTTGTTTCAAAGCTATGTTAATGGATAAAGGTGTTTTCCTTTCATTGCAATTCTTTATTAGATGCAAGTTATGAGTCGGGGTTCTCGTGTTTGGATGGTGTTTCTTGAAAATTCTATGGAAGATCAAGTTGAGCTACTATTTTGAGCTGTATTCTCTTTTTCCTAGGTTGTGAGGACACTCCCTGATTAAGTGTGGGGATATGTTGACGGTTGATATGATTGTATTTTGGCAATTTTTTGTTGGATTTTTGGTTCATTTTTGTATGATTGGAATGATGATTGATTGTTTTGGAAGTGTTTGAGAGTGTTTTAGATAAGGTTGAATAGTTTTGAGAAGCTCGTGATTTTTTTCAGTGGAGATATGATGTTTTGTTGATGTCTTGATAGTGCGTGATTGATTTTGTCGAGCTTCTATTTTATTCTGATTTTCTTCTATATGAGAGGCTAGCATGATGATTGATGGAGTTTAAGAGTTTTTGGAAGCTTATTGAATTATTTTTTATATTTTTTAATGGTTTTAGTTGAGCTAAATGCTTTCTAATGACCTTCTATATGGTACTATTGACCCTCTAGTGACCATCTATAAAGCCTCTGTCTCTATTCTGTTTCTGTTTTGTATATCTCTGTAGGTGCTCTGTGGGATGAATGTGTCATCAATTGGGAAAGTTTTCTAATCTTGGGAAGAGATAAATACAAGTTCAAAATAGCTCAAAGAAGTGGAAGAAGTAGTTGCTAAAGACTCTAGTGAAGACTAAAGTGACAATGACGCTGTTGAGCTACAAAAGGACATTGTAGTGGCTTTGGTGGCCTTTCATATTAGGCATACCTCTTGGGAGGGTTATCCATGACTAAAAGAGTGGTTATGGATGATTATTCTTGATTATACCAATGTACTATTGAGAGAGAGCATGCATGAGAGAGATAGAGATAGAAAAATCTATGAAAAAGCAATGTATCTATGAGTGAGAGATTATGAGAGAGACTATGAAGACTATGAAACTATTGAAGATGAATGCTATGTGATGATTTCCATTCAAAGAGGAGCATTCCTTTGTGTTCTCTAGTTATTTTAATGAATAATATGAAGAATGTGTTGAATTTTTGTTGTGATAAATCCGTGGAAGAATTGTTATATAATGCTACAAGAAGATTGGTGTTTTTTTTCTTGTTTTCTTGATGTTCCTCTTGGGGCTCCAAGTAGTGTGTACTTTATCGAGACAAAAGCATTCTAATAAATCCATCATCAAAAAACCACTTCCATAAGCATCTACAATAATTCCATCATCAAAAAACTGATATATGCATAGGTATTACATTTACTTATCTTTGGCAATCATCCTCAAGCATATTGTCATTCTTCTATTGTGATATGCATTTCCTCTTCTTTTTCTACTCTCTTCAACTCTTCGTATAGCCAACCCACTCCAAAGTCCTTTGGTTATGCTTTTAGATGTGGAGGATATGGCATGATGTTCCTATAGTATATGTAAAAGCAATACAATGAATTGAAAGCATTGTGATGATTCCTAATTATGATTTTATGGGTACATCTAATAAATAATGTACAGTCACATGCAAAAGTATAAACAAAAACAATATTGTAAACCCAATATAAATCCACATATAAATATATACCAAATGCACACATAAATGTGATCTTTAATGTGGCCTAATTTCAAAATAGATGCTCTAGTTTTGGCCTTGCTTTTCTATAGAAAGAGAAAAATAAATAATGTATATTAGAGTTAAAAGCCAAACATAAAAAGTGAAAGCTACACATAAATAGATAGATAGATATGTAGATGCATGATGGTTGCATATATTGCAAGTATCCATTTTTCTGTGAACTTCATTATCATGGAGGGAGTGGACTACAACATCCTGTTAGGCGACCCTAGAGATGCACAGCGGCACAAGTCATAGAAGACTAAGGCAATGGTCTGATCTTCAGGCAATCAAACAGAAGTGGTAAGAGTAGAGATGGATACCTCGAAAACTACGCCAGTTGACTTAGATTCCATCTTAGCCACACTAAAGGGTGATGCATAAGTTAGAAAATAATACAGGCCACTCACCAAGTATATCCCTTGTCTTGAGGATGAGCGAGATTGGATGCATGTGCTAGCCACAATCGATCTGCCATTCTTGCGATAATGAGGAGAATGAGAAATCCGCTAGGGCAATTGGTAAGCCAAGTGACACGCCCTCAATAACAGTTTGCATGATGGAAACGAGCTCACATAGACAACCCAACCCCAAGCTATGAGTGACCACTATCATGGAAATTGAAGATGAAGATGAGGAAGACATAGCTCTGGCCTACCTACACATTACTATCGCTGCCCAACAAACACATACGTTTGATGCATTGATCGATGAGGGAGTTGACTTTAATATCTTGACTCGCAATCATTGCATTCAAATTGGCAGACCACAATTGTAGCCCACTAATGCCAAACATAGCCCATTTGGGGGTCAATCATATGCACTTTTGGGAAAGTGCAAGGTTGCATTCTCTATTGAGTCATCTAAAAGCATACCAATGATCTTATATGTGTTTTCGAAGGCAAAGGATGTAGGTATGGAATCATTATTTAGGACATACGTTTAAAAAGGAGATACTTTGTTGTAACGGTGACTACTAGTCTCACATCACATTTATCTAGCCATTGCCAACGTATGTATAGTTAGGATTTCAACAAGGACAACGCGACTCCATCAAAACCTGCAAAGCCACTGGTAGAGCAACCCACTACCAAGCCAAAGGAGAGGGGTCGTGACTTGTCACAACCCACCAAATCTCAAAACTAGCAAACCGCTAAAATCAAAGCTAATGC
Organism: Lygodium microphyllum; assembly: GCF_053477565.2. NCBI lineage: Eukaryota > Viridiplantae > Streptophyta > Polypodiopsida > Schizaeales > Lygodiaceae > Lygodium > Lygodium microphyllum. Next base: position 14,826,827 of record NC_141153.1, on the reverse strand, counting down.
CCATGCACCATAGCTCAAATGGATGCCTAAAAATCAAGGGATGCTACCTAGAAGCACACAATCATGACCTCGCAAGGCTAGGAACTCATATTTGAAATATAGGAGGCATAGAAGAAGGAACTATAGGCAAAGACGAATGGTCAACGATGGGTTCCCAAAACCTTATTGCAAGCACAAGGATACTATAAGGGTAACACTTGGATTTGGTTACCTAAAGCCAATACGGCTAAGGACCCTACTTAGATGCCACCTCAAACTCAACCACACCAAGACATGTGACAAAAAACACCCCAATGCCACAAAAGACTCAAACTATGAAACCCATAGAGCCTCAAACACATACGCCAACAGAGCCTAAATCGATCCATCAATCAAAATCACAGCCTACTACTCACACACTATCTCAACCTAGTCCTATTAGTGTCCTTAAGACCTCAAAAGCCTCTAGTATCACCCACAACTCCAACCAAGCACATTGCACAAGAAGCCCAACCACACCCTCAGGAGCACCTAAAGCTACAACCATCAGCTGCCAAATTATCTAGTTCAATCAAACCCCAACCACCTGCAAGACTTAGGCCCTCATACAAATGAATGTCAATTCTCACTTTGGTTGTGGACTTTGCTAAAAATACGAGGGATGACTTGGTCACACGGTTTCAACTGTTGGATGCCACATTTACCACACTTGCTAAAAGCTAATATCGCTTAAAATTATGTCTTTTGGTGGACGAGCCTTTAGCAAGGGAGGTACATACACTGCCTTGCTCATCAGAGTAATCCAACTTTTCATTTATTAAGGCTCCCTAGGCAGCCGAGGAATTAATTGACACCGAGATATCTTGAGAACACACACAAAAACAATGCCTCATCACGTCTTATCACAAGAGCACAGTCCTTGCTACCAACCACGAAATTGAGGAGTTGAAGCACCTTGTCGAAAACAACTCCTCTTTCTTGAGGAAATGGTATGCTCTTTGACTTCAATGGGAGCAAGAGGGCTACCAAATCATGACTAACGTTGAGCAATGTTGTGCCATCAAAACCTTAGGTATAACCCCACTTATATAGCTCCAACCTCCTATAGGGTGTTGACCACCATTTGTAACCAACCCCTAGAAGAGCACCTCCTAACACACCCATATTTACATCGAATTCTGACTGAGGATGAGTTACACATTGCCAGTTGAATAGACTCCCATGACTTCCTCACGGATGTTCTCACCTACATCACCCAAGTAGGCATCCATCCTTTCGACATGGACCGCTATGCTACTCTAGAACACAATCCAAACTACTATGATTGGCTCATGTGAAAGTAAAACACCAAGAGCACGCGCTGAATGCCCTTAACCTCTCAAACCTTAATCCTAGGCAAGATTCTTCTCAATTTCAAAGGGGAGGGGTAATGTGAATGAAACATGCAAGGAAAAAAGCCTCAATCAATGTCCAAAAGCGGAAAAAAATGGATGAAAACCAAATTGTGATTGAGAAAAAAAGTCATAAATTTTTTGGAATGAATGGACTGCTTGAAGGAAAATTTCTCTTTTTGTACTTAAGAATTTTATTCTTTCCATAAAATTATAATCAATTCGTGCTTACCTTTTAGCAAGAAATTATCTTAAGGACACTAATGGTGAACTATGGTATCATGACAGGAACTCAAAATGGTAGCATAGCAGGATCGGGCCCATTGGCTTCCATTCATGGAAGAAGAAGGAGCAAGGTACCACATCTTCCTTGAGAACCGCACCTACAACCAACTAAAGTTTAGAGCTATCCACAACATTGAAGAAGTTGTGACTAGGGAGGAGGCTGCCAAAAGAGTCATAGAATAGTGCAATCTCGCAAAATACGTTGAGAAATTTGGGCAAAAAATCGACCACACTAAGTGCATAGAGTTCTTGAGAACTTACTGTCCGGACAGAGAATATGGCACTGTGACAATCGAAAGATGAGAAGGAGCCAAGAAAATACATGCCCAGTTGAGTAAAGCCTTGGTAGGAGAAGGCACTAGGGCTGGAGCACAAAGTTGAAAGGAGGCCCAAAAGGGTTGTCTATGCCATGTTGAACATGAAAAAGGACCAAGTTCTATTTCTATGATGGCATCACCATCCAAGACATCCTCGATCCAAAAGTAAGGCTTCAAGCAAAAGTCATCCACTCCCTATTCTTTAACCAAAGGTATAATTTGCTTATGCACAAAATCAGTGTGCCCATGTTGGAGAGCCTAGTAGCCCCTTCATTGGATGAGATTGATTGGAATGGGTATGTGAGAAAGACGATCGACCAATCAGCCAAGGCATTAGCCCTAGGGAGCAAATCGCGGGTAGGCAATCCCCAACATACAAGGTAGGAGCTAAAAGAAAGAAACCATCGTCAAAAGCCTCATTCATTGGATATGGTGGTGTGTTGAGGGCTCTTATCTAAGAGGCAATGAAAGAGACGCAGGATGAAGAAGGAGAAGGAGTCGATGAAATGCAGGACAAGATGCCTCCCCACCATGAGCAAGAGCAATCCATTGAAAGAATAGTAAGTAACGAAGAGGAGGAGAAGGAAACACAATCTAGCCATGAAAGGGCTAAGAAAGCAAAGAAAAAGACTGCACAAGCAGAAGCAAGGAGAAGAAAGCAAGAGAAAGGAGAAGGCTAACTTAGAAAAGGCTAAGAAAGAATCTAAGGAAGTGGAGGAAGAAAGAAAAAAGAAGGAAAAGGAGGAGTTAGAGAGGTTAAAAGAAGAATCAAATAGAACCAAAGAGGAGAGAAGGAGGAAGGTAGCTGAAAGAGTGAAATAATTGAGAAGGAAGGAAGAAGATGGCATCGTGCTAGCAACACGCATGTCAATAGAACAGTAGTGCAGACAAGATGATGAGTTGGATGCCATGAGCCCACCACAAGAAGAAGGGCCAAGATCAAGTGCCCAAGTTCCAGATATCATGCCGCCTTCGGTGAAAGAAGGCAAGGGCAAGGGCCTAATGGATCCCATCCCTACTCTCCTAGTGCCCACCACCACTCCTACAACTACAAGCACCCAAGGCTCCACGCCAAAAATCCATACAAATAACGTCTTGTCCTAGGTGCAATTCTTATTGAATAAGGAAATGGCCCAAGGGATAGGTGAAGAAACCCTTGAGGTAGGAACTAAGAGACCAGTAGCAATAGATGCCAAGTCGAGATAGGAACCTAAGAGGAAAAGGGTGGAGACCTCCATGACCTCCATTTCCACAACAATGACACCACCTGTAAGCTATGATGAGTACGTCCAAGATCTTCTCTCTCACTTAGAGAAAGAAAAGGAGGAGAAGAAGGTAGCAATTGGCTAAGTTGGAAGCCCAAAAGGAGTCTATGGCGGTGCTTCAATTAGAAAATACTTGCCAAGTAGCTATGTGCCAAAAAGAAATACGAGCTGAAGATAAAGCTCAGAGCTAAGGAGGATGAAGAAGGAAAGTGGGAAGCAAGGCTGGCTGAGGAGAAACAAAACCTAATGAGGATGCAACAACATATCAACGCGATGGTGAGGTTGTATGAAAAGTTGCAAGAGGAAATAGAGAATGTCCAAGATGCCACAAAGATGCTAGAAGTAGCAAGAGATGAAAGGGCACACAGATACAAAAAGGAGATAGAAATTTTGAAAAAGGAGGCAGCCTTGGGGCAAGATGAGCAAAAGAGATTGGAAAGAGAGATTGAAGATCAAGAGCAAAGATTGATGGTCCTGGCTCAAAGGCAAGGGGAGAGACTCGAGGAAATGAAAAGAAGAGTAGAAGATTGGGCTAATCATAATCAAAGAAGAGTCAAGGACTTGGTGCACTGTAAGGCCCGTGCAGAAGGAGATAAAGTGTTAGCAGAGAGCAAGGTAGAGGCTGCTCAAGTGAGCCGAGAGACCTAACAACATGCATTCCTTAACACAATCCTTGATATCACTCAAACAGAAGAAGGGGAGGTTGTTGAACCATTGAAGAGGAAGATGGGTATTGCTCATAGGGCTTTAAGAGCATGATTGCATTTGCCAGTGCAACGAGTGGGCGCCACAGCCTTAGTCTCAAAGAACAGAGGAGTCATCTACTAAGGGCAGGCTTGACTCCACAAGATGTAGATGCCCTAGGCTTTGCTGAGGAAGTACAACAAGAGAACAAACAAGAGGAAGAGGCAGGAACAAGTTTTGAGATGGGACCACAAGAGGAAGAACTCATCCCATTGCCCCCTTCCCCTTGACTAAAAGTGCAGTAGCAACTAGACACTCTCTACTAAAAGGAAAGCTACACTTAAAAGGAAGAGAGAACAGATGGTAGAGAAAGCATGCAAGAGGCTCAAATCCCAACCAGCAGTAGTGCCAATAGCACCTATCCCACCAAGCCAAGATGACTTCCTAGAAAGCTTTAATGCTGAACTTGTAATCTGGAAACAACAAGAGACTGCTCGTAAGCCCTTCGACTTTAATTTTCGATTTCCAGCCAACTTGTGCAAAGTACTGCCAATCAAGGTGTTGGAAGAGGTAATGTTGGAAGGAGGTTGGGAGACAAATGGATATCCGAGAGGGGACAAAACCCTACCTTATGGGGGACAAAGGATACAGATTTTTGGTAGAACAAAGTTTTTAAAGTGCCTAGAGAAATGAAAAGCTATGAATGCCAATCGACATGGAGAAGGCGCATTTTGGACGTAAACATGGACGCCTGGATGTCATTTTGTAACACCCTATCCTTCAAAAGGAATAACCTGACTTTCATGTCATATCCAAGAAGGGTAGGTGTGGATTTTACCCAAGCATCCATGGCTGATATGACTTTCCATTGATCTATAATGCCAATGCTACTAAACCCAAAGAAGCCCTAGTCTTCACGTCAGAGGACCTATATGCCTCAATAGTCCACTTCATTAATGAATTATCTTCTTGTCCCGATCCCACCTTCATCACCACATGTAACTATCTTTGATTGCTTAGGATACTACTAAGGCAGGACCCGACACCACAAGAGCGCTACCTCCCAGCACTCTTTTTTGATCCCAATGGCATAAATAGTTGCGCTATGGCTAGATTAATGATGTGAGCCACTCTACTCCCCTCATTTTGCCTAGCCCTCCTAGAATATATGAATGATAGCAGCTTCACCCATTGCAATCATCCATTTCTTTCCATCACCACTCTCTAAGTACATCTAAACCTCAAAGGGTACATGTAGAGCTATAAATTCCTTGAAAAATCTCTTAAGCCCTTAGAACCACCCTCTCATGACTCGGATGACGAAGATTAGCTTCTCCTCATATGTATGTAATTCAAAAAAAAAAAGAGAGAGAAAATAAAAAGAAAAAGGAAGAAAAAAAAGACTGAGTTCCTAAAATCATTCGAGTGCCACAATTACTACACCTAGGAATTTTTACCTAGCCCCATCCCCCACTTCACGCATAGGACACTTCAAGGCCAGGACTTCTAGACCTATCTTCCTAAGCCGCACATCGCATCTACAATGATGCATGAACTAGGTCCTCAAGTGTTGGACAATACTGCAAGCTTATCAACCCGACTTCCTATTGAGAAATAACAAATGATATATGCTCCAGGGAGAGATGTCATGAATCCCATATGCATAATGAGGAGAGTGGAGAAGCTAAAAAGCTATAAAGACATGTACTTGGTTCACTTTTCAAGGCAATGCTATTTTGTGCTTTGTACTTAATTTTGTGTCTTTGTCATGGTCAGCTCAAGATTGCATTTATGAGTCCAAGCCTACATCTTGGAACCTAGTTCACTTGAGCAATAGTTTGTCTTCTTGTCTATGACATTATGAGTCTTCTTATCAACTTCCGTCCTCCATAATCAGTGCTATGCTCTAGATCCATTTTTTGTCACATGGTATTAGAGCTAGTTGAGCATGGCTTAGCTTCCGTTTTTTCTCTTGTCCTTGCTCCCCCAACTTCTCACAGCTTAGCACCAGCTCAAGACAAGTGTATGAGTCCATCTCCTACTTCATTCTCACACATTTCTTCTTGGCCACCATAGCCAACCTACACCCTCACCTTGGAGCCCCTGGATCTCCCAATACAGGCAATATCTCATTGAGATCTCTTATGCAAACTTTTTCTCCTACTCTTGGAGCTTCTCTCTGGCACATCAGTTTACTGAAATTGGTGCACTATACCTCCAACATTATGAAAATTCGTCGAATCTATCCAGATTGCACCAACCTCTATTTGTACCATTGCTACTGCGTGCACATGTCGTGATTCTCTATGCAAGCATAGGGCAATTAAAGCTTACTCTATGGGCCATCTTTCTATCAAATCTTTTGTCATTTGACTATGTGTACGAACTGCTATACAGACGAAAAACCAATCGCAGGCTAAGAATCCTAATCACAATCCACCATAGCCAAAAAGTGACTAAGCTTCATTTCTCACTTATCCTTGTTAGTTGGAAGACTCAAGGGACCCCTTGTAACTCTCATCTATTCAATGCCATTGATTAATAAACAAGGAGGACAAGTCTTTGAGGATCTTTGAAGATTTGAAAGAATCAAGTCAACATCATCTAGCTCAAGAAGGAGACTCAATATCAATAGTATCTCTCGATACTCAATCAATGTCTCTTGGCACTTGTGTATTTAGCTCACACATGAACAAGCCATTCACTGATTTTACCTTAGCTACTCAAAAACCTATTCTTAGCACGTGTAATGATTTAAAGCCCTATTTATCAATTTCATTTGTAAGTCTCAATTTTTGTGTAAAAGGATAGACACTATCCGAGTGTTCTCATGGTAAGATCTCCTTCTAAGATGACTCAATTGGAGCGGATAGCAAAGTTTAATGGTGAAGGCTTTCACGCTTGGAAAGAGAAGTATCATCTCATGAGGAAATACCTCTAGAATCTCTTTGAAGAAGATGCTAAAGAGGAAGATGCTGCAAAAAAACAGTCTAAAACAAAGGCATGGAAGAAGATGAACAACAAAGCTCTAGGTATTATTGCCTGGGGTTTATCAGATGATGTATTACATCATATCTCTAGCATCAGGGATGCAAAGAAGGCATGGGAAGAACTTGACAAAATCTTTGGTACACAAGTAAAGAACTCAAAGGTAAAATTACTTATGTAGTTTTATAAGTTGGATGTAAAAGACAATTCATCTATGACTGTACACATCAATAAGTTCAAGAGCCTTAAAACTTAGCTAGCAACTCTTAAAAAGAACATTGATGAGGATGAGGCAATAGTAGTGCTAATTACCAGTTTTAATCATGAACCGTATGAGAACCTTGTTTCAACACTAAGTAATGTTCCCAGTCTCTCACTCAAAGACATTGAGCACTCACTGGTTGATGGAGAAAGCAAATTTAAAAGCAAAGATGTAAAAGAGACCACCTCAAGGGAAAATCTCTAATACACCAAAGGAGCTGTTGGACCCAAAGGAAAAGGTCAAGGATTCAACACCGACAACAAAAGTCGGATGGCATGTCATTATTGTGGTAAGACTGGCCATATTGCCAATGATTGTTTCCACAAGAAAAGAGCATAGCAGATGTAGAATGAGCACCACCAAAACCAATTCATGAATGAAGAAGAATAAGAAGATGCTTCCACTACCATTAACAACTCTGAGACAGATTGTTCTAAGGAATTTGTTCCCATCGTGGATTTGCTTTGTAAAAACCCTTGCCAAAGATGTAAAGTCTCAAGCTTTAACTTGACTAGGCTACCTATGAGCTAGTCTTCTAGGAAATGTTATCATGTAGGGGGGGTGCAAAAGTCTGCAAGTGTAGGGACTCATCATTTGAGGGGGGTGTTGAGAAATAACAAATTGTATGCTCCAGGGAGAGATGTCCTGAATCCCATATGCACAGTGAGGAGAGTGGAGAAGCTGAAAAGCTATAAAGACATGTACTTGGTTCACTTTTCAAGGCAATGTTATTTTATACTTTGTACCTCATTATGTGTCTCTATCATGGTCAGCTCAAGATTGTGTTTATGAGTCCAAGCCTACATCTTGGAACCTAATTCATTTGAACAATAGTTTGACTTATGTCTATGTCATTTTGAGTCTTGTTATCGACTTGTGTCCTCCATAATCAGTGCTATACTCTAGATCTATGTTTTGTTGCACTCCCAATTCCACTCACACATGCATGATACACTACACAAAAAGGCAGATACACTCCTTAGGAACTGCACAACTTTGTCTTGTAGGTTAAGATTGCGCCGTATTGACCTCGAAAGGCATGAGTAGTGATTTTTCCAACACCATATTCAATTTCAATAACCGATTTGTCCATTTTCCATTCTCCAAGAAGGATCTGTCCAGCACCATCTTTAATTTCAAAGGACAAATCCACCCACCGTCAGTGTCAGGGAGGGACTTGCCCTCCCAATACCATCTTCAATTTCAAAGGGTAGATCCATCCAACACTATCCTCAGCAAGGGCTCGTATACAAACTCAAAAAGCCATATGGCTACACTCACCCCACTTTTTAACTACTATCCATCAGTGCCATGGGAGTAGCACTTGGCTAGGAGGGGGTAATGTTAACCTCAGCACAAGAAAAAGTGAAAAAAGTGGAAAAGCGTAAGTCGGGGGCTGAAAGAGGTGGCCCAGAAGGAAACCAGACCTAAAAGCACTCAAAAGTGCAAGCATGGCCACAAGGAGTCCAAAGTGTAGCCACCACCACTGGAGCCCAAAAAGTGCTAAAACAGAGAAGGCGTACCTTTGAATGTAAAGGTGTAGCCAAAATCCTTGTAAAAGAGCACCAGGCTCCCTCCTGTGCAAATTATAAGGGTAGACAGGCGGCAGGAAGGAAGCTAGGAAGATAAGAGGATGATAAGAAATAGGGCCAGCCATGTAAAAAGGGGATGACCACCCAAAAGGGATTTAGGGTTTTGTATAAAAGGCAAAAAGTGAATGAAGAAGCTCATTCTTTGGTGTGTCGCTAAAGTGGACTCTTCTTCTTCTCTTCTTCTCTCCTTCTTGCTTGCTTGTGTGTGCTTGAGAGAGGGAGTGAGTGTGTGAGGGTGAGGGATCAAGGAGAAGAAGCTCTCCATCATGTCCTCTCTTCTTCTCTTCTCTTCTCTTCTCTTGTCTCATGTGCGGTTTATGGAGGATGGAGCTTGAAGGTGGAGGCTTGAGGATGCTTGAGCTCGCATCACGAATCATGGAGCTACCGCGTTGCTTGAGAGAGGAGGCTAGTCATTCGGGCATCAAGGTAAGCTCACTACACCCCCATAGGATCAAAGGCCGTGTGTCAGCTAGGTGAGAGATAGCCATTTGTGCTCGCTTGAAATGCTTGAAACAATAAGTGGTCCGTGGGTCTTGGCGGTTGAGCGTGAGCTCCCACAACATGTACGATCTTACTTTATGAAAAGCAAGCCTTCACAAGTTTTTCAATTGTCAATGCCTGAAAACATGCTTGAATATTCCCATGTACTTTTGGTTTTTTCATGCATCTATATGCTTCCATGTTGCTTGCAAAGTACACAAGTGATCTTATAAACCAATGCTAGCAACAAAATCCTTGAATTCTTAGGTATTCAAGAAAATTGTGGCATTAAGTTGAGATATGTGGTGCACCTAGAGAAAAGAAAATATTTTGAAAAGATTTTATGGTCAATCACATATGGTTGTTATTGGGTAATGCAATATTGAAAATAATGTTATGCATGTCAAGCATGATTGAAAATAATTTTATGTATATTTAAAATAATGGTATGCATATCAAACACTCGATGCATGGTACGAAATCATGGATGTATTGAAAGATTGTGCCTAGCCTATCAAGGTGCATGTGCACTATGCAAAAAGCCATGAAATTTGTTTTAATTAAAATTGATCCAATTACTCTCATATATCCTTACCTCTCAATTGATGAAAAAATTGTTGCTCCTATTCCCCACCGCGAGCTTACATTTCTTGCAAGAATATTGGTTGTGTAATGTAAGCCATGAAAAAACCTTGCTTCTAATTGTTGGAGACCTCCATGTCCCTCATTCTCACCTTCCTCCTTACCCACACAGCCCAAGGTTCCTATTGATTATTGAATATTTCCATGTGTATGAGCAAGAACATATGTGCAGTTAAAAGGTGCTCTGTCTTTATGTCCATAACTCATGCCATACATTGTGCAATGATGGTAGAGGCACTTGTAAACACTCCTATTAGCATGGAAGTTATTCAAGAGAAATGGGAGACGACCCTCAAGTGTGGTTGATATAAAAGAGTGCTCATGAGGGTGTGTGTGAGCCATTTTCCATGAATTGTGCTTTGGAAAGAGTAAATAAATACATACATGATGACCAACTTCCCCTTTTCTCAAACATGTCTTCGAGGTAACTTGAAAAATCCTAAAGAAAAATCAATGGATTCTTGACGAAGGATCATTAATGTGTGAAGGGAAAACATTATTCGAAACAATAAGAAAATTTAACCTAGCACAATGAAAGGAAAACCTAGACTACAAAAATCAAAGCAACCTATAGTAGTACATAGAATGAATGGAAAAAAAGTTACCTTATTTTTGCATAGCTAGGGTCCTTTTCTAGATTCTTGCTAACGTGTGACAACGTTGTGTCATGTCCTTTTAGATACCTTCCTTATTTCTTTGTGTTTTTGCCTTATTTCTATGTATCATTGGTACCTTTCTTATTTCTTTTATTAGGTGTCAAAAAACATGTAAAATGGACACTAGCACATCAATTTAAAAAGGAGTTAAGAAAGTATCCATGGTGACTAGCACAACACAATAAAGCCATTCTAAACAGTATCCTTAACCCCTAAATCTCAATGGAAAGGTAATAATTTAGCTCTGAATTTCATGTATGAGACACACACACAGAGAGACAGAGAGAGAGAGACAGAGAATTTCGAGACGGGAAGGAAGGGAAACAGCAAATTTCGACATAGTCATATGGTGGATGTAGGTCTGTGATATGTGATATAGCCTGTGAAGGTAGGTCCGCCGGTGGAGGTTCTCCCCATAAGAGGCTCTACCTATCACAACTAGACATGGGCTGCTTTGTTTTCTTTTAGACGAGCTTTATCGCCTCGGATGAAAGAGTGAACGGAGTTGATCGCATAAGAATAGAAGTTAGGTATTTGGTAGTCACTGGATGATCTGACGGGCGAATCTTTGGAAATGGTGTCAACCTGTCTGGCCATGCAGCTCGTTAACGTCACTTCAAGTCACTTGTATTTAGGTGACGGTGGGGCTGATAAAGAAGTTGCCGTGCCTTCTCGCGTTTGTAGAACGAATGATATCTACTTGCAAGTGTTGGTGAGTAATTAGGTGAGGGTAGAACAAGTAAAGCAAGAGCTAATCTTCTAACATAAAGAGGCCAATAAAAGGGCGTACTACTCCAATAAAGATGCGTGTTGCCCCTTAGATATCATGCTACGTTTTGCCAATGCACTAGCTGATTTAGCTATGTGATTGACCCAACTGTCATGTTATCGTGCTGATGGAGTTAGTTGGATTACTGAAGCTACTGTAATGCTAGCCTAGTCATAATTTTGATATTGGATGTTGAGGATTTTCAACCATATTCCAATAGTTTTTCGAAATAGTTTATAAGAATATTCTATATGAAAGGAGATTACAGCTAGCCAAAATTCCATTGTGAAAATTGGATTAGAAAAAACGGAAGCTCAGCTATGGTTGTATGCTGAAGAGTTGTCACACAACGCTAGCAGTAGCGTGGCAAAGAAAGAGTGTTTGTTGAAATTTTCCCCACACTCTCAACACTTTACTATCTTCGGCGATTGGGTTAGGATTCAGGAAGCAAAAGAAGCGTTCCGTTGTTGACAAGTCTTGTTACAAGCTAGCTCTGTTCCGTCCGCTCGAACATCTGTTATGTATGGCCTAGCAAAGCTATAAAAAGCCACTTTCATTCCTATGGCAGCACTCGAGCAGACTCCGGACCTCCCTCTCTCTCTCTCTCTCTCTCTCTCTCTCTCTTTGTCGGTCGCACGCGCCCGCAGAAGACGATATTTGTAAGGTCGCCAAAAATGGCGGTGCAGGTTTGGAGTAGCGGAGGAGGCAGCGTCACACTGGCCTCAATAATCTATCTTCTGCTACTCGTCCAGCTAGCGGCAGCAAATTATTTTGTGTCGCCCCCGCAATACAACAAATACGATGCGCCCCCGCCCTACAAGAAATACGAGTCCCTGCCACCCCCGCCGCCGTATAAGTACGAGTCGCCCCCACCCCCACCGCCTTATAAATACGAGGCTCCCCCGCCTTATAAGTATGAGTCTCCGCCCCCTCCACCTTACAAACACGAGTCTCCCCCACCTTACCAGTACAAGCATCTCTCTTCCCCCCCTGCTCCGCCTCCCTGCAAGGCTGTCGTCTCCGGCAACGTCTACTGCGACCTCTGCAAAAATAGCAAGCTCAAAAAGCCTCTCAAAGGTATAATACCACCTCTCTCTCTCTCTCTCTCTCTCTCTCTCATATCAAAGTCTCTTGATTGCTGATCAATGCCGCTCCCCGCTGCACTGTCCAGGCATCAAGATCGGCGTCTTCTGCTGGAACAGCAAGTCCGAAGACTCATTCTACGGCCTCACCGATGAGAGCGGCAGATTCAGAATAGAGCTCTCTGGATTCGACTACCTCGAACATGGCAGCGACGCTTGCAAGGCCATGCTCATCTCGCCCTCTTACGACACCTCCTGCACCGTCCCCACCAACCTTCACGGAGGCGAATCGGGCGCCGTTCTTCACATAAAGTCCAAGTCCAAGGACGAGGTTTCCTTACTCGCGGGCCCCTTCGCATACATCTCCAAGAAGGAATACACTGATCAATGCTATGAGCACAAGATGTCTCCACCACCTCCATACAAGGAGGAATGCCCTCCTCCACCATACACGTACGAGTCCCCACCCTCTCCCCTTTACCAGTCTTCACCCGCTCCACCAGACAAGTACGAATCTCCACGCCCTCCCCCTTATAAGTACGAATCCCCTCCCCCACCTCCATACAAGTATGAATCCCCACCGCCTCCCAAATACAAATACGAAACCCCTCCCCCTCCCCCACCTCCATACAAATATGAATCCCCACCACCTCCACTGTACAATTACCAGTCCCCTCCCCCACCTCTATACAAGTACGAGTCCCCTAGTCCTTACAAACACGAGCTTCCTCCCCCTCCCCCATACAAGTATGAATCCCCTCCACCGTCCTTAACACACATGCCTGCCCCACCTCCTTATTTTCACAAGTCAAGCGTTAACTCTTGACTAAAATGTCGAGCTAAATGTTGCCATTTGTCTCTCCCTCTCGATTATTGAGCAGTTAACGGAAGCCCAACTTAAATGTTCTTTACCAATGACCAATAATAGTTTATTAGATTCTAGCTCGCTCGCTCGCTCTCTCTCTCTTTCTCTCTCAAACAAGCATACTTATCTGTTATAGCTCTAATTAGTATCTATATACGCTTGTTAATATCTGTTAATGTGTTACTTGGAGTTCGGAAGGATATGTGATTACCAGGAATACAATTTATATGTAGAGACGGGGCCAATGACAAGACATTATAGAACATTTAGAGGCTATAAACATTGACGGTTTGATTGGAGCACCAAGGTTGAATTATTAACAAATTAGATTTGAAACTCCTACTTTTAGCTCTGTGAGCTAATTCCTAGTCTCAAGTTAACCAAGGATTAAGCTAGATGAAGGCCATAGTCTATTCGTTTCAAAAGTTTCTTACTTTGTATGGGTTGTATGATTTGTGAAAATTAGAGTGATCTATGTTGGATTCAAGATATGATCCTTAAGAGAATCCTAAAACAAACTAGAACAAAAGTTTATCACATTGACAAGTTTATTATTGAATTAGCATTAATGTAGTATGTTGGATATCTTCTCGACAACTGATAATGTTGTCATTGAATATGCATTCATGTAGTATTAGATGCTATGTGCCTAGCTTCTCTCAACACTTCATGATGGTGTTCATCCGATGCTTTGCACTAGTAAGTTTGATGTACCAAAATTTGAAATACTTAGGATATATCACATCCTAATGCGCATCTGATGTGGCAAGAGGAATTATAGGTGGCTAAGTCACAAAGAAACCAATCGTGAAAAACCCCAAAGCTTTGTGTTATACATAAGTATGTATGTGTTTAAGAACATAGCTTCACACATATATAAAAATGATTTACACATGTTCCAAGATACACTACAAGGATTTGAGCTAGTAGCGACGCCGATTAGCGACGGCGGATAGCGGCGTCGCTATTGGCGTCACTAATAGCGTCGCTATGTGCGTCGCCGCAAAGCTCCACAGGGAAAAAAAGCGGTCGAAACCGAGCGCGGTTTTCATTTCGCGTTTGCGACTTGTGAGTTTTGAGAGCGAGAGCGAGGGAGAGCGCGACCGTCGTGAGAGAAGGAGAGGAAGAAGACTTGCCACCGCCACCGCCACCGCCGCCGCCGTCGTTGTTCGCGAAGGAGAGGAGGAGCCTTCATCACAAAGAGGAGCCGCCCCACGCTCGCCATATCTCATCGGTGAGTCTCCCTCTCTCTTTCTTTTGCTTGTTTAAGGTTTAAATCGCTCTCTTTTGCTTGTTTAGGAGAGGAAATGAGAGAGAAAGAGAGGGAGAGGGAGAGAGAGGGAGAGAAAGAGAAAGAGAGGGAGAGGGAGAGGGAGAGGGAGGGGGAGGAAATGAGAGAGGGAGAGAAAGAGAAAGAGAGGGAGAGGGAGGGAGAGGGAGAGTGCATTCTCTCTCTCCCTCTCCCTTTTGCTTGTTTAATGTTTAAATCACTTTCTTTTTTGCTTGTTTAGGAGAGGAAACAAGAGAGTAAGAGAGAAAGAGAGGGAGACGGAGAGAGAGAAAGAGAAAGAGAACGAGAGAGAAAGAGAGGGAGAGGGAGAGAGAGAAAGAGAAAGAGAACGAGAGAGAGAGAGAGGGAGAGGGAGGGAGAGTGCATTCTCTCTCTCCCTCTCCCTTTTGCTTGTTTAATGTTTAAATCACTTTATTTTTTACTTGTTTAGGAGAGGAAATGAGAGAGAAAGAGAGGGAGAGAAAGAGAGGGAGGGGAAGGAAATGAGAGAGGGAGAGAAAGAGAAAGAGAGGGAGAGTGCATTGTCTCTCTCCCTCTCCCTTTTGCTTGTTTAATGTTTAAATCACTTTATTTTTTGCTTGTTTAGGAAATGAGAGAGAAAGAGAGGGAGAGGGAGAGGGAGAGGGAGGGAGAGTGCATTCTTTCTCTCACTCTCCCGAGTCTTGCTTGTTTAATGTTTGAATCACTTTCTTTTTTGCTTGTTTAGGAGAGGAAATGAGAAAGAAAGAGAGAAAGAGAGGGAGAGGGAGAGAGAGGGAGAGAAAGAGAGGGAGAGGGAGGGGAAGGAAATTAGAGAGGGAGAGAAAGAGAGCGAGAGGGAGAGGGAGAGGGAGAGGAAGGGAGAGTGCATTCTCTCTCTCCCTCTCCCTTTTGCTTTTGGAGAGTGTTAAGATATATTGTGAGAGGGAGAGGAAATATGAGAGAAAGAGAAAGAGAGGGAGGGAGAGGGAGAGAAAGAGAAAGATAACATATATTGGAATGATAGCATATCCATGATTATGGTAATGGTATCCACTTTACTTTTTTTATGGGTACCATTACATCGACTCCTTAAGGGGGCTACAAATTAGTCATACCGTTTATAAAGTCTAATTAGGAGATTTAAGATGCACGACAATAGACTTATCGATAATGGTATGCAATGTGCTTTGCCATGGGCCACATACATTGGTGACTCTTTAAGATGGCTTAAAATTGGTCATATCCTTCATAATGTCCAAGTAGGGGATCTAATTGTGATATGCATAATTCATTGTTTTTGTATTAACTTTATAGGCATAACAAATTAGAAATCATGCCAACTAGTCAATGGAAGGACTAAAAGAAAATGATACCCTAGCTAATGGTCATTACGGTACTTTATCAAAATGAACCCAAAAGTATTGTTATAGAAGAAGAATCCCTTAAATTGAGTATAGGATATTTTCTCTCAGGTCTTATGACTATGAGTACAATTGATTGAAATAAATTTTATTACTATAGTTGATAAATTTCATAGATGGCATTAATTTTAATACGCGATCCTAGGACAAAAAAACCACATTTCTAAGATGCTTTTTGTTGAGACTGATTTATTATTAGACTAAGAGATCCTCAATGATGCTCATAAATGGATTACTTATACTCAAAGCCCTCTAGTGCAGTTTTTTACAATAACGAATAATTATTTACCGAGACAAACAAATCCTTGAGCATGATACAAGGCGGAGATATAACATCAAAAAATCTCTCAACTACTTTGTACAATGCAAGATTTATGGTCAACTTGCAACTTGACGTACATCTCCATAAAGCTATCCATTTAAGCCTCGTTTGCTGTAATGTAGATAAGATGGAAAACGAAGAAGGTCTTATTGTTCAAGATCGCGAGACGTATCTTAATCAGTGTGTCCCATGTCCTTGCTCTCAATGCAAGTTGGTAATTAGACGAAAATGCCGTTTGTCTATAGAACACGTACGACAATTTGGCGAGTTTCAATCTGAGATCATTGATCAGCCGATTGCGGATTTTCAGCAAACGGTAATTTGAAGTTAATATTAATCATGCATTGTACTCGCAAGCTAATTGAAAACCATACACAATAAGATTGGGTCTTGTTGGCAAATTTTCTATCCAGGGGGGTGATGTCTCGACCCAAGGGGGAGTGCACCCTTTGCGGCCAATTAAAAGAGTTCGTGGACATGCGATGGATGGATTGCAGGAGCCAATCCACCACTCGTAAGGCCCATCTATACCGTCAATGCCAGAGAAGACATCTGATCCGCTTAGAGAGAAAGCATCCATACCATTATATGATGGGTGCCGAGTATCTCGGTGGAAGACATTGCTTGCACTCTTAAGTGTGCAAGCAAAATACAGTTGGAGCGATACGAGTGTGACTGAGTTATTCAGGTATCTGGCACATAAGTTTCATTGATTTTTATTTTTTATAGTATTATTGCAAACATTTGTGCTTTTTCAATGTGTTTTATGATTTTTTTCAGGTTATTGAAATATCATATATTGCCACCTACAAATACTATGCCTGAGTCTCGTGATGATGCACGATATGTTTTACGAAAGCTTGGCATGGACTACAATAACATCCATGCATGTATCAACGACTACATACTGTTTCAAGATGAATACGAGACTATGGAGACATGTCCAAAGTGTGGTGCTCACAGGTATTGACAGGACTTGCAAGGGTAAACCATCCCTCAAAAAGTTCTCAAACACTTTCCGCTCATCCCCCGCATAAACCACATGTTTCGCACGTCTGGCATGGCAAGCTTGACAAGGTGGCATATGCAAAATAGGTCCACGGATAGAGTTCAACGAATATCAACAGATTCGCACGCATGGAGCCACATTGACTCTACCTTCCCAGGCTTTGCCTGAGAGCCAAGGAATCTTCGGCTTGGTCTCGCCACGGATGGTGTGAATCCATTCAATCTGCGCTCGACTTCTTACAGTGTGTGGCCTATAGTGCTTGTCAACTACAACATCCCTCCATGGCTTTCTACGAAGAAAGGACATCTTATCCTTAGCTTGCTTGTCCCGGGCCACTACAAAGTAAAAAATATGAACGTGTATCTTCGTCCATTAGTCGATGAGCTTAAGATTTTGTGGGAGGAGGGGGTCACTGTGCAAGATATGAGCAGGCACGATGGTCGGCGGTCAGCCAACATTCGAGCCATTCTCATGTGGACGATGCATGACTTTCCAGGATTGGGAGAGTGCTCAAGTGAGCAGACCTCCGTTCTCGCTGGTAATATCTATATTTTATTTCATTCGATCAAGTATTCACTAGGTCGTGGCTCGCCTTACAGATCTGGTTACCTCAGGTTATCATGCATGTCCATTGTGTGGGCCACAGTTAGACTCCCGAAGGTCACGAACCATGAAGAAGATGGTATATCAAGGACACGCCGCTTTCTTGCCGGAGGATCATGAACTCAAGGAAGGTTTTCTTGGACGACCTCCAACATGTATGAACGCTGCAAGCTGGTACGAGCTGAAAATGGTAAACCCGGAATCACATCCAAATAGAATGCGACGGTTCTCAGTTTTCTACGAGTTGCCACATTGGACCCACTTATAGGTCAACCACTTGTTGGATCCCATGTATATTTTTAAGAATGTGGGCAGCTTGCTATGGGACCACATCACAGGAAAGAGAGACACTATAGGGTCACGAATGGATTTGAAGGAGGTAGGTAAGATGAAGGCGCTTTGGCCCCAGTCGAGTGTTGAAGGGGGAGTGCAGCTTCCTCGCGCTCCTTGGGTTTTGTCCACAAAAAAAGAGCACATTGTGAAGCAAGTAATCAAGTCTATCCGCACTCCGACGGGTTTGATGCGTTCTCTCAGGTCCGCATTTTCTAAAGATGACCAATTATCAGGGCTAAAATCCCATGATTGGCATAAGATATGTTAGGTTTGTGAACAGAATGGATTGTAATTAGCGTGGGCATTTTGCAATTTGAAAAGTGACCATTATTCATAATGCTTTTTCATTTGTGGCAGTTTGTCCTACCGATCGTGATCACAGGATGCCTTACTCCAGAAATTCGCGGGGCCATTTACAAGTTGTCGACTTTGGTGCAATGGATCTCACAGAAAGAGATTAAGACATCCTCTATTGAATCCGCAAGGCGGGGAGCAGTGGAGACGGTCTGTCTCTTTGAGAAATACCTGCCCACTAGCATGCTCACGATACAAGTTTACCTTCTTGTGCATCTTGTGGACGAAGTGAAGATTGTTAGACCTGTCCATACGCGATGGATGTTCTTCCTGGAGCGCTTCATGAAAACCCTGAAAGGCTTTGTGCGACAACGAGCTCGTCTAGAAGGTAGCATGGCGGAAGGTTGGTTGGTGTCAGAGGCATTAGTGCATATCTCACAATGGCTACCAACGATGGAACCAAACAATGAAATGCTATGGACGCTGAAGGACGATGATAGACTGACTGGAGATGTGGTGGTTGGAAATGGGGTAGAAAAAATAATGGATGCCTCAATGGAAGAGAAGGTGAATCGTGTTTGTATGTTGCACCATGCCTCCATGGAGATGTGGCTCACCAAGTACCAAATTGCAACGCAAGATCGAGAGGAAGCGCGAGCTGAATTTTGACACAGTACGCGTCATCGACCGATTCGATATCCCGAAGGCATGGAGAAGATGCCGCGGTTTATGTCAATACGATGGTTGCATGGAGCCTTGACCGTAGCATCCAGTGAAGGGACATAGGTCTCAATGGAGGAGTGGGAGTTCTTGAGGGGATGTAGTCCAAAGGTGATGAGGGGTTTAGAATATATCGTATCTAAATTTTATATGCGACATCTAATTTGAGTGTTTCAATGTACAGTACAAAATATATAGTGCAGCGTGGTCGCGCGGACGGCATTTTCGCGTGGAGCGTATTGACAAAATGCGCTCCACAATGGACTGTGGTGTCATGGCAAGGTTTGAGCAAGAGAGCCGGCAACGAGCAATGGATCCGAACACGATTGTGGATGAGATGGAGTATTTTGGGAACTTGCAAAGTATTATTACGGTGGATTACCGTAGCTTCTCCATGATACTATTCGATGTGCAGTGGTTCAAAGTGGTACTTGGAGGAGCTGGAGCAACAGTTCGACGAGGTCCATCTGGATTTCTCGAAATAGATTCCGAAAAAAAATGGACGGATTTGTGCGACACCTTTGTGTTTCCGGCCCATTGTGAACAGGTGCATAGAGTCATTTGCTTGCTAATTGTAATACGACATGGTTTATGTCACAATGGTTTGAACTCGCTTTGTACGTGTTTG
Source organism: Lygodium microphyllum (assembly GCF_053477565.2). Taxonomy (NCBI): domain Eukaryota; kingdom Viridiplantae; phylum Streptophyta; class Polypodiopsida; order Schizaeales; family Lygodiaceae; genus Lygodium; species Lygodium microphyllum. The sequence continues at coordinate 14,806,988 of NC_141153.1, read as the reverse complement.
TGAACAGGTAATCTTCTATCCAAACCCTCGACAATCTCAATGGTGGTATGTTATACCTTCAACTCCTCGAAGTGCGAGAGTATATGATCAAAGCAATGTTCCGGGCATAGATAAAGATAATATGCAAATAGAGGGGTCGATATTACAAGGGGTGGAGGCCACCGCAAGCTTGGAGCCCGCATCGGCTAACAATGATGGAAATACAGTAGTCCAAGAATTTTTTGAGAACGAGGCAGACTCGTTCTTTTGTGGTGACATGTCTATCGACCTTCCAGTGTATGCAGAGTTGTGTCAGGAGATTAACATGGGACCATAGAATACTTCATTCTTGGAGAATTATATTACTCAATTTGTTGTTTAGATCTTCCATAAAGGTACATAAGATATGCATTTTAAGAGGGATTTTTCAAAAATGATTTATATTACTGTGCTTTGTATAGTTTAAATTGATTATTCTAACACCATTTTTTATCTATGTAGGTGACATTTTCAGGATGAGTCGAGGGATGAGCGATGAGGAGTTTCAGGACATGATGGCACGCATGTCTCCAGACCAGCTCGCGAGATTCAGAGAGATGGCAGACCAGGAGCTGTCTTGTTCTTCGTCAGGGCGCTCTCCTAGATCTGCTTCAGCGCGATCAGATGCTTCAGCTTTGAGCAGACGATCTCGACGCTCACGACTTGGGCCAGAGGGAGGGACTGCATCGGGATCAGGGGATGCCGTTGTGGAGACACGGATGTGGTGTCTCCGTCTCGTCGTTCACCTGGAGCTGCATCACCTCTAGGATTTGTTACACTTGTGGGGACGTCTACTCCAGTTACTTCGGCTTTTGCGCAACCGTCAGCAGGTGGCACCCCTTTTGGTGGCATCCCCTTTGGTGGCACCCCTTTGAGTGCCACTCCGAGAGAGGTTACCCCCGTCGGTACACCGGATGTAGAGGGGTCTCCTGGATATGCCCAGGAGCGTGGACGGAGATGAGAGAGGACCCATCTTAGGCAGACTCCTAGGGGTTATGGATACTTGGTTGATAGTAGGTCAGGAGCCATCATCATGAATAATGAGGGGAGGAGGGTGATGGCTCGCATGAGAGAGTTGTGCCAATAAGTTTTTTAGCACAACGTCCTGGATCATTGGAAGAACATACCGGAGGGGAGCAAGGACTGCATAATAGCATCCTTGCACGAGGAGTTTCCGGTGCCAGCCGCAGTAGATAGATTCTCTACGGGCTCGATGATGGATTCCATGCATGCATACATGTCACATAGACGATCCAACGCACGCAAGGTAATCAAGAGTGGGGCTGCAAAGCTCGAGTGGTTAGATGCAGACGATTGGCGCAGACTGAGGGAGGAGGCTACAAATTTGCCAGGACATTGGAGTCAGCAGCGGGAGGCGGCGAGGGCACGACTCGAGGCCGAAGTGGTCCATCATCTTAGGAGTGGCGGCCACAGGACATATTTGGAGGACTTTGTAAGTTTCTCTTTTGTTTTGCTTGTTTGTTTTTTTGAAATATTCTTTGTACTGACAATCATGTTTCTAACAGTTAGCATTTTGTTTTCTTTGCAACACTCCATTACAAATCATGATCCGTAAGGCCTTGAGACTCGATATACAGAGAGGCACGGTCTCAATGCATTGATCGACCGATTGTATAGACGTGGCGGCCATGTAAGTCACTCATCTTTCTTGTCCGTAGTTACCATGAGATATTTGAATGCATTATTGTATGGTGGATTGATATGTTGTTTCTTTTTCTGTAGAATCCGTTCGATGCTCCTTTGCGGCGGGACAAGCTTTCGGGGGACGAGGATTTATAGCTCGCCCTTGGATCCTTGAAGCTCACACACCTTTAGTTTTTCTATGTGAGCTTCAAGGATCAGGCATTTTCTATGTGAGTTTTTCTATGTAGACATTTTCTATGTATTAGTGATATCCTTTCATGATTGTACCAATCGCATTTTATGTGATCATGTATTTATTTCATGTATCAGTTTTATGATTTCAGTATACATTCTTTTTGTTTGCAAGCGCTTTGTATGCAGTAGTACAAAAACTATTTCTGCCCTGCCACAAATTTTTTTTCCCCTATTACCATCACTATTTGCGTCGCAAATTTACTGCTCTCGTCGCTATTGGCCTCGCTATGTGCATCGTAAATTTACTGGTTGCGTCGCTATTTGCGTTGCAAATGCAGCGATGCATATAGCGATGCCAATAGTGACGTTTCTATGGCGTCGCCAATAACGATGCTTTTTGCGACGACGGGGGCAAATTTTGTTGTTTGTATTTTCGTCGCTTTAAACGTCGGTATAAGATCTATATCTTGTAGTGATATTTAAATGTTTTTTTAATATGATTATAGGATGCATCTAACATGAAATCAAGAATATTGCTCAAATTCATCACATAAATTTGACTCACACATATACTTGTATTTGAATATGTAAGCATTCTAGACTTGCATCTGCAATTGCCAAAGCTTGTTGACATGCTCCTACATGGAAGTAGACTTGGATAAGTTCAATGTTCGCATTTGTACCTCCAGTAATATCCATAGTGTTCCAGACTTACATCTGCAATTGTCGAAGATCAAGGCACAATTTATGAAGAAACCATGAAGCTTTGGCACATCATCAGGGATGTTACTCTAAGAGCTCTATGGAACAACACAAATGTGGTGACAATGTTAAAGGAAGCTTCGATAAAAACCCCAATATTGTGTCACAAAATAGCAAGAGGGTCCTTGGCAATAGTAAAGAGACTTAGGAAAAAACATTAGATCTTCAAAGTGTGTGACCAAGACTTTTGGTGGGCTATCCTTGGACCCCCCCACTAGAAGCATGTATTATGATGTACTTTCTAAATACATCTTGATAGAAATATCAATAATATTATCTTGCATTTAAAAGCACATACTTATATTTGTGTACAAATATATAAGAAATATCCCTACACATAGTGATACTAAGGTATCATAAATAGATTAGTGCACTCATTAATACATAATACAAATTTTTGTATCTAAACCATACAAGAAAATGCATAAAGAAAAAGTGATTTTTCAATATGATTGTAATATTCCAACTATAAAAAAGACTAAATGAAGAAAAAAATATGTATATTCTGAGTAAGATAGATCCATTGATCTAAATCAATTGTTGAAAAGATAGCTTCATCTTTCGAGTTGAATTATTCAAAGTTGATAGAGTTGCACAACATGTAAGGGTGATGTTGTTCCATGCTCCCTCCTAGATTGTGTTGCAACATGTGGCCTGTCAACATTGCTTACCACACCTAAAAATGAGAAAGAATATTAGGAATATTGATTTTTACTTTATGTATTTTATGCAATAAAACATTTATAAAAAATTGAGTAAGCCTAACATGGGTCATGACATCTGACCTCTAGCATTGGTTGGTGCACAAATTGGATGCTGGATGCATACGTAGCGAGCGTCGGAAGGTCCCCAAGAACAAATAACTCTACTTTAATGTCAAAAATCAAGAAGATAGACTTGTACGATATGAAGCAAAAAGACCAATTGGGTACAAAACCCCCCCATGCCTTGTGTAAGCACTCCACAAGGCATGTATTTATAAATTTATTCATCTCAAAGCTCAAAAATAGCCCAATTATTTTACAAATAAGCATGCTTTAGCTTCTGTGTTTGCTTTTGTCCAAATAAAGATTTGTAAAATAATTATTTTATCCAAATAATTATTTTACAAATAAGCATGCTTTTGCTTCTGTATTTGACCAAATACAATGTCTAATAATAAAATATTTAAGCCATGCACCCATATGCATACTAAATAATAAATATTAAATAAATAAGCATGCCTAATTAAATATTAGCACCACGCCTTTAATGATAAGACGTGCGCTCATAAAAAATGATAAATTTTTTTAGGTACTTTGAATACATGCTATCACCTAGTGCTTCCCAACGCCACCGTCGCGTGCTCTACATATCAACTGAAGCATTCACAATTATTAGAAAAAGATAAAATTAAATCAAAAAAGGTGAATACCTAGCAGTCTTCAGTTACAAAATAAATAAATAGGTTGAAACTCTGTCCTAACCTAAATTTAATACATGTGCACTCTAAACTCATAAATGTCTATTAATTTAAATATGTATTTTGCGGAATCACTCGCTGTGGAGTCACCCACGTGCACATTAAACTAACATGACGCCCAAAAAGGACACGCGTTCTCGTCAACTTCTCACACAAGGAATCCACCTTGTGTACGAGCCCCGATAGATAAATATAGTTTTAAAGAATCCACTGCAAAACCTCACTGAATCCACCGTGGAATAAAAACTCACGTAATCCACCGTGGTCTCACAGAATCCACCATGGAATATGCCTCCTAGTATCATACCCTCGAGTTGGGATAGCAATTGTCCTCAATTGCTATTAGCTCAATGTGGAGCGAGCAGCGAGGGGTAAGCACTTAGGTGTCACGAGTATGCATCCATTGGGCCACTTCAACAGGATAATTTTTAAACTTAACCAAATATCTAGAATATCTATGGTCAGTTCTAGTGGTCATAAAGTCAGTGCCTAGAATAGTTTCAGGTTCAAGGATTTCAGTTTCTTCTTCTAACAAAGGAGAGTTTTCATAGATAGGGTGAATAGGTAATTGCCCTTTAAAAGGTCATAAAAAACTGATATGAAAAGTATTGTGGATTTTCCAATGTTGGGGAAGTTCTAATTTAAATGCATTGTCATTGATTTTGTGAATGATTTTGAAAGGTCCATAAAATCTAGGGGCTAACTTAACAATAAGATGTTTCTCAACACTTTGTAATCTTATCTTTTCAATACGTAACCAAACATAATCATCGATTTTGAAACTCATAGCTTTTCTTTTCTTGTTAGCTTGATTTGCGTATGATTGTTGGGTTTTTACAATCATGTCTTTAACTTCAGTAGAAATAGTAGTATGCATATTGGCAATATCATCAGCAGCTTTAACTTTGTTTGACAATGATGTAACATGTATAGTCAATCTATGTCCATAAATGATTTCAAAAGGTGCTTTTTGTGTAGCTGTATGTGGTGTATTATTGTATGCAAATTGAAATAAATGTAAGTGTGCATCCCATATTTGTAGTTTTGAAATTGTATATGCACGCAAAAGATCTAAATTTGTACTATTAGTAGCTTCTGTTTGCCCATTTGTTTTAGGATGAAATGAATATGAGAAATCAATATTTGTACCTAAAATAGCAAACAAAGTGGTCCAAAAATTATTGCAAAATCTAGAATCATGGTTAGAAATAATAACTTTTGGCAAACCATAGTTAGTGAAAACTATCTGAAAAAACAATTGTGCAGCTTGAGATGCAGTTAATGTTTTCTTGCATGAAATGAAATATGCTTGTTTTCTAAATCGATCTATGATAGTCCAAATCATATCATGATTAGCTTGGGTGTTAAGCAGACTAGTTATAAAATCCATTGAAATATGTTCCCATGGTCGTTCAGGAATTGATAAAGGCATTAATAAACCATATTGCTTACCATGGTATCGCTCAACTCTTTGAAAAATTAAACACTCAGATACAAAGTTAGAAACATCAGATTCCAGCTATCACCAATAAAAATCTTTAACCAATGTACACAAAGTAGAAATAATACCTTTATGGCCTTGGTATGGGAGACAATGAATTTCGTGCAACACAAATGATCGAAATGGTATAGTTACATACAACCTTTTCTCATAAAACATATATCCATCAGAATAAGACAATGAATCTATTGAAATCCAATTATTTACAACTAATTTATTCCAATCAACTTGATAACTAGGGTCTTGGTCATATGTATCTTTCATAGGGATAAGGGAATCAAAAGATATAACAAAGATATTATGGATACTTGGTCTTCTACTCAAGGCATCGGCAATGACATTCTCTTTTTTGAGTTGATATTGGATAAGTGGATGAAAGCTTCGAATAAAAGAAGCCCATTTAATATGACGGTCAGAAATTTGTGGCTAAGGAGATGTTTAATACTTTGTTGGTCAGTTTTGATCATAAATTCAAATCCCATTAAATAGTGTTTCCATTGATATAAATTAGCTTGTACTATTGCTAGCAATTCCTTATCATAGGTAGAATACTTGAGTTCGAATGGTTTAAGTTTGCAGCTAGAGTAGGCTATGGGATGTGAATCTTGCATAAGGACAACTCCTTTTCCAGATCCACTAGCATCACTAACTACTAGGAAGAATGGTCTATTAAAGTCAGTCAGTTGCAATACAGGGGCATGTATTAAGGCATATTTCAGTAAATCAAAAAACTTTTGCTGATTATCAAACCAATGATACACAATACCTTTCTTTAATAATTTTGTCAAAGGCAATGCAAGCAATGAAAAATTTCTTACAAATTTATGGTAAAAGCTAGCAAGATCTAAGAAAGAACGTAATTCATGCACATTTTTAGGTATTGGCCAATTCAAAATTGCTTCTATCTTTTTAGGATCAACTTTAATACGGTCTGATGAAACAATACGTCCTATGTATTCAATGTGGGTTTGAAAAATTTCACTCTTTTCAGGATTAGCATATAGTTGATTCTCTTTCAATAATTTGAAAACCAAGGATAAATGTTCATAATTAAACAATGACACAATGTTGATGCTTCAAAAATATGTGATTCATTTTACGACTGAATGTGCCTGGTACATTAGTTAGACCAAAAGGCATAACAAGGAATTCATAATGACCAAATTGAGTTCTAAATGCAGTTTTGAAAATATCAAGTGTATCCAATCATACTTATGATATCCAAATTTAAGATCTATCTTGCTAAATATTGTGGCCCCTTGTAGTTTATCCATGAGGTCATCTACCTTAGGGATCAGATATCTATTCTTGACAGTGATCTTATTTAGGGCACAATAATCAATGCACATCCTATAGGTGTTATTTTTCTTTTTAACTAATAGGACAGGTGCACCAAAAGGAGAACTACTGGGTCTAATGAGTCATCGGGCTAACAAATCTTCAACTTGGGTTTGAATTTATTTCTGTTCAATTTGATTATGTCGATAAGGTGCTTTACATGGTGGTTGAGAACCTAGAATTAAGTCTATTTTATGATCTTCAAGACGTGTAGGTGGTAAGCCAGGTGGTAAGTCAACACCAAAACAATCTTTAAATTGTGAAAGAAATTGTGCATGCCTAGGATGTATCTGATTTTCCTTAGCTTCAATTTTATTTACCCATACTAAATAGGATTTGCTACCTTTTCTTAATGCACGTTGAGCCTGTGTGTGACTAAGCAATGGAAAAGTATCTAAGGTAAGCGTACCATGTATTTGTTTTCCATTAGAATGAATCTTCATTGAATATGTGGGATAATCTATATCGAGATTATATTTATGACGCCAAGGCATTCCTAAAATAATATCACTAGATTGCAAAGGTACAACTAAGAAATTTCTGCGCTCAACATAATCACTAATTTTAATTTCCAAGTCATGAACTTATTGTGTTCCATTATATCTAGTACCTAAGAATGCAGCCTTGATGCGATAATGAGTTGAAACAGTATGTAAATTCAATTCTTTGACCAATTTTGTAAAAATAAAATCGTGTGTGCTCCCGTCATCATGTAAAACAATATTTTCTCTACCATGCACAAGACATTTCATCGTTAATAAAGAATGAGGATTTGTCATACCTAGTAAAGTATCTGAAGTAGTACCGATATCGTCATCGTCTTCTGTGCAATCTGGCATTTGTTCATGGTCTTCATCTTTAGTTGCTCCCAAGTAGTTGATGTGAACAATTGGCTTTTTAGATTGACAATTCACCACTAGATGTCAAGGTTGGTGGCACTTGAAAGCAGTCATATAACATCCTTGGGTTGCGGTCCATCTTGTTCGATAATAGATCATTGAAGAGTGGCCAGTTGAGCTTGCAAAGTTTGATGTGCTCTTTGTTCTTCTCGAAGATGCATCATAATTAGGTCCAGTTTTTGCTCCATCGTTGGTTCCGGTAAATCACCTTCGGCTATAAAATCTTCCATATTTTGATCGGTCATTTTGCAAAATTTCAAACAACCTCACACACTCAAAATATTGTTAGCGGGATGAGTGTGGCTCAAAGTTGGGTTTATAAGGCTTTTTTTTTTATAAATGGCTTTTTGCAATCTTTCTTCTTTTTGCGGGTACGGAAGTTGATGAAATCCTTCTTCAAGTAGGAAATGTATTGCATGTTTCAGTTTGCATGCTGGAAACTGTCTTTCTCAGAGTGCAGATATGAATAGGGGCTTACTGGATTTGCAGAACCAGTTCGGGATTGGTTATGTGTGAGCTGCTACTATGGAGAAGACTTAGGATTGAAAGTTTTAAGCTTTAGGAAGCTTAATGAGCTTAAGCTTTATTAAAAGCTTAATATTTTTATGAAAAACGAATTCGAACGTCGGTATGTTGGCACCAAAATCATCACTAGTCAGTTCGTCCTTCTGCATAGACGATTGAATTTTCGGGGCTTTAAGCTTTAAGCTTAAACAATAAGCCTAGTAATTGTTATTAAACTTGGCAATTTCTGTCTTCTATCTGAGAGAGAGAAAAAAAAAGTGTTTAGAAAGGAGCTTCCCGAGTGGTCCTTCGTGATCCAACAACACAGCAGGGGGTTCTTCACTGCCATGAACACGCTAGTATTGATGGATCGTTGTGAGACTAACTGTAGAGTCCATTCGTTCCAAGAGCTTTTTCTTCACGACGCGAGATGGTACGCGATTGAAAGCCCTTGATCTCAGCTTCGCTCTGATAGTATTGGTGCACAAATTGAATACTGGATGCATACGTAGCGAGCGTCGGAAGGTCCCCAAGAACAACGAACTCTACTTTAATTTCAAAAATCAAGAAGATAAACTTGCATGAACTTACATGACATGAAGCAAAAAGACCAATTGGGTACAATCTCCCCCCATGCCTTGTGTGAGCGCTCCACAAGGCATGTATTTATAAATTTATTTATCTCAAAGCTAAAAATAGCCCAATTTACAAATAAGCATGCTTTAGCTTTTGTGTTTGCTTTTGTCCAAATAAAGAATAAAGTGGTTGGGTGGCCCAAGAGTTTGGCTGTGCCAAAATACAATGTCCAATAATAAAATATTTAGATCGTGTGCCCATGCACATACAAAATAATAAATATTTGTCAAGCACTTCAATAAATAAGCACGTCTAAATAAATATTAGTGCCACGCCTTTAATGATAAGATGCACACTCACAAAAAATGATAATTTCTTTTAGGTAATTTGAATACACACTATCACCCAGTGCTTCCCAACACCACCGTCGCCTCCTCTACACATCAAACAACTGAAGCATTCACAATTGTTAGAAAATAATAAAATTAAATCGATAAAAGTGAATACCTAGCAATCTTTAGCTACAAAATAAATAAATAGGTTGAAACTCTGTCATAACCTAAATTTAATACGAGTGCACTCTAAACTCATAAACGTCCATAAATTTAAATATGTATTTTGCAAAATCATCCATTATGGAGTCATCCACATGCACATTAAATTAACATGACACTCGAAAAGGACAAGTGTCCCCGTCAACTTCTCACACAAGGAATCCACCTTGTGTACGAGTCCCGATAAATAAATATAGTTTTACTGAATCCACCGCAAAACCTCATGGAATCCACCGTGGAATAAAAACTCATATAATCCACCGTGGTCTCACGGAATCCACCATGGAATATGCCTCTTGGCATCATTGGTAGAGCAATCAACAAAGTTTTAACGAAATTGATGTAAGGTAATAAAACATGATAAATCTTTGAACTTCCATATGCTCTAATTGAGTGGTATTCTCCTATTGTGCAAGTGGTATACACTATAAAATCATCACTTGTTTGTGTAATATAGTAGCATTAGATACATCCCTAACTTCTATATACAATGGAGAATTCATGTTAGTAAACACGCCACTATCACTTAGTAATTTTTTGATTACTCTTGCAAGACTTCTATGAATGATATCATTTGTAGGTAATGGGTGTAATGCCTCTTGCAATTGCATCTAGTAAGGTAAAGCACAATAATATTGGAACATTGATTCAACCATCTACATAAAAAGTATTTAAAAAAACACATATTAGTAATAATTATTAATTTTTTAATCTGATCAAAAATAAAAATAATACACCTTAGAATCTAAGAATAAATAATACATTTTGATTTTAAAAACTCAAAAATAGTATTTATTATTATTTTTCTTAATATGATGAAAGAAAATAAATCTCAAAATTTAAGAATAAAATCAAATAGATAAGAAAAAAATATAAATGATAGTAAAATTAAAGCCACTTGATGTAGCCAATTTAAATAAGTTTTTGTTGAAGAAGAGAATGAGAGTTTATAATAATTCATATAAAATTGCAATGTACATATGTGTTAGGATAAAGTTTGGATAAGATAAGGATATGCAAACATGTGGACAAAAGGATCTGATAGTTATCCTCATTGTAAATATCTCATATATTTAGAATAGGAGCTCACCTACCTCATTTAATGTATCACGTTGTCGTGCCACTACGTAGTCACAATGTGAAAAACTCTAGAGTGCATCTTCATTCGGCTTTCTTATTGATCTAGAGAGTCAATGCTATATTAGTCATTAGTGTTAGTGTCCGTAGTAGTGTGGATGGTTCAAAAATACTATATTTTTGGACAAGTTTAGCATATTTTTGATATTTTGAATATTATTTCTTGTTAATATCCAAAAGTTGTAGACAACTTCTAGAATAGGATGACATATATAAAAAAGAAAGTGGATTTCAACCATTTTTGGGGGATTTTATGCAAAAAGAAGGATTGGTGAAATCGCACGATGCACGATCGCAGTTTATAGGCGATAAACAACACTCCAAACTGGGAGAAGGAGTGATCTGTGAGAATTTTGACCAGGTGTCCTAGTATTTTACCCCCATTTTGGAGCCAATGGAAGCATCAGATTGATGGTCTGAGCACCAGAGAGGAAGCTATTGTTTTATGCACTTTTTTTTAGTCTATAAGAGAATTATCTTCTCAGGATGTAGAAATAAATTGATAGGTTTCACCTCTATGAGTATTCTTATACATCTTATAATTCTTCAAACCCCTTCTCTTTCATTAATTGCTCTCTGTGAATCTCCCTTCACCCTACTGTCTCTTACTCTCATGGTAGACTTTTGACCCCAAATGGTCTGACAGTGGTGAACCCGACGTGAAAGTCGGCAGAGCAGGTGTGTAAAGATGGGGGATTCTAGAGGTTCAAGTGGTGGTGATGCTTTACAACAGATGGTTACTTTTTTGCAGCAACAACAACAACAACAACATTTGTTGTTACAACATCAAATGCAAACTTGGCAGGAAGTAGAAAGAATTGATTCCTTAGTTGTGAATGCATTATAGGTAGTGGAACAGGAATTGAAGCAGTTTAAGGGTCAAAATGTTTCGGCCTTCATCCAGTTGTATGAAGAAAAGATGTTATTTCATGAGGTACCACAGTATAGATGGAGTTGGTATTTCTCCTATTTGGCCATGCATGCATTGCATGATCGGATTGATGAGTTACATAGAAGAGATATTGATTGGGCAGCTTTTAAGAAAGCTTTGAGAGACGATTTTTTCTTGGAAGATGCAGGATTGATAACTAAAAAGACATTTACAAATTGGATTGAAAAGCCCAATAAAGGGTTGGCTGCTATAGCTTTGCTCCGTGAATTTGAAAGTTGGTATGTGTAGTTGGATGCCGATGAGCAGCTGACTGATTGTTTAGAAGATTCCTCTTTTGAAATGGGGTTGAATTTAGATTGGGCTAATGTAACTGAGACAGTGCATATGTTGGTAAAGAGAGAGCAGATAAAATTAAGATGGGGTATAGGCATAATACCTGCAAGTGCTTAGAAGGGGGTTGAAATTTCAGCCAAGGCACCTGTGGCTATGGTAGAACAACCGGCTATACCTAATGGTCTGGCTCTTAAAGGTGCTGTTGTGGATGAATTAATCAAGGACATGTGTGATTTGAGGTTGAATTCGACAGAAAATCAATGCAAAGGTCGAAAAATTGGATGTCAAGGTAGAAGAGGGGGGCCGGGCAACAGTCTAAAGATTGTACAAAGAAAGATACAAGAGGAGATGCATTTGGTATGACAGTTTACAACATGAAAAGTGAGACTGTACAGCTTATCGTGAAGCGGAAGCGAAAATGTTAGTCTTTTGGAAAGATGCAAAATACATGCAATAGAAACTAGTCTTCCAATAGAGCCAAATTTTGGAAATGGTGGCACATGTAGAAGAGGTTGGAAGAGATGGTAGCAATGACAACATTTTTTGCCATAGATGCAGCCACATATGGGTTGAGAATTGAAAGGGCAGAAGAAGCTCATAAAGGAGGCATGGCTGAAGCAAAATCTTGTGTTTGGATGCAAGCATTAGATTGCATGGAAAAAGGTAAAATAAAGTCTGAACTGGCTGATGCAAGTCAGAGTATAGGAGGGAGAACAAGATGGGGTGCACCAGTGGATTCATTTTTAGCCTATGATTATTTGGTTGAGGTTCATAATCAAGAAGCTCTTTTGGAAGAAAAGAGATGAAGATATGAGGATACTACTGGTCCTTCCTCTTCAGGCCCATCTAAATGCATAAGAAAAAGTAAAATGGAGCAGCAGAAAGAAGCTAAAAAAGTTGTACTTGAATATGTTATGGAGGATGCATCTCAAGAGAAGAAACAAGAAGGGAAAAAAAGGGGAAAGCAGTCCAGTTATAGATTACAATAGGATCTTGAGATTGCCACAGACCTTGAAAAGGTATTGGAAGATTGCATACTTGGCAGTAGAGTGGAATTCACATTAGGCAAAGTTCTTGGAATCGCAAAGCGTGAATTTCATGATGCAATCATTGATATGATGGAATGAAAAATACAATTTGATGGTGAAGTTTTGCAAGCATTGAAGCAAGTTGACAAAGACATAGAGAAACAACTTCAGAGGGAATATGATGATGCATGTAATGCTGATTTGGAGCAGGTGGATGTTGAAAATGGATTAAATGGGAGTGTAGACAGCAAGCTTGTGGCTAAAATTGGTCTTATGGGTAGCAGTAAGCATAGAGAGAATGCTATGTATAATGGAGATATCCATCCACAAGTACATGAAGAAGAATATGCTCATTTTATTCCAAGCAGTCATTATTCATGAACACATTGGGCTCGTGCTACAACAAAGACAATTTTTAAAGTGGGAGAAAGAGAGATGCCTTACATAGCTCTCTTGGATTATGGTTCCAAAATCAATGTTATGGCACACATTGTATGAGAATGGAGGTTGAAAAATTGATGTAGATCTAGGATGGCGCATGCAGGCAGCAAACAATTCATTAGGGGATTTTTACGTGGTTTGTCTGAATGTACCCGTGACTATTTGGAGATGTTAGGGAGATAAATAAATATTTTTGTGCAAGATTCATGTAGTTATCTAGTGATTTTGGTGCAGCCCTATATTTCAGAATCAAGGCTATAGACAAAAGCCTTGGATGATGGTTCTTCATATGCTCGGGTTCGGAGTAAAGACAATACAAAGGTGGTACAATTTCTCACTATTTGTGTAAATCGTCCCCGCAATCAGAATAGGTTGCTAGATAATCCCACGCCACCTAATGCACGAGAGTTTAAGGGTTTTTAGAAAGCACTATTGTAAGTGGAGGCTATGGGAATGCCTCTAGGATGATAATTATGCCTCCAAGAAAGGGGGAAACTTTGTTTGTGTCTGGATTGCAGGAATGGATAGCATGTAGTCTTTGTAGTTTTAAGAATATTTCAGCCATATGCAAGGCTGAAAAGAAATATGTAGGATGGGCTGAAAAAGAGCTGAAGACATGGTTTGATGGCTGCAAATGTAGGTATTTCATGGCTACTTGGAGGGCTGGTTGATGCTGGATATAGTGGTTGAAATTTCTGCAACAATTAATGTTGAAAACAAGGCACAAAAAGAGGTTATTTATATTGACACTTTAGAGATATATGAAGTCATTCTAGAGTTTGCTAAGCATGAATGTTATGGGTTACAAAACATGGCTGAAGCAAGGGTGGAACACAAAGTACAAAACAATTGCAAAGAAGGTTAAGCATGTGGCTTTGCCTCCTTTACCACCTGAAAGTGATGGGTTGGCTTAAAAAGTGTCTCAACAGCCTAGTTTGCGGGATCCACATGGAGTAGGACATAAATTTATAGCTAAAACTTTACAAAATCTGAAAATTGGTTATACAAGCTTTATTTTGCTTGTTTGCAGAAAGAGCTTGTTTTTTGCAGATGTTGGCAAGGCATGGGAAAGCCTTTGCATTTTAGCCAAATGAAATTGGATGTGTTGATCCAACCATAGTTGCACCTATGGTGATCTTTACAGTACCTCATGTGCCATGGAATTTAATGCCTATTCTAGTACCTCGGGCATATTTGCCTAAGCTACTGGAACTTTTGAACGAGAAGATCAGGATGCAGATTTTGGAGCCCTCTTTAGCTCCATATTTAAATTGGTGGTTTACTATTCCAAAGAAAAATGGTTCTTTGAGGTTTATACAGGATTTACAACCAGTTAATAAGGTCACCATAAGGAATGTTGGATCAGGCCCAATAGTGGATGGATTTGCAGAAGCATTTGCAAGTAAGGAAATTTACTCTATGGAAGATTCATATTCAGGATATGATTAGTTCCAACTTGCATTAGAAATCCGAGACATCACTACCATGAAGACACCACTTGGATTGGTTAGGATATGTATGCTTCCACAAGGAGCAACCAACTCAGTGGCACACATGATGAATGCTATGCATAAAGCTTTGAGGGAGTATATCCCTTAGTTGCCCTTACCCTTTCTTGATGATGTGCTGATAAAAGGGTGTGATATCCATGAGAAGAATGAAGAGCTAAATGAGCAAGGATGTAGAAGTTTTGTGGCTGATCATATTGCTGATTGTGATAGGATTTTTAGCCATCTTGAAGAAGTGCATTAGACTGTGTCAAGAGAAAAGTTGATTTTTGGAGTGGAGGAAGTATTAGTTGTTGGGCACATGTGTAGACCATATGGAAGAAAGCCCTCACCACTAAAGATTGATGACATAAGCACGATGCGAGAGACATGTTTGAATGTATCTGAGGTGAGAAGATTTTTGGGTGCATGTGTCTTTTACTTGATATGGATTCCGCATTTTTCTCATCTCGCTGAAATTTTATATCAGCTCTTGAGAAAAGGGCAAAATTTTTGGTGGGGTAAACAGCAAACGAAGGTAGTTCAAAAGTTAAAGAGCTTATTGATTTCAACCCCAACACTAAAGAGAGAAAATTATGAGAATGGGTAGTCCATTATTCTCACAATGGATACAAGCCCAATTAGCATTGGTTGGATAGTGGGTCAGGATGATGCTGATGGGAATAGGTATGCCATTCGGTTTGGAGAAAAGGTCCTCAATGAACAACAATGGAGGTATTCTCAAGTCAAAAGAGAGCTTTGGGGTGTAGTGACAACCTTTAAGTGTGATAGGGAGTATTTTATGGAAGCTCATGTAGTGGTAGAGACTAATTGTCTACCTCTTTTGGGCATGACAGTAAATTGCTCAACTCTTGATATTGTCATGTTACGGTGGATTACATATATAAAGTCACTTAACCTTGATTTTTAGCATATTGCAGGTAAAGAAAACCCCGTGGCTAACATGTTTTTATGAGCAAGGTTTGAAGATGAAGAGGAGCTAATGGAAGATCAAGAGGATGATGTGATAGGTGCTAAAAATGACTTTATGACAACAAGGAATGAGTATGCATCTGCTATTACTATAGGTACAGATTTGAAAACAACAAGTATAGCTGTCATCATTAATGGAAGCGCATCTATCATAACAGCAAATACAACATCAGGTACAAGTATTGTAGCATGGATTTCAGTAGTAAGAAAAAAGCTTATAGCCACGGAGAAGAGATGGGTAGTAGAGAGACAACATCATTAGTGTTATGCTTCAGTGAGAACACAATTTTTGGAATAATTTTATGAGGATGATTGGCTCAAAATAGGCCAATATCTCAGCCTCATGAGACAAAGAATGTTGAGTGGTTTGACGTTGAATTCAAAAGGATTAACAGAAAAGCTTATGGGTTTTTCTTGAAAGATGGATATTTATGGAAGCATCAAAGAAAAAGAGAGGAGCTCTAGTACGTGTATTGGGAGATAGGGCTTCTCAACAACAGATGATGCAGGAGTTTCATGAAAGCTTATGGGCTAGACACAGAGGAGTTTGGGGCACATGTGCCAAGATCAAAGAGAAGTATTGGCGGAAGAATATGTATAAAGATGTGGAGCATTATGTGGAATCATGCAGTGATTGTCAGATGTATTCCATGGTAAAGCATAGAGATGGATTGCAACCAGGGTTGCAACCAATCTATCCATTGTCTATGCATTACAAATGGGTAGTTGATTTGATTACCATGCCTACATGTTTATGGAATATGAGATAACTTGTGCTTGCATGAGAAGACTTGACAAATCAAGTGGAAGGTGGAGCTCTTAGTACAATGACTACTCAAGCAATTTGCAGGTTCTTATTGGAAGAAGTCTTTTGCAGGTATGGTTGTGTTGGTAAAGTGGTTGCAGATAGAGGAGAATTGGATACAAATTGTTAGAATATCAAGCTCCTGTTACTCTTTAGTCAATCTATCTTTATGTGTGTGATCGAAATTAATTGGATATAGCTATACATGTGTGTGTGACTTAACCACAATTAGTCTTGGTTAGTCAAACCTTTGCATGTAAGTCTCTTTCATTGAGTATGATGGAAATATAATGGAAGAACAACAACAATGAGCTTAGACTCATCTTCTACTCCACTTTGTGTCTCTCCCTCTCTTCCAATTTGGTATCAGAGCTTGAACCCCTGAAGTATGAAGGCTTGGTAGTGGCCATTTGACATCAAGACATCAGATCTGAAGAAAATGTCATCAAAGGAGACTGTATATGCAACACGTTTTTTTTTTCAGAAGCTATATCTTGCTACAGAAATGGTTTTTTCTTGACCAATTTTAACGTGATCTACAACTTTGCAGAAGAAAGTTTTTTCAAATTCCTTATAGATTTTGAGATATTCAGCACAGACCTGTGTAGACTGGTTGTTTACTACAGTAAACAACAAGTGATTCCAGGGCACTGGTGGCTTTCATTCTAGCAATGTATATGCCCTTATTATTATGCATTTGAGCATGATATTGGAGTGTTAAATGTTTAGTTTTGGAGCTTATTTGTAGGCTGGAAACAGTGAATTGGTTGTTGTCTTGAATTTGGAAACAATATACATACAAGGTTGAAGTATCTGTGATGCTTATTTGCTAGTGACAAATGCTTAGATCATACCACTTGAGTGGTAGAGACTTTTTGGGATATTGTGAGTGCTGAAAGTCCAAAGTTTGGACAGATTTTTTGCTTGTTATATCAAGGTATTGACTGGTTATTGTCTACAGGAAGGATACCTATCATCTTCACTTGATATACATGCAATATATTTTGACTGGTTGGACATGTATCAACTCCTGCATAGAGTGGCAACTGAATGAGATGTTTTGGGGTTGTTTTGAGGTCTGATACTCTTGTTTTAATAGAGAAAATACTGTTGGTTATAGCAGTGAGCTGACTGTATTTGGTACTACTACTTGCATACATTACAAATATTGATACTTGTATGGACATAGTTTGTTACTAGGATGTTTTGCCCTACCATATAATGTTTTGAATTGATTTGAGCTTGGTTTATGCTCAGTTGACTGTGTTTTTTTAATTGTTGGAATACAGTTTATAACAAGCAGGTTGTCAGGAGAACTATCATGAATTGCAAGAAACTATCCTTAATAGCAAGAAACTGGTCCTGAACTATAGGAAAAGGAGTAAGATACTTACAGGTTGTATACATCACTAAATAGCTAAGATGCAACTACGAAAAATGCTCAAGGCACCGACAATATCACTCAAATTGTGGGAGAAATTTGGACAACAAAAAATTTGCTTTATGGAAGTTCCATATGAAGAATTTTTTGGTTGGCAAAGGTTATTGGGACTTATGTACATGTGATGAGGCTGAACCTGAAATGCATGAAAGGAATCTGACAAATGATCAGAAAAGGGCTCATAAGCTATGGACTGAGAGAGCATACAAGGTGTTACATTGGTTTTCCTTATGTATATCAGATGCTATGGTTATACAGATTACTAGATGCAATTCTCCAAAGGATGCATGGGACATACTCATGAAGAATTATGAAAATGTAACACATGCAAGAAAGATTCAGCTAAAGCAATCGTTTAATAACATGTCTAGGAATGGCAGAAGCATTCAGGCCTACACTACAAAGATCAAGAACATAGCGGATCAGCTTGCCACCATTGGATCTTCAGTGTCTGAGGATGATACGATTGCAGTGATATTGAATGGACTTGGCAAAGAGTATAAAGCATTTGACACATCTATTTCTGTGAGAGCTGAATCCCCTGATTTCTTTGCTACTGCATGAGGAAGTTAAGCATGGGTTGAATACAGGTTCTAGTACGTCTCAAAGCAGAGACATTGTTCTTTACTCTAGCCAGCGTGGCAGAGGCGGCATAGGCCTTGGGTCTTTTCGAGGTCAAGGAGACACTCAAAAAATCCTTATGGATAGCATCAGTAGAATGCCTGGCATGGTAAAAATACACAGGACCAGTGTGGATCTAGCGGATTTAGAGGCAGTGGAGATCACCCCATGGTAGAGGTAGTGGATCTGGTTCATGGTAGTCAAATGATCAGTCAAACAGAGATAAGGAGTGTCATTACTACGGCAGATATGGACACATTGCAAAAGATTGTTACAAGAAGCAAGGAGATATGAAGGAAAAGGGCAAACAACATGGGCACTATGCATCTTCTAGCGGTGCTCATGATGAGCAGGTTGACAGATTGTTTGCCATGGAGCATGTGTCTACGAATGCATCTAGGCAGAATAGAGATGAGAGATGGTACATTGATTCAGGGGCTTCAAATCATATGACACCCCATGGAGAATGGTTTGATGAGATGTTTGTAGGTTCACATGGTTATGTGTGTACTAGGGATGACATCCAACATGACATTCAACACATAGAAATTGTTCCGTTGTTGATGCCTGATGGCAAGAAAAAGAGCCTACATGATGTACTACATGTACCTACACTAACCAAGATTCTTTTGTGAGTTGGACAGATGGCAGAACAGAATCTGCAAGTGAGATTTAATAGAGATGGATGCTTTGTTGAAGGATATGCTAATGGCTTCAAATTGATTGCTAGAGGCCGAAGAGATGGCAAAATGTTTACTCTCGATGTGCCAATTCCAAAATTGAAAGCAGCCATGTTTGCTAATGATGATGGTACTATACAGGATGTTGAGATATGGCATAAGTGGATTGGCCATGTGAATGTACAAAAGTTGAAATCTATGCAACAGAAGGAAATTGTACTTGGACTGCCTAGGTTCAAGTATCATGACTTTGGACATGTATGTGATGCATGTCAATTTGGAAAGAAAACACGGTTTCCATTTATGAGACATGTATGGAATAGCTCATGACCATTGCAGTTGGTAAATTCAAATGTATGGGGTCCATCTCATGATGGTTCGTTTGGTGGTGCTTGTTACTATGTATCCTTCATTGATGATTTTAGCAAGTATACTTGGCTTTACATACTGAGACATAAGGATAATGTATTTGATGCATTCAAGGACTTCAAGAAGCATGCTGAAAATGAGTTGAGCTATAAAATTTCATGTCTTAGATCAAATGGAGGTGGAGAATATGTCTCTAATTACTTTGACAGGTAAGTTGCTGAATATGGGATCAAAAGGCAATTAACTTGCAGCTATACACCACAGCAAAGTGGTGTAGCAGAAATGAAAAATAGGGTACTGATGGAATGAGCAAGAGCTATACTGAATGAGAAGAGTTTGCCAAATGGTTATTGGGCTGAAGCAGTAGTGACTGTTGTCTATGTGCTGAATAGAACTCCTACAGCAGGGATTCATGATGTAACTCCATATGAGAGGTTGTATGGTCATAAACTTGACATTTCACACTTAATGGTATTTGGCAACATTACATATATGCATGTTCCTGATGAAAAGAGGAAGAAATTGGATTCTAAAGCTGTCAAGAGTGTGTTCCTTGGTTATGCAGAAGATCGGAAAGCTTATAAGTGTTATGTACTATCTACACATGAGACATTAATTAGCAGAGATGTTGTTTTTGATGAGCTAGCATCGTGGTATGGTAATCCTGTTGTAGTGGCTACTGATGGATCAACTAACACTAGTAATGCTGAAAATACACTTATAGTGTGTACATCTATGAGTGGTCCTACATGTGATGGGTCGCCTATAGTAAGTCATTGGTCAGGACACTTGCGGAGTCATACTCCTACGTCCACTGACACGGATATGTCAGTGAGGGGGAGATTGGATAAGGGAAAAAAAGATGCTTGAGGATGTGACATGTCCACTTACAGCAAGTTATGAGTCATCCAACAGTGATAGTTTGGATAGTGAGTTGGGCATTTCGTCTATTATGACACCTAGAGCAAGGTAAAGTCGTTATGTACCGCCTCATGAGAGGCAAGCTTAGAGTGAGCCATAGTTACAGAGATATGAGAGAGTTAGAAAACTAGTTGATAGGTTTACATACACTGGTTATTCAACCCGCCATGATGCATATATGGCTAGTGTGACAGGTTACAAAGAACCTACAAAGTTTGATGATGCAGTTTCAGATGATAACTAGTGTGTTTCCATGGATGAGGAGTATGCAGCCCTGGCTAAAAATGAGACATGGCAATTGGTTGAGTTTCCTGAAGGAAAAGTCCCCATTGGTTGCAAATGGGTGTACAAGGCTAAGTGCAAGTCAAATGGTTTGTTAAAACATTATAAGGGCAGACTGGTTGCAAAAGGGTATGCATAACAATATGGCCTTGACTATGAGGAGACTTTCAGTCCAATGGCTAAAATGGAAACAGTCAAAAGTGTCATTGTTTTGGGAGCATGCAAAGAATGAAAATTATGGCAAATGGACGTCAAGAATGCTTTCTTGAACGATGATTTGGTTGAGGAAGTATATATGGAGCAGCCTGAGGGCTATGTTCACTCGGACTTTCCTACACATGTATGTAAGCTGAAAAAGGCTTTATGAGGGCTTTATATGGGCTAAAATAGGTAACTAGAGCATGGAATGCTCAGATCAGCAGTTATTCACAACAACATGGATTTAGATTAGGTGATGCAGATCATAGTCTGTTCATGAAGAAAACAAATCATGGATATGTGTTTCTAGTGGTTCACGTAGATGATCTTATCATCACTGGAGATGATGAAGAGGGCATTGCTAAAATTAAATCATGTTTATAGACTGAATTCAGAGTCAAAGACCTTGGTGAACTAAATTATTTTCTTGGGATTGAGTTAGTCTCTACGCCTCAAGGTATATGGCTGCTACAGAAGCAATATGCTCATGACATGTTACAAAAGTATGGTATGGTTGAATGCAAGCCTATGGAGACACCTCTTGATCAGAATGTCAAGCTACAGATTGATGTTGGGAATGACATAGAGAATGTGACCATGTATCAACAGATGGTGGGTAGCTTGATATACAAGACTATTACCCATCATGACTTATGTTATGCAGTAGGACTGATTATTTAGTTCATGCAGAAGCCTCACAAACCACATTTAGATGTAGTCAGGAGGATCATGAAGATATATAAAGGATACTATAGATTATGGGTTGTTTTATGCATATGGAAAATCCCTTGACTTAATAAGGTTTACTGATGCTGATTGGGATGGTTGTGCCTATGACAGGAGATCAACTAGTGGGTATGCATTTGGATTGGGTAGCAATATGATCAGTAGTTGGCGATAGAGTAAGAAATAGCCTACTATTGCATTGTCTAGTACAGAAGCTGAGTATAGAGGAGCTGCATTAGCGGCTTGCGAAGTAATTTGGTTGATGAAGCTACTGAAAGACTTGGAAATACAACTGGAAAGTAGAGTGAGATTGCATTGTGATAACCTTAGCAGTGTTATATTGGCTAACAATCCTGTCTACCAAGCTAGGTCCAAACATATTGAGTTTCACTACCATTTCATCAGAGAAATGGTTCTTATAGGGCAGATTGACTTGATTCATGTGAAGACTAAAGACAAAATAGCATACATATTTACCAAGTCTCTTGGTAAAGAAAAGTTCATATACTTCAGACAGCTACTTGGGAGTTTATCAAATGGTTTGAGCTTGAGGGGGAGTGTTAGAATATTAAGCTCCCGTTACTCTTCAGCCAATCTATCTTTATGTGTGTGATCGACATTAGCTGGATATAGCTATACACATGTGTGACATTCAATAAGTCAGTGTAGTCAGTGACTTAACCATAGTTAGTCTTGGTTAGTCAAACCTATGTGTGTAAGTCTCTTTCATTGAGTATGATGGAAGTATAATGGAAGAACAACAACAATGAGCTGAGACTCATCATTTTGCTCCACTCTGTCTCTCTCCCTCTCTTCCAACATGAATGAGGCTCGTGAATTCTTTTCACAATTGGGTATCAAGCTGGCTTTAACTTTAGCTTACAATCATGAAGCAAATGGCAAAAGTGAAAGAAGTCATCACCCTATCATTAAGGCATTAGCAAAGTCATGCAAGGGCAGGATGAAAGAGTGGCCAAGAATATTACCCTTTACTTTATGGGCTGAAAGGACCACTCATAGTGCAGTTATAGGGTATATGCTTGTTGAATTAATGTATAGACAACAACCAATCATGCTTATTCAGGAGACTATTGCTATTTGGAGTGTTCTACCATGGGAAGAGGGTTTGAATAGAGAAGAATTGCGGTTCCTACGCATTAGACAATTAGAAAGAAGGCCTGAAGACATTGAGACAACCATGAAAAAGCTGAAGACTACAAGGATCAAGAACAAGTAGAGTTTTGACAAGCAACATAGACTTCAACCATCAGCTATACAATAAGAGGATTGGGTATTGGTTTATGACAGCAGCTTGGAAAATCAGCATAGTGCCAGTCGGAAGATGGCAAAGTAGTGGTTTTGGTCCATATGTGGCTCAGGTAAGTTACTCATGAATATATGAGTACATCATGTGGGTTCAAAATAAGGCATTTTTAAAATACCAATTTTTTACATACAAAAGTCTGTAATATAAAGGGGTTATTTATAGATTGAATAGAAAAGGGTTATGTTTTATTTAATAAAAATTCATAGATAAGGATATTTATAAATAGGCCTTGAACACACATGATGCACAGGATATACATATAGTAACTTTCCCAAGATCTGTGGTAAGGTTTGTTTTTTACAATGCTACCTATGCATTAAATGAGATAGATGGGACAGCTTTAAGGATTCAAGTGGCTAGAAAATGTATCAAGCTCTTTAAACGTAGGGAGTCTTTAGCATATGAGTTGAAGGAGTTGGATATTGAGCATGAACATGAGAATATGGAAGAAGAAGAGGTAGAAGATGATGATATTGACATAGTAGAGGATACTTCTTCTAACATTGTAGATCCATGAGACTTGGGCACATGTCAGAGGATGTGCAGGTTAAGAGGGGGTGGATGACGTGCTGCTATGCGGACAGAGTGTGAAAAAATATAGAGTGCATCGTCATTTTACTTTCTTATTGATCTAGAGATTCAATGCCATATTAGTCATTAATGTTAGTGTCTGTAGTGTGGATGGTTCAAAAATACTAGATTTTTGGACAAGTTTAGCCTATTTTTGATATTTTGGATATTATTTCTTGTTAATATCCAAAAGTTGTAGACAACTTCTAGAATAGGATGACATGTAAAAAAAGTAAGTGGCTTTCAACCATTTTTGGGGGATTTTATGCAAAAAGAAGAATTGGTGAAATTGTGCGACACGTAATCGCAGTTTATAGGTAGTAAACAACACTCCGAACTGGGAGAAGAAGGAGTGATCTGGGAGATTTTTGACCCAATCTCCTGATATTTTGCCCCCCCTTTCGGAGCCAACGGAAGCATTAGATTAGTGGTCTCATCACTAGAGAGGAAGCTATTGTTTTATGCACATTTTTTTGGTTTATGAGAGATTTATCTTCTCAGGATGCATAAATAAATTGATAGGTTTCACCTCTATGAGTGTTCTTCTACATCTTCTATTTCTATGAACCCCTTCTCTTTCATCAATTGCTCTCCCTATATCTCCCTTCACCATACTATCTCTTATCCCCATGGTAGATTTTCAATCCCAAACACTTCGATAACATATATATACAACT
Organism: Lygodium microphyllum; assembly: GCF_053477565.2. Lineage (NCBI taxonomy): Eukaryota > Viridiplantae > Streptophyta > Polypodiopsida > Schizaeales > Lygodiaceae > Lygodium > Lygodium microphyllum. Next base: position 14,782,607 of record NC_141153.1, on the reverse strand, counting down.
ACTAGTAATGAAACTACAGTTCACTTTGTTTTCCACATTATCTCTATCTCTTTCTCTCATTATGTGCAATGTCTTCTCATCCACTTATCCTTTAGCCCCTACATTTCACTTCATGGTACTAGAGCCCCAAGTTCTACTTCTCTAGCTTATCGTATCTTCTCAAGAATCACAAATCACAAATTCTCCTTTACTCTCATTTCTCGAATGGCTCTCATCAATGCCACTACCTCTTACAATCAACACATTAAGATCAATTAAATCAATGATGACAGTAACTATCAAGTCTAGAAGTTGAGGATGAGACTTTACCTCTGTCCCAAGGCCCTCCCAAGGAAACCTCTGGAATACAATCAATGGTAAGGAAAATTACATTGAACGAGAAGGAGCAAACAAGGAAGATTGGATGCAAAGAGATGCAACTACAAGAATGGAGATACTTATCCATTGTGGAGATCGCCAAGTACAACTATTAAGAACAATACCCACTACAAAAGGTATTTGGGATTCCTTCAATAATACCTATGAACACACAGATATTGTATTGTATCAAATAACAATGTTTAGAAAGTTATCCACTATCACTATGCATGAAGAACAATCTACCACTAGGTTCTTAGAATAGTGGTAGTCCCTGCTAGATGAAACCATAATATTTGGTTTAGTCATCTTTGAAGAACTACAAGCTACATTTCTTCTCTCCTCTTTGCCTCTATCCTAGAGAGCTTTTACTACCACTTAGACCTCCACTGATAAACTCAATCTTCAACCTCTCATCATAATAGGATCAAGCAAGAGCCAGTCATGAGAGATAATATTTTCACTTCTTCTATTCAAGATTCCAAAGCCCTAGCTATAACTACCTACAACCCAAAACATATTCATAAAAGACCTCACTCCCTTCACCCAAAGCCCACATTTTCTCCTCGGTCCAACTTAAAAGGAATCCTTGGTAAGCCTTATCACAAACCCAACTTTCAACACTCATTCCAATCCTTATTCATCTCTAGAATTCCTCACTATCATATCATATGTAATGTTTGCAAAAGACAAGGCCGTATAGAAAAAGATTGCTAGCAAAAAAATAGATTCAACAAATATCACTCAAGGGGGAGAGCTCACTTTTTTAGCATTGGAAGTTATGACACAAAAGGTCAATCAAATACCATCGTCAACTTAGCTACAAGTGTCTAGGTACCTCATTTAGACTCCAAAGAAGAATACACCTAGTTTCTAAACTCTAGAGCTTCTCATCATATGATCTTTCACAAAGAATGGTTAGTGAATTTCAAAGAGATGTCTACTTAACTCAATGTCACTATGGGGGACAATAGTGTCCAACAAGCTCAAGACTATAGCACCATTCAAGTGGAGCTTCCATCCAATCATGTAATCAAGGTATATAAAGTCTACTATGTTCCAAATATCAAGAATGCCTAATAACATTTGAAATTCTAATCTATTTGTTTGTGCATACCATATAAAACATTTATAAATTAATTTTAAAAAGGTTAAGCAACACGAGGATGCTCGTTGCTGACCCTTAGCAATGAAGCATGTCGTATAGGCTGAAACCATTGAAAGAAATGTTTGTTGCACTTCACAATGCTAATTTATAAGTCATAAATTGTTTGAGCACTATGGCATTCACAGTTGTATTGCGTATATCACATGGTAAATCTTGGATGCATTGCAATTGGTTTCGTATACATATGATCCACGCTGAGTTGTGAGATACCTAAGCTATAGGTTTAGGAATTCGAGTTCCTTGGGATTGTTAAGCGAGAAAATATCTTATCTCCTGGATCATTCTAAAATAAGAGAGGAGTTTGTGACTCCTGTGTTATTTGTGTTAGTAGCGCATCAAGGGGCCAATCCCCTTGGTATAGAAGAGCTGTAGTGGGGCCACATCATTCAACCGAGGGGTGCCTCCATTTGTTTGTGCTTATGAGGTGTTCGACACCAATCTATGTGTAGGGACTCCCTATAAGGAGTGTGGGACTTAGTCGTTGGACTGCATTTCAAAACAAGCACTAGATTCATGATAGTAGTTAGGGTAGCATGTCCCTTATATGCTCCTGGCTACCGAGAGGTCAAGGGGATGTGCTTTTGAGTATAGAGAGGGTCGGCTAGTACTTATAGCTAGTGTTAGGCCCATTTTAGGTCCTGATATCTACCTACTTGTCCTCAATTATCTCTCTGATGAAGTGATAACAAACCTCAATGTGCTTGACTTTACATAAAAGACTAAATTACATGTCAATTTTGTATGGCACTCATAGAGTTCAAATGTAGGGTAGAAGTCATAAAAGCGATACCAAGATCTAAAACTAGATGGACTAGCCATAGGACCTCCTTATAAGCCTTGGTGGCTACAAAGTACTCAACCTTCATAGTAGATAAGGCAATGCGTTTTTGCATCGTAGATCTCCAAGAAATGGCATCTCTAGCAAAGGTAAGGAAATAGCCATAGTGGAATTCCTACTATCTACATGCCCTATATAATTTGAGTCAGTGTAGTACATGACTCTAGTATCCTAACTACCATAGCAAAGCCACAGTTTTTTGGTTCCCCTAAAGTATGTCATGATACCTTTCATGGCATCCTAATGTCGTTTTTCAAGTTTCACCATATAACAAGCCACAACTCCCATGAAAAATGTCATGCCAGGTATAGTGGCTATCATGCACCCAAGGAGTACACCTTATAGAATATGTAAGATAGTATGTGGTGCATAGATTGGATGATGTACGCATGCGTAGTGAATGCCATAAGGTCCCCAAGAACAAAGAAATCCACAAAACTTCCTAATTTCAAGTACAAAGCAAAAGCGAATTTGCACGACATAAGACAAAAAGACGAATTGGGTGCAATCTCCCCCCATGCCTTGTGTGAGCGCTTCACAAGGCATATATTTATAGATTTATTTATCTTCAAGCCCAAAAATAGCTCACTTTACAAATAGCATGCTTTTTCTTTTACGTTTGCTTTTGCCCAAATATAAAGTAAGGCATTTGGACGTCCAAAAGTTGGGCTGTGCCCAAATACAAATATCAAACAATGAAATATTTAACGGAGTGCCTATGTGCATATAAGATAATAAGCGCGCTTAAATAAATATTGGTGCCACGCTTTTAGTGATAAGGCACGCATCCATAAAAAATATTAATTCTTCTAAGCATTTGGATTCATGTCATCGCCCGGTGCTACCCAACGCCACCACTGCCTCCTCTACACATCCACTGAAGCATTCACAATTGCTAGAAAATAATTCAATAAAGACCAAGAAAAGTGAATACCTATCAGTCTTCAGCTACAAAATAATTAATTATGTTGAAACTCTGTTCTAACCTTAATTTAATTTGATTGCGCACTCTAAACTCATAAACGCCCATTAATTTAATATGCATTTTACAAAATCGCCTACTATTTAATCAGCCAGGTGCACATTAAATTAATTTGATGCTGAAAAGGGCAGACGTCGTCCCTATCAACTTCTCGCATAAGGAATCCTCATTGTGTACAAGCCGTGGCAAATAAATAGTTCCTTATGGAATCCATTGTGGAATATGCTCCTAGCATCATTCCCCCGAGGTGGGATAGCAATTGTCCTCAATTGCTATTAGCTCAATGTGGAGTCAATAGTGAGGGATAAGCAGTTAGACCAGAGACGTGCATCCATTGGGTCTCTTCAATAGGATGATTTTTAAACTTAACCAAATATCTTGAATATCTACGGCCAGTTCTAATGGTCATAAAGTCAGTGTCTAGAATAGTTTCAGGTTCAAGGATTTCAATTTCTTCTTCTGTAAGAAGCTGGGAATAGTTAGAATGCTAATAATATGCCATGTCACATAGACATTGGTATATAAGGAGAGAAGTTGTAATTTTTCACATCTTTTGACAAATCAATACATTTACAATCTTTCTCTCCCTTCTTGCTCTAAGCTTCCATGGCTTCTTCATCTTTCCTGTCTTTCTCTCTCCAATTCTAGTCTTTCTCTCTCCTCTTCACTCTTATTCTCTCTTTCCCTACAGTCTTTCTCTCTCCTCTACAGTCTTTCTCTCTCCCTGGTTCTCTCTCTGACAAGTGGTATCAGAGCTTCAGTCTTTGATCCATTATTTTCTTCCATTTTCACTCCTATTTTCCTATTTCAAAACCAATTTCAGACAAAAATGGTACAAGACAGTGACGTGGAGTGCTGTAGGACAACTACAGTTAGCAAATGACTACATCTGGAGATATCCAAGGTCAGATATGGCGGATAAGGGCTTAAATGGTTGGACGTCACCAAATTTTATGCAAAATTGAAGGTAACTAGGGTAAAGGATGGTTAACCGGGCTTAGTTTGAGAACAAACTGTGGTTACTTTGAAAAGAGGGGTTTCTCTTTCCCCTTTCCTGGAAATTCCTGCAGGTTCCATGGAGGTTCAGCCCCAAGATCTGCTCATATCTCTCTTATCTCTAATCTTCCTGACCAACAATCACATGGAATAGAATCCATTCAGCATGAGCTTCAAGTTGAGCACCAGCTTGCTCAAGATTGAGCAAGCATTCAGGCCAAGAACAGCCCCGAAAATTGCGGTGCAATTTTCGGGTTGATTCCAGCCCTGCCCTTGCTCAGCCTGCCTCACCTCCAGCTCTTGACACTCTCCTTGGTCCTTGGCAAGAGAAATCTTCAGCAACAAGGGAGGATTCAGCTCCATTCATGATTCCTCAGCCTCTCTTGAACCCTAGGTGAATAGTCCATGGGCAGCCATGAAAGCTTCAGCCCAAGCTTCCATTTCTTAACAATTTCTTGAAGATTCTTCATCCTTTTGGCCCGTGGAATCATTTCAGCAAGGATTCTTCAACAAATTGCAAGGATTAAGCACGGGATGGCTAAAGATTGAGGATCAAGAGCTTCTATGGAGCAAAAATTTGGGAAAAATAGGTTTAATGCTTCAATTTCAAGCATTTGAAGCTTTAAGATTGGTCTCAACCATCAGATAAGCAAGCCTTATGGATTATTTTGCTAACATTGGATAACCGGGAGCCCTATCAAGCATTTGGCAAGTTATTTTCAGCCATGTCAAGGTATTTCTCTTCAATTTTTAATCTCTCTCATTAATCCAACTGCTGAGCTTAAGCCATTTGACTGAGAGATTAAAGAATTGAACATTTTCATCAAATTCTCAGCCAACCTTTGCTTGAATTCATCTATTCATGAATGCAATGCTTGTCTAATGCATATTAGCTTCAATCAGTGAATTAAAGGCCTCAATCTGAGATTTCAGCATAACACTTGAATCTTATTGGCTGAATACATTGATTGGTGCCTTTGTTTACTCTAATCCAATTGATTGGTTGATTCTCTTTTGCCTAAATTGGAAAATTGTAAAAGGGTAAGTACTTGCAATCAGTGAGTCACTGAATTGCATAGGTAAAACCCTTCTTTTGGAATTGCATATCATGCTGATTGCTTAGCACACTAGCCTCTGCCATGTTGATATTCCCACCGAGGAAAAAGGTGGATGCCGGGGGAGATAGTGGGACAAAAGAGAGGTGACCCTCCCTCACTATCGAAGATCCTGAAGGGGCGCAACCAACCGACCCGGGGGGAACTTTGCCCACCTCCCGGTGATTCGGAGCCTGTGTAGGGAGCCTGTCCTGCTGTTTTATCCCTCACACAAGTACAGCGATTGGAGAATTGAAGATTGAAGACTTTCCAATGACTCAAATACCTACTGGATTAAAACAGGGTAAAACAGGGAATTTACAGGTTACCCACAGGGTATTTACAGGTGGATAGAAGTACACCCTTTGTTACTGAAGCACAGGTGCAGGTACTACAGGGTACCCACAGGTCCTATATACCCCTTTGTAGGGTTTGGTAGCCATTTGAGGTTACTCTCTTGCATTTCAGGGTCAAAACAGGGCACTTACAGGTCTAAACAGGGTGCAGGACTGGACAATTCAGACTCTGAAATTCAATTACAAAATTTTCTGTCCTAAACCTGTTATAGCGTGCTATAGCTCATCTCGAAGAGGGCATTGTTAGCTTCGATTCGCATAAAAAAGTTTTGATGGAGATTCGGTGGGTTGATGCAGCCCAGGTACCAATTGAGAATCATCAAACATTGAAATGGTTGTTCACTCATATCGGTATTCCAAACATTATTAAGTCTCAAAATGAAGGAAAAATATTGATGAATGATGGGGTCGGTAAATTTAATGTGGAATGGCACATGAGTGCTGACTTAAAAACTATCAAATGTATGCTTGGAATATGTAATGGGGCAAATGCAAAATATCCTTGTATTTATTGCATGGAAAGTGTTGGATGATCTAAAGATTGGAGCAACTTGCACCATGCAAGAAGAGCCCCAACTAGAGACTCTATAGATTTGAGTAAATATAAAAACAAGGAAGATATATGGAATCCCATTCTTTCAATTCCTCTTACAAATATTCATATATGTACTTTGCACGCAAAGATTAGAATTATTGATAAACTTCTCATTTGCATATTGACTATGCATACTCAATTAAGATCATATCTTTATCGGATGAGTGTATTTACAAGTGTGAGGCATTACTCTCCAAAATGGGTTTTCATGGAGGTCAATTTCACTTAAGAAAAGATCCAACACTTTTAGGGAAAACAAGAGATGCATTGGCTGATGTCTCAATATGAGGCTCAAAAGCTAGACACTTTTTAGGAAACCATACAGAAAATTTGGTAAGCATGTTTAAGATTTAGCTTGTAAATATAGTCTCAAAACATGGCAAAAATTGGAATCAACAATATAGAGGTAGACTCAAATTGTCTAAGAGTTCACTCACCCCCAACACACATATGCATGCATGTACACACACATGCACGTGAACTCTCCACTCCTAGTTAAATGGACATATCTAGAGACGGTTTTGGACTAGGTTTTCCTAGCATCGATTGTTGGAAATAACCACGTTATTGTACAAATGTGAGGCCTCAAACTAAATAGTCAATCAATCCTGTGCTAATTACATGGCTTTGTTTGGTTCAACATTGCTTCTCACTTTTCCTCTAATCTTTTGGAAATTTCTTCTCCTTACTCCTTTAAAAATTGGCTTCAATGGTGCACCAAGTCCTTAAAGGTAACCTATGATGAATTAATAACTAAATACTAACACCATTGACATAGTTCAATACCTATACAAGCTAGATGACATGATAGTTTGATTATTAATAGGAGGGGACAATCAACTTATAACTAGGATTAATTGCATAATATTTTTCTTGCTATTACAAATTTGATGGTAACATGTAGATATTGTTTTAGTGTTCACATTAAAAGTAGGAGTTTTTAGTAAATTTTACTTGTATTCTATATATAAAGGGGATTATCCACTTCCTTGGACATACATTACAATATTTTTTAATAAATGCTATCGACAAGGATGGTTATGCCTTCCTTGCGATTTTTTACACATCTATAAGGGGATATCTAGTTGATGAATTTTTTTGCCACATAAGTATGCTTCAACAAGGGATTCCTCTCCTCATCCAACTCATGGGTTACTTTGGTATCTTATATTTAACTTCTACATTTCCTTTAAGTCTTGGTTGAAGCGTTTAAGGGTAGAAATGGTTTTGCATTAAACTAGGCAAACCTTTCATCTACAATGAGCCCGATCAAATGACCAAATTTGTATATCAATAAAATATGAGGGGTTGTTTCTTGTTATGTTCTTTTGTCTAATTTCATGTTATTTCTACAAATTAAGAATATGCCAATCTCCATGCCAAAAAAAGGTTAGTAATTTTACTACCAATATGTTAAAGTAGAACCATTATCAATCGTAGTTTTCGTGAACAATTTATTCTTATTATTAGATAGGTAATGCCCAGCATAATTATATTAGTTAAGATAAAGGATGCTAATCTATCATGCTTTTCTATTGATCAATCTTGATAGTTCATCATACAAATGCAGTTATTCATAAGGTGTAAGACAAGATCATAGGGATTGCATAAAAATATATTTTTAGATAAAGAAATGAAATTCATGCTTTGAAACAAGAGTACATGAGTTCTACCCTCATGCATCACCAAGTTTACATATCTATGGGGTCGATAAAGGCATTCAATCTCTTCATTGGATCACCCCAGTCTACGTTAGGACATCAATCTTATACAAGATAACTCTAACTTGTGCATAGTTAGGTTGTGTAAATTTGTGATGAGAGTAAGCTAACCCATGGATGAGAGAGAGAGAGAGAGAGAGAGAGAGAGAGAGAGAGAGAGAGAGAGAGAGAGAGAGAGAGAGAGGAGGGAGGCTTTTTATTAAGCATTAGGATTTATGCTTGTTTTAAAATGTCTCCTTTAATCTTGTTATGCATTATATATAAATAAAAATAGCCTAACACTCAAGCCATATAATTGGTTCAATTCTATATATAAATATGCATATATGTAAAAACATGCTAGTAATTTTACCACCAATATGATAATGTAGAACAATGATCAACCTTAGTTTTCATATTAAATGTGTAATTGATTATTAAAGAGGTAAAGCCCAATAAATAGTATCAATTTCAAGTTAAGCTAAAGTATGCTAATTTATCGTTTACATGATTATTCATCTCACTTTCTCTCTCATAGGTGATGACTAGGCTACACCTTTCACACAACCTTATTTGTGCACATCATATACTACTTCCTTCATGGAGAAAAAAATTAGGTGCACATTAGAATGCTAGATGGACATTGACTGAGATTAGATTACTATAGTATCACCTATTGAAATTAGATGTGAGTCAGTCAGTGTTCTTCTGAATATATCCATCATTAGATCATCACTCATCACTCCTCTAATGACAATGAATACTTTGTGATTGGTGTTGGATGTGTGTGTGTGTGTGTGTGTGTGTGTGTGTGTGTGTGTGTGTGTGTGTGTGTGTGTGTGTGTGTGTGTGTGTGTGTGTGTGTGTGTGTGTGTGTGTGTGTGTGTGTGTGTGTGTGTGTGTGTGTGTGTGTGTGTGTGTGTGTGTGTGTGTGTGTGTGTGTGTGTGTGTGTGTGTGTGTGTGTGTGTGTGTGTGTGTGTGTGTGTGTGTGTGTGTGTGTGTGTGTGTGTGTGTGTGTGTGTGTGTGTGTGTGTGTGTGTGTGTGTGCACGCGGCGTGCGTGCACACATGCCCAATAGTGGTTACTTCTCATCTAGTTAGAGATACCCCAATCATTACATTTTGGATGAGTTTTTCCCTATATTATAAAGTCCACGAGATTGATAAGAGAGTGAGGAGGAAATGTAAGGACCTAGAAGCATCTTGCTGACTTCTTAGCTAGCTTATAAGCCTATGAATGCTTTCACTTCTAGACTAGAAAAAGTCACCATTGGCACCACTAAGGTTCTCATGCCCCTCCAATAGTAACTTGGTCAAATAAGAGGACCCGTTAGAGCTCTTCTTGTCTATTCTTCACATTCCAATTTAGCTTTGCATTGAGACAATGATCTTTGCCTACGTGTATGTGACATCTCTAAAGTTTAGAGGAAGTTTATGTGCCATATGTTCAACGATGATGTTATATTCTAAGCTCTTGTTTTGCTTGGAACCTTATGAAAATAAATTTTAAAAATTCCATTAAAAGGGTAACTGAACAAAATTAGGTTAAGAAGACAATGTGTAAAAGTGAAAACAAGTCATAGAGTGTGTGAAAGAGAATCTAGAGTAAACCAATGTAGAGGATAAAACCTAAAAGTCCAAAAGATAAAGGAGGTAGACCCCAAAGACATCTTTGACCCACACTAAGCATAGGAGAAAATTCATTCCAACAAGATGGGCGTCAAAAGCAAGTTATATGTTTCTAGGTGCCTTAACCACCTAGAAACATAGCATGTGCATAATGAGAGTCTTGTTAAGATGGCATCTTTATTGTTGGGATATAGATATAGACCTAGAGTTTTTGACCAAGGCATTTGGTTATTAGTGGCAAAGTCATCTTAGAGCCTAAATGTTATTAGTTCCTATTTTTCTTGATGGCTTTTACGTTCATTTGCCTTAAATTAAAAAACAACCATCCATAAATTGGTGCCCCCACTAAGGACCTCTTTTGGTCTTGGGGTTGAGTTATCACTCCAAAACAACTCAAGATGGCACTTTTTGGTTATATTGAGTACTAAGGCAATGAGGGACATGACCCTAGAGAATTTCTTAGTAAACTAGAGCTTGTAAATTGTCTTAATGGCAAGGACATTGATGTAGATTAGCTCAAAATGATGGGTTTGCTCATAGGGCATGTAAGAGAATGGTGGGATTCTCAACCATTGGAGAAGAGGATGAGTTGGGCCTTATTCACTTCTCAATCAATGCAAAATTTCCACAAAAGAATGACACTTAAAGTGGTTTTGGAAACTCTTCTCTCTTGCATCCTCATATTCCTTGCAAGTGAAGGAAGTACTATTCCTGGCTACAAATGCAACTATCTATGACTATGAACACTTTAAACAATACACATGAGAATAATAATTGTGATGATGATGATGGTACTTAGGATGTCCTTTCTATCAATTGTGGAACTTGGATGATGGCCTTACAATGGATGACTACTTTTGCAAGCCCATCATTCATTTTTCTAATGTATATGTATGTTTAATGTTATGATGCACTATTGCATAACCTAACCCTAAGTTTGCAATAGGTAGCTAGGTTTTGAAGCCTTGTATATAATTTTCAAGTACATTCTCAACAAAGGATGAGTGCAATGGGCACAAGGTCTATCGATATGGCACAAAGCATGTAGTCATGGTAGGTGCATGAGGGTCATGAAAGTACCCATATAGTGGGTCTTAGTGAAAAGATAGGGTTTTGTTTCTCCAACAACATACAAGGACATTGTGAGGATTGTTGGGTTGAGTGTAGACCTTTGAACTCAACGAGGAGTGAGATTGAGTGAAGTGGAAATTATCATATGGCCATGTATGTGTTTGTGCTTATTTAAATATTATTTCCTTTTTGTATGTGCATTTCATGGGCCTACTACATGTGTCACGTACTATAGTGCATATGAAAGTGGTGATAATGTTTGTTTTTGTTTTGTGCATATGGTATGCAATGGGAGAGTGTATTTGGGGGTTTATATTGAGTGACTATGGATAACTATTTTGCATATTATACTACTTACATATATACTTATGTGATAATTATATATTGTGATGTGCTTGTTTTGTTCTTGTTATTAGGGCTTAATCCACATGAACAAGGGTCAAAGAGACTTTAGCCAAAAGAAAGTCCTAAGAAAAGGAGGAGGAGGGGTTCATGTGATGAGAAGGAGGAGTTGGAAGAGGCAAAGAGCTAATGGAGAAGTCCTTGATTCTTCTCTAGACCATGTGAAAGGACAAGCAGAATCTAACGGAGATCAACAAGGTGGCATTGTAATTGAAGCACAAGCTGTGAATAGGAAAAGAAGACGACAACTAATCAAATGATAGATTGAAGATGATCTTTTAAAGCTACAGGTTGATATGAAAGCTCAAGTAAGTTAATGTATAAAAATGTGCATCACATGAGTTCAAAAGAAGGGAAATTTACCATGCTTTCTTGTGTTGATGAGTGCCTCAAAGTTTAGATAAAATTTAACCAATTCTAAAGTTCATTTTCTTCATTTCAAGTCTGGTTATTAGCAAAAGATGCTCCAACCTTATTTGGTAGATTGGCACAATATTCCAGTAGGATATTTTATAGGAAATCTTTACCCGCAAAAGGCCATGTCACTGAAGAATGACTTACCTCCAAGATTTGAGGGGATTATTGTTAAGCATGCCAAATTTAATGCACTTGCCTATGTAGCAACAACAACACACATGCCTTGGCATTGTATTGATAGGGTCATCTAATGAAGTAAACTTAGATTTGGTTTAATGCATTCACCTTTTTATTCTACAACTTCTAAATCTACATTTATGGGTATTTCAGATTATTTATGACTCTCCCCACAAGTTGTTGTCAGAGGTGAAAGCACTAATGTGTCTATGCAGCGATAGAGAGAAGTGAGAGTATTGAAAGCTATACATCTATGGACTTCTGTAATCCCTCAAAGGTGGTCTTTCTTGTCTACTATGAAATTACATGTGAAACATTAAATGTGATGTAATGATACTATGTTGTGCAGTCTTGTAGAACCCAAGAAAGTGTTAACAAATGTTGAGGATAACTTGGTTCTTTCTATAGCTTTGACATGTGTTGAAGATGATGATGGAGTTGAGGAAGGCAGTATGCCAGATAAAGTGTGGCAAGGCATCTTGGTATGAGATCTTGTATACTTTGTAGTGTGCATATTTGATTGTCTTAATTGTTTTCTCAGTAGCAAGAGGCCTATAAAGACCAGACCTTTGCAAGCAATGATGTTGACACTCTTGAGGTTAGCTTGAAGTTAAGCAAGCTTGATGAATTCATGGAATCATTAGAAGCTTCCATTATAGTTGTAAGTCATCCTCATTTTCTTATTATAGTTCTGTTAAAATTAGGCTTTTTTTAGAATATGCTTATCTCACAATAAATAATCAATGATTCAGATAGAGAGCTTGGATTCAATGCCAAAAGATGGATTGAACTAGACTTTAAGGACAAAATGTGTTGCCCTATCTCTGCTAAGTTAGGTTTATCATTCGTCACTAATACGTGTTAGGTCTCAACATACAAAAATACGATTTATGCTTCTGTGAATACATTCAAGGATCTAAATCTATCACATTGATGGGACCTAAAATGGGCCAGCACTGGCTATGGCATTAGCCGGACCTCATACATATGACAAACAACCCCACCACATGGCTTCGCAGGCCAAGAGTGTTTAAGACTCACTTTGCACTAACTGTATATGACGATTTTGCGTTTGTATCCAATATGTAGTCCAACGTTTATCTTCCCTTCTCCTCAGAGGGAGATCCCATAACATATAGGCATAATGCCTCGTAATGCACACATAGAGAAGCACCTCTCGGCTGATTGCTGCGGCTCCACTGCGACTCTCCTACACCTCAGGGATTAGCCCCAAGATGTGTCGCTAACACATATAACATTCGCACAAACTCCACTCTTTCATAATTCAGCATTCCATGAGATTTTAATTTTCCTCACAAAACTTTCCCCAACGGAAGCACCCGCCTAACCTACAGCTTGGGTTTCCTGTCCTCTCAGCGTTGGTCAAAGTTTTTCAAACAAGTACAATGAATTCTAGGAGATACCACATGGCATGCTTGATGTAAGGTGTATGAATATTGTGCACAGCCATTTTATGATTAAAAACAACCATGTGAGGTGCAGAAAACAACCCTTTCATGAATTTTAACTAAGTGTTATGTGCTATGCTGCTTTAGGGACTAGCACCAGAACTTTCGTGCTACTAGTCACCTATATTTAATGATGGAACGATCCCTAAATTCTATGCACAAAGAGGAAAATTAGAATTTGTATCTTTTCACCATATAGATCGCCTTACAACCTTCATCCTCCCCTCACTGTTTGGGTGTTGCTGTGGTGCATAGGTGTAAATGGTTGTTTTGTATCATTTTTATACGTAAAAAGCAATAAACACATACTATAACACAAAATACAAGGCCAAATTGAGGCTTTATCTCATGCTTTAGCCTCGCTAAATATTCACACACATAAATCTTATTTTTTCATATTTTTTGAGCTTGAAAAATCTAAATTTCCCTATTTTTGCTATTTTTCTCTATTTATTATTCATGGAAAATATGTATTTTCTGATTTACTTGTATTGGCTTATCATTTTGACTGAAATTTAACATTTTCTCTAATCTTATCCCATTTCCATCCCATTTCTCCAACTCGAAATCGAAAAAAACCACTAATTTCCATCAAAAATGACATTTTACGGGTTTTAAAGAATTAATAACTACTCTAAATCATTATGGGTTCTGCATTTTTGTAATGGCAATCCTCAAATATAATGTATAAAAGGTTCAAACAGAAATTCATAGCATATGAACAACATTTGGACCATGAAACAACAAAAACAATCAAATTTCTTTGTAAAATTGAAGCATACCGCATATCTTGCGTGTTGTGGGTTTTTTAATCATTATTCTGAGCAACCCACAGACCGACAGCAACCATTCTTTAGTGTTGAACCTCTTTCCTTAGCCTCCTCTTCATCTTGAAGCAATTCGATCACATCCGGACAAGGATTCTTCAATCCCGCCTCTTCTTGATTTCTTGCACATGAATAGCCTCTATGCATGAGAGAGAGGGAGGAGAGAGAAAGACTAGTTTTTGTTCTCTTCACTCTGTGCATCATTCTTTGATCTGTTTGTGGTGATGGAGGGCGAAGGATAGAAGCATTCCAAGCCCAGGAGCATTCTTCCTCATTCCTCAAATTAGAAAATCATGATGAGGGGAGAAAAAAGAGGGAAATTGATGCCCCCCCTCAACGTTTCATTTCGTGGGCATTTCTTTGCTCTTTAATTAGAGCTTTAAGCTAAACACCCAATTATCTAGTTCATGCACTTTGGTTTCACACTTCCAGCAAATGGATTTTTCAGTTTTGAGGAGGCAACCGACATCGGATTCGAGATTCGTCTGGACGGGTTGCTCTGTGACATAGAAATCTACAAAGCTGGGCCTCGTCACGCTCTTCTCGGCTTCCGGATCTAGTAGCTGCTTCACAATCCCAAACCTTCCGGGGATTGAATGGGGGATCAAACGACCTCAGAATGGAGATCCGAGACTTGCGTTGGATTTCTGACATCGTTTTACATCTAGGAAAACTCCAGCTCGGCCATCCGCCACTGTTTGATTTCCATGAAAATAACCACTAGCACTTTAGGGACTTGCCACTTAAAATCGTATTGATTGCCACCGATGCCTTTTACGAACTCTATTTTTCCCTTGATAATCGTAATTTTTGGCTATTTTTAAGCACTTCTTAGCATCAAAAATCATTTGTCATTGGCGACCACGGGATAGGGCGACTCAGCCCGTCGAATCCCACGAATAGATCTGTACAAAAACAACAAAAAGGAGCATCAAGCTGATAAAAAAATACACAACACATCACAGCTCACGCCCTACCCCTGACAAAACCAAGGTATGAAATCCACGAGGAGTAGACCTAGCATAATCTGATAGAAGGCCCGAAGCTAATCACTAACCTACTGCTCCAATACAGCCAAGCTAAAAAGAACTGTCAAAGAGGTCACCCTAAGTGGTGGTCTGAACTACCTACCTAACTAAGGACAACTCAACCAGGAACTCCTATTAGGCGATGACTCCTATAGCCTGATCAAAAGGTATTATCTTTTAGCACATTTATTCTTCATTAGGGCCAAAAACGTTTCAAAAATGGCACTTGTAAAAAAATGATTAAGTTACTAATTAGTTGAGGTTTTAAAATAATGAACCCTCCAAATTTGGCCATTCAGACGTGATTAATGAGAGAATTTATTATTCATTTAAGAGGTTAGCCATTAAATACATAAGGACGTTAACTCATGTCAGAGGTCACTTTTCGACCATTATTCTTTCATTTTGAATATTTTACTGTCACGTTTCCCACCAAAATCACGCTTCTTTTTTCGCCTGCATTCATTTGAATCATCGTTCTCTCCTCTTCACTTTGTTTCTTAGTTCTTAAAGTAGATTTTACTATGTCGTAAAATTTCTCACCAAAATCACGTCCGGTTCTTACCAGCAGCGTGCATTGGTCTCCCTTCGTCTCCTTTCACAAAATCTTGAGAAGGTGATCATCAACAATCAAAAGAGTCTCTACACAGAGGATTAATACCACTTACTTGCCGATTGAGCTATAGAGATATGGTCCTCCATGGACCTGAGACGAGATCATCTTGTTAGTTTTCAGCAGACCCAACTAGGTTGGGACATCCAAGCCGCATCTTTACTTCAACCCCTAAGATATCCATTCTGTAAGATTTTGTTTCAACTAAATCCAATCTTTTTCTTCGATCTCTTCAATTTGATTCATAAGAAAATGGGTAAAAGAGTCCCATGGTGTTGATGCAAATTGGTAGGGATAGATATACTAAGGATAATCCTTAAGCTAATAGAATAGAAAGTGAAAATTTTCACTTTGATCTTGACACTTGAAAATAGAATATCTTCATTATACAGTGTTGTAATATCAACTTTTTAGCAAGGACTAATTGATAAGATAAGAATAATATATTATAATTAGAAGAAAGGAAGTACTTTGATTTCTGGGAGATAAAAATATTTACCTAGTAATAGATTAAAAATATTTATTATTCAATTTTGTCTCTTAAAATATAAAAAAATTAAACAAGTAATAGATAGAAGTATTAATGATATTGTGTATCATATCAACTTTAGGACTAAGATGATTTTATGTGTGCAGGATGCTTCGAAGAATATGAATGATACAACTTCTTACTTAATATTAGCTCTTGGGAGTATTTTTCTCATCATACCCTCAACTATGATTAGCACTATGGGGTTTCAAGTTTCAATATCTTCAATTGTGATTCTTATTAGCACTATCAGATTTCAATACCTAAATGGTGGCTTGATGTCATGGGATGATACTACTCATTATATCATATCCTAGCAAATCTCTTAAGATCTATTCCCTTGATTTGTAAGAAGAAATAGAAAGGACTTGAATCTATTTCTTTCTCTTAGAACTCTGATTCTAAAGCAGACTGATTTTATAATTGAAAGCATCACTACATTATTGATGCTTTATCATTGTATATCTTTTTTCAAATGTAATATATCTCAATTTCACAAAAAAAAAGACCATCAAAATAATCAGTCTCCATTTCACAAAAAAAAATTACATAACTTTATTAGGCTCTGAAAAAATTTTAGAAATTTTTTAAGCTTTTTTTGAGCTCGTTTGCTATTTTAAAAATATTTTTAAGCAAAAAATGCCTAAAAGAGACCCAAAAAATCACAAAAAAACCACCCAAAAATAGCATTGCCGATACAACGCGAATATGGGTATCCGAGTATATTCGCGTTGTATCGGCAATGCATTGCCGATACAATCCGAGTGTATTCGCGTTGTATCGGCAATGCATTGCCGATACAACGCGAATATGGGTATCCGAGTGTATTCGCGTTGTATTAGCAATGCATTGCCGATACAACGCGAATATGGGTATCCGAACGCGAATATGGATATCCGAGACACTCGGATACCCATATTCGCGTTGTATGGGCAATGCATTGCCGATACAACGTGGATACCCATATTTGGATACCCATATTCGCGTTGTATCGGCAATGCTATTTTTGGGTGGTTTTTTTGTGATTTTTTGGGTCTCTTTTAGGCCATTTTTTGCTTAAAAATATTTTTAAAATAGCAAAAGAGCTCAAAAAAATTCAAAAAAAAATTCCACGAGTTTATTAGGCTTTGAAAAAATTTTAGGAATTTTTTAAGATTTTTTTGAGCTCATTTGCTATTTTTAAAAATATTTCTAAGCAAAATAGGCCTAAAAAAGACCCAAAAAATCACAAAAAAACCACCCAAAAATAGCATTGCCGATACGGCGCGAATATGGGTATCCGAGGCGCAACCACCCAAAAATAGCATTGCCGATATGGCGCGAATATGGGTATCTCGGCAATGCTATTTTTGGGTGGTTGCGCCTCGGATACCCATATTCGCGCCGTATCGGCAATGCTATTTTTGGGTGGTTTTTTTGTGATTTTTTGGGTCTTTTTTAGGCCTTTTTTGCTTTAAAATATTTTTAAAAATAGCAAATGAGCTCAAAAAAATCTTTAAAAATTCCTAAATTTTTTTCAAAGCCTAATAAACTCATGGAATTTTTTTTTGAATTTTTTTGATAGGTTTAAGATCTCACAAAAAATAAGTCATTACAAGGGGGTTGTACTTTGCACGCGCATGTTTACTCCTTCACGATACTGAGGGAGGAGGACCCCTACGGAGATTTTGTTGTGCCACTCTTGCACCATATCAAGTCATCCATGATATGTAGCGAAAAGTATAGTACCAAACATTATGCTTTTTGCCATGCTCGCGCCGTATGAACTGCTCCACGATACGGTGCGAATATGACCCTGCGAAAATTTGGCTTTGCTGCTCTCGCGTCATATCAACTTATCCTCACATGGTTGACTTTATGAATTTATGAATTATCCTTACATTGTTGCTGCTCATGCTCATAAGATCACCCTAATGAATAAAGATTTTAATATGATTAGCAGAATAAGGTACCGAGAATGATGTTTGCAAGAGAAAAATCGATGTAATTGGACCTGTTAATTATAAGAGAATGGGTGAGGTGTATGGGCAAATGGTTATTAATGTTTCTTGCACTTCTTAGGAAGAGGACTATCTTAGCATATCTCATGAGGACAAGTCCATGCTAGTTGTAAAAATGATATTTAATTGTTAGATTCTGTAGTTTATTATTGCATAAGGTAAGGCATTTTGACTCTAAAAAATTTTATTATATAGAATAATTATGCTATTGATTGCAAATAACACTCCTTTATTTTTGCTATTAGCTTTAGGACATTGATTGCATCTCTTAGCCAATAAATCTCTAAAATTATGTGTATTGTTGATCCACTGTTATCAATGGATTTTTTTTTGAGATTTGGTTCAAATATAACAATGTATTTTTTTTTAGATTTGGTTCAAATATAACAATGTCTTTCAAAGCTTTTGATTCCATCACAACTACCATAAATTTTTTTATTACATCGGATACACTCACCAGAGAAATTATCCTCATGAACTCTCTAAGTGGTATCCATGGCCAAGGAAGAATGTGGGTTGAATGGAATACTGCTTGCTTTTTGGTAATTTATTTATTTTATTTTATTATCTATTTTAGTTACATGTTTCCATTTGCAGTGCTGGCAGGCTCCTGACTACCTTCTTGGACACCACATATGAGGATATTGTTGATCCTAGAAAACCATATAACTCTCTCTAGCAAGAAGTACCATTGCAAAGTCACAAAGTCATACATATACTTATGGAAAAAGAGTGCTTTTCAAATGTCTGCAGGACAATAGATTCAAAGATACTCAAGATAGATGGAGTGAATGTAAGTCTCTTTCATATTGTTGGTTTTTTTAGGGACCCCTTTTTACCAACTTGTTACATTTTTTCTCGCAGTGCTGGCAGGCTCCTCTTCCGAAAAGTTTCTACTTAGCCAGGATACCTTCGTTCTTTGTAAATTTGCTGTTTTGAAGCAAGCCACGAAGATATGGAGGGGTACAAACCATGATAAACGTATTCTTCTTGAGATCCTTCCAGCTGTCATGGACTTTTTAATATCCTGAGATATTTTGAATTTGAAACTCTGCACCGTTACCTTGTCAGGAATCTCCCAGTTTAGAGATGAAAGACTTGGCAATGGCAAATCTTCGATATTCCCATCCCTATCCGCTTTAGAGGGAACCACATACTGTGCATAATATATAAAAACCTTGCATTCACTAAAAAAAAGAACACAGTTTGATCGGCATAAATAATGTCTGCCAATACCTTATGAATGGCATGGAAAGTCCCACTTAGGCTTTCCACAGGTTGCCATTCAATACTTCTTGACGGAAAGATATCTACAATGACGAACCGTTCGTTAGAACTTGCATAAATGGAAAAGAATTATATACGTTATTCAACTAATAACTTACAATGTGTTTGTTGGGGAACACATTCGTTTGGAGGCAAGTGCATATCCTTGGCCATGTAAACATGTTGCACCTTGACAAACTAGCCTTCGGGCATAATTTTGAAGGCAATGATATGCCCCTTCCAGTGATGTTTTATATCATCTCGTTTTCTTCTTTTCACCTTATGAGAGCCCTTGCAAGATGGCAGCATGGTAACCCAATCGTTTACAGCAAAGGTTTTGGGCTCAAAATTTCCATCTGCTCCCTGGCTACAGACCGTGCAAGAGTGTATTAAACGAGAAGGGCACCTGGAGGAAGCCATGAAAAGAATGAAAGCGCAGAGAAAGAAGCTCAAAGAGGGGTGAATGAACTAAAAAGTAGCGCCAAGAATACAAATGAGTATGTATTGGGCGCCAAAAACAATATTGAAAGATCTCCCGACTTTCAAAAAACTCATTATTAATTTCATCACATCTCTGTCACGTATTTTGTCAGATTTGTAAGTAAATAACGTCTTTGGGACTCCAAAACATGTCAGACTTTAGGGGTTTTGGCTAAAAAAGAAGAGAGAATCACAAAATGGGCTCCACTATCTCTAAAAAAGAGGAGACAAGAATACCATATTCTTGCACACGTGGCGAACTCTCTTTGGCCCTTTTCTTAATCCTGTGATTAACAAAAGTGCATTTTTTGAAGTGTTTTTGGCCCTAATGTTAAACTTTCATTTTCCATACTTGGGGCATGTAAAAAGGAGGAAGCTGAGCGTAGTGACCCAGGAGAACATGGCATCAGCCTCAGGTCCTGTCTTGGTACCCAAGAACTTGCCAAGCCCTTGCAAGGTGACACTTAATCCTTTTCTAATGCTCACTTTTATTTTCACTCCAACCTTTTTTTATTCTCTATTTTATGGCAAGATGTCACCCCAAGGAAGACAAGGCATCGGCCCTGGGTCTTGTCTTGTCCCCAAGAACCTACCAAGCCTTCACAAGGCGATAAACAACAGCTCAAGGATTTGCACTCCCTCACCCATGGTCGTGGCGTCGTGTTGTAGCACGTTGATAGCTCCACCCACCCACTGTGACATAGTCCCTTGCTGAGCCTCAGTGATCATGTAAATGCTTTCTATCTATGAATATGACGTGAAGCCCTCAAGATGGGCCCTTTGGTGAATCGTGTGCCATGTTATGTTCCGTGTCGCGTTCTGTGTCGTGTTCCGTGACGTGTTGGGGTGCCCCGTGACGTGTTGAGGGGTCAAAATGGCAAAGTTGTGGAATGGGTCTAGTGCTGCCCCGGGGCCTAGACGGGGTCCCCAGGGGGTCCCGAGTGTTCCTTTTCTATTTTTATAGGGGTCAAACCCCTTTTTACACACCTCCATATATATATACTTTCTTTCAGGTCTTTAGGGTTTTGTCTATCTCCATCATTTTTTGAGTAGGCTTCTCTAATTGCCTCACAACTAACAGGAACTCCTAGAACGGCCACTTACTAGGTCAGTAGAACAGGGTCACTAGAACTCCCATCTAAAACAGGTCTTTCAATGCCTTAATCCCTTCTCTATTTCTTATCACTATTCCATCTATTATTACCTTCACAGCTTGACACATCTCCTACTCTCCATTTTAAATCTACATAAGAATACATCAAAAATCTCTAATGTGATAGATAGAAGCACTATATCTCATATTTATCTTTCTATTGAGCTCACTCTTCACAAACTGAGACTTTCTTCCTACTCAATCCGAATCTATACTTCCTTTGAGCTTATCATTTGCCTTGACAAGCCTTGACTTGAGGACGGACAAGCCCTAGAAGAACTAAAAAAGGCACAAAGGAGAAGCAAGATGAAGGATGTACTAGGAGAATTTTCTTGAACAAGCTAATCCCAAAATGAAGGAATGGCATAGCTAGGCAAGAAGTAGCATGTAGAAATGATATTTTCCTCACACCAACTCAAGTCTAGGTGTCATTCTTTTCTCTTTTTTCATACACCAATAATAAACATATTAGTGGAATAAAAATATAGATTATAGTTACTTGAGTCCTAAGATCCCTCAAGATACCTTGAGAGTCTAATAGATGGAAAGAAGTCTAGGCACCTACGAGGAAATTTCCCATTAGAATGCCCCTTCCATGATGGTTCCTAGTCCATCCTTAGAACTTTTTAAACAATTTGATGTGTATATTGTGATAATAAAATGATTGATTCATTGAAAATTAGAGTTAAATCTCATCTTTTGAAAGGAAATCTTAATGCAATAAAAAGTTGATGGAAGTTAAGATAACTAGGGATGTTGGTTAGATACCATTCAAATTATCTTAATAAATCAACTAGTAGCAAGAGATTAATATCTTAAGCTAGCAAGGCTTAGAAAAACACCAACTCTTTGCTATTTTTCTAGAAAAGTATCTTCATGAGAATTTTTGTCATTGGATAGAAAATCTGAATTAAAGGCCATGAAATTGAAACAAAAAGGTAAGTTAGTTATACTTAGTTCTTTCAAATAAGAAAGCCCTTCGATTATTGAAATAGAAGTGTCATGCCATTTTTTTTACTTAGATTAGGAATGAAATAGACCAACGAGAGGTGTCTCATTAATAAACCAAAGATCTAAGTTCAAAAGCATGACTTAAATCAAGTGAGACTTATGCTTTGTAGGTGTAAGCCTTTGAAAATCACTTATGTGCAAGTCGACTTATCACACTATTTGTCGCATTGAAAAGAATGTTTGAACTGTTTGTGAATTCAATACAACATATAGATCCAATATTGATGCTTAAAGTGATGAAATTATTCATGAAAAAAATTACATAGTCATCACTATTTGTATTACTATTAGCAATCATGTGACAAAACATGTATCTCTATTTGTGTTGCTACTATAAGTAGCAATGCATATAGTGATAGTTTGCAGAGTAAAATTTTGATGCAAATAGCAAAGGTTATATAGGGAAAAAATTTTAGGTGGCAGGGCATGCAACCATGCCATCCTTCTAGCTATATACATTGAATATTCTTGCATAATTTATTTACCAATGTAACATACACCTAATGTCCAAAAATTGTACATCATAATTCACTAAAAATAAGGAATCCATTGATTGCAAAAGCTAGATATAATCAATCTAAAAAGTATTACTAGAGGAGCTTTTTATCACTTAAGTCTGAGATGAAGAGCTTCACTCCAAGCTTTCATGGCACTCAGCAAACTATGAGGTATGCATCAATCCTATTGATCTTTTTCTTACTCCAACTTATTCCAAACTTGTTTGAGTCTTTCTACGTGAGAATTTGAGCATTTGTAAGGGTTCCATTATTGTGCCTTACTCCATTAGCCACATCAATAGGAGCCTCAAGATAGCAAGTGTGAAAACCCCATGCTATGACACAGATACACCAATCGAAGACTCCCTAAGCCAAGAGGATAAGGAAACATCCAATCCCCATGCCAATGATGGATACCTAGTAAGCTCCTTGAGCTGAGAGGATAAACAAATGACCATCCTTCAAGAGATGAAGAACTCCTTACGCTAGGATTCTAAAGAAATGGCCATCTACCATGTTGAAAAGAATCAGAGTTACACAGTAAAAAACTCGCAGAGCCACAAGTATAAAGAAATAGACACTCCCCATGCAAATGAAGGACATCTAGGAATCTCCTTGTGTCGAGAGAATAAAGGAATGACCAATGCAACAAAAAATAAGGAAGAAGAGAAAGTTAGCTCCAAGAAGAGAAAGAAGGTGAAGGCCCAAGCTGATGCATAGGTGAATATTTAGAACATAACACCATCCCTTGAGGCAAAGGACGAGACTCCCATGTCAACTCCCAAGCCTCCAATAATCCAAGTCTATGAATAGGAGAAAGTGAGTGACATTTTCTATGACCATCCACTCCTATGAGCACAATAAGGAGTTAACCATCTAGACTCAAATGACTAATTCAGAGGGGAAAGAACCCTCATGTATCAAAGCTTTGGAAAATACTAGGGTGCCTCTCATGCGGACAAATCACAATGAATGGATCTTTGTGAATGGATCCCGATTGGTTGAGTTATGTGATGACACCAAGTCCATGCTTACCATGAAGGTGAACGTCAAGGAGGTTCCTTTGCTTGAGAAGCCCACTTGTGCATTCAATTCCATTCTAGTCTCTAGGCCAAAAGGGTGTGATCCTCTTTGCAAGATCAAGGTAGTTGGTTGCCTACATGATCAAGCCAAGTTTGTTCCAAGGAGGCTTCACCCTCCAGGTCTCTTATGATATATGTAGCTTATCATGGAGCGAGACAGGTTGGAATGAGCTAAGTAGTATGAAGACTTAGCTTGCCAAATATGACAAGGTCCCCAATGGAAGTGACTTTGACTTGTGTTGGGGCACAATGCTAGTCCACACCCAATCTCTTGTGACTTTACATATTGTGCGATGATTAAGGGCCAAGTCAAAGTAGTCACTGCATAGATAATGGCTTGTGCCATGCAAGCTAGGTGATTTGATGCTATGCATTTGATCAATCTAGAAGCATTTAGTTCCTTAACAATTGATTCATCCATTAAGGGCCCCAATATACATATAGGCAGAGCATGGAATGATTTGCCTAAGGGTTGCCTACCTAACTTGTACCTTAATAATGTTGTATTTGGGTAACAGAGGCCCTATGGTTTTGAGCGGAGGGGAGCTAACCCTTGCATTGTAGGCATGGAAATTATGTGATGCAATTTGCTAGTGATACTATTTGTTAGCGAAGCTAATAATGATGCTACAAATTGCGACGCCACCTAATCGCGTCAGCAAAAAATGTCATCACTGTGGTAATACCTCCTAATCTTATCAAAAACAGCCATTGTTATGCTTCCATTTCCTTGTAGTTATTCTAAGAAGTAATTTTATCCACATAGGTTAACTCTTGGATGTGCATAGTAGACCTTCCCCAAGATTAGTTATACTAGCTCCTCACTAAGGAGCTAGACTATTATTTCGGATATTAAGATTGGCACTAGACATGCAAGGTCTCTCCATAGAGACTTGTTGTTAGCTAGGAAGTAGCAAGGAGCCAAGGGGCTTTGCCCATAATTCCTTGGGCATACTAGGATCAACTTAACCTATAGAAGCCCAACATTGATCTCTCGAAAGACCTTGATGCTAGTTGAGGGTGGACTTGGTGGGTCTTTTCTTCATTCCAAGTGAATTCTGAATATAGATTGTAAATATTATTATAATAAAAATAAATATAATAAATGTATCTAAATATTTTATTTTCCAAAAGGATTATTTTTCCTTGTTTTTATATTAATGCTTAACATTATGTGAAGAAATACTATTTCATGGGTTAATTAATGAAGCTAGTTTTATATGTCAAACTTAAAATGTGTTAATAGGTTAATTAGAAAACAAAACTTCTCCTTGAGAAAAGCAGGTGATTAGATCCTTGATGGCAAGATGGTCTTGCTTAGTTGAGAGGCTTCAATAGATAAATCAAAACATTAGATTAGCAAAAGTTTAGAAGGGTCAAACGTCAACTGTCCTAGTGTCTCATCCTAAATCTCAATCAATGCATTTTAGGGGACTGGAGTCCAAAGTATATCTTATGGGTAGAGGGATTAAAATGTATCACTCCCCCTTGTTTTTCACTCTCGTTGAACTAAGTGTGACAATGATCCACTTTAACTTGACGAATGATATCAAAGCAGTTATCTCAAGATGAGGTTAAACTTGTTTCGGGTTCCTTCTTATGGGGTTGAGGTGGAGCTTCCCTTGCAAGATATGATCCACTTTAACTTGAACTAAGTGTGACAATGATCCACTTTAACTTGACGAATGATAGCAAAGCAGTTATCTCAAGATGATGTTAAATAATGATGATAAGAGATCATAGTAGTAATTTAGACCTTGTTTCGGGTTCCTTCTTATGGGGTTGGGGTGGAGCTTCCCTTGCAAGATACATTACAAGGAAACAAAGGAATAGTGACGGCGGGTAGCGATGCAAATAGTGACGCCCCACATAGAAAAAAAGTGGGCCGAAAGCTGAGCGCGTTTCATTTCACACATTTGTGAAATATTTTGAGATGGAGAACAAGAGAGAGAGAGAGCGACTATTTTGCATAGAGGGTGTGAGAGGGAGAGGAAGAAGGCTTGCCGCCGCTGTCGCCACCATCGCCGCCCTTGTTCGCGAAGGAGAGGAGGAGCTGCCAAACCCTCCTGCAAATCTTTACGGTGAGTCCATTCTCTCTCTCTTTTACTTGTTTAGGGTTTAATTTGTGTATATTGAGAAAAAATGAGAGAGAAAGAGAGGGAGAGGAAGGGGGAGGAAAGGGAGAGGGAGAGGGAGAGGGAGGGAGAGAAAGAGAAAGAGAAAGAGAGGGGGAGAGAAAGAGAAAGAGAGGGAGAGGGAGGGGGAGGAAATGAGAGAGGGAGAGGGAGGGAGAGTGCATTCTCTCTCTCTTTTACTTTTTTCAATATAATTTGTGTATATTGAGAGAGGGAGAGGAAATGAGAGAGAAAGAGAGGGAGAGGGAGAGGGAGAGGGAGAGGGAGAGGGAGGAAATGGGAGAGGGAGGGGGAGGGAGGGAGAGAGAGAGAAAGAGAGAGAGAGGGAGGAAATGAGAGAGGGAGAGAGAAAGGGAGGGAGAGGGAGAGGGAGAGGGAGGAAATGAAAGAGAGAGGGGGATGAAATGAGAGAACGAGAGGGAGGAAGAGTATATTCTCTCTCTTTTTTATTTTTCTTTGTGTAATTTGTGTATATTGAGAGAGGGAGAGGAGATGAGAGAGAAGGAGGGGGAGAGGGAGAGGGAGAAGGAGGAAATGAGAGAGGGAGAGGGGGGGAGAGAGAGAGAGAGAGAGAGAAAGAGAGGGAAAGAGAGGGAGAGTAGGGGAGAGGGAAAGAGAGGGAGGAAATGAGAGAAGGAGAAGGGGGGAGAGAGAGAGAAAGAGAGGGAGAGGGGGAGGAAATGGGAAAGGAAGAGGGAGGGAGAGGGAGAGGGAGGGAGAGAGAAAGAGAGGGGGAGGGAGAGGAAATGAGAGAGGGAGAGGGAGAGAGAGAGGGAGGGAGACATTAAACATAATAGGAAAATGAGAGAGGGTGAGGAAATGAGAGAGGAAGAGGGAGAGGGAGAGGGGGGGAGAAGAAAACATAATAGGGAAATGAGAGAGGGAGAGGGAGGGAGAAGAAATGAGAGAAGAAGAGGAAGAGAGCAAAAGAAAACGAGAGAGGGAGGAGAGAGAAAAAATGAGAGAATGAGAGGAGAGAAAATGTTAAACATAATAGGAAAAGAGAGAAAGAGAGTGTGTGGGTGAGGGTGAGGGCGAGGGCGAGGGAGGGAGAGGAAATGAGAGAGGGAGAGGGAGGGAGAAGAAATGAGAGAGAGAGAGAGAGAGAGAGAGAGAGAGAGAGACGAGAGAGAAAAAGAGAGAAAAATCATTAAACCTAATGGAAAAAGAGAGAAAGAGAGGGTCAAGGTGAGGGAGGGAGAGAAAATGAGAGAGGGAGAGAAAGAGAGAAATGGAAATGAGAGAGGGAGAGGAGAGAGAAAAATGAGAGAGGGAGAGGAGAGAGAAAATGAAAAAAATCATTAAATCTAATAGAGAAAGAGAGGGTTAGGGTGAGGGAGGGAGAGGAAATGAGAGAGGGAGAGAAAGAGATTAAAAAATGAGAGAGGGAGAGGAGAGAGAAAAAGAGAAAAAAATCATTAAATCTAATAAAGAAAGAGAGAAAGAGAGGGTCAGGGTGAGAGAGGGAGAGGAAATGAGAGAGGGAGAGAAAGAGAGAAAGGGAAATGAGAGAGGGAAAGGAGAGAGAAAAAGAAATGAGAGAGAGAGAGGAGAGAGAAAAAGAGAGAAAAATCATTAAACCTAATAGGGAAAGAGAGAAAGAGAGGGTCAGGGTGAGGGAGGGAGAGGAAATGAGAGAGGGAAAGAAAGAGAGAAAAGGAAATGAGAGAGGGAGAGGAGAGAGAAAAAATGAGAGAGGGAGAGGAGAGAGAAAAAGAGAAAAAAATCATTAAACCTAATAGAGAAAGAGAGAAAGAGAGGGTGAGGGTGAGAGAGGGAGAGGAAATGAGAGAGTGGGAGAAAGAGAGAAAGGGAAATGAGAGATGGAGAGGAGAGAGAAAAAGAAATATGAGAGAGAAGAGAGAGAAAAAGAGAGAAAAATCATTAAACCTAATAGAAAAAGAGAGAAAGAGAGGGTCAGGGTGAGGGAGGGAGAGGAGATGACAGAGGGAGAGAAAGAGAGAAAAGTAAATAGGACCTTACAATAAGCTCATCCTAGGCTCATAGGGGTTAGGCCGATCCTCAACAAACCTAAGGGATATATGGCTAGAGAGCCCTAGCATACTTGTGCCTCCTAGCATAATGTTCTTCTTGCAAAGAGACCTCTCATACATGGGGCTTGTCCTAGCCTCCACCACGCAAATATACAACGAAGGCAATTAGCCTATCAGTATGAAAAACATTCATTTTTCATAACGTAATCCCAAAAATAACATTGGATATTCCATAAAAATTAATCTCTTCTTAAAAAGACAAATACAGAAAACTAAAACAGCATCATTCATATATATGCTTCGCAAAACTAAAACAGCATCACCACAAGATCTCTTAGGAAACTCATCTTCAACTATCAATTTTAATTAATAAATATAATATAAAATCACTTGCATGGAAGGACACTCTTTTATCATTAACCCTCTTTCTTCCTTAGAATAGTCTTAGGAATAAATTTATGCTCTAACAAGCATATATTTGAGCATAATAACTATTTTAAGGTTTATTCTATGAGTAGTAGTAGTATATATGCAACCATCAAGCTAGAGATCATGCTTTGGTATCTGTGGAGATTCCAATCTCATGCCCTCATAGAGATTGTAGTATGCAATAGTGTGGAGAGAAGATGGGTGAGTTGTAAATAGTAAAGGAGAATTCTATTGATAATAGAGAGAAGATGAGGTGAATCGCCAATCCTATTCTTAGTGAGTGCAACCTACCCATAGTCATGGTCATCGTAGTCGTGGTCGTGGTTGTGGTCATGGTCGTAGTCATGGTCGTGGTCGTAGTCGTGGTCGTGGTCGTAGTTGTAGTCATGGTCGTAGTTGTATTCGCAGTCATGGTCATGGTGGTCATGGTCGTGGTCGTGGTCGTGGTCATGGTCGTAGTCGTAGTGGTGGTCGTCATAGTCGTGGTTGTGGTCATGGTCATGGTCGTAGTCGTGGTCATGGTCATCGTAGTCGTGGTGGTGGTCATGGGTCGTGGTTGTGGTCGTCGTAGTCATAGTCGTGGTCGTGTCATGGTGGCCGTAGTTGTAGTCATAGTCAGAGTCATGGTCGTAGTCATCATCATAGTCGTAGTGGTGGTGGTGGTGGTGGTAGTCGTAGCCGTGGTCGTGGTGGTGGTCGTAGTCATCATAGTCGTGGTCGTGGTCATGGTCGTGGTCGTGGTCGTGGTCGTGGTCGTAGTCGTGGTCGTGGTCGTGGTCGTAACATAGAAAAAGAGAGAGAGATGGAAGGAGAGGATAACAATTTAAGAAAGAAAAAAAAAGAGAGAGATAGAAGGAGAGGATAACAATTTAAGAAAAAAAAGAATGATAACAAAAACAAATTATTTGTTGTAACGTAGACAAAATGGAAAACAATGAAGGTCGTGTTGTTCAAGATCGCAAGGCGTATCTAAATCAGTGTGTCCCATGTCCTTTCTCTCAATGCAAGCTGGCAATTAGCACTACAAGATATAGACCTTATACCGACGTTTAAAGCGACAAAAATACAAACAACAAAATTTTCCCCCGTCATCGCAAAAAGTGTCGTTATTGACGACGCCATAGAAACGTCGCTATTGGCGTCGCTATATGTGATGCGCGACACATATAGCGACGCAACCACTAAATTTGCGATGCACATAGCGACATCAATAGCGATGCGAGTAGTAAATTTGCGACGCAAATAGCGACGGTAACAGGGAAAAAAAAAAATTGTGGCAAGGGAGCAACACTGTGTGCTGTATGAGAGCCATACAAAATAGTTTCTGCACTACTGTATACAAAGCGCTTGCAAACAAAAAGAATGTATACTGAAATCATAAAACTGATACATGAAATAAATACATGATCGCATAAAATGCGATTGGTACAATCATGAAAGGATATCACTAATACATAGAAAATGTCTACATAGATCAGGCGACTAAAAACTAAAGGTGTGTGAGCTCCAAGGATCCAAGGGCGAGCTACAAATCCTCGTCCCCCGAAAGCTCGTCTCGCCATAAAGGAGCATCGAACAAATTCTACAAAAAAAGAAACAACACATCAATCGACCATACAATAATGCATTCAGATATCTCATGGTAACTACGAACAAGAAAGATGAGTGACTTACAGGGCCGCCGCGTCTATACAATCGATCGATCAATGCATTGAGACCGTGCCTCTCTGCATATTGAGTCTCAAGGCCTTGCAGATTGCGATTTGTAATGGAGTGCTGCAAAGAAAACAAAATGCTAACTGTTAGAAACATGATTGTCAGTACAAAGAATATTTCAAAAAAACAAACAAGCAAAACAAAAGAGAAACTTACAAAGTCCTCCAAATATGTCAGGTGGCCGCCACTCCCAAGATGATGGACCACTCTGGCCTCGAGTCGTGCCCTCGCCGCCTCCCGCTGCTGCTGACTCCAACGTCCTAGCAAATCTGTAGCCTCCCTCAGTCGGCGCCAATCGTCTGCATCTAACCACTCGGGCTTTGCAGCCCCACTCTTGATTGCCTTGCATACATCGGATCATCTATGTGACATCTATGCACGCATGCAATCCATCATCCAGCCCGTAGAGAATCTATCTGCTGTGCCTGGCACCGGAAACTCCTCATGCAAGGATGCTACTATGTAGTCCTTGCTCCCCTCCGGTATGTTCTTCCAATGATCCAGGATGTTGTACCGAAAAACTTATTGGCACAACTCTCTCATGCGAGCCATCACCCTCCTCCCCTCATCATTCATGATGATGGCTCCTGACCTACTATCAACCAGGTATCCATAACCCCTAGGAGTCTGCCTAAGATGGGTTCTCTCCCATCTCCGTCCACGCTCCTGGGCATATCCAGGAGACCCCTCTACATCCAGTGTACCGATGGGGATAACCTCTCTCGGAGTGGCACTCAAAGGGGTGCCAGCAAAAGGGGTGCCAGCAAAAGGGGTGCCACCTGCTGACGGTTGAGCAAAAGCCAGAGTAACTAGAGTAGACGTCTCCACAGGTGTGACAAATCCTGGAGGTGGCACAACTCCAGCTAAACGACGAGACAGAGACACCACATCCATGTCTCCACAACAGCATCCCCCTGATCCCGATGCGGTCCCTCCCTCTGGCCCAAGTCGTGAGCGTCGAGATCGTCTGCTCGAAGCTGAAGCATCTGATCGCCTGAAGCAGATCTAGCAGAGCGCCCTGACGAAGAACGAGACAACTCCTGGTCTGCCATCTCTCTGAATCTCGCGAGCTGGTCTGGAGACATGCATGTCATCATGTCCCGAAACTCCTCATCGCTCATCCCTCGACTCATCTTGAAAATGTCACCTGCACAGATAAAAAATGGTGTTAGAATAATCAATTTAAACTATACAAAGCACAGTAATATAAATCATTTTTTAAAAATCCATCTTAAAATGCATATCTTATGTACCTTTATGGAAGATCTAAACAATGAATCGAGTAATACAATTCTCCAAGAATGAAGTATCCTATGGTCCCATGTTAATTTCATGACACAACTCTGCATACACTGGAAGGTTGATAGACATATCACCACAAAAGAATGAGTCTGCCTCGTTCTCAAAAAATTCTTGGACTCCTGTATTTCCATGATTGTTAGCCGATATGGGCTCCAAGCTTGCGGCGGCCTCCACCCCTTGTAATATCGACCCCTCTATTTGCATATTATCTTCATCTATGCCCGGAACATCGCTTTGATCATATACTCTCGCACTTCGAGGAGTTGAAGGTATAACATACCACCATCGAGGTTGTCGGGAGTTTGGATAGAAGATTACCTATTCACAAACATGTACAAAGCGAGTTCAAACCATTGTGACATAAACCATGTCGTATTACAATTAGCAAGCAAATGACTCTATGCACTTGTTCACAATGGGACGGCAACACAAAGGTGTCGCGCAAATCTATCTTTTTTTTTCGGAATCTATTTCGAGAAATCCAAATGGACCTCGTCAAACTGTTGCTCCAGCTCCTCCAAGTACCACTTTGAACCACTACACATCGAATAGTATCATGGAGAAGCTACGGTAATCCACCGTAATAATACTTTGCAAGTTCCGAAAATACTCCATCTCATCCACAACCGTGTTCGGATCTGTTGCTCGTTGCCAGCTCTCTTGCTCAAACCTTGCCATGACACCACAGTCCACTGTGGAGCGCATTTTGTCAATACGCTCCATGCAAAAATGCCGTCCGTACGACCACGCTGCACTATATATTTTGTACTGTACATTGAAACACCCAAATTAGATGTCGCATATAAAATTTAGATACAATATATTCTAAACCCTTCATCACCTTTGGACTACATCCCCTCGAGAACTCCCACTCCTCCATTGAGACCTATGTCCCTTCGCTGGATGCTACGGTCAAGGCTCCATGCAACCATCGTGTTGACATAAACCGCGGTATCTCCTCCATGCCTTCGGGATATCAAATCGGTCGATGACATGTACTGCGTCGGAATTCAGCTCGCGCTTCCTCTTGATCTTGCCTTGCAATCTGGTACTTGGCGAGCCACGTCTCCATGGAGGCATGGTGCAACATACAAAAGTGCTTCACTTCTCTTCCATTGAGGCATCCATTCTTTTTTCTACCCCATTTCCAACCACCACATCTCCAGTCAGTCTATCATCGTCCTTTAGCATCCATAGCATTTGTCTGGTTCCACCGTTGGTAGCCATTGTGAGATATGCACTAACGCCTCTGACACCAACCAACCTTCCGCCATGCTATCTTCTGGCCGAGCTCGTTGTCGCATAAAGCCTTTCAGGGTTTTCATGAAGCACTCCAAGAAGAACATCCATCGCATATGGGCAGGGCTAGCAATCTCCACTTCGTCCACAAGATGCACAAGAAGGTGGACTTGTATCGTGAGCATGCTAGTGGGCAGGTATTTCTCAAAGAGACAGACCATCTCCACTGCTCCCCGCCTCGCGGATTCAATAGAGGACGTCTTAATCTCTTTTCTGTGAGATCCATTGCATCAAAGTCGACAACTTGCAAATGGCCCCGCGAATTTCTAGAGTAAGGCATCCTGCGATCGCGATTGGTAGGACAAATTGCTACAAATGAGAAAGCATTATGAATAATGGCCACTTTTCAAATTGCAAAATGCCCACGCTAATTACAATCCATTCTGTTCACAAACCTGATATATCTTATGCCAATCATGGGATTTTAGCCCCGACAATTGGTCATCTTTAGAAAATGTGGACCTGAGAGAACGCATCATACACGTCGGAGTGCGGATAGACTTGATTACTTGCTTCACAATGCGCTCTTCTTTGGTGGACAAAACCCAAGGAGCGCGAGGAAGCTGCACTCCCCCTTTAGCACTCGACTGCGGCCAAAGCGCCTCCATCTTACCTACCTCCTTCAAATCCATTCGTGACCCTATAGTGTCTCTCTTTCCTG
The DNA here is from genome assembly GCF_053477565.2 of Lygodium microphyllum. Classification (NCBI taxonomy): domain Eukaryota; kingdom Viridiplantae; phylum Streptophyta; class Polypodiopsida; order Schizaeales; family Lygodiaceae; genus Lygodium; species Lygodium microphyllum. The sequence goes on along the minus strand of NC_141153.1, from coordinate 14,749,334 downwards.
TGATGTGGTCCCATAGCAAGCTGCCCACATTCTTGAAAATATGCATGGGATCCAACAAGTGGTTGACCTGTAAGTGGGTCCAATATGGCAACTCGTAGAAAACTAAGAACCATTGCATTCCATTTGGATGTGATTTCGAGTTTACCATTTTCAGCTCGTACCAGCTTGCGGCATTCATACGTGTTGGAGGTCGTCCAAGAAAACCTTCCCTGAGTTCATGATCCTGCGACAAGAAAGTGGCATGTATTTGATATACCATCTTCTTCATGGTTCGTGACCTTCGGGAGTCTAACTGTGGCCCACACAATGGACATGCATGATAACCTGAGATAACCAGACCTGTAAGGTGAGCCACGACCTAGTGAATACTTGATTGAATGAGATAAAATATAGATATTACCAGCAAGAACGGAGGTCTGCTCACCTGAGCACTCTCCCAATCCCGAAAAGTCATGCACCGTCCACATGAGAATGGCTCGAATGTTGGCTGACCGTCGACCATCGCGCCTGCTCATATCTTGCACAGTGACCCCCTCCTCCCACAAAATCTTAAGCTCATCGACTAATGGACGAAGATACACGTCCATATTTTTTACTTTGTAGCGGCCCGGGACGAGCAAGCTAAGGATGGGATGTCCTTTCTTCGTAGAAAGCCATGGAGGGATGTTGTAGTTAACAAGCACTATAGGCCACACACTGTAAGAAGTCGAGCGCAAACCGAATGGGTTTACACCATCCATGGCGAGACCGAGCCAAAGATTCCTTGGCTCTCGCGCAAAGCCTGGGAAGGTAGAGTCAATGTGGCTCCATGCGCGCAAATCCATTGATATTCGTTGAACTCCATCCATGGACCTATTTTGCACATGCCACGTTGTCAAGCTTACCATGCCAGACGTGCGAAACATGTGGTTTATGCGGGGGATGAGCAGAAAGTGTCTGAGAACTTTTTGAGGGATGGTTTGCCCTTGCAAGTCTTGTCGATACCTGTGAGCACCACACTTTGGACATGTCTCCATAGTCTTGTATTCATCTTGAAACAGTATGCAGTCGTTAATACATGCATGGATGTTATTGTAATCCATGCCAATCTTCCATAAAACATGTCGTGCATCATCACGAGACTTAAGCATGGTATTTGCAAGTGGTAATATAGGATATTTCAATAACCTGAAAAAAATCATAAAACACCTTGAAAAAGTACAAATGTTTGCAATAATACTGTTAAAAAAAAAATCAATGAAGCCTATGTGCAAGGTACCTGAATAAGGTCACACTCGTATCGCTCCAACCCTATTTTGCTTACACACTTAAGAGTGCAAGCAATGTCTTCAACCGAGATACTCGGCACCCATCATATAATGGTATGGATGCTTCCTCTCTAAGTGGGTCAGATGTCTCAACATCCATGGGAATCAATGCATCGATCATTGCCTCCATCTTAGGCTCCAAGATTGTAGGTAGGTCGGGAAGGTTGTCTCTCTCCTTTGGCATTGACGGTATAGATGGGCCTTGCGAGTGGTGGATTGGCTCCTGCAATCCATCCATCGCACGTCCACAAACTCTTCTAATTGGCCGCAAAGGGTGCACTCCCCCTTGGGTCGAGACATCACCCCCCTGGATAGAAAATTTGCCAATAAGACCCAATCTTATTGTGTATGGTTTTCAATTAGCTTGCGAGTACAATGCATGATTAATATTAACTTCAAATTATCATTTGCTGAAAATCTTCAATCGCCTGATCAATGATCTCAGATTGAAACTCACCAAATCGTCGTACGTGTTCTATAGACAATCGGCGTTTTTGTCTAATTGCCAACTTGCATTGAGAGAAAGGACATGGGACACGCTGATTAAGATACGTCTCGCAATATTGAACAATAAGACCTTCATTTTCCATCTTATCTACATTACAGAAAACGAGGCTTAAATGGATAGCTTTATGGAGATATACATCAAGTTGCAAGTTGACCATAAATCTTGCATTGTACATAGTAGTTGAGAGATTTATTGATGTTATATCTCGGCCTTGTATCATGCTCAAGGATTTGTTTATCCCGGTAGATAATTATTCGTTATTGTAAAAAACTACACTAGAGGGCTTTGAGTATAAGTAATCCATTTATGAGCATCATTGAGGATCTCTTAGTCTAATTATAAATCAGTCTCAACAAAAAGCATCTTAGAAATGTGGTTTTTTTGTCCTAGGATCGTGTATTAAAATTAATGCCATCCATGAAATTTATCAACTATAGTAATAAAATTTATTTCAATCAAATCTACTCATAGTCATAAGACCTGAGAGAAAATATCCTATACTCAATTTAAGGGATTCTTCTTCTATAACAATACTTTTGGGTTCATTTTGATGAAGTACCGTAATGACCATTAGGTAGGGTATCATTTTCTTTTAGTCCTTCCGTTGACTAGTTGGCATGATTTCTAATTTGTTATGCCTATAAAGTTAATACAAAAACAATGAATTATGCATATCACAATTAGATCCCCTACTTGGACATTATGAAGGACATGACCAAAGTTAAGCCATCTTAAAGAGTCACCAATGTACGTGGCCTATGACAAAGCACATTGCATATCATTATCGATAAGTCTATTATCGTGCATCTTAAATCTCCTAATTAGACTTTATAAATGGTATGACTAATTTTTAGCCCCCTTAAGGAGTCGATGTAATGGTACCCATAAAAAAAGTAAAGTGGATACCATTACCATAATCATGGATATGCTATCATTCCAATATATGTTATCTTTCTCTCCCTCTCCCTCCCTCTCTTTCTCTTTCTCTCGTATTTCCTCTCCCTCTCACAATATATCTTAACACTCTCCAAAAGCAAAAGGGAGAGGGAGAGAGAGAATGCACTCTCCCTCTCTCTCCCTCTCCCTCTCCCTCTCTTTCTCTTTCTCTCCCTCTCTCATTTCCTTCCCCTCCCTCTCCCTCTCTTTCTCTCTCTCTCTCTCCCTCTCCCTCTCCCTCTCTTTCTCTCTTTCTCTCTCATTTCCTCTCCTAAACAAGCAAAAAATAAAGTGATTTAAACATTAAACAAGCAAAAGGGAGAGGGAGAGAGAGAATGCACTCTCCCTCCCTCTCCCTCTCCCTCTCCCTCTCTTTCTCTTTATCTCTCATTTCCTCTCCTAAACAAGCAAAAAATAAAGTGATTTAAACATTAAACAAGCAAAAGGGAGAGGGAGAGAGAGAATGCACTCTCCCTCCCTCTCCCTCTCCCTCTCTTTCTATCTCTCCCTCTCTCATTTCCTCCCCCTCCCTCTCCCTCTCCCTCTCTTTCTCTTTATCTTTCTCTTTCTCTCCCTCTCTCTCCCTCTCCCTCTCTTTCTCTCTCATTTCCTCTCCTAAACAAGCAAAAAAGAAAGTGATTTAAACATTAAACAAGCAAAAGGGAGAGGGAGAGAGAGAATGCACTCTCCCTCCCTCTCCCTCTCCCTCTCTTTCTCTTTCTCTCCCTCTCTCATTTCCTCCCCCTCCCTCTCCCTCTCCCTCTCTTTCACTTTCTCTTTCTCTCCCTCTCCCTCTCTTTCTCTCTCATTTCCTCTCCTAAACAAGCAAAAGAGAAAGTGATTTAAACCTTAAACAAGCAAAAGAAAGAGAGAGGGAGACTCACGATGAGATATGGTGAGCGTGGGGTAGCTCCTCTTTGCGATGAAGGCTCCTCCTCTCCTTCGCGAACAACGGTGGTGGCGGCGGCGGCGGCGGCAAGTCTTCTTCCTCTCCTTCTCTCACGACGGTCGCTCTCTCCCTCGCTCTCGCTCTCAAAACTCACAAGCCGCAAACGCGAAATAAAAACCGCGCTCGGTTTTGACCGCTTTTTTTTCCTATGGAGCATTGCTACGCAAATAGCGACACTAATAGTGACGCCAATAGCGACGCCGCTATCCGCCGTCGCTAATCGGCGTCGCTATTAGCTCAAATCCTTGTAGTGTAGACAAAAATGTAGATTGTCTATAGAACACGTATGATGATTTGGTGAGTTTCAATCTGAGATCATTGATCAGGCGATTGCGGATTTTCAGCAAATGGTAAGAAAAGTTAATATCAATCATGCATTGTACTCACAAGCTAATTGAATACCATATACAATAAGATTGGGTCTTGCTGGAAAATTTTCTATCCAAGGAGGTGATGTCTCGTCCCAAGGAGCAGTGCACCCTTTGCGGCCAATTAGAAGAGTTCGTGGGCGTGCGATGGATGGAGTGCATGAGCCAATCCACCACTTGCAAGGCCAATCCATACCGTCAATGCTAGAGGAGACATGCGACCTTCCACACCTATCTACAATCTTGGAGCCTAAGATGGAGGCAATGATCGATGCATTGATTCCCATGGATATCGAGACTTCTGATCTGCTTAGAGAGGAAGCATCAATACCATTATATGATGGGTGCCGAGTATCTCGCCTGAAGACATTGCTTGCACTCTTAAGTGTGCAAGAGCAAAATACAGGTGGAGCGATACGAGTGTGACTGAGTTGTTCAGGTACCTTGTACATACGCTTTGTTGATTTTTTTTTCGGCACTATTATTAAAAACATTTTTTCTTTTTCAAAGTGTTTATGATTTTTTTCAGGTTATTGAAATATCATATATTACTACCTACAAATACCATGCTTGAGTCTCGTGATGATGCATGACATGTTCTACGAAAGCTTGGCATGGACTACAACAACATCCATACATGTATCAACGATTGCATACTGTTTCGAGGAGAATACGAGACTATGGAGACATGTCCAAAGTGTGGTGCTCACAGGTATCAACAAGACTTGCAAGGGCAAACCATCCCTAAAAAATTTCTCAGCTTATTCCCCGCATAAACCACATGTTTCGTAGTTCGGCATGGCGAGCTTGACAACATGGCATGCGCAGAATAGGTCCACTGATGGAGTTCAACGAATATCAACGGATTCATGCGCATGGAGCCACATTGACTCTACCTTCCCAGGCTTTGCCCGAGAGCCAAGGAATCTTCGGCTCGGTCTTGCAATGGATGGCGTGAACCGATTCGGCATGCGCTCAACTTCTTACAGTGTGTGGCCTATAGTCCTTGTCAACTACAATATCTCTCCATGGATTTCTACGAAGAAAGGACATCTCATCCTTAGCTTACTCGTCCCCGGCCGCTACAAAGTCAAAAATATGGACATGTATCTTCATCCATTAGTCGATGAGCTTAAGATTTTGTGGGAGGAGAGAGTCACCGTGCAAGATATGAGAAGGTGCAATGGTCGGCAGTCAGTCGAATCATTCTCATGTGGACGATGCATGACTTTTCAGGATTCGGAGAGTGCTCAGGTAAACAAGCCTCTATTCTCGTTGGTAATAGCTATATTTTATCTTGTTCAAGTTTGTATTCACTGGGTCGTGGTGTTAGAACAGATCTGGTTACCTTAGATTATCATGCATGTCCATTGTGCGGGCCACAGTTAGACTCTCGAAGGTCACGAATCATGAAGAAGATGGTATATCAAGGACACACTGCTTTCTTGCCAGAGGATCATGAACTCAGGGAAGGTTTTCTTGGATGAGATCCAACACGTATGAACGCCGCAAGCTGGTACGAGATGAAAATGGTCACGCGGAATCACATCCAAATGAAATGTGGAAGTTCTCAATTTTCTACAAGTTGCCATATTGGACCCACTTATAGGTCAACCACTTGTTGGATCCCATGCATATTTTCAAGAATGTGGGTAGCTTGCTATGGGGCCACATCACAGGAAAGAGAGACACTATAGGGGCATGAATGGATTTGAAGGAGGTAAGTAAGATGGAGACGCTTTGGCCGTAGTCGAGTGTTGATGGTCGCGTGCAGCTACCTCGTGCTCATTGGGTTTTATCCACTAAATAAGAGCACATTGTGAAGTAAGTAGTCAAGTCTATCTACACTCCAATGGGTATGATGCGTTCTCTTGGGTCTGCATTTTCTAAAGACGACCAATTATCAAGTTTAAAATCCCATGACTGGCATAAGATATGTCAAGTTTGTACTATGAATGGATTGTAATTGGTGTGCGCATTTTGCAATTTGGAGTGTAGCCATCATTCATAATGCTTTCTCATTTGTGGCAGTTTGTACTATCGATCGCGATCGCAGGATGTCTTACTCCAGAAATACGCGGGGCCATTTACAGGTTGTCGACTTTGGTGCAATGGATCTCACAAAAGGAGATTAAGACGTCCTCTATTGAATCCGCGAGGTGGGGAGTAGTGGAGACGGTCTGTCTCTTTGAGAAATACCTGCCCACCATCATGCTCACGATACAAATCCACCTTTTTGTGCATCTTATAGATGAAGTGGAGATTATTGGACCTATCCATACGCGATGGATGTTCTTCTTGGAATGCTTCATGAAAACCCTGAAAGGCTTTGTGCGACAACGAGCTCGGCCAAAAGGTAGCATGGCTGAAGGTTGGTTGGTGTCTGAGGCGCTAGTGCATATTTCACAATGGCTACCAATGGTGGATCTAGACAACGAAATGCTAAGGTCACTGAAGGACGATGATAGAATGATTGGAGATATGGTGGTTGGAAATGGGGTAGAAAAAAGAATGGATGCCTCTATGGAGGAGAAGGTGAATCTCTTTTGTATATTAAACCATGCCTCTATGGAGACATGGCTCGCCAAGTACCAGATCACTAGGCAAGATCAAGAGGAAGCGCGAGCTAAATTCCGACGTAGTACACGTCATCGACCGATTTGACATCCCGAGGGCATGGAGGAGATGCCGTGATTCATGTCAATGTGATGGTTGCATGGACCTTTGACCGTAGCGTCTCACAAAGGGACAGAGGTCTCAATGGAGGAGTGGGAATTCTTGAGGGGATGTAGTCCAAAGGTGATGAGGTGTTTAGGATTTTTCATATCTAAATTTTATATGCAACATCTAATTTGAGTGTTTCAATGTACAGTACAAAATATATAGTGCAGGGTGGTCGCGCGGACGACATTTTTGCATGGAGCGTATTGACAAAATGTGCTCCACAATGGACTGTGGTATCATGGCAAGGTTCGAGAAAGAGAGCCGGCGATGAGCAATGGATCCAAACACGATTGTGGATGAGATGGAGTATTTTGGAAACTTGCGAAGTATTTTTACGATGGATTACCGTAGCTTTTCCATGATACTATTTGATGTGCAGTGGTTCAAAGTGGTACTTGGAGGAGATGGAGCAATAGTTCGACAAGGTCCATCTAGATTTCTCGAAATAGATTCCGAAAAAAACCGGAAAGATTTGTGTGACACCTTTGTGTTGCCGGCCCATTGTGAACAGGTGCATAGACTCATTTGTTTGTTAATTGTATTATGACATGGTACATGTCACAATGGTTTAAACTCTCTTGTACGTGTTTGTGAAGAGGTTATCTTCTATCCAAATCCCCAACAACCTCAATGGTGGTATGTTATACCTTCAACTCCCCGAAGTGCAAGAGTATATGATCAAAGCGATGTTCCAAGCATAGATAAAGATAATATGCAAATAGAGGGGTCGATATTGCAAGGGGTGAAGGCCATCGAAAGCTTGGAGCTAGCATCAGCTAACAATGATGGAAATACAAGAGTCCAAGAATTCATTGAGAACGAGATGGACTCATTCTTTTATGGTGACATGTCTATCGACCTTCCAGTGTATGCAGAGTTGTGTCAGAAGATTGACATGGGACCATAGGATACTTCATACTTGGAGCATCCACTTACTCAATTTGTTGACCAATCACTTATAAGGGTACATAAGATATGCATTTTAAGTGAGATCTTTTTTTTTTGGATTTATATTACTATGCTTGTATGATTTAAATTGATTATTTTAACATCATTTTTTATCTATGCAGGTGATATTTTCAAGATGAGTGGAGGGATGAGTGATGAGGAGTTACAGGATATCTTCACACACATGTTTCCAGACCAAATCGTGAGATTCAAAGTTATGGCAGACCAGGAGCTGTCTCGGTCTTCGTCAGGGCGCTCTGCTAGATCTACTTCAACGTGATCGGATGCTTCAGCTTCGAGCAGATGAGCTCGACACTCCAAACTTGGGCCAAAGGAAGGCAGTGCTTCAGGGTCAGAGGGATGCTGTAGAGATATGGAGACAGTAAGCCTGTGGCCAATACGGGATACAGATGCGACTCCTCGCTCTCGTGGCAGTTCTAGGGAGCATGGCTCAGGCTCAGGTGGATGTTGTGGAGGCACAAATGCGGTGTCTCCGTCTTGTCATTCAGTTGGAGTTGCATCACCTCCAGGATTTGTCACACCTATGGGGATGTCTACTCTAGTTACTCCAGCTTTTTCTCAGTCGTCGACAAGTGGCATCCCTATGGGTGCCACTCTAAGAGATATTACCCCGGCCGGTACACTGGATGCATAAGGATCTCCTGGATATGCCCAGGAGTGTGGACGCAGATGGGAGAGGACCCATCTTAGGCAGACCCCAGGGGGATATACATATCTAGTCGATGATAGGTCAGGAGCCATCATCATGAATGATGAGGGGACTAGGAGGGTGATGGATCGCATGAGAGAGTTGTGCCAATAAGTTTTTTGGCACAACGTCTTAGATCATTGGAAGAACATACCGGAGGGGAGCAAGGACTACATAGTAGCATCCTTACATGAGGAGTTTCCAGTTCCAGCCTCAGTAAATAGATTTTCTATGGGCTGGATGATGGATTGCATGTGTGCATATATGTCACACAGACGATCCGACGCATGCAAGGCAATCAAGAGTGGGGCTACAAAGCCCGAGTGGTTAGATGCGGATGACTGGCGCCGACTAAGGGAGGAGGCTACAGATTCTCCAGGACGTTGGAGTCAGTAGTGCGAGGTGGTGAGGGCACAACTCGAGGCCGGAGTGGTCCATCATCTTGGGAGTGGTGGCCACAGGACATATTTGGAGGACTTTGTAAGTTTTTCTTTTGTTTTGCTTGTTTATTTTTTCGCAATATCCTTTGTACTGACAATCATATTTCTAACAATTAGCATTTTATTTTCTTTGCAGCACTCCATTATAAATCGCGATCCGACCGGCCTTGAGACTCGATATGCAGAGAGGCACGGTCTCACTTCATTGATCAACCGATTGTATAGACGCGGCGGCCCTGTAAGTCACTCATCTTTCTTGTCCGTAGTTACCATGTTTAATTAGAATGCATTATTGTATGGTGAACTGATGTGTTGTTGTTTCTTTTTTTGCAGAGTCAATTCAATGCTCCTTTGTGGCGGGACGAGCTTTTAGAGGGTGAGGATATGTAGCTCGCCCTTGGATCCCTGGAGCTCACACACCTTTATTTTTTGGTCGCTTGATCTGTGTACACATTTTCTATGTATTAATGATATCTTTTTATGATTGTACCAATCACTTATTATGCGATCATGTATTTATTTCATGTATCAGTGTTATGATTTTAGTAGACTTTTTTTTTGTTTGCAAGCGCATTGTACACAGTGCAGAAACTATTTTGCATAAAAAAAAATTCCCTGTTACCGTTGCTATTAGCGTTGTAAATTTACTGCTTGTGTCGTTATTGGCATCGTTATTTTCGTCACAAACTGTCGGTATCAGCCTCAGTATTGGTGTCGGTATCAGTGTCGCAAATACCGATGCTGTTAGCGACGCTAATACCGACTGTTCTATGGCATCGCCAATAACGACGTTTTTTTCGACGACGGGGGCAAATTTTTTTATTTGCATTTTTGTCACTTTTAACGTCAGTATAAGGCCTATATCTTATAGTGATATGATCAAGCATTTATAGGTTATAGAGTTAGGTTATTCCAAGGAAGTTGCAAACAAAAGTTACCTTAATTACTTCTTGATGAAAATCAATCTTGAGGTGGCTAAGCAAGTACGTTAGTCTATGTAGAAAGTTGAAATTTTTGACTTGGGATGGTAGGGAGCTATTAGGAATTTTGAGCCAATGATATCCAACAAATCTACCAAGAAGAAGGCTAATCTTAAGCATGGAAAGATAAATTAGATGCTAAATTCTCTATGGTGGAATCTACACGTACTAGTGGCATAGCCATCAAAAGGTTAATGATACAAAATTGGGACAAATGAATTGTCTTGGTATATTGAATACTTTAAGATAGACGTAAGATTGAGATATTCCTTCTATGGTATGTAAACTAGAAGAAGTGATTCAATTTTTGAAAAAATCACTTCTTCTGTTGATGTATTGGCATATCATGATCTAAAACAATGCTATCAAGAATAAAACCTCTCAAGTTGTGGAGTTATTTGCCGATTTGTAGCAAACTAAGAAAGAAAATGCAAAGGATAAAGAAGTGTGGTAGAATAAGTTGAAAGTTGTTGAAAAACAAGAATTTCAAGGAAAATTTTTAACAGAGATATTTAAATAATGGTGTAATGAGTTTAAATAAAAGGTATATGAAGAATATACTCTATTTGCTCAATAGCATGTAAAAATGCTGGTGCTAATACGTATGCTGTAAAACTGGCAAATGTTGTTCCAACATATTGATAAGAAAGTTTTGAATCATTTTGACATTGAAGTGGAAGGTTATGTTATTATTTTTGCAAAGTAGCAGTAGTTGCAAAATGATGTATTAAAACAAGCATATGAGCAGTAGTGTCTAGATTGGGAGTATTTTTATTCGGCTATATAAAGTTATTTTTCTTGTCTGAAGAAGCCAAGAAATTACAAATGGTGAATTAGGAATGTCGTCTATATATTCAAACCTTGTAGAATGTTGTAATTCTCAAGGATGAATTGTTCATGAGGCTATGCCAGTGAAGAAAGAGAAAGTTATTGCAGTTATGACATAGAAATTGTAGAACACGTACATTGATAAAATGGGTGGATCAAACTCCAAGGGATATCAAATGAAGTTATTTTAATTTCCACTTGGAATAGTGAATTCAGCATGTGTCTCATAGAGCCCAAAATCCTAAAGGTATGACTTTCATGTTTCGTGAATGCTTTCAGGAGTAAAGGATATCCATAGTGATAGATGCTCATGAAAAGGTTTTAGAACAAGGGGATCTAGAATATTCATATTTGGTGGTCTAATTCCAGAGGCACAATCAAGCAACTAAGCGGGAGTAGCACATGAGATGACTAATGCAAAATGTACTATGGATTTTGTGCATTGTCCTATAGATGTTAATGTGCAAGAAAATTAATAGGCTAGCTCTGTAGAAAATATAGATGGTACAACAATCATGGGAGTGGATTGAGAAATCATGACCTATGATATTGAAGCACCAACTAAGAACACTAGGATGTTGTTGAGGATCCTATGAATGAAATAGTATTGCCAATTTTTATGTATTAATACAGCTAGTTACTTCATATTCTATACTTGTGAGATCCACATCATATAGTTTCCCTTCTTTTTGCTAATGTAATGCATTATCTAAGCAATTGCACTATGGGTTTTGGATATTCCTAGTATCGTATTTAGGCTCTGTCTTTAGCTTCTTAGTCTTGCTCATTATGGGGCACAAGACTCTCAGTGAGGCTTAGGTAGTTACCAAATCTTAGCTACATATCATCTTTTGCCTTTGAGCTAGGAATATGTGGGTTCATGTCATGGCTACCATGCATCCATCCACCAAGTTGTACTAGGTATAAGTTGATGGGTTTGCTATCTATGACTTGTTTATTGCACACATGTAGTATGATGTACTCTTTAAATGTCACACAAATGTAGATATCCTTTTACATATATACAAAATATAGCTATTTCTATTGTATTCATAATTGTGTATCAAATGATCAATGGAAGATTTTTTTTGTGTACATAGCTTGTATTCTATAATGTTTTTTTTTTCTATTTTGAAGATAATATTTGTTATGTGTGATGTCTAGGCTTTAATCATTATATCTTTTCTTTTGTATCTATAGTTTCAAATGTTTGGGCAAAATGACTAAAAATAATAACCTTGTAGCTTGAAGAATAGGCTATAACATTGCAATAAAGGATATACTAACTATAATATATAGAGTACCAATGCTTGGAATGCACATGGATTGAATACTTATGTAATTACCTAAAGTTTTTTGTAAATATTTAGAGCAATCACTTTGTTAATATGGTCACTCTATTTTTCGTTCACTCATAACTAGGTCAAAGGTGACCCAATAACCTACAAAAGTGTGCTAAGCTTTCTCATCTTTCAAATGGGCCCACTACGATTTTTAGTTTTCTTATTGAACTAGCATATTCTCGTATTTTTATTACCATTTATACATAATAAAGCAAGACAAGTAAAGGTACAATAACATAATCATAGGTACACACATAATAACACAAACATGCATATATTGACATGAATAACATATGTATATGTGCATACATGTATGCATGTAAAATTACATGCATAAAAGAAAATCACATAGCATATGATCAAATAATGAATTTTTAATAGATACACATATGTATAATGTATGTAGGTATGAGCATAAGCACGTGCATGTGCATAAGTGTATGCAGATACACATGTATATATGTATGTACGTATGTATATGTGTATGTATGTATGTATGTACGTATGTATATATGTATGCACACACACATACATACAAACATGAATATATATAAATATGTATATGCATGCTTATATATGTGTGTGGGTGTATAGCTATATATTCACACTAAAAGTTGCACTTTGATACAATACTAAATGCACATGTTCTAAATTGTATTGACTATCTGTCTACTTGGTCAATAAAATTGTTTGACCAATTAAAAGGTAATACACAACAACATGACCCTTTGAATATTTACTAGGTAGCTTTTTCCTACATAAAATAATATCCAACACAATCAAACAATCATGAACTAATCTTGCCCAATTAAGGACAATATACTCCAATCAACATTATTAAAAAAATCAATCAATCATGAACTAAACTTACCCAATGGAAGACCACATAGTCCAACATATACAACCATATGCTAAATGTGAACTAATGTTTTCAAGTTTAAGGAGCTATTCCAATAATTGTGCAATGCACTTATTCATTCATGCATCCAATGATCTATCTCTAGGATAAGTACGGCCCATAATAGGATCAATTACCCAAGTGATAAAACATTTAACCCTAAGGTCACTTGAATAGCATAAACCAAATAACTAACAAAGAATCTAGAACTATCTTTTCCTGAAATTAGAATAGATAATCCAATCATGCTAGCCTAGGTTTTGCACAATGTTTTTAAGTACCTCTACGACAAGAATGGAAGCTACGTCATCAAAAAGTTATGAGAACCATCCATAAAGGCATAAGGTACTCTAAAGTTTTTGTCCTATGGGAGAGTTCTTCACACAAGCCAGAATGCACATGCCAAGAGACATCTAACAAAAAGCTGACAATGTGGCAAACTCCTTATTTATAGATTGTTGCCCACCATTAGGCTTTGTCCATTTGGCTCATTAGGATTTTGCCATTCTCACTAGGCCTACTAAGTAATGGACAAAGCTATTTCAAGGGTTAACATAAGTATTAACATTACTACTATAAAAATTCAGTGCTAACAACATATTACTATAACATAATCACCAAATTATAATCATGTTATTGTTGAGATATCGAGCTCCACTTGTGATACGCCAGGGTGACCGTTGTGTAGTTATGTCACCGACTTGTCAGTTGCAGACGCGGTTGGTACACCGCCCATGAATAATAGCTACATGATAGCTATCCTTATCTACTCTAGTTCGTGGCTCAGTTAGTATGCCACCTTAGTTAGTTGAGTTTGGTTTGAGACCCATATATAGGGTTCTTCTATTTCTTTGTACTTGAGTTCTTTTGGCTTACACAACTAAGAAGAGGAAAACTGTTTTCAGCCTCCACCCGTGTGTGTATTCCCCCATTGTGCAAGCAAGAAAGCTTCAAGTGAGACTCCTTCCTTCTCTCCCACAATCTTGACATGGTATCAGAGCCTTGTTCGTGGTAAGGAGCTCAAGAAAGCAAGCCAAGCTCGTGGTGTTCTGGTAAGAGGAGCAGTGTTGCTTTCATTTTCTGTTTTGGGAGTAGATCTCTGCAGGTAGCACAGCCGAAAAGTGCAGGAGTGCATTGTCTCAGGTTGAGACGCCCTTCGCGGTGAAGCAAGAGGGCAATATATACTGCGGGATAGGGCTTTAGCCCTAGGCGACCTTGTTTTTTTTATTTGAGGCCATTTCGGGGCCTGTTTTGGAGGCGGAAGTTTTCTACACACACTCAGGAAAAGGTCCAGTTTTATGCTGTGCGACCATTGTTCTACAGGTCGGTGAAAAGTTACTGTAGAAATTGCATTGTATGCCTGTGCGCAGAGACATTGGGAGTTACAGAATCATCCCTGTTGCCTGTTGATGCAAAATCGTCACTAGGAAGTGATTGTGTGGTCAAATACCACTTTCGTCAGTTTTGCAGATTTGCCCTTGTGAGGCTGAAGCTGTGTTCTTTGCAGTGACAGAATTTTTTGCAGTGTTCTGTAATGGCGTCTGATTCTCTTTCACAAATTGTCACTGAAAAGCTTGACAAGAACAACTTCCAAGCATGGAAGTTTAGAATGACAAATTTCCTTATGGGAAAAGGATATTGGGAATTTGTTGCAGGAAATGAAGAAGAACCAGTTCTTCCTAATGTTCCCAATCAACAGCAAATGCATGCATTCAAAACATGCAATGAGAGAGCCAGGAAAGTTATGTATTGGTTGTCTATCAGTATTTCAGACTCTATGATTGTGCATATTCAGGATGCAAGTACGCCAAAAGAGGCATGGGATACTTTGTCAAAAATGTATAGCACAAATACGCAAGCCAGGAAAATGTAGCTCAAGAAAGAGTTGCATAATGTGCAAAGAGAAAGTATGAGCATCAACGACTACCACATGAAGGTGAAGAAGATTGCAGATGCACTTGCTTCCATTGGGTCGCCAGTGGAAGATGATGATTTAGTTTCCGTGACCTTGAATGGTCTAGGAAAGGATTATGCACAGTTCCGAACATCCATTTCCATCCGTGAAAGATTTCTTAATTTTGAGGAGTTGATTGCTCTTCTAATTTCTGAGGAGCGGAGAAATGGTGGTGCATCTTCTTCAGGAGGAACTTCAAAAGAAGTTGTCTTCTACTCAAATGCTGGAAGAGGTAGAGGCAGAGGTAGACGAGGCCGATTTGGAGGCCGTGGCAGAAATCAGAATATGCAGCAAACTCAAGAAAACCAGTCCTATGGAGGAGGACATGGTAACTCTAGAGGCAGGGGGAGCCAAAGAGGTCGTGGTGGATGGCAAAGAGGCCAAAATGCAAACAGTAATGTTGAATGCTACTACTGTGGTAAAATGGGTCATATGGCTAAAGACTGCTATAAAAAGCAGAATGACATCATGAATGGAAAACTGCAACAAGGAAATTATGCAACTTCTAGTAGACAAGGTGATGACAGAAATGAGCACTTGTTTATGGTGCAGCACATGAACAATTCTGTGACAAGTGCAGAAGAAAGCAATGATGTATGGTATGTTGACTCAGGTGCATCAAACCACATGACATGTCATGCAGAATGGATGGAGGATGCAAGAAAAATGGAAAAACCAGGATTTGTGGAGACTGGTGATGATACTGCACATCCTATTGTGCAGATTGGAAAAATTCCCTTGTCTATGCAGGATGGGAAAAAGAAATACCTGTCCGATGTATTTCATGTTCCGAATATCACCAAGAATCTGGTTTCTGTTGGTCAAATGGTTGAGCAGGGCTTGCAGGTCAAATTTAATCCTCATGGATGCTTTGTTAAGGATATGAAAAATAAAGGTCGCTTGATAGCAAAAGGAAATAAGAAGGGCAGAATGTTTACATTGGATGCAGACATGTCTGAATTGAGTGCAGCAATGTTTGCACATGGGACCGGTGTAGTTGCAGATATTGATATCTGGCATAAACGCATTGGTCATGTTAATGTACAGCGACTTAAATCAACGCAGGCCCAAAATATTGTTGCAGGTTTACCAAAATTCAAGGTTGCAGAAATGCATAAGGTATGTGAAGCCTGTCAGTTTGGAAAACAGGCAAGGAAACCATTTCCTAGACATGTTCAAGAGAGTAAGAAGCCATTGGAATTAATCCACTCTGATGTATGGACAACTAAAGCTGCATCTCTTGGAGGCTGTCATTATTTTGTCAGTTTTATTGATGACTATAGCAGAAAAGTTTGGGTGTATTTTATGAAAAAGAAAAGTGAAATTTTTGGGCATTTCAAAACTCTTAAAGCAATGGTTGAAAAAGAAACAGGCCTGCAGATAAAATGCCTAAGGTCAGATGGAGGGGGAGAGTACCTCTCAAATGAGTTTGCAAGGTTCCTGCAGGAGCATGGCATAAAGCAGCAATATTCATGCAGTCATACCCCACAACAAAATGGAATTGCAAAAAGAAAAAACAGGCATATTGGAGAGGTATCTTGTGCCATGCTCAACGAAAAAGACTTGCCAAATTTTTATTGGGCTGAGGCAGTTGCTACAGCAGTCTACATAATGAACAGGACTCCCACTGCAACAATACATGGGATGACTCTAGAGGAGAGGTATACTGGTAGGAAACCAGATATTTCTCATTTGAAAATTTTTTGTTGCATTGCCTATGTACATGTGCCAGATGAGTTGAGATCCAAGTTGGATCCAAAAGCTGAGAAGTGCATCTTTATTGGTTACTCTCTGCAGCAAAAAGGGTATAGATGCTATAACCCTTCTACTCGTAAGTTTACAGTGAGCAGAGATGTTTTTGATGAGATGAGTAGCTGGTATAAACCAGTAAATGTAATTGATGATGTAGATGCACAAAATGGTAATGCTGCACAGAATTCACAGCAGCAGTCACAAAATATTAGTGGACCTGGAGCGTCCTCTAGCAGTGGTTCACATTCTTCGCCATGGATAGGCAGATTGAGATCAGGAGAATCTTCTCAAAGTAATGCAGATAGTGGTATGCAGGTATCACGAAAAGGAAAAGAGAAGGTTGATCAGCCCATGTTTGATGTGAATGCAGGTCACTCTTATGTGGATGGTGAATCCAGTGGCTCAAAACAGAGCATTGATGATGAGTTGGGTATTCCTTCTATTGTTACACCTGGAGTAAGGAAGACCAGGGATGTTTTGAGAGCACCTGGGAGTGAACCTACTTTGCGCAGGTCTACGAGAGCTAGGTATCCTGTGGATAGGCTGAAATATGATGGATTTACAGCCATTCACTATGCATATATGGTCAAAGTGATACAGGAACCAGAACCCACTTCTTTTGAGCAAGCCATGGGAAAAGAAAAATGGGAGAAAGCCATGGATGAAGAAATGGATGCCTTGGAAGCAAATGCTACATGGGAGTTGGTGCCTTTGCCTAAAGATCAGAATGCAATTGGCTGTAAGTGGGTTTATAAGGTGAAGCACAACGTAGATGGTTCTGTGAGCAGATACAAGGCAAGATTAGTAGTCAAGGGCTATGCACAAACATATGGCATTGACTATGAAGAAACATTCAGTCCGGTTGGAAGGATGGCAACCATAAGAGCAGTCATTGCTATGGCTGCATCAAAGGAATGGTCTTTACATCAGATGGATGTAAAGAATGCCTTCTTGCATGGTGATTTACAAGAAGAGGTCTATATGGAGCAACCACCAGGTTATGTGCATGTTGTTCATCCTGAGTTTGTTTGCAGGTTGAAGAAAGCCTTGTATGGCTTGAAGCAAGCACCTAGAGCATGGTCTGACAAGATAGGACAGTATCTTGTCACTATTGGCTTTCAAATTTCCAAGGCAGATTTCTCACTTTATGTAAGAAAAACAGAGAAATATATTATGCTACTTGTCATTTATGTTGATGATTTGATTATGACAGGTGACAGTGATGAAGATATCCTTCATGTGAAAATGCTATTGAAGAAGAAGTTTGAGATGAAGGATTTGGGAGAGCTGCGTTATTTCTTGGGCATTGAGGTGATTAGATCACCAAGTGGGATACAGCTCTTGCAGAGGCAGTATGGATTGGACATGCTGTCCAAATATGGGATGATAGGCTGTAAGCCTATTTCAGTTCCTTTGGAGCAGAATGTGAAGCTGAGCACAGATGCAGGTGGGCTTCTAGAAGACCCTACTATGTATAGACGCATAGTAGGAAGTTTGATTTATATGACTATTACCAGGCCAGATTTGAGCTATGCTGTTGGATTGGTAAGTCAGTTTATGCAGGCTCCAAGGAAACCACATTTGGATGCGGCTAGACGCATACTCAGGTATGTGAAGTCCACATTGCAGTATGGACTATTTTATGAGACTGGGGTTCATATATAGTTGCATGGATACACTGATGCTGATTGGGCTGGTAGTATTTCTGATAGACGATCTACCAGTGGATATGTGTTCTCTTTTGGGAGTGTTGCAGTCACTTGGAGCAGCAAGAAACAGCCTACAGTTGCCTTGTCGAGCACAGAGGCTGAGTACAGGGGTGTAGCAATGGCTGCATGTGAGGTAGCTTGGTTGCATAAGCTACTTTATGATATGCATCAGTCTACAGATGGGCCAGTTGTCATTTATTGTGACAACGTGAGTAGTATACACTTGGCAAATAACCCAGTCTATCATGCTAGAACAAAGCACATTGAGGTGCATTATCACTATGTGCGAGAGAGGGTTTTACTAGGTCTTATTTATCTAGTTTATGTCAGCACAGAGGATCAGGTAGCTGACATATTCACAAAGGCATTGGGCGCAGAGAAGCTGCGCAAGTTCAGAGACTTGCTTGGTGTGCAGGAATTGGGATTGAGCTCGAGGGGGAGTGTTGAGATATCGAGCTCCACTCGTGATACGCCAGGGTGACCGTTGTGTATTTATGTCACCGACTTGTCAGTTGCAGACACGGTTGGTACACCGCCCATGAATAATAACTACATGATAGCTATCCTTATCTACTCTAGTTCGTGGCTCAGTTAGTATGCCACCTTAGTTAGTTGAGTTTGGTTTGAGACCCATATATAGGGTTCTTCTATTTCTTTGTACTTGAGTTCTTTTGGCTTACACAACTAAGAAGAGGAAAACTGTTTTCAGCCTCCACCCATGTGTGTATTCCCCCATTGTGCAAGCAAGAAAGCTTCAAGTGAGACTCCTTCCTTCTCTCCCACAATCTTGACAGTTATCACTATTCGTAATGGTGTGTAATAACAATGCAATAATAATAGTGCAAATATGAATCAAATTTCATACGCCTTATTGTAAATACCCAAGCTATCATAAGGGAAGAACGTATGCGAAACAAGAAAGACCACTAGATGCATATGCATTATTATAAACACCCAACTTATCATAGGGGAACAATGGATGGAATAAGGAAAGACAAATAGACAATTGCATACTACCTATGTAAGGATGACTTGATACTATCCATCCATAGAAATGCACCAAAATGCATGAAGATTCAAAGATGCCTTGAATTCTTTTATGTGATTACTAAAAAACTATCAATAAGTTAAGTCTAGCATTTTTTATAAGTTAAAATGTATCAACTTTTTTATCTTTACAAGAACTTCATATTACCAATAACATATTTACTTATACCTCATTTTCAATGATTATGTCAGTTTTTCATCGATGCATATCAGCCAATTCAGTGGGGGCTATGTGGGCTAGCTCAATTTGTGTGTGTGTGTGTGTCTATGCATGTGTATGCATGCACATGTGTGTGTGCATGTGTATGCATGTGTGCAGATGTATTTATGCTTATATGCACATGCATGCACACCAGCCACATGCAGGTGTACGTCCATGGATGTATGCATGCATGGATATGAGTGTATCTGTGTATGTGTGTATAAATAGTATGTGTATGTGCATGTGTGCGTATGTGTACACACACACATGCACTCATAAAGTATGCTTGGAGCTATCTTATGACCCATTATTACCATAATCTTTTAGCATGTTAGTTTTTATAAAATGATTCTAGAATCATGGTATATCAAGATGCAATTATGTTATGATCATGCAGGATGTTTCAACCTTGTACATTATAAGTAAACAAGTGTATAAACATGCATGCAAACAACATATTGACACACAAGCATATTATTTATAGAGAGACTAGTGTAAACAACCTCTCTATGTCTCCAATATAATGTATACTTAAAAACTATAGAATTTCTACCAAAAAAAAAACTCATGTTTCTTAATATAAAATTTATTGATATGGCATTGTCATTATATACTTGTGTAGCATGGTCTAATACAAGGCATTAGAACATCAGTGGCATGTGAATCTCACATTTCTCATTCTCCATGGAACATGATATAATAAGAAGTTATGTTGTTTGCCTTATTCTGCAAAAATAAAATATGAGGTAAGAGAAAAAACGGGTAATTATCCGAAAAACAAATTTTGTTTTATGCGAGGTGCAAAATGAGTTTTCTTCACTCGAAACCACTTGCATATTGAAGCCATGGATAATAACTTTCATTACAATTAAACTGAAGTTGGAGTAGAACACAATAAATCTAATAACATGACCTCAAAAGGTTTCGTGATACAATGTACATACACAATAATCTAACTACAACTTCATGTGTATGTGCAATTATATCAAGATCTTTTTTTGCACTCTAATTATCTATATGCACACATAATTAGAAGCCCATGTATGCATTTCCACCCAAAAAAGTTGGATTGTATGCAATGTTGTGCTTGCTTACAAGAATGTGCATGACATAATTAACTCATAATTAAGAGAATAGTTAGCTTTATATACATGATTACTATTGTAGTTGGATGATAATCATCCATTACTGATTCTATTAAAGTGGGTGAACCTTAGAGCTAGGTTGAAAAGGTCTCGACTAGCTCTTGCCTACTTGAAGAGTGGCTATTTGTCCATTCTTGCTATAATGTTTGAATAATGCATCTCCAAGCCTTAGTTTTAAGGTCAATTTATCCGTATCACAATCATGATATGTAGTTTCATGTGTGATCCACTTAGACAATAATGAGGTGTGAAGAAAGTTTGCTACTTATTGGACTTTATAACTAAATTGCCAAAATTTTTAACTTTAAGATTAAGGTCCAAACTAGTTGTGAGTATTTCTAAGTTTTAGGTAAAAAAATTACCCTTCAAGTCGGGCCATTCGAGAACTACCTACTCCTACAAAAGTTAGAAACTTTATAGCACGTAGAAAAAAGCAAAGTCCATTATAGAGAACTAGTGTTTTAACACGTTCAGAGGGACCCTATCACTCTCAAGAATGATGGAAAAATGAAATCTCGAAACGCACACAAAGTTACTAATATTCCTTCAAAACATTCATAACTGCATTAGTCCACCATCCATCTTCTTGCAAACTCTCCGTAGGGTACAACTTACAGGTCCCCCAGAGCCCATAGCAGGCTAGGCTTCCTTGCATAAACTCACGATTGAATTTAAAACTAGTTTCCCACAATGGAATCGTGTAACGTGTTTTAGGTGTAACTTGTAAGATGCAAAACCATGCAGGAAAACAGATTACTTACGGTTAGTGCCAGTGGCCCAGATGGGTAAGCCAGTGAGCATGTCGGAGATGACGACGTTACCGTCGTTTTGGACCATGAGCATGAAGACGGAGGCACAGGAGATGGAGGATCCGGAAGCCCAGATGCGCTTCTTGTTGTTGTTGGTGATAACGAGGTTGCCGTCTCGCAGGAGGGAGAGGTGGCATGAGCGGCCTTTGGTTCGCGTACGGGAGCTCCAGAGGGGGACGCCGGCGGCCGTGAAGAGTCCGAGGTTGCAGTCGGACTGCATGGTGAGGACGAATTTCTTGCTCTGAGACACCAGCGAGTGAGGGGCCGCCAGGACGTCGAGGCCTCTGTCGGCGCCCACGCCATTATTGTTGTGGCTCACCAGCACGTCCCTTCTGGGCAGGCAGTCTAGCACCTGCCCGCCTCCGCCGCCGCCTCCCGACAAAACCGCAAAGTTGGTCCGCTTGGCCCGAACGTGCGCCGCGCGCTGCATGGGGCCTGCGTGCACGTGCTGCATGGTACCGGTGTGCACATGTGGGCTGTTCCCGTCGCTCCTGTCGTAATTGGGTACTGCAGTGCCGTAAACAGTCGACGGCCGTTTCCGAACGTGCAGAGACGCGCGCTCGGAGCCGCGAGTAACGGCATCCACAGCCGCGTGGGTGCCGTGGTGTGCGTGGTGATCCTTCTCTGCAGCGCTAGTGTTCCCACCATGGTGTGACGACAGCCCCTCTCGCGCGAGGTCGGAGCCCGTGCCGGCGCGATGCAGCACGTTAGCTACGGTACTGTTAGAGTTTCCATGATCTGACGACCACCCCACGTCGTGCGCGTGTTCAGAGGTGCTGGCGCGATGCACGTGCACTTGCAGGGTGTCATTTCTTACGTGCGATCGGCGACAATAATGACATTCCGGGCCCTCGGTGTAATACTCCATCCAGTAATGGCCGCTCATGATGACCGCCCACTCGTACCTCAACTTGAGCGTGACCTTTAACTCCTTCAGCAGCCACTCGAACCGCCTCCGCAGAACCTCTCCCCGCTCGTGCGTCTCCTCCTCCTCTTCGACGCTGGACTTGAAAAGCCGCAGCCGGAGCAGAACCTTCCCCGCGCCGTCACACGCCGTCTCGTGCTCCAGATCGGAGCCCAGTTTATAGGAGTTCTCAGGCGGGATAGATTGGAGGAAGCAGGCAAAGGATTCGTGGATGCAATTGATGACATTCTGTGGGAGTGAAAAAGGCTCTTTTGCGTGAGCTATGGAAGGAGATAGCCCATAACCATGGCTAAACAGCAACATTGTCGTCGTAGCAAAGAAGGCGGCAGTATCAGACAACTTGAGGCTTCCCATATTTGCTGCCGTGAAAGGTCTTACTCACAAACGGTATTACAAAGGGTCTCTTTATAGAAGGGCTCCTTTTTAAAGACACATGAATAGAAACTGTCATCGGGTCATTGAAAAGCCGGAAGGGCTTTGAGTTACATGACAGTCCTCCCAACGCCCAACGCCCACATTTCCTCTCTTGGCGCAGAGTTCTTACGGACGCGGGAAAAACGTAACAAGGAGCTACAAGTTACAACTTCCCACTCTAGATCACACGAGCAAATGCCGTTTTATTCACATATGAAAAATTTACATAGGCGAGCTCTTAAGCAGAGAGCAACGTGATTCCCAACTTCATTGCTCTATCTATTCCGTGAATTAAGTCGGAATCCTGAGAGGGGAAATGTTTTACCTTGCAAGAAAATTGAAACGCTTGCTTAGTTCCCTTGAGGGAACATGCCTAAAACTTCTGGTATAGCCCCAAGTCCACGCTTCATGGATGCCACCATGTTCTCTCCACAAAAGAGAGAGAGAGAGAGAGAGAGAGGGGTGGCGGATTTGTGTGTGTTTTTTAAAGAATTGTGATTACTGCCGTAAGGGTAGGGAATAACGTGTGTATATGAAACCCGTTGGTGTGAGACATACCATGAATACAAGTTCCATATTGCATTATATGGACTCTTGTAAGTTCTTGAGGCTTTGGATTTTGCTATAGATACTTGTTGTTTCGTGATCATTGCATTGTCATAACAAGTTGTTAACCTTCGAATTTGATCTTCGCAATGAAATTGTATAGTACCTAAGGATTTCTTAAGCCTTCTAGATCATTAGGAGAAAATGGGCCCCATTGTCAAAAGAAAAAATCCAACAAGATATTATATTCCACACTATCCTTTGCACCATGCACCAAACTATGAATATTGCTAAAATTCTAAGTGTTATATTTTAATTGGTTTAAGTGTCTTCTTTTAACATGATCTATTATATTGTTTGATGTCTTAGCCACATTGGTTCTTTTGATTTGAAATAAATATAGAAATGAGAACACAAATGTAGCTTTATCCATGATTTAACTTTAGTTTAAGCCTGCTTATAAATACATTACATCCTAGTGTAAGTGAAAAACTAGGGAGTCGTTGATTGCAAAATGTAGTGAAGCGATCATTTTGCAACTAGTAGCTCCCTAGTTTTTTCCTTAGTTACGTAATTATCAACCAAGTTAAACCAAATATGGTTGTACACAAAGTTATTTAAATATGTATTTGTATAACTAAATATGTTTGAAGCCAAATTAGACTTGGCTCACAAAAGACTTTACACTAAAACATGTCAAGCTAAAGTTACAAGATACATTGTGAGATAGAATTAGCTTGTCTAATAGAAAAGAGATATAATAAACCCTAAAACTCTAAAGGATATCCTCAACATGGATGCCTCACAAGTGTACGTGGGGCTCATTTTCTAAGAAGTGCATGTTTTGGGGGGACGAAGATCTACTCATGATAACATACACAACATACGTGGAGTAAATGTAATATCATCCTCCTCGTCCCCAACCTCCACTTTCTCTTATAATATATTTTTAAATATGCAAGCAACTATACTAGAAATGAGTAATATTCCTACCATAAGATACACAATGATATGCACCCATATGTGTATAAAATCAAAATAAACATAAAAATATAAATAAATAAATTTAACTAGAAATAGTAGAAATAAAAACAATTTTACAAACTATACATTGAGAAAATTAGACATGTTTGATGGAGAACATAGAAGATAGCACCATAGAGCTCAACACACTGATAAAAGAACATTTAATAGTAGTTTATGTGCACCTCTAAATTTGTGTTTTCTATCATTGATCCATACTTTCCAAGGGCATCTTGGTCAAATGGACACATCACCTCAAGGCATATATTCAAAGAAGTGTATCAAACCATGGCAAAACATCGACAACTTTTGTGAAATGTACATGGGAGGCACATACTTTAGAAGGCATACAAATTTTGAATAGTATGCTTCTAGGTTTATCCCTAACTACTCCAAGGTGAAAATTTCATTCATTTTCAAGGTGTGATAAATCAATGGAAGGTACCTCCCCCACACAACTTTCTTTAATCTTCCCCGAGTGATATTTGTTTCTTCGTCTTTACACCACTACTTCCACCACAAACGCGTCTTGTAATATTCCTGTTGAAAAATATTACGTACACGCATGAGTCTCATGCAATGACTATGCCGGCATTGAATATACGGACGGTGCAATTGTACAATATCCATTGGCATAAACAAGACCAAAGTCAATGAAACCCGCATATTTTCGTGTGAACCTCCTCTTGGAAGGAGGTCAAGAAGAAATTGAGAAGATTTATGGCAATTTTTTTTTAATCCTTCTTTTCCCCCCAGCCCCGAAGGCTGTGTTGGAGGAGGGGGAGTAAGGTGCAGGTACGTAAGCCTTACTAGAGGCCATGGGGGGAGAAGGGCCATGCAGTTGGCCGCGTTGGAGAGAGGAGGTACCTCTCCCTACCCTATAAATGCCCCCTCTATGGGGTGAGTAAGGGAGGGAGAGAAGAAGCTGAGCCGTGACGTCGCCAGTCTGAGGAGGAGTTGTGAGGAGGGTCGTGACGCCGCCAGCTGCCAAGATCCGCCACCGCCAATAATCCGCCATCTGCTGCCACCGATTGGAAGTCTGCGCCAGTTGTCGCCTGAAACAATATGCCGCCAGCTCCAATATCCACCGCCTTTCTCTTCGTCCACGTGGTTCTCCACGATTCCCAGATGCTCTCAGAAGCTTCTTGGGAAGCTTCTAAGGGCCCTTAGGAAGCCCCCCTTGCTGTGAGCTTTCTCAAGCCCTTTTCTAGTGGTTTTTATACCCACCCCTCCCCCCCCCCCCCCCCCCCCCCCCCGGGATTTAAGCCCTTTCCAAGCTTGCTTTACATCCCTTTCCCCTTGGAATTTAAGCCCTTTTCCCCTTGCCCCCAAAAACCCACCTTAGGCCGGGTTTTAAAGACCCTTCCCGTGGCCCACTTCAAGCAACCCTTCCCATGGGGTTCCACTAAAGCCATATAAGCTCACCCTACCCTAAGGTTTAAAGCAACCCTTCCCGTGGAGTTCCATCCAAGTCGTTTTTTAAAACCCTTCTTGTGGATCTACAATAGCCAAAGATTAAAACCCCTTTTTCATTCCACAAAGCCCATTTAAAGCTCCCTTCCTTGGGCTTTCATAGGCCTTATCAAGTGGGTTTTATTACCCCCGGGTTTTTAAGCACTTTTTTTTCCCCCCTTTGCATCCTCGTCAATTAAGCCTTTTCCTCCCCTTGCATTTCACAAAAGCCATTTTTAAACCCTTCCGTGGATTTCCCCCACACAAGTTCTTTAAAGGATCCTATGGCATTCCCACACAAGTTCATTTAGAACCCTGGTTTTCTTTTAAAGCCTTCCATTATAAGTCTTTTAAATCCATTCCCTATTGAGATATCGAGCTTCACTCGTGATATGCTAGGGTGATCGTTGTGCATTTATGTCACCGACTTGTTAGCTGTAGATGTGGTTGGTACACCGCCCATGAATAATAGCTAGATGACAGCTATCCTTATCTACTCTAGTTCGTGGCTTAGTTAGTATGCCACCTTAGTTAGTTAAGTTTGGTTTGAGACCCATATATAGGGTTCTTCGATTTCTATGTACTTGAGTTCTTTCTGGCTTACACAACTAAGAAGAGGAAAACTGTTTTCAGCCTCCACCCTTGTGTGTATTCCCCCATTGTGCAAGCAAGAAAGCTACAAGTGAGACTCCTTCCTTCTCTCCCACAATCTTGACATGGTATCAGAGCCTTGTTCGTGGTAAGGAGCTCAAGAAAGCAAACCAAGTTCGCGGTGTTCTGGTAAGAGGACCAGTGTTGCTTTCATTTTTCTATTTTGGGAGAAAATCTCTGCAGGTAGCACAGCCGGAAAGTGCAAGAGTGCATTGTCTCAGATTGAGACACCCTTCGCGGTGTAGCAAGAGGGCAGTATATGCTGCGGGATGGGGCTTTAGCCCTCGGTTGCTCTGTTTTTTTTATTTGAGGCCATTTCGGGGCGTGTTTTGGAGGCGGAAGTCTTCTGCACGCACTCAGGAAAAGGCCTTGTTTTATGCTATGCGACCACTGTTCTATAGGTCGGTGAAAAGTTACCACAGAAATTGCATCGTATGCTTGTGTGCAGAGACATTGGGAGTTACAGAATCATCCTTGGTTCCTGTTTATGCAAAATCGTCACTAGGAAGTGACTGTGTGGTCAAATACCACTTTCGCCAGTTTTGCAGATTTGCCCTTGTGAGGGTGAAACTGTGTTTTTTGCAGTGACAGAATTTTTTGCAGTGTTCTGTAATGGCGTCTGATTCTCTTTCACAAATTGTAACTGAAAAGCTTGACAAGAACAGCTTCCAAGCATGGAAGTTTAGAATGACGAATTTCCTTATGGGAAAAGGATATTGGGAATTTGTTGCAGGAAATGAAGAAGAACCAGTTCTTCCTGATGTTCCCAATCAACAGCAAATGCAGGCATTTAAAGAATGGCATGAGAGAGCAAGGAAAGTTATGTACTGGCTGTCTATCAGTATTTCAGACTCTATGATTGTGCATATTCAGGATGCAAGTACGGCAAAGGAGGCATGGGATACTTTATCAAAAATGTATAGCACAAATACGCAAGCCAGGAAAATGCAGCTCAAGCAAGAGTTGCATAATGTGCAAAGAGAAAGTATGAGCATCAATGACTACCACATGAAGGTGAAGAAGATTGCAGATGCACTTGCTTCCATTGGGTCGCCAGTGGAAGATGATGATTTAGTTTCTGTGACCTTGAATGGTCTAGGAAAGGATTATGCACAGTTTCAGACATCCATTTCAGTTCATGAAAGATTTCTTGATTTTGAGGAGTTGATTGCTCTTCTAATTTCTGAGGAGCAGAGAAATGGTGGTGCATCTTCTTCAGGAGGAACTTCAAAAGAAACTGTCTTCTACTCAAATGCTGGAAGAGGTAGAGGTAGAGGTAGAGGAGGCCGATCTGGAGGCCGTGGTAGAAATTAGAATATGTAGCAGACTCAAGAAAACCAGTCCTATGGAGGAGGACATGGTAACTCTAGAGGCAGGGGGAGCCAAAGAGGTCGTGGTGGATGGCAAAGAGGCCAAAATGCAAATAGCAATATTGAATGCTACTACTGTGGTAAAATGGGTCATATAGCTAAAGACTACTATAAAAAGCAGAATGACATCATGAATGGGAAATTGCAACAAGGAAATTATGCATCTTCTAGTAGACAGGGTGATGACAAAAATGAGTATTTGTTTATGGTGCAACACATGAACAATTCTGTGACAAGTGTAGAAGAAAGCAACAAAGTGTGGTATGTTGACTCAAGTGCATCAAACCACATGACAGGTCATGCAGAATGGATGCAAGATGCAAGAAAAATGAAAAAACCAAGATTTGTGGAGACTGGTGATGATACTGCACATCCTATTGTGCAGATTGAAAAAATTCCTTTGTCTATGCATGATGGGAAAAAGAAATACCTGTCAGATGTATTTCATGTCCCGAATATCACCAAGAATCTGGTTACTGTTGGTCAAATGGTTGAGCAGGGCTTGCAGGTCAGATTTAATCCTCATGGATGCTTTATTGAGGATATAAAAAATAAAGGTCGATTGATAGCAAAAGGAAAGAAGAAGGGCAGAATGTTTACATTGGATGCAGACATGCCTGAATTGAGTGCAACAATGTTTGCACATGGGACCGGTGTAGTTGTAGATATTGATATCTAGCATAAACGCATTGGTCATGTTAATATACAGCGACTTAAATCAATGCAGGCCCAAAATATTATTGCAGGATTGCCTAAATTCAAGGTTGCAGAAATGCATAAGGTATGTGAAGCCTGTCAGTTTGGAAAACAGGCAAGGAAACCATTTCCTAGACATGTTCAAGAGAGTAAGAAGCCATTGGAATTAATCCACTCTGATGTGTGGACTACTAAAGCTGCATCTTTTGGAGGCTGTCATTATTTTGTCACTTTTATTGATGACTATAGCAAAAAAATTTGGGTGTATTTTATAAAAAAGAAAAGTGAAGTTTTTGGGCATTTCAAAACTCTTAAAGCTATGGTTGAAAAAGAAACAGGCCTGCAAATAAAATGCCTAAGGTCAGATGGAGGGGGAGAGTACCTCTCAAATGAGTTTGCAAGGTTCCTGCAGGAGCATGGCATAAAGCAGCAATATTCATGCAGTCATACCCCACAACAAAATGGAATTGCAAAAAGAAAAAACAGGCATATTGGAGAGGTATCTTGTGCCATGCTCAACGAAAAAGACTTGCCAAATTTTTATTGGGCTGAGGCAGTTGCTACAGCAGTCTACATAATGAACAGGACTCCCACTGCAGCAATACATGGGATGACTCTAGAGGAGAGGTATACTGGTAGGAAACCAGATATTTCTCATTTGAAAATTTTTGGTTGCATTGCCTATGTTCATATGCCAGATGAGTTGAGATCCAAGTTGGATCAAAAAGCTGAGAAGTGCATCTTTATTGGTTACTCTTTGCAGTAGAAAGGGTATAGATGCTATAACCCTTCTACTCATAAGTTTATAGTGAGCAGAGATGTTGTTTCTGATGAGATGAGTAGCTGGTATAAACCAGGAAATGTGATTGATAATGTAGATGCACAAAATGGTAATGCTGCACAAAATTCACAGCAGCAGCCACAAGATATTAGTGGACCTTGAGCGTCCTCTAGCAGTGGTTCACATTCTTCGCCATGGACAGGCAGATTGAGATCAGGAGAATCTTCTCAAAGCAATGCAGATAGTGGTATGCAGGTATCACGAAAAGGAAAAGAGAAGGTAGATCAGCCCATGTTTGATGTGAATGTAGGTCACTCTTATGTGGATGGTGAATCCAGTGGCTCAAAACAGAGCATTGATGATGAGTTGGGTATTCCTTCTATTGTTACACCTGGAGTAAGGAAGACCAGGGATGTTTTGAGAGCACCTGGGAGTGAACCTACTTTGCGCAGGTCTACGAGAGCTAGGTATCCTGTGGATAGGCTGAAATATGATGGATTTACAGCCATTCACTATGCATATATGGTCAAAGTGATACAGGAACCAGAACCCACTTCTTTTGAGCAAGCCATGGGAAAAGAAAAATGGGAGAAAGCCATGGATGAAGAAATGGATGCCTTGGAAGCAAATGCTACATGGGAGTTGGTGCCTTTGCCTAAAGATCAGAATGCAATTGGCTGTAAGTGGGTTTATAAGGTGAAGCACAACGTAGATGGTTCTGTGAGCAGATACAAGGCAAGATTAGTAGTCAAGGGCTATGCACAAACATATGGCATTGACTATGAAGAAACATTCAGTCCGGTTGGAAGGATGGCAACCATAAGAGCAGTCATTGCTATGGCTGCATCAAAGGAATGGTCTTTACATCAGATGGATGTAAAGAATGCCTTCTTGCATGGTGATTTACAAGAAGAGGTCTATATGGAGCAGCCACCAGGTTATGTGCATGCTGTTCATCCTGAGTTTGTTTGCAGGTTGAAGAAAGCCTTGTATGGCTTGAAGCAAGCACCTAGAGCATGGTCTGACAAGATAGGACAATATCTTGTCACTATTGGCTTTCAAATTTCCAAGGCAAATTTCTCACTTTATGTGAGAAAAACGGAGAAAGGTATCATGCTACTTGTCATTTATGTTGATGATTTGATTATGACAGGTGACAGTGATGAAGATATCCTTCATGTGAAAATGCTATTGAAGCAGAAGTTTGAGATGAAGGATTTGGGAGAGCTGTGTTATTTCTTGGGCATTGAGGTGATTAGATCACCAAGTGGGATACAGGTCTTGCAGAGACAATATGGATTGGACATGCTATCCAAATATGGGATGACAGGCTGTAAGCCTATTTCAATTCCTTTGGAGCAGAATGTGAAGCTGAGTGCAGATGCAGGTGAGCTTTTGGAAGACCCTACTATGTACAGACGCATAGTAGGAAGTTTGATTTATATGACTATTACCAGACCAGATTTGAGCTATGCTGTTGGATTGGTAAGTCAGTTTATGTAGGCTCCAAGGAAACCACATTTGGATGCGGCTAGACGCATACTTAGGTATGTAAAGTCCACATTGCAGTATGGACTACTTTATGAGACTGGGGTTCAGATACAGTTGCATGGATACACTAATGCTGATTGGGCTGATAGTATTTCTGATAGACGATCTACCAATGGATATGTGTTCTCTTTTGGGAGTGCTGCACTCACTTGGAGCAGCAAGAAATAGCCTATAGTTGCCTTGTTGAGCACAGAGGCTGAGTACAGGGGTGCAGCAATGGTTGCATGTGAGGTAGCTTGGTTGCATAAGCTACTTTATGATATACATCAGCCTACAGATGGGCCAGTTGTCATTTATTGTGACAACATGAGTAGTATAAACTTGGCAAATAACCCAATCTATCATGCTAGAACAAAGCACATTGAGGTGCATTATCACTATGCGCGGGAGAGGGTTTTACTAGGTCTTATTGATCTAGTTTATGTCAGCACAGAGGATCAGGTAGCTGACATATTTACAAAGGCATTGGGCGCAGACAAGCTGCGCAAGTTCAGAGACCTCCTTGGTGTGCAGGAATTGGGATTGAGCTCGAGGGGGAGTGTTGAGATATCGAGCTCCACTCGTGATATGCCAGGGTGACTGTTGTGCATTTATGCCACCTTAGTTAGTTGAGTTTGGTTTGAGACCCATATATAGGATTCTTCTATTTCTATGTACTTGAGTTCTTTCTGACTTACACAACTAAGAAGAGGAAAATTGTTTTCAGCCTCCACCCGTGTGTGTATTCCCCCATTATGCAAGCAAGAAAGCTACAAGTGAGACTCCTTCCTTCTCTCCCACAATCTTGGCATTCCGTACTTCGAGGAGGCAACCTATAAGGCTTTCTAAAGCCCGATTCCAAAAGACGGTGAGATCGGTCAAGGAAGCCAAATCTCAAAAGGGAGTTTCGTGTGCGAGGGAGATGGGCCAAGATCTTAAGTCTGCGGCCAAGGCAAGAAGGTCTAATACGCAATGGCTCCTAAAAAGGCACAAGGCGCAACCGCAAGAGGATCATCTCCTAACATCCATGTGGACATTTCACCGAATCCACAAGTCCAGGTTTTCTTCCTATTTATTATTTACATCGCAATATTGTAATTATGCATGGTTAATTCACGAAAGTAAGATACACTTTTATGAATGAAAAACATTGGCTATCTTAGGGAAAATAACTCACAATCAAAGAATCGGTCATTTGTATTTTTCAAAGGAACAAATGAAAGAAGGACATAAGACATCTATCCATTCTTAGCAAATTGTTTATAGGCATTGCAAAGTAATGAAATTAGATCAACTAATGATCATCTTTACAAAGTCGAATTTATTGTTGTACACTTCGATTATGCATGGAAAGTATAAATCGCATGTCGCATTATTAGACATCTTTTCTTCGCAATGATTCGTTAAAGAAAGTTGCTAATAACCCTAGGAATTTGCAAGGCATGGAAATGATTCTAGGGCTGCATTGTTCGTTTTAAACATAAAACCCTAAAGCTTAGTAGCATGAATCTTGATTGCATGTTATAGAAGGATCATTAGGAATTATGCCATAACTTAACATATGCTTTGATCTTAACCAAAAAAGTTAGGGTTTGTAAATCTACTCATACTTAGGCAATGAATCATGTGATTACGAAAATGGTATCGTAAATATATTCAAGAATAGACAAGTAAATTGGTTTAACCTAAACAGCTAAAATGTGAGGGACTCGCTTAGGAATGGTTAAATCGATGCAATACATCCCAAAGTGCTAACAAGGGTAGCATGTTGAGGACGTGACCTAGTCGCACTTATTGCCAAGTTGAAACTCTCATACCTTAAAAACCTATCCACATTCATGGAATGCAAGGACAATAGGGCATGCTTGCGAGAAACGATCTAGGGTTTCTACCCTAAGGATCGCTCGCTAAAAAGATGAAACTCGGTTTGAATTTAGAACCCTAGGACCGACAATGTCGGCCTAGTGCAATCAGGAACGGATTGTTATGAAGAAAACCTAACCCTGTTTCCTATCTAATCATGATTTTATGATTAGAAGACGCCATTCGATGGGTAAAATAGTCCCATGGGTTTTGATGCGACACTTGTGCAACAAGTTGCAGAGTCACATGATCTTGTGATTTGATCACAAGGGAATGGCCAATTCCTTGGAATGAGATTGGCAGATTCTTGCGCAAGTTTTTCTTGCAAGAGGATGAATAGTCATCCTGACATAGCACATTTCTTGGGAAAAGAACCAAGATAAGGGGATTAGATAATTGCTTGGAAGCAAAAGACCAACCAATAAATTGGAATAACATATTTACTACTAACAGAACTTAAGGTATTGGTTAAGTTGGGTTAATAGGGTACGGCCCTAACCCAAGGATATAAGGGTTAACAAACAAACCCTTGGGAATCTTGCATTTGGAAAGAATGCTGAATGCAGTTGATCCCGGATTGAATGCTGAATGCATTCAGAAAGAAGGATTCACTCCTTAGCAATTGGCAAAAAATAACAACCACTGGAAATGATTGTGCTTGTAACAGTTTAGAGAGCACTGTTTTCTTTGTTTGTTCAAGGAATTAAAGGATGAAAAGATATCTAATGCTTCAGGTTGAAGGCTTGAAGAAATAGACATCCTCAAATACCCCTGATTGCCTGCCTGACCCTAACCAAGGGGGTTGTTAACCGCGTCAGGAAGGTGGACCAAACCCGTCGCGAGAGGTCTCTCCCTTGAGCACTACTTGGAGCAGGAGGATGCTTGGGTGCCAAGGGGGCTCTGGCCGTAAATCCCTCGCCTTTCGGGCCCTGCACAAGAGGCCAACGTGACTCGGGATTGGATCTCGAAGCCCGCATACTAGTCTACAGGCGGAGTCTTGGATTAGTAATCCCTGTGGATTACTGGATAGCCTTCAGGAAGATTATGGATAAGCCTATGGGCTGGATTTTATAAATGTATTCCAAAGATAAATATGATAAGATGTTGAAAAGGAGCTTGTTTGACATTGATTTTCTATGTCAAGTGCTATGAGTACGTGAAGGAACCAGTGCCTAACGAACTAATTAAGGAACCTGTTTGATGCATGTCCAACTAAATGTGGTAGGTAATTAGATAACTAAAACAACTTGAGGAAAGTTCGATGGATGTGGCCATGGGTCCATCCTTCGGATGGGTGGTCCTGGTTGGTCGGAAACTTTTCTCAATTATGATGGATAGCAAGAAGATCGTTTCAAAGGAAATGAATAGCAAGGGCGCTGACCTAGAGTTTAAGTTATAATAATCTCGATTTACGTTGTTTCAAGGGAACGGAATGGGGCTATACCTTATGGCAGAGAGGTTGAGCTTTGCATCCCTCTCGTTTTCCATTCTCCTTGAACCAAGTGCAGTATAAATCCGCTTTGGCCCTGGCATTTCTGCGTAAAGTAGTTCGCTTGGGGTTCAACGCTAGTTGCCGTTTAGGAAATGACCATTAGGGGAAACCCTGATTCAGGTTGGTTCTAAGTGGAAACGGCCAGAATAATTCCATTACGTGGCAGGCGCGAAAAGTCTTGGATCGCAAACCCCGTAACATTCCATGGGAGTGCTGGGTGGAGCTTTCTAGATCTCCTTTCCGATGGACTGCTAAGACGTGTCATGAAGAGAACAGGTGGACACGTTACAGTTGGTATCAGAGCAAACCAACGAAGGATTTATTTTTAAGAAATCTTAATAAGAAGAAGTAAAGCAAATGTTGCTGTTCTGAACATTTCCTTACTTTTGATGCTGTCTTTAGAATTATGAAGCATGGAACAGGTTCTTAGTGTTCCGAATCATGTATATGACCGCGATGCATTCCCCGGATTATCGACAAAGGGTTGAGATGATGAACATCCTAGATCGTATTTATAATCCATCGCCTTTGTACATGGAACGAAGATGGACGAGTGATTTAGGAATCTACTATATAGCTTCCAACTGATTTGCATACCTTCAAACCAACCTAAAGAGGATCAACTGGTTGAAAGACCTGAAGATCGTGAAGCTGTTCATTTTTGTGGAGGCTCACGTAAACTCAATTTTACATATTCAAGGTTAGAGGGTTGATGTGAACTCATATGTATATGAGAAATTGACCCGTGTAATCCCCGCCGACAGGATCAAGGTGTTGGGACGCTATGAGAAGAATGGGTTCCAAAGGAAAGGATACCCTAACCTTCCAATGACTTACCGATTCCTGAAGATCCATGACCCGAAACCATACTATTATCCAATTCCCGTAGATAAATGTAATACAATATTATTCTCCCCAAATTAAATGTAATAGTTGCCTTATCATCTTAGGAAATGTGGTACTCCAAAAGGGCTAGACCCATGTAAATGGAATAAGACTTCTTTTTATCAATGTATGTTTTGTCTATGAGAATTGATAAAAAGTTAAGTGGCTATATTGCTTGATTGATAGCTAAAATGGAGATGAAATATAAATCAT
Organism: Lygodium microphyllum; assembly: GCF_053477565.2. Taxonomy (NCBI): domain Eukaryota; kingdom Viridiplantae; phylum Streptophyta; class Polypodiopsida; order Schizaeales; family Lygodiaceae; genus Lygodium; species Lygodium microphyllum. The sequence continues at coordinate 14,713,937 of NC_141153.1, read as the reverse complement.
AACAATTAACGAGTAATAACATTAAGAAACCTTTATCTAGGCACAACCCCAGGTACAGATTCCCAGTTCACCCCCTACATCAAGTACTGCCGTAATCCAGGAGAAGAAGTTTCTTCTCAAGCAGATTAAGCCGCCTAAATTTGACGAGAAAGGCAGGTCTGTCCAAGCGGATGCTGAAATTTGGATAGAATCCATGGAAGATTACTTTGAAGCAGTCGGTACTGCACCCGCCAACCAGGCTATGCTCGCCAAGTTGAAGCTCACCGACGAAACCAGGCTTTGGTGGAAGCAATGGTGCAGAGATCAAGGGATCGTGGAAGGATCCGTTACCTAGGAAAAGCTGAAGAAAGCAGTGCAAGGAAGATACTTACCACATGTGTATCGCACGCATAAAATGAATGAGTTCTACGAGCTGAAATAGCTGGGACTCACTCTTGACGTATACTACTCTAAATTCATCTCACTTCTTAAGTATGCGGCACAGATGGACATGACACAGCAGGTGTCAAAATTTTGTGCTGGTTTAAATCCACTAGTGAATACCTGTCTCGAATCTATGTGCCCATCAGATCTTCAGGACACACTCATTCGAGCTGCGCCTATAATTCAGGAGGTGCAGGCTAGGCCAAGAAGTAACAAAACTTGGTCTTATAATGATCCGAATAGAGGAGCATTTAGGCCTCAAATGAAGAGAGTTCAAGGTCAAAATCAGGGACAAAGAAAGAAAGCAAGGACTAATAATGACAACAACTTTGTCCCTACCCAAAGCAATGGCCAAAACCTCTGTTGTTTCCACTGCAATGAGCTCGATCATTTCAAGAGGCAATGTCCCAAGCTTGGAGGAGGACATCGCCAAGCACCTTTCCAAGGAACTTGCCGTGGCCAGGGAGCCACTACTCGAGGCAGAGGAAGAATCGCCTGTGTTGCCAACAGGGAAATGTGTGAAGAAGAAGATTCAACCATGGAAGCAGAATTTGAAAGGGCGACAGTCCATGCCGCTCTACACAAGAAAGGCCCGAATCGCCAGTTCTCAGTGATTCAGACACCATCGAATTATCGAGGTAAAGGTTTCAAGACCTTGATTGATTGTGGTAGTATACATTCCTTTATCTCACCAACTTGTGTAAGAAGATTAGGAATAGCCACAGTAGAAGCACCTACCTTGCTTGTGGAATTAGCAAATGGTCGTGAGGTCACTTGTACCAGGCAAACTGCTAAGTGGAATTCTTTTTGGGAGGAAAGACAACTTTGGTCAAATTCAAAGTCATGAACCTAGGTATCCATGAGTGTTTACTCAGTATGGATTGGCTTAAACCGAATTACGGCCACATTCATTGTGGAAAGGGCCAAATTTCATTTCGAAACTCTAAAGGGGAATTGGTCGCAACTCAAGGAGAGGCTGGAAAGCCAAAAATTCAATTGGCCAAAGCATCTCGGATTATAAAGGGAGTTAAAAAGGGACTACCTATCTACTTGATTAAGCTCAACAAGTTAGATCAGAAGCAGGAGTCTAGTGAAGAACCTTCATGGCTAAAGGAATACGCGGACGTATTTCCTAAAGAGTTGACAGAGCTCCCGCCTCAAAGAGAACTTGACCATGAGATCAAGCTAGTGCCAAGAGCTGTGCCAATTGCGAAGAGACCTTATAGAATGTCCATCTCGGAAGCTATTGAGCTGAAGGAACAACTCAAGCAACTGCTAGATCAGGGCTACATCCGTCCAAGCAGTTCAACATGGGGAGCTCCAGTACTGTTCTAGAAAAAGAAAGATGGAATGCTTCGACTGTGTATTGATTATTACAGAGGGTTGAATCAATCAACTGTCAAGAACAAGTACCCTAGTCCTAGAATAGATGAGCTTCTTGATCGTCTTCAGGGTGCGAATATATTCTCCAAGATTGATCTCAGGTCTGGTTACTATCAGATAAGGATCAAGGAAGAAGATATCCCAAAGACGGCCTTCAACACAAGATATGGACACTTTGAGTTTCTAGTTATGTCATTCGGGCTTACAAATGCGCCTACCACCTTCAATAGGTTAATGCATGATATCTTTAGGCTATATCTTGATGACTTCATTCTCGTCTTCTTCGACGACACTTTAGTCTATTCCAAACAGGAGGAAGATCATGAACCCCAACTTCAGATTGTCCTTAAGACAATGAGGTCACACAAGCTGTATGCCAAGATGAAGAAATGTGCATTCTTCAAACGTCAGATTGAATATCTGGGATTCATTGTATGAGCAGAAGGAATCTCAGTGGATCCGGCCAAAGTCAGAGATGTTCTAGAATGGCCAATACTAACAACTGTCAAAGAAATACGTAGTTTTCTTGGATTGACAGGATGGTATAGGGTCTTCATAAAAAACTATGCTTTGATTGCAACACCTCTGACAGACTTACTGAAGAAGCAAACATCCATTACATGGTCAACTACCGAACAAACCAGCTTTGAGAGATTGAAGAAAAGTTTGGTATCAACACCTATCCTAAGACTTCCAAACCTTAGTAAGGATTTCGAGATAGTAACTGATGCTAGAATGCTTGCCTTAGGATGTGTGCTCATGTAGGAAGGTCACCTTGTAGCTTACTCTTCAAGGAAACTAAAGAGCCATGAGAAGAATTATGCTACCCATGATCTAGAACTGTTAGATGTCATCCATGCTCTAAAGCTTTGGAGACACTACCTGTTGGGTAACAAGTTTACTCTAGTGACTGATCATAAAAGTCTCAAGTGGATCTTTACCTAGAACGAGCTCAACATGAGGCAACGTCGGTGGATTGAAGTGTTGGAGGAGTATGACTTTGAAATCAAGTATCGACCGGGAAAGGAGAATGTAGTTGTAGATGCACTCGGTCGCAAGGCATTCCTTAACTCATTAATCTTGTAAAATCCATCAATAGCTAGATCCCTAGCCACAAAGGTGTCCATGCTAAACAACCCAATACTTGAGCTAGCTAGAGAGGAAGCATGCCATGATCCATCCTATCAAAAGATGCTAAGTGAGATCCCTATCAAGGTCCAGAACTAAAAGCTACAGGCTAAGTATCATGAATTCTCTATTAATAGTGGACTTGTCTACTATAGAATGAGAGTATGTATACCGGCAAGCCAATCACTTAAGCAAAAGATATTGTGGGAAGCTCATGATTCCCCTTTCTCAGGACATCCTGGCTACGCCAAGACTCTCAATGCATTAGGAAGAGCTACTATTGGGAGAGACTTAAAGGTGACGTTCTCAAATATGTCACTGAGTGTTTGTCTTGTCAACGTATCAAAGCCAAACATGTCAAGATGCCAAGGAAGTTGCAATCACTTGACGTTCCATAAATGAAATGGGAATTCATCAGTATGGACTTTGTTGTTGGCCTACCCCAAGTTCAGGAAGGATACAATTCCATCATGGTTGTGGTTGACATGCTTACTAAGGTTGCACACCTTATTCCAGTAAATACAAACTATAAAGGCTCATACATTGCAAGGTTGTTTATCAAGGAGATATTCAAGCTACATGGGTCACCCAAAAGAATCATTACTGATCGCGATTCTCTCTTCACATCACACTTCTGGAGAGCTATCTTTGAAGCTGTTGGGACTCAATTCTGTTTTAGTACAGCTTACCATCCCCAAACTAATGGCCAAACAGAGTGAGTCAATCAAGTCATTGAGGATATGCTAAGGGCACACTGCTGTCATGAACCAAAAAGGTGGATTCAATACTTGCCTTTGGTTGAATTTGCCTACAATGCTTCTTACCAACAAAGCATTCAGATGACCCATTTTCAAGCATTGTATGGTCATGACTGTCGAAGTCCCCTAAACTTATCAGATCCAACCTTGAGAGTTGAAGCTTCAAGGTGGATGTTGGAAGAGATGGATGACCAAGTAAAGTCAATAAGACAGGACATCTAAGCCGCCAAGGATAGATAGAAGGCATACGCGGATTTGAAGCGTCAATATAGAATCTTTGAGGAAGGAGACACGGTCTTCAATCGTGTACGCCCAAAGAAGAGTTCCCTATCCTTAGGAGATTGCAAGAAGCTAAGTCCAAGGTATTGTGGACCATACAAGATCCTTAAGTGCCTAGGATCTAATGCTTATAGACTACAACTCCCCGAGAACCTAAAGGTTCATAATGTATTCCATATCAGCCTATTGAAGAAATATGCACCTAATCCTAACCATATACTCGATGACCAACAAGTTGTAATGCTAGTCAAGGAGTCCTTGAACTACGGCCTGACAGGATCTTAGATGTTAGGGAGAGACAACTGAGATCTAGAACCTTGAGAGAATGCCTCGTCTAGTGGAAAGATTATCCTGAGAAGGATGCCACTTGGATAGATGAAGGCACTCTTAACCATCAATATCCCCAGTTTATCTCGAGATGAGGACATCTCGATTCCTCCAAGGGGGAAAGAATGTAATATTCTTGCTAAAAAATATTACGTACACGTGTGAGTCTCATGCAATGACGATGCCGGCATTGAATATACAGATGGTGCAATTGTACAATCTCCATTGGCATAAACGAGACCAAAGTCAATGAAACCCACATATTTTCGTGTGAACCTCCTCTTGGGAGGAGGTCAAGAGGAAATTGAGAAGATTTGTGGCAAAAAAAATTTAATCCTTCTTTTCCCCCAGCTGAAGGCTGTGCTGGAGGAGGGGGAGTAAGGCGTGGGTACGTAAGCCTTGCTAGAGGTCATGGGGGGAGAAGGGCTATGCAGTTGGCCGTGTGGGAGAGAGGAGGTACCTCTCCCTACCCTATAAATACCCCCTCTATAGGGTGAGTAAGGGAGGGAGAGAAGAAGTTGAGCCATGATGCCGCCAGTCTGAGGAGTCATGAGGAGGGTCGTGACGCTGCCAGCTACCAAGATCCGCCACCGCCAATAATCTGCCATCTGTTGCCGATTGGAAGTTTGCGCCAGTTGCCGCCTGAAATAGTATGCCACCAGCTGCCATATCCACCACCTCCCTCTTCATCCACATGGTTCTCCATGATTCCTAGAAGCTCTCAGAAGCTTCTTGGGAAGCTTCTAAGGGCCCTTAGGAAGCCCCCCTTCTTGTGAGCTTTCTCAAGCCCTTCTCTAGTGGTTTTTATACCCCCCCCCCCTCCCCCCCTAGGATTTAAGCCCTTTCCAAGCTTGCTTTACACCCCTTTCCCCTTGGAATTTAAGCCCTTTTTCCCTTGCCCCCAAAAACCCACCTTAGGCCGGGTTTTAAAGACCCTTCTCGTGGTCCACTTAAAGCAACCCTTCCTGTGGGGTTCCGCTAAAGCCTGATAAGCTCACCCTGCCCTGAGGTTTAAAGCAACCCTTCCCGTGGAGTTCCATCCAAGTCATTTTTTTTAACCCTTCTTGTGGATCCGCAATAGCCAAAGATTAAAACCCCTTTTTCATTCCACAAAGCCCATTTAAAGCTCCCTTCCTTGGGCTTTCATAGGCCTTATCAAGCGGGTTTTATTACCCTTGGGTTTTTAAGCACTTTTATTTCCCCCTTGCATCCTCGTGAATTAAGCATTTTCCTCCCCTTGCATTCCACAAAAGCCATTTTTAAACCCTTCTGTGGATTTCCCCCACACAAGTTCTTTAAAGGCTCCTGTGGCATTCCCACACAAGTTCATTTAGAACCTTGGTTTCGTTTTAAAGACTTCCATTACAAGTCTTTTGAATCCATTCCTTACTTCGAGGAGGCAGCTTATAAGGCCTTCTAAAGCCCGAATTCGAAAGACAGTGAAATTGGTCAAGGAAGCCGAATCTCAAAAGGGAGTTTCGTGTGCGAGGGAGACGGGCCAGGACCTTAAGTCTGCGGCCAAGGCAAGAAGGTCGAATACGCGATGGCTCCTAAAAAGGCACAAGGCACAACCGCAAGAGGATCATCTCCTAACATCCATGTGGACATTTCATCGAATCCACAAGTCCAGGTTTTCTTCCTATTTTTGATTTACGTTGGAATATCGTAATTATGCATGGTTAATTCACGAAAGTAAGATGCACTTTTACGAATGAAAAACATTGGCTATCTTAGGGAAAATAACTCACAATCAAAGAATCGATCATTTGTATTTTTCAAAGGAACGAATGAAAGAAGGACATAAGACATTTATGCATTCTTAGCAAATTGTTTATAGGCATTGCAAAGTAATGAAATTAGATCAACTAATGATCATCTTTACAAAGTCGAATTTATTGTTGTACACTTCGATTATGCATGGAAAGTATAAATCGCATGTCGCATTATTAGACATCTTTTCTTCGCAATGATTCGTTAAAGAAAGTTGCTAATAACCCTAGGAATTTGCAAGGCATGGAAATGATTCTAGGGCTGCATGGTTCATTTTAAACATAAAACCCTAAAGCTTAGTAGCATGAAACTTGATTGCATGTTATAGAAGGATCATTAGGAATTATGCCATAACTTAACATATGCTTTGATCTTAACCAAAAAAGTTAGGGTTTGTAAATCTACTCATACTTAGGCAATGAATCATGTGATTACGAAAATGGTATCGTAAATATCTTCAAGAATAGACAAGTAAATTGGTTTAACCTAAACACCTAAAATGCGAGGGACTCGCTTAGGAATGGTTAAATCGATGCAATACATCCCAAAGTGCTAACTAGGGTAGCATGTTGAGGACATGACCTAGTCGCACTTATTACCAAGTTGAAACTCTCAAACCCTAAAAACCTGTCCACATTCATGGAATGCAAGGACAACAGGACATACTTGCGAGAAACGATCTAGGGTTTCTACCCTAAGGATCGCTCGCTAAAAAGATGAAACTCGGTTTGAATTTGGAACCCTAGGAATGACAATGTCGGTCTAGTGCAATCAGGAACGGATTGTTATGAAGACACCCTAACCCTGTTTCCTATCTAATCATGATTTCATGATTAGAAGACGCCATTCGATGGGTAAAATAGTCCCATGGGTTGTGATGCGACACTTGTGCAAGAAGTTGCAGAGTCGCATGATCTTATGATTTGATCACAAGGGAATGGCCAATTCCTCGGAAAGATTGGTAGATTCTTGCGTAAGTTTTTCTTGCAAGAGGATGAGTAGTCATCCTGACATAGCACCTTTCTTGGGATAAGAACCAAGATAAGGGGATTAGATAATTGCTTGGAAGCAAAAGACCAACCAGTAAATTGGAATAACATATTTACTACTAATAGAACTTAAGGTATTGGTTAAGTTGGGTTAATAGGGTACGACCCTAACCCAAGGATATAAGGGTTAACAAACAAACCCTTGGGAATCTTGCCAAGTCGCAATTGATCCCGGATTGAATGCTGAATGCATTCAGAAAGAAGGATTCACTCCTTAGCAATTGGCAAAAAATAATGACCACTGGAAATGATTGTGCTTGTAACAGTTTAGAGAGCAATGTTTTCTTTGTTTGTTCAAGGAATTAAAGGATGAAAAGATATCTAATGCTTCAGGTTGAAGGCTTGAAGGAATAGACAGCCTCAGTTACCCCTGACTACCTGCCTGACCCTAACCAAGGGGGTTGTTAACCGCGTCGGGAAGGTGGACCAAACCCGTTGCGAGAGGTCTCTCCCTTGAGCGCTACTTGGAGTAGGAGGACGCTTGGGTGCCAAGGGGGCTCTGGCTGTAAATCCCTCGCCTTTCGGGCCCTGCACAAGAGGCCAACATGACTCGGGATTGGATCTCGAGGCCCGCATACTAGTCTACAGGCAAAATCTTGGATTAGTAATCCCTGTGGATTACTGGATAGCCTTCAGGCAGGCCTACGGGCTGGATTTTATAAACGTATTCCAAAGATAAATATGATAAGATGTTGAAAAGGAGCTTGTTTGACATTGATTTTCTATGTCAAGTGCTATGAGTACGTGAAGGAACCAGTGCCTAACGGACTAATTAAGGAACCTGTTTGATGCATGTCCAACTAAATGTGGTAGGTAATTAGATATCTAAAACAACTTGAGGAAAGTGCGATGGATGTGGCCATGGGTCCATCCTTCGGATGGGTGGTCCCGGTTGGCCGGAAACTTTTCTCAATTATGATGGATAGCAAGAAGATCGTTTCAAAGGAAATGAATAGCAAAGGCGTTGACTTAGAGTCTAAGTTATAATAATCCCGATTTACACAGTTTCAAGGGAACGGAATGGGGTATGCTTTATGGCAGAGAGGTTGAGCTTTGCATCCCTCTCGTTTTCCATTCTCCTTGAACCAAGTGCAGCATAAATCTGCTTCGGCCCTATCGTTTCTGCGTAAAGTAGTTTGCTTAGGGTTCAACGCTAGTTGTCGTTTAAGAAATGACCATTAGGAAAAACCCTGATTTAGGTCGGTCCTAAGTGGGAACGGCCAGAATACTTCCGCTACGTGACAGACGTGGAAAGTCCTAGATCGCAAACCCCGTAACATTCCATGGGAGTGCCGGGCAGAGCTTTCTAGATCTCCTTTTCGATGGACTGCTAAGACGCGTCTTGAAGAGAACAGGTGGACACATTACACGTCTCTCCTATTAGTTTCAACTTGGCAATTATTTCATGACTTGAGGGAGCAATTCTAATAGTGATGGAGTAATCTTCCATAGACTCTATCTGCATCTTTGCATCAACCTGAACATGCTTTCCCTTGCCATCAAACTCAAGTGGTTTGACTTGCTTGAGGAGGAATTTCTTATTTTGACCCTTAGTAGGACATCAAGGTAGGCACAGTGTCTTGGTTTTTCTTAAAAATCCATGATCAATTTTCACACACATAATACTTAGAACTACACTTCTTGCTTAATTCTCACATTACTAAACTCTTGAGCCTCAGTAGGCCTCGGGGTAGGCATGGTGCCTTAGTTTTTTTTTTTTTAATCCATGATCAATTTTTGCACACACAATACTTAGAACTACACTTCTTACTTAATGCTCACATTACTAAACCAACAATTTCTTTTTTAGAATCAAAATTCAATACAATAAGTACACAAATCATGAGAGTAAATAGAGACTTATTTCATTATAAGCAGAACAAGCTAAGATTTACATCAAATAGGAAATTTGTATATGGATAAGGAAATATAGGCTCTTTTTTTATAGCCCAAGGGCATTACAACTCTAGGTTAAAACCCTAAGGATGATAATTAGCTAGATGAGTAGGATAATAGCATGGTGATTAATTGTGGATATCTAGAAGCATGTACTAGCAAGGACAATTGGAAAGACCTATAAGAAACCCATGTGACAAAACCAGCCCTATACAACCACTCGATTGGTCGAGATCACTCTTATCACTTCATCATAAACATAGCGGTCCATGCAAATTGCTCCACTATGGGTGTATAAGGTAATATTTCTAAAAGCTATTACAAATTATAGATTTTATCCATTGAATTCTTTTGAGCTTTGTTTAGATGTAGTGGAAATGATCGGCTTCAATTAGCAATGACACCTATCCCAAACCCGTCTTTTTTCTTTGTATAGTGGGAATGGATCATACAATCTGTCTAGAATGTGTATCACTTCTCTTCTTTGTCTATAATCATAGGAGTGCATTGCCAACAATACATGGCTCAGAATATTTAAAAACAAACCCAAGCTTCCATACTTTTCTAAGGTTTCAACCTACATTAGTATGAGAAAACTTCAAGAATCCTTAGCTTAGGTTAACAAATTTTCCATAAGTTTTTTCCATACAATCATAACTCAATTTATGCATAGGTACTACTTGTGACATGTCACCTATTTTTTTTAGGGCACGATATTTATGGTCCATTAGGAAACATTCCTAAGTGACATCATCTAGTAATCCTTAGAATGACACAGGGTTGATCACTTGGGTTCGCCAAAGTTCACATTGCAATGGAAGGTTTTGTTTATGCAAGATCACCCAAACCAAAGTAGACTTGTGTCACACTTAGTTCTTCAAAGAGAGTGGGAAATGAGAGGGAGTGCATCACATTGACCCCTCTACCCATAACGTATAGTCTCACTCTAGCCTCTAAAAAGAGGAGTCAAGGATTCTAGTATGTTCCTAATTTAGCCAATGTGAACTTTCTAGCTAATGTAAAGTTTTTGAAAGAAGCTCTCAAGTCACCGAGACCACCCTACCATAGGAAGAATCCATTGGAAGCCACACTCTCTTAATTCCCTTGGTTCAAATAGATCATCTTTTGTTACTTATGTTTAACACATAAAATTGGCTTTCTTAATTAATCCTTTAGTCATTGTGTTCGTTCACATAATTTAGGCATGACAAAAAGACAAGATAAAATAGTCATTTGAAAGAAAACTCTTTCATTTATCTTGAGGGATTTTATTGTAAATGTTACTTTTATCCAAATATAAGTAACAACAATAACCTAAAGATTGAGTACCCACCAAGATTCTATCCATCAACTAGTATCAAGGCCCCTAGAAAGATCATTATGGGCCGCATAGGAGTTACAAAAATCTTAGGAGCATAAGGACTTTACTAGCTAGAGGTCCCTTGGCACCCTTACCTCCTCCTACCTAAGGAAATCCCTATTAAGACCATATAGGGTGCACCAACTAGCCCAAGGGAAACATTGCCCACCTCCTAGTGATCCAGATCATCCTAATACTAATATGAAAATGCAAGTATACTCTGTGATTACTCCATTCTTAATTACAAGTATCCAAATATAAGGAACATATATTGATAGAGACATTTATGTATGGCACTTGACATGTATGTAGTCTATGCAGATGTATGGCACCCTTTATATGAAGTGCTCACATAGTAAATTGATGCTTAGATGTATGTGCGATCATGCTCAGTATATATCCATGTTGGATACCATGATGCTTAGGATTTTCAACCCTTCAACTGAAATAGTGAGAAATTAGGGCATAATAGACAATATGCTAGTTGTAGGAATCTTGGGACTATCAAATTGAAAGCTTGTTGTAGTAGATTTTTTATTGATTCTAGGAGGAAACCCTATATTTTATCTTGGAGGGTATTTTTCCCTTTGATTTGAGGGGGGTGACCATGCCGCATTGTAGATTTTGTACTGTATTGTGAAATGGTTAGATTATTTTTCCCATATAAAATCTAGATACAATATCTTATAAAACATGTGGTCACTTTCGGACTACATCCCCTTGAGAATTCCCACTCCTCAGTAGAGATCTCTATCCTTTCGCGAGAAGTTGCGATCAAAGCATAACCACTGCATAGAAATTGACAAGGACTACATGCCAGACATTGTAAGAAGTTGTGAGCGGAGACCAAATGGATTCATGCCATCAATAACAAGACCCACCCGAAGATTCCTTGGCTCTCATGCAAAGCCTCGAAAGGTGGAGTCAATGTGGCTCCATGCACATGAATCTCTCGATAGTCGTTGGACTCCATCTATGGATCTATTGTGTGCATGCCACATTGTCAAGCTTGCCATGCTATGGCTGACATATGAAATATGTGGCATATACATGGTATAAGTGAAAAGTATCTAAGAACTTTCTGAGGGATAGTTTTCCCTTGCAAATCCTATCAATACTTGTGAGCAACACACTTTGGACATGTCTCCATAGTCCTATAGTCTCCTTGAAACAACACACAATCGTTGACACATGCATGGATGCTATTGTAGTCCATGCCAAGCTTTTGTAACACTAGTCACACATCATCATAGGACTCAAGCATCGTGTTTCCAAGTGGTAATATATGATACTTTAGTCTCTCATCATCATAGGACTCAGGCATCGTGTTTCCAAGTGGTAATATATGATACTTTAGTAACCTGATAAAAAACAGAAAACGGCATGAAAAAGCACAATAAGTGTTTTTTATAATGGAGTCAAAAAAATCAACGAATCGTAGAATGTACTTGAACAACTCAATCACACTCACATTGCTCCACTCGTACTTGACCTACACACTTAGGAGTGCAAGTAGCGACTTCAAGCGGAGATACTCAGCACCCATCATATAATGGTATGGACGCTTCCTATCTGAGAAATGATGATTAGATGACTCGGCATCCATGGGCATCAATGCATCGATCATTGCCTCCAATCTCAAGCTCCAAGGTTGGAGGAAGGTCATCCAAAAGGCTAATTTTATCCTCTAGTATCGAGGGTGTAGACTAAGTCATGCACTCCAATTAGTGTATTGACTTAGGTACTCCATCCATCGCACGCCTATGAACTCTTCTAACTGGCTGCAATAGGTGCATTCCTTGAGATGAGGCATCGCTTTACTGTATAAATTTGGGCATATATAATCTAATGTTTTTGTATATGATATTCAATTACTTTGCAAATGTAAAGCATGATGGATATGTAAAAACATGGGATCTAGAGCATGGCAGCACTGGTGGCTCATAGACCTTGACTAGACACATGAAGACACTGACATGATACAGACCAAGAACCTTTACTCAAGAGAAAATGACAATCATTAGGTATGCTATACTAAAGAGAAACATGACAATGACATTGCATTCATCTCATATGAAAATGAAAAGCAAGTACAATGCTTTATAGGAAAGTCTAGTAAGCACATCCTCCTACTGTGCTTATGGGATTCTTGTCCTTAGCCTTCACTGCTCCTTCCAAATAAACTTAAGTAGGTGTGATTGCAAACATCTCAAAACCCCTCCTCAATCACAACCAAAAATTACAAAGTGTGTAGAGGCTTTAATGAGAGCAACACCAGCAAAGTGTGGGCACACCATAAACATGGAAAAACACGAGAGGCTATCGCAAAACATGCTAACTGTGGGCACCACAAACATGGTGGACATCCAGAGGCTGTAACATGAGCCTCACAAAGTTTGCAAAGATTGTAATACAAGGCTACATGAGGAGTTTACAAGCTTATGTCAGAAGCATTAGGTCTAGGCATTACAAGGCTAAAAAATTCTATCAGAATAGAAGGGCTGATGAGGTTTGTCCTTCTCCTAGTTGTCTTCTTCTTTTTCTTCTTCTTCTTTTGCTCAATGGTCTTCTTTTTCTTTAACTGCAACAAAATAGGCCTTCTAGGACCTTTTTTTGGGGTGGTAGAACATCTCGATGTGCTCGGTCCTTTTGCAAAAATCACAAAAAAATTGGTCCTTCTTGCCTTTGTACATGTTGCCAACATATAATGCTTGTTCATCTCCAGAGATGTTTGGTTCTTCCTTAGTTTTTAGCTTGTTTTCCTCCTCTAACAGTGATGCCTGGATATCAACAAGCTCAAGATTTGGCATATTGATTAGAGTTTTTGACACATTATTACATTCAGGAGGCAAACTTTTAAGCAGAACACCAATGCAAACATCTTCTTCCATTTTAATGTTGATTCCTACAAGCTCAATTAGAAGTCCTTCCATGTAATTTAGATGTGTAGCAAGTGATGTGCTAGGCTTCATGTCAAGCCTAAAAAATTCAATCAAGAGACCGTAATTTGATGACCTGGACTATGCACCAAACAAAGTGTCAAGTCTCTTCCATGTATCCTGTGAAGTATCACAGCTATCCACATGGTGGATATAATTATCATCTAGCTCTAGTTTTATAATGGCATGAGCCTTATCGTCATTATTTTTTCAAGTGACGTCCAGGTACACATCACGAGGTTTCTTTTCTTTGCCACTTGTGATGGCCCAAAGACCCTTCTTCATTAGGATAAGCTTGATGTGGGTCTGCCAAGTGTGAAACCCGACCCTCTTAAAGTGAAATGTCGGAGAGTCTTTGCCCATGTTGGATTTGCAAGAACATCAGCAAATCAATTCCAAAATTCTTAGATTTCAGCGCAGAAGAATTGATGTTAAATGTGCTAACAAGCACAAGTGCCCAAAAAGCACTAAGTGACTAGTATCAAGAGATACTTGTGGAGCCAAATGCTTGAGAGATCTTCAAATCTTCAATGAGTCTTCAAGTTGTTTTCCCATTTGATGCTAGAGCAACCAAAAAAATCTCAGATTTGTTGTAAGCCAAAGTTGAAATGAGTGACAAGAGTCCCTAGATAAGTGTCAAGAGACACTATTCTTGACTCTTCTTAAAATGCTTGCAAATCTACCAAGAACTCCCCTCTTCAATGATTTGATGTGAGAATATGTGTTGGAACTTCCATATTCAGTCATATCAGAGTGGAAGTGGATTGATTTAAATGTCAGGAGAGAGAAAATGAGGTAAAGGATGAGCTTGAGTACTCTTGGCTATGGATTCTACAGTTAGGGTTTGTCGACAGCCCTACTTTTTCACTCTTTGTGAGCTGTAGAATGAATTATTTTCAAAACTTTTTTTATGGAAAGGAAGCTTGTGACATGAGCTTCAAAATCCCTATGCATTTGGGCCAAATCATGCATGTAGGAGAAGCATGGACCGTATGAATTGACGCAGGTGCAACCAAGACATCGACGTGTTGAAGATGCAATCCTGAGCTAATGGAGGCTTAATGTCAAGGTTTAATGTGATAGAAAGCTTCACCTTGAGCAAAGGAACAACTCTCTAGAAGGAAGTGTGTTTATTTATGGCCTATATGAAGAGATTTGAGAGCTTTATCAAAGGTAGGTACTGTGTGGCTATGGCTGCCATGGCAGATTGGTGGTGGTAGGGCTGAGAACTAAGTCCATTGATTAGCCTTGAGCTAGGAAATGATGGAGGAGAGTTGAGAGAGAAGAGAGAGGACATGAATCATGCTAAGCCATGCTTAGTTGCACTTTGATACCATGTAAAAGCATGGGATCTAAAGCTTGGCGGCTATCACTACAAGATATAGACCTTATAGCGACGTTTAAAGCAACGAAAATACAAACAACAAAATTTTCCCCCGTCGTCGCAAAAAGTGTCGTTATTGCTGACGATATAGAATCGTCGCTATATTCGTCGCAATATGCGTCGCATTTGCGACGCATATAGCAACGGTTGCAGACAATTTGCGACGCTCATAGCGACGCCAATAGCGACGCGTGCAGTAAATTTGCGATGCAAATAGCGACGGTAACAGAGAAAAAAAAATTGTGGCAGGGCAGCAAGCCGTCCTGCCACATATAGCACTGTGTGCTGTATGAGAGCCATACAAAATAGTTTCTGCACTGCTGCATACAAAGCGTTTGCAAACAAAAAGAATGTATACTGAAATCATAAAACTGATACATGAAATAAATACATGATCGCATAAAATGCGATTGGTACAATCATGAAACAATATCAGTAATACATAGAAAATGTCTACATAGATCGGGTGACTAAAAACTAAAGGTGTGTGAGCTCTAAGGATCCAAGGGCGAGCTACAAATCCTCGTCCCTCGAAAGCTCGTCCTGCTGCAAAGGAGCATCAAACAGATTCTGCAGAAAAAGAAACAACATATCAATCCACCATACAATAATGCATTCAAATATCTCATGGTAACTACGAACAAGAAAGATGAGTGACTTACAGGGCAGCCGCGTCTATACAATCGGTCGATCAATGCCTTGAAATCGTGCCTCTCTGCATATCGAGTCTCAAGGCCTTGCGGATCGCGATTTGTAACAGAGTGCTGCAAAGAAAACAAAATGCTAACTGTTAGAAACATGATTGTCAGTACAAAGAATATCTCAAAAAAACAAATAAGCAAAACAAAAGAGAAACTTACAAAGTCCTCCAAATATGTCCTATGGCCGCCACTCCCAAGATGATGTACCGATCCTGCCTCGATTCGTGCCCTTGCCGCCTCCCGCTCTGACTCCAACGTCCTAGCGAATTTGTAGCCTCCTCCCTCAGTCGGCGCCAGTCGTCTGCATCTAACCACTCGGGCTTTGGATCCCCACTCTTGATTGCCTTGCGTGCGTCGGATCGTCTATGTGACATGTATGCACGCATGCAATCCATCATCCAGACCGTAGAGAATCTATCCACTGCGGCTGGCACCGGGAACTCCTCGTGCAAGGATGCTACTATGTAGTCCTTGCTCCCCTCCAGTATATTCCTCCAATGATCCAGGACGTTGTGCCAAAAAACTTGTTGGCACAACTCCCTCATGCGAGCCATCACCCTCCCTCCCTCATCATTCATGATGATGGCTCCTGACCTGCTATCCACTAGGTATCCATAACCCCTAGGAGTCTGCCTAAGATGGGCCCTCTCCCATCTCCGTCCACGCTCCTGGGCATATCCAGGAGACCCCTATACATCCGGTGTACCGACGGGGGTACCCTCTCCCGGAGTGCCACTCAAAGGGGTGTCACCAAAAGGAGTGCCACCAAAAGGCGTGCCATCTGCCGACGGCTGCACAAAAGCCGAAGTAACTGGAGTGGACGTCCCCACAGGTGTGACAAATCCTGGAGGTGACGCAGCTCTAGCTGAACGGCGAGACGGAGACACCACGTCCGTGTCTCCACAGCAGCAGTCACCTAATCCTCCTGCAGTCACAGACCCTCCCTCTGGACCAAGTTGCGAGTGTCGAGATCGTCTGCTCGAAGCTGAAGCATCTGATCGCGATGAAGCTGATCTAGCAGAGCGCCCTGACGAAGAACGAGACAGCTCCTGATCTGCCATCTCTCTGAATCTCGCAAGCTGATCTGGAGACATGCGTGCCATCATGTCCTAAAACTCCTCATCGCTCATCCCTCGACTCATCCTGAAAATGTCGATACCTGCACAGATAAAAAATGATGTTAGAATAATCAATTTAAACTATACAAAGCACATTACTATAGATCATTTTTGAAAAATCCCTCTTAAAATGCATATCTTATCTACCTTTATGGAAGATCTAAATAACGAATTGAGTAATACAATTCTCCAAGAATGAAGTATTCTATGTTCCCATGTTAATCTCCTAACACAACTTTGCATACACTGGAAGGTCGATAGACATGTCACCACAAAAGAACGAGTCTGCCTTGTTCTCAAAAAATTCTACAACTTCTATATTTCCATCATTGTTAGCCGATGCGGGCTCCAAGCTTGCGATGGCCTCCACCCCTTGTAATATCGATCCCTCTATTTGCATATTTTCTTCATCTATGCCTGGAACATCGCTTTGATCATATACTCTCACACATCGAGGAGTTGAAGGTATAACATACCACCATCGAGGTTGTCGCGGGTTTGGATAGAAGATTACTTGTTCACAAACACTTACAAAGCGAGTTCAAACCATTGTGACATAAACCATGTCGTATTACAATTAGCAAGCAAATGACTATTTGTACTTGTTCACAATGGGCCGGCAACACAAAGGTGTCACGCAAATCCATCCATTTTTTTTCGGAATCTATTTCCAGAAATCCAGATGGACCTCGTCGAACTGTTGCACCAGCTCCTCCAAGTACCACTTCGAACCACTGCACATCGAATAGTATCATGGAGAAGCTACGGTAATCCACCGTAATAATACTTTGCAAGTTCCCAAAATACTCCATCTCATCCACAACCGTGTTCAGATCCGTTGCTCGTCGCCGGATCTCTTGCTCAAACCTTGCCATGACACCACAGTCCATTGTGAAGCGCATTTGGTCAATACGCTCCACCCGAAAATGCCGTTCACGCGACCACACTGCACTATATATTTTGTACTACACATTGAAACACTCAAATTAGATATAGCAAGCAAATTTAGATACCACACATTCTAAACCCCTCATTACCTTTGGACTACATCCCCTCGAGAACTCCCACTCCTCCATTGAGACCTCTGTCCCTTCGCTGGATGCTGCGGTCAAGGCTCCATGCAACCATCGTGTTGACATAAACCGTGGCATCTCCTCCATGCCTTCGGGATATCGAATCGGTCGGTGACGCGTACTGCGTCGAAATTCAGCTCGCACTTCCTCTCGATCTTGCCTTGCAATCTGGTACTTGGCGAGCCACGTCTCCATGGAGACATGGTGCAACATACAAAAGCGATTCACCTTCTCTTCCATTGAGGCATCCATTCTTTTTTCTACCCCATTTTCAACCACCACATCTCCAGTCATCCTATCATCGTCCTTCAGCATCCATAGCATTTCATTGTCTGGTTTCACCGTTGGTAGCCATTGTGAGATATGCACTAACGCCTCTGACACCAACCAACCTTCCGCCATGCTACCTTCTGGACGAGCTCGTTGTCGCACAAAGCCTTTCAGGGTTTTCATGAAGCGCTCCAAGAATAACATCCATCACGTATGGACAGGTCCAGCAATCTCCACTTCGTCCACAAGATGCACAAGAAGGTGAACTTGTATCGTGAGCATGCTAGTGGGCAGGTATTTCTCAAAGAGACAGACCATCTCAGCTACTCCCCGCCTTGCGGATTCAATAGAGGACGTCTTAATCTCTTTCTGTGAGATCCATTGCACCAAAGTCGACAACTTGTAAATGGCCCCGCGAATTTCTGGAGTTAGGCATCCCGCGATCGCGATCGGTAGGACAAACTGCCACAAATGAGAAAGCATTAAGAATAATGGTCACTTTTCAAATTTCAAAATGTCTACGCTAATTAAAATCCATTCTGTTCACAAACCTGACATATCTTATGCCAATCATTGGATTTTAGCCCAGACATTTGGTCATCTTTAGAAAATGCGGACCTGAGAGAACGCATCATACCCGTCGGAGTGCGGATAGACTTGATTACTTGCTTCACAATGCGCTCTTCTTTGGTAGACAAAACCCAAGGAGTGCAAGGAAGCTGCACTCCCCCTTCAGCACTCGACTGCGGCCAAAGCGCCTCCATCTTACCTACCTCCTTTAAATCCATTCCTGACCCTATAGTATCTCTCTTTCCTGTGATGTGGTCCCATAGCAAGCTGCCCAAATTTTTGAAAATATGCATGGGATCCAACAAGTGGTTGACCTGTAAGTGGGTCCAATATGGCAACTCGTAGAAAACTGAGAACCATCGCATTCCATTTGGATGTGATTCCGAGTTTACCATTTTCAGCTCGTACTAGCTTGCAGTGTTCATATGTGCTGGAGGTCATCCAAGAAAACCTTCCCTGAGTTCATGATCCTCCGGCAAGAAAGCGGCGTGTCCTTGATATACCATCTTCTTCATGGTTCGTGACCTTCGGGAGTCTAACTGTGGCCCACACAATGGACATGCATAATAACCTGAGGTAACCAGACCTGCAAGGCGATCCACGACCTAGTGAATACTTGATTGAATGAAATAAAATATAGATATTACCAGCGAGAACAAAGGTCTGCTCACCTGAGCACTCTCCCAATCCCGGAAAGTCGTGCATCGTCCACATGAGAATGGCTCGAATGTTGACTGACCGCCGACCATTGCGCCTGCTCATATCTTGCACCGTGACCCCCTCCTCCCACAAAATCTTAAGCTCATCGACTAATGGACGAAGATACACGTCCATATTTTTTACTTTGTAGCGGCCCGGGACGAGCAAGCTAAGGATGAGATGTCCTTTCTTTGTAGAAAGCCATGGAGGGATGTTGTAGTTGACAAGCACTATAGGCCACACACTGTAAAAAGTCGAGCGCAGACCGAATGGGTTCACACCATCCATGGCGAGACCGAGCCAAAGATTCATTGGCTCTCGCGCAAAGCCTGGGAAGGTAGAGTCAATGTGGCTCCATGCGCGCGAATCTGCTGATATTCGTTGAACTCCATCCGTGGACCTATTTTGCACATGCCACGTTGTCAAGCTTGCCATGGCAGACGTGCGAAACATGTGGTTTATGCGGGGGATGAGCGAAAAGTGTCTGAGAACTTTTTGAGGGATGGTTTGCCCTTGCAAGTCCTGTCGATACCTGTGAGCACCACACTTTGGACATGTCTCCATAGTCTCATATTCATCTCGAAACAATATGCAGTCGTTGATACATGCATGGATGTTATTGTAGTCCATGCCAAGCTTCCATAAAACATGTCATGCATCATCACGAGACTCAGGCATGGTATTTGCAAGTGGCAATATATGATATTTCAATAACCTGAAAAAAATCATAAAACACCTTGAAAAAACACAAATGTTTGCAATAATACTATTTTTAAAAAAATCAATGAAGTCTGTGTGCAAGGTACCTGAATAACTCAGTCACACTCGTATTGCTCCAACCGTATTTTGCTTGCACACTTAAGAGTGCAAGCAATGTCTTCAACCGAGATACTCAGCACCCATCATATAATGGTATGGATGCTTTCTCTCTAAGTGGGTCAGATGTCTCAACATCCATGGGAATCAATGCATCGATCATTGCCTCCATCTCAGGCTCCAAGATTGTAGGCAGGTCGGGAAGGTTGTCTGTCTCCTCTGGCATTGACGGTATAGATGGGCCTTGCGAGTGGTCGATTGGCTCCTGCAATCCATCCATTGCACGTCCACGAACTCTTCTAATTGGCCGCAAATGGTGCACTCCCCCTTGGGTCGAGACATCACCCCCCTGGATACAAAATTTGCCAACAAGACCCAATCTTATTGTGTATGGTTTTCAATTAGCTTGAGAGTACAATGCATGAAAAATGCTAACTTCAAATTACCGTTTGCTGAAAATCCGCAATCGCCTGATCAATGATCTCAGATTGAAACTCGCCAAATCGTCGTACGTGTTCTATAGACAATCGGCGTTTTCGTCTAATTGCCAACTTGCATTGAGAGCAAGGACATGGGACACACTGATTAAGATACGTCTCGCGGTCTTGAACAATAAGACCTTTTTCGTTTGCCATCTTATCTACATTACAGCAAACGAGGCTTAAATGGATAGCTTTATGGAGATGTACGTCAAGTTGCAAGTTGACCATAAATCTTGCATTGTATATAGTAGTTGATAGATTTTCCAATGTTATATCTCGGGCTTGTATCATGCTCAACGATTTGTTTGTCCCGGTAGATAATTATTTGTTATATCTTGGCTTTGAGTATAAGTAATCCATTTTAAAATTAATGCGCGCCGTCTATGAAATTTTATAACTATAGTAATAAAATTTATTTCAATCAATTCTACTCATAGTCATAAGACCTGAGAGAAATTATCCTATACTCAATTTAAGGGTTTCTTCTTCTATAACAATACTTTTGGGTTCATTTTGATGAAGTATGTGGCCCATGGCAAAGCACATTGCATACCATTATCAATAAGTCTATTATCTTAAATTTCCTTCCCCTCCCTCTCCCTCTCTTTCTCTCCCTCTCCCTCTCTTTCTCTCTTTCTCTCACCCTCTCCCTCTCCCTCTCGTTCTCTTTCTCTCCCTCTCTCATTTCCTTCCCCTCCCTCTCCCTCTCTTTCTCTTTTTCTCCCTCTCCCTCTCTATCTCTCATTTCCTAAACAAGCAAAAAATAAAGTGATTTAAACATCCTCCAACCAAAAGGGAGAGGGATAGATACAATGCACTCTCCCTCTCTTTCTCTTTCTATCCCTCTCTCATTTCCTTCCCCTCCCTCTCCCTCTCGCTCTCTTTCTCTCTCATTTCCTCTCCTAAACAAGCAAAAAATAAAGTGATTCAAACATTAAACAAGCAAAAGGGAGAGGGAGAGAGAGAATGCACTCTCCCTCCTTCTCCCTCTCTTTCTCTTTCTCTCCCTCTCTCATTTCCTCCCCCTCCCTCTCCCTCTCCCTCTATTTCTCTTTCTCTTTCTCTTTCTTTCCCTCTCCCTCTCCCTCTCCCTCTCTTTCTCTCTTACTCTCTCGTTTCCTCTCCTAAACAAGCAAAAAAGAAAGTAATTTAAACATTAAACAAGCAAAAGGGGAGAGAGAGAGAGAGAGAGAGAATGCACTCTCCCTCTCTTTCTCTCCCTCTCCCTCTCCCTCTCCCTCTCTTTCTCTCCCTCTCCCTCTCCTTCTCTTTCATTTCCTCTCCTAAACAAGCAAAAGAGAACGATTTAAACCTTCAACAAGCAAAAGAAAGAGAGAGGGAGACTCACCAATGAGATATGGCGAGAGTGGGTGGCTTCTCTTTGCAACGAGGGCTCCTCCTCTCCTTCGTGAACAATGGCGGTGGTGGCGGCGGCGGCGGCAGCAAGTCTCTTCCTCTTCTTCTCTCACAAAGCCTTCACTCTCTCCCTCGCTCTTGCTCTCAAAAGGCGAAACAAAAGAAATGAAAACGGCGCTCGAGTTTCGGCCGTGTTTTTTTTCCTGCGGCGTCACTATTTGCATCGCATATCTATTGGCGTCGCTATTTGCGTCGCATATGCGACGCAAATAGCAATGCCAATAGCGAAGCCGATATCCGCCGTCGCTAATCGGCGTCGCTAATTGCCCAATTCCTTGTAGTGTATAGTGGCTCATAGACCTTGACTAGACACATGAAGACACTAACATGATAGAGACCAAGAACCTTTACTCAAGAGCAAATGACAATCATCAGGTATGCTATACTGAACAACAACATGACAATAACATTGCATTCATCTCATATGAAAATGACAAGCAAGTACAATGCTTTATAGGAAAGTCTAGGAAGCACATCCTCTTGGGATTCTTGTCCTAAGCCCTCATTGCTCCTTCCAAAGAGATTGAAGTAGGTGTGATTGCAAACATCTCAACAAGATACACATTTTTCTTACCATTCGCTCAAAGTCTGAGATTGTCTGATCAATGATCTCCAATTGAAACTTGCCGAAACGTCATATATGTGTTCTATAGACAAGCAATGCTTTCGTTTGATTGTCAGCTTGCATTGAGAGAGCAAGGACACAGGACATGCTGATTAAGATACACCTCGCAATCTTGGACATCATGACCATCATCATTCTCCATTTGGTCTACATTACAACAAACAATAGGTTTTTGCTCCCATCATTAATGGTCTTCCTTTGTTTTAATCTCTACTTCTCTTTGTCTCCCTTTTCCTTTATTTGTTTGCCTCCTTCCATCTCTCTTTATCCGTTCCTTTTCTCTCCATGTCTCTCTGTCTTTATCTATACCCCTCCCTTTTTATTTATCTCCCTGCTCCTCTTTCTTCTCTCTTTTCCCTTTTTTAATTGGCCTCCCTTCCTCCTTTATTTCTCTTCCCACCTTTCAAATTCTCTCTTTCTCTTTTTTTATTTGTCTCCCTTCATCCTTCTTTGTTTCTCTCTCTCTCCCCCCTCCCTCTCAATGTTTCTTTCTCTCCCGCATCTTCCCTCCCCATCCTCACTTCTCTCTTTTCCTTTCCCTCCCTTCTTTTCTCTATGTTTTTCTCTATTTTCTTCTCTACTTGCACATGACATATCTCGTTACAATCAAAATCAAAGATAGAAAATAAAAAACTCATGAAACAAGACATTGAAAGACCCTCTTTCCCCACCCATCTTTGTGTCTCTCTTTCCCGTCTCCCTTTATTTTTCTATCATTCCGTTCTCTCTAATTCTCTCATTGTTTCTGTTTTTCTCTCCCCCTTCTCTCTCACTCTCTATTTGTTGTTTTCTCTATATCTCTTTTTCTCCCTCTTTCCGTCCCTTTTTCTCCCCCTCTCTTTCTAGCTTTCTCTTTTTTTTTCACTCTCCTTCCTCTCTTTACCTTACCCTTTTATCCACCTTTTCCTTCACTCTCTGTTTCTTTTTCTCTCCCCTTGTCTTTCTTTCTCTCTTTCTCTTTATTTGCTACCTCTCTCTTTGTTTCTCTCTTCCCCCCTTGTTGTTTCTCTCACTCATTCTCCTCTCTCCATCTCTCCCTCTCTCTCTTCCTCTCTTTCTTTGTTATCTTTCCTCTTTTTTCTCTCTCTCATTGTCTCTTCCTATTCCTTTCTTCTCCTTTGCTCCCTCTCTCTCTCTCTCTCTCTCTCTCTCTCTCTCTCTCTCTCTCTCTCTCTCTCTCTCTCTCTCTCTCTCTCTCTCTCTCTCTCTCTCTCTCTCTCTCTCTCTCTCTCTCTCTCTCTCTCTCTCTCTCTCTCTCTCTCTCTCTCTCTCTCTCTCTCTCTCTCAATGCATCTCATTACAATGAAAAACAAACAAAAGAAAAGAAGAAAACGCAATAACAAAGTAAGAAGAAGCAATGTACCTACCACAAAGGCTTGAGGATGAATTCTTCATCTCCTCTTCGCGACATCCCTTCTTTGTCCCTCGTGCACTTCTCCCTCTTGATCTGGGGGTGGATGATGACATGATTCCGAGAGAGAGGCTTTTCAGATGCCTACTTGATCTGGGGGTGGATGATGACATGATGTGGGGTATTTATGCACTATATGAGCAAGTTATTGGCAGAGTCAGATGTTCGGGAGGTATATCAGATCCCCTTGTGAGCACCATTGGTGTGAAACAAGGATGCCCACTCTCACCGACTCTATTTGGTCTATACATTGATGAGATAGCAGAGTTTATTCAACAGCAAGCCGGTGGAGGTATAGATCTCAGTGGAGCCACAGTTCATATCTTACTATATGCAGATGACATTGTATTGGTCTCAGACTCAGCTCAGGGATTGCAGCAGCATTTATTAGCATTGGATGATTTTTGCATACAGAGAGGCATGACAGTGAACCTTGGTAAAACCAAGGTTCTTATATTCCATACATCAGCTCAGATACGCAGATAGAGTATTTTCATGGCAGCAGGAGGGAGTATTGAGGTCACTGGATAATATGTATATTTGGGAGTCACCTTTACAGAAGCTTCAGGGACTTTCTCGATGACATAGGTAGCTCGTGACCGCCTCACTAGAGGATACTCAGCATTGGCTCTTATGGAGCGACAGTGTCATCAGGCACATTTCCAGGAGCCCCGCACCAAGGGGTGGCTCTTTGATACTCTTGTCACTCCAGCACTGATGTATGGAGCAGCTATATGGGGGCCAAGCCTTGCCGATTATGTATGGACATTGATGGAGAGACCTCAGGTGATCATGATATCTAGATTGATTCGCAGCAAGGCCTCAGTCCCACATGACATTGTGCGAGCAGAGCTTGCCACACCGCCCATGCTAGTCGAGGCATTATTTCAGACAGCTCTGATATGCTCTGATATTCTCTGATATGCTCTAAGAACTGATATCAAAGCATATCAGAGCATATTTCAGATGGCACATTATTATACACAGTTCTTGAGCATATCAGAGCAGGGATTCATAGAGATTCCGAGATATATGCAGATCTATATGCCACATCGATTGAGAGTTCTTATTGGACAGCTCAGGGTATCATCACATCAGCTTATGATTGAGAGTGGCAGAGCCAGTGGCATCCCACGGGAGGAGAGGATATGCCCCCTTTGCAGATCAGAGGTGGAGAGTGAGGAGCATTTTGTTCTCAAATGCCCGGCATACTCAGAGTTGAGATCTAGATACACATTGAGCAGCTCACTTCAGGGATGTATGACTAATATGGATCAGAGATCATTTGGCTGTTTTCTAGAAGAGGCATGGCACATCAGAGAGCAGAGCACACAGTGGGTCCCAGTCAGAGAGGGGCCCACCCAGACGACTATTACACAGTTCTTTCAGACAGATAGAGTGAGAGCTACTGTACCAGCCTCCAGCCAGACCTCCGGGCTCACACTACAGCAGGCTGAGGACCAGCGTACCCGACGCCGCACGAGGATCCGTGGGTTTTGGACCCCACAGCCACACCGACAGGAGATCTGGAGGATTCTTGATCTACATCGACAGCAGTCTGAGATCCGACGACACTCGACACATTGGATCTCAGATCTCCAGTTTGCTCTTTCTCCACCGCCAATGTACCACATCCTGCATCCAGAAGGGATCACCTGCTATTAGCGACTTCGACGACTGCTACTACATCCCAGGATAGTATATCTCCCTGCATCTGTTACATATACACATCGCACCACTTTATCACAGCCGACAGTTGTTCCCCTATCACAGCCGACATTTGTTCCCCTTTTGTAGCCATTATCTAGAGTACCAGAGCTACATACGCACATACACATACACGACACTTATCACACTCACAGCACCGTATTTTCAGTTTTCAGTTTTTAGTTTTTCATTCAGCACTTTTATTTTGGATAGCTGGACCTCATCAGTTGTATCACAGTTTGTCTCATAGGCTAGTTTTGGTCTTTAGAAGACGTTAATATAACTTTCTTTCTTTCTTTCTTTCTTCTTTACGTACGATAGTGATGGTGAGAAGCTCTCCTTCTCTCTCTTTCCCTCTTCTTCTCCCTCTCCCTCTAAAGGCGATGATCTCTCTCGCTCTCTTTTGAAAATATTTACAGCAAATTATGCACTCGGGTTTTCCCTGCTTTTTTCTTCTCAGATGGGCGTCGCCATTAGCATTGTCACGAATGGAATAATACGCACAGGGGTCCAGTGAAGTCACTCGCGCAGAGACACTTAGCAAGGTGGGAGCAAAAGATGATGAAGAGTACTTAACTCAAGGTAAAATCACAAAAGAAGAAGTTTAGATTCAAGAAGAATTCATGAGCTAAGGTAACTTTTGTTTGAATAAGAAGATGAAGCCAACATAGATTTATGTTCCCTTCAAGGCATAAGTTGTCAAAAAGACATACTCCTCCAATCATAAAGCATGAACCTTCATATATGCCAACAAACTACATAAACCCTCCATAAGATATCGATGGAGTCGTAGCCCTGGCTTTGATGCTTTATCTTCACTCGTGAGCATAGCTTGAATCAATGATGCTCTCAATGATAGCATGTCAAGTGGTTAGTTACAAGGTGCATCATGGAATAGCAATCCATAAAGGACAAAGCACATGATAACAACTTGGAGAGTGAGAAGAAAAAATCTAGATGTATCTTAAAGAGCTTATATACCACTTTTGTAGTTGATGTGGAGGTAACTCCTTAAGGTTAAAGGTGTTTTTGGTTACCTCACCTTGAGAGAGGTGGTAATGTTGATGTGATCCTTGCAATTTGGTATGAATTCGAAGGACTTGACATGAGAAAAAGTCGTGCTGCGATGAGGGAAGCCTTGATCTGTGTGTTTGAAAGACATCAAAATCTCACTAGTTTTCCCTTTCTGCAAGCATCATCATTGTAGCATCATCTCTTCTTCATCTTCATCACCCCATCCTTTGTTTTGCGTTGTCTTCTATTGCTTTCGCAATCTTAGCCTGCTGACTGTCATTACCTTCATCCTCATAGTCTCGTCTGTAGCTACTATAGTGTCTTCAGATTAATCACCTTCTATGCTGCTGTCTTCTCCACTCCATACTTGTTGAGAATCTAGCAGGAGTGGTCGTACGCTCGCCAGAGGATGGTAGTGATGGATGAATGTTCAGTCTCACCCACTATCACATCCAGCATCGATTTTTCCACTTCCTCTTCTTTGTCTTCTTTCTCTTCTTCATCTTCATTTTTTGACACTTCTTTTGTGGCGCCCTTCTCAGTCCACAAAGAAATGAGAAAGCGTTCTTCCACATCTTTGAGAACAAATGAAAACTTAACATTTCAGCTTTATTTATGGATCTTAAAGGATTCCATTGCTGTTGTAGATTCTTCCTCGGTGTCATAGTTGGTATTTGCAATTTGTCCATAGTCAAGATCATTGCCATGTACCATTTAAGTCTCAAGGGAAGATGCCTCACCCAAAAATTATGCTTTGCCATTGAAATAGTGATTCTAGGTTGCATGCATTTTCAATAGCTCTCCAATTTTCATGTCCGTCTTGAGCCTTTGTAAACTTGAACCAAACCCACAATAGAGTAGCATAGAAAGTTTCCTCCTTTGCAAATGACAGATGTAGCAATACTCCACTTAAATGTCCATGATATAAGCAAATAACTTTTAACTTTCAAACCAATTTCACTTTTGAAGTGACTTACTATCTATGCTGGCAACATCCAAATTTCAAGTCACATGGGAAAAGACCAAAGTGAAGAACCAACTTTGGAGTCTTTTCCTCAAGTTCATGAGTCAAAAACCTTCATATGAACGCATTGTGCCCTAACAAAAACATATGCTTTGAAACAAACCTTCATGCTCATGAATTTATGATTTAAGAATATATGAAATCTTGGATCCATGATATGCAACTAGTCAATCAATGCTTCACACAAAGATTATGAATGCACTGAAGAGAATGCGCCTAGCCTAACTACATGTGCACGTGCGTCATGCAAATGCAAACACTATAGATACACACAACGGAAAATAAACTCCTAATGACATCGACTAATGTTTTTTTTTAATTCTTGGCAAAAAAAACTATGCCCTCAGAATTGCAGTGGTGGATGTGCAACGTCACGACATCTGCCCCCTCCAAACCTGCACATCCTCCGGATGGGCCATAGCTACCCATCCTCATTACCACCAAGCTCCACGGTCAATTCAATCTCTTCATATTTTATAAAAGCATCTATAATGTCCTCATCTTCATCTTCATCATCTCTTGGCTCAGGTCCATCATAAATCGCATCATCCAACTCCTTGACTGCATAGGCTGCATCATCTCTTCTCTTGAATAGTTTGATTCTCTTCCCTACAATCGGAATCCACAAGTTCATACCATCAAGCTCTGTCAAGGACTATGTAGCATTGTTATGGACATTCTGCACTAAATAGGGACCAAACCATTGTCTGGAAACCTTGGGAATAGCACTATGTTGGTTGTCTAGACTGCTATCATAGACTAACATCCAGTCTCCCTCTTTAATCTCTTTAGGCCTCAATCTGTGTCTACTATCAAAGTGGTCTTTGTTGCGAACCCTGGCCTCTTTGAGATTTTGAATTGCTCTCTCAATATCTTCAGGTCTTCTCTCCAACTGACGAATACAAAGAGCCAAAAGATCTTCTCTAGTCATCTCTTCTTGCTGCCATGGTAAAGCACTCCAAGTAAGTGTGCAAGTCTCTGTAGGTATGACTGGCTTCTGCCCATACATCAACTCAGCTGGCATATAACCTGTAGTCACACTGTGAGTAGTGTGATCAGCCCATAAGGCATAAGGCAACAATCTAGGCCACTCTCAAACCCGTCCACTGCATGCTTTGGCCAAGGCTTTCACAATTAGCGGATGGCCTCTTTTGCTCTTCCTATTTCCTTACGGATTATATGCCGAAGTCAAAGCAAGTTTAATGCTGAGGAAAGAGAAAAACTCCCTAGCCTCATCAGCATCCAACTCGCCTCTATCTACAATAACTTTTCCAATACATCCATACGTGCAAATAACATCCTCCAATAGAAACTTACAAACCACTGAAGTAAACTTCATTCGTAATGCTCTTCCTTCCACTTGATTTGTGAGATCTTCTCATGCTAAAACAATATAGCGTATCTGCCATAAACCAACATGCATAGTAATCAAATCAAGAGCCCATTTGTAATTGATACATAGCGGGTAGATAGGATGAGGCACATCTTTATGCCTCACTAAACCAAACAATGGACAATCAGGGCATATCTCAACAAACTATGAAATATTTTTATATGTTCCTCTCCACCAATAGTGCTCTTTGATCTTCTCATAGGTCACCCAAGCTCATCTTTATGCCTCACCGAAGCAAACAATTGACAATCAGGGCATGTCTCAAAAAACTATAAAATATCTCTATACATGCCTCTCCACCAATAGCGCTCTTTGATCTTCTCATAGGTCACCCAAACAGCTCGATGCCCAACCCAAAGACTTTCATGGAATTCTTTCATGATCCGCACCTATGAAGCTCTATCACAGACAACTCTCAATGGTTGTCCTTCTTGCTTTCGTGGATGCTTCCAAAGTAGACCACTTCGCAAGAAGAAACCATAAGCTTTTCTTCTAATCTTCTTGAAGTTTGGATCAATCCATCCATCCTGTCTAGACATGGTACTCAAATAATGTCCAATCTGTAAATACTCTCCTATATACAAAGTCTCATCAAAGCTTTCCAAAATAGACACATGACCAATATGATCAGCATGCATGGCTGAAAGATCAACCCCATCATCAGTATCATCAATGTAAGAAAAATCTATATCATCATACCTTGCTCGTGAAAGCATATTGGCTACTGGGTTGTCTTTACCTGCTATGTGCTTGAACTCAAGATTCGTGGATTTTGTGTACCCAATCCACCTAAGCATGGAAATATTTGGAGTAGAACTATTAGCATTGAGAGAGAGAGATGGAAAAAAGGCACAGGCTCAAAGGGTAGCAAACGTGCTCCTTGCTCAATCCATTTCTTCAACACAGTCTGAAAGTAAATTGTGTGTACATCACACATACAAAGATCAACAAACCTAGATCTCATCATAGTTAATTCAGAGTGACTTAACCTTATTCAATTAAGGTAAACAACTAACAGAAGACTAATGAGCTTGAATCTCAGCACTCCCCCTCAAGCTCAAGTGGGGTACTTCACTCCAAGTAACTCTCTGAAATGCACAAACTTATCTTTACCCAATGACTTGGTAAA
Organism: Lygodium microphyllum; assembly: GCF_053477565.2. Lineage (NCBI taxonomy): Eukaryota > Viridiplantae > Streptophyta > Polypodiopsida > Schizaeales > Lygodiaceae > Lygodium > Lygodium microphyllum. The sequence continues at coordinate 14,683,793 of NC_141153.1, read as the reverse complement.
GATCTCTACAACTTGGTCTTTTGTCCTAGCATGGACCAAATCAATGTCACCTGCAATCATTTTTTCTCTGATAAAGTGATAGTATACCTCGATGTGCTCAATCCTAGCATGACAGATAGGATTATTGGCCAGGAGCACACAACTCTTGTTGTCACAATAGAGTGTGACAGGCTTGACCTCCTACATGCCCAAATCATCAAGAAGCTTCATGAGCCATGATCCCTCACATGCAGTTAATGCAGCACCTCTATACTCTTCCTTAGTACTAGAGAGTGCAACTGTAGGTTGCTTCTTACTGCTCCAACTGACCATACTACTACCTAGGGAAAATGCATACCCACTAGTAGATCTCCTGTCATCATAGGTAATTCCTGCCCAATCAGCATCTGTATATCCTATAAGCTCCAAAGGCTTACCATGCTCATAGAGTAGACCATAATGACCATAATCTGATGTAGCCTTCACATATCTCAAGATCCTCCTCACTGTATCCAAGTGCGGCTTCATAGGCTTCTACATGAACTTACTAATTAGTCCAACTAAATAGCTAAGATCCGGTCTAGTAATGGTAAGGTAAATCAGGCTACCTACCATTTGTCTATACATAGTGACATTCTCAATCTCATGTCCAACATCTGCAAGTAGCTTAACATTTATCTCCAATGGAATTCTCAAAACCTTGCAATTCAACATACCATACTTGGTCAACATGTCTTGTGCATACTACTTTTGCAACAACCAAGTACCATGAGGTGTAGAGACAACCTCAATCCCAAGGAAATACTTCAATTCTCCCAAATCTTTAACTTGAAATTCAGCATGTAACATTTCCTTGATCTCTCCAATTCTTGTGACATCATCACCTGTAATGATCAAGTCATCCACATAGATGACTAATATCACATAACCAACCTTTGTCTTCTTTGTGAATAGGCTATGATCAAACATTGCCCATAGTGAAACCAAGTTTCTGTAAGCATGCACTTATCTTAGCATTCCAAGCTCTAGGTGCTTGCTTCAGCCCACATAATGCTTTCTTCAATCTACACACATGTGTAGGAAAATTTGGATGTACATAGCCCTTAGACTAATCCATGTATACTTCCTCAACCAAATCACCATTGAGAAAAGCATTCTTCACATCCATTTGATACATACTCCATCGTCTAGATGCTGCCAAAGCAATCACCATCCTCACAGTTGCCATTTCAGCAATGGGGCTAAATGTCTCCTCATAATCAAGACCATATTGTTGTGCATACCCTTTTGCCACAAGTCTTGCCTTTTATCTTTCCAATGTGCCATCTGATGATTTGCACTTCACTTTGTATACCCATTTGCAACCAATAGCCATTTTTCCTTCAAGCAAATCAACCAAATCCCAAGTGTCATTTTTAGCCAATCCTGAATATTCCTCATCCATTGCCTTGCACCAATGATCATCCAAGATAGCTTCAGAAAACTTTGTGGGTTCCTTGAAGCTAGTGACTTTTTCCATATATGCATAGTGCCTCACTGTATAACCACTGTATGTAAGCCTATCCAGACGGTTCTTGACTCCTTCTGATCTCCTTAATTGAGGTGCAACATGAGACTCTCCTCTCTCATGAGGTGGTACATATCTATGTCTCACACCAGGAGTCACAACTGATGGAATACCAAACTCACTATCCAAGCTATCAGTGCAAAGTGAATCATAACCACAAGTGAGTGACCCTGTAACACCATCAAGTTTGCCTTTGCCTTTATTCGCATTTCTCCCCCTCACTAACATACCCCTGTTAGTGGATAAAGATGCTAAAGGTCTCAATCTACTTATCCAAGGACTAACTGATGTAGTAGCATCTTTAGAAGGCCTAGGAATTTTTGCACTTTCATTTGTACATGCATGTACATAAGTCTCCTGACAAACATCATCATCATTCAGCAAGGTGATCTTCTTCTCATGCCATGATTTCAGCTCATCAAATACCACATCTCTTGAGACCAATGTCTCACATAGAAGGATTGTAGCATTTGTACACTTTCCTATGTTGTGCATACCCAATAAAGAGGGCCTTTTCCGCCTTTGGATCAATCTTCTTTCTCTTTTCATCTAGAACATGTACATATGCCAAACATCCAAAAACCTTAAGATGGCTAATGTCTGGCTTTATCCCATAAATCCTCTCATGAGGGGTCACCTCATGTATACCTACTGTACGATTCATGACATACACTGTAGTCATTACGGCCTCTGCCCAATATGCATTTGGTAGGCTCTTCTCATTCAACATGGCTCTTGCCGATTCCACGATCACCCTATTTTTCCTTTCTGCCACACCATTTTATTGTGGTGTGTACCTGCATGTCAATTGCATTTTAATCCCATCATTAGCCAAGAAGTGATCAAAGTATTTAGAAACATATTCTCCACCACTATCAGATCTCAAGCATAAGATGTAGCAAGCCAATTCTTTCTCCACATTTCTCTTGAAGTCTTGAAAAGCATCCACATTAGAGCTATTTGGAGGTCAAAAGGAGGGCCTTTTAGACGAGAGAGAAAAAAGGGCGCATCCAATAGGGTGGAGGCCAACGTAACGTTGGGTATTTTCTAGAAAACATAGGAAAATAGGGAAAATTGTCAAAAAATACCATTTCTGCCGCCAAGAAGTGATTCATGTGGGGCCAAAATGGATATATGCGTGAATGTAGGAGGGAGGAATTTTGAAAGGAGATTGTGTGAGAGCATTCGAGCATAAACTATGCCCAGAATCCTATGTACCCTATGTATTTATTGCCCTATGAATCTGACATTAGCACAACATAAACCGTGCAATTTATCACTTGATGATTCACTATTTCGAGATTCTCTCTTATGTGCACTTTCTCACCTTCCTCACCTTTGTGCACTTTCTGCATTCCTCCTCAGCTTCTCCTTCCACGCCCCTGCTCACTTGATAGATTCCTCACCTCTGTGTTCTAGCTCCATGGCCTTTGCTTCACATTGTATCACTTCTAGATGTTGTGCAAGTTCCATGGCCTCGACTTGCAGGCCTCGCAAACCCGTAACCTCAGTGCTCTCCATTACCGTGCCTATTTCACTTGAAGAGGATAGATGGACAGAAGTTCTTATCTCCAAAGGGTCATGGGAGCTTATGCAGCCACCCCGACAAAAGCAAAAGCATGTTAAAAGTGTCTTCAGGTGGTCATGGAAGGGTAGAGTTATTGGCTTCAAAATCCAACAAGGCAAGACAACGGTTAAAGAAGTCCTGGTGCAGCACGTCTACATGCACAATGAACTTGTCATGGCCCCCGGCCATGAAACAGGGCTACCATCTCACAGGCCAAACTGTAAGTTTCTTTATTTTAGATGATTGTTTAGTTTAGTTAACATTTCAGGTGTTTTTGATATTGGGGTGTTCGATGTTTCATGTTTCATGTGTCTGAGACGTGTTTTTGGGATGTGTTTATGTCCTGCAGATGTGTATCCCTCATCATATGAGGAGTGACAGCCTATGGAGTGTGTTATTGGGATCATGAGTGTAATCCATGGCCATCTGGGTAGTGTACAATACGAAGGGAGAGCTGGGGGTAGCCTTGCAGAGGAAGGTGTGTTCTTTTATGATCATTTTTATCAGCTTGTGGACCAAGCTTACACAAAGGGATACCTTTGCAAGCTCCATCTAGAAGAAGAGTGGAATACATTGGTGTGGCCAATACCAGACATCACTGTATTGGAGGTGACTCAAAGAAGGTTATACAGAGATGTGCAAAGATCACTGTGAGCCACCATCCCCATGAAGCTCGTAAAGATTATTAATTTTATGCCCGTCTCTATTTTTGTGGAGCTATTCAAGGCATTTGATGTGAAGGTGACAAGGATAATGCTAGTTTGCCGGAACATGAACAACACTCTCTCAGCCAAGCTACTTTATAAGCATTGGTATATGAAGCAGGTTGAATAGGTGCATTGCCAAATTGCTTTGGATATGCTCCAGGTGAAATACATGATTGCAACACAGATGTTTATTATGTCATTTTGGTATGGTCGGCAACATTACATTGGTGGAGTCCTTGTGCCTATGGACCAGGAGTCTGCTAGCTTGGAGGACAACCAAGTAGTGGACATTGAGGTATTGGATGATAAAGGCACTCTCGTTACAATCATCAGTCTACAACAAGAAAACACGCTACATCAATTACGTATAGATATACATGAGGAGTCACCACATACGTTACCGACGAACTTCTTCTTCGTGCACAATGGAAGGCGTGTGATGAAGAGACGAGAGATGCAAATGAAGTGCAAGGACCTGGAAGATAGTAAAGTGTATATTTCCTGATAGGTTTATACCCATATGTTTATTGCCTTAGGGCTGTGCCCACACTTTTGGTCTTCCCATTGGTAAGCTGCCTTTGTAAACAATCTATGTATTGTAATCAACACGACCCTCGTAATTACAAACAATTTCATTTCTTGATCAGAATAATTGAACTGATTTATTTTGGAAGTACATTTTTCCGTTTTAAGTTTGGTAATCACTAACATTGGCATGGACATCATATATAAGGTACTAGTTATTGATTCTGAAAACAAGGCTGTTATTGCTTATGCCACTGGCAAGCTGCAAGCGATCAACCTTTTTATTCGATCTATATCTTGTAATGGTGACAACTTTGGTAATTACAAGCAATTATGTTTGTTGATGAGAATCTCCGTATTATTTTTGGAAGCGACCAATAGCATAGGCACACACAACGCATATAAGATACTAGTTATTAAGTGTGAAACATAGTCCAAAAATAGTCACGAAAACAATACCGATAATTCATTATACCATCCAAAGTCTACCGCATTCCCTTCAAAGTTATACAACCTCCAAAGATATGGAATGAGAATTTTGTGGAGGTAGTCATCCTGTGGATCAGCATTGAAACCCTGTATTACAAGTGTACTTCCCGTGGGATTGTATTTTCCCTTCTCATGATGTTCATCTAGCAATATAGTATTGCATGGATCCACTATATGTGGAATATGCAGAAAAGGTTTTGTATACATCTCAGCAAAAGGTAGATGGGGATGTTGGTACTCTGGGTCCTCATAGCAGTATGAGCAATCCAGCAGAAATTCGAAGTAGGAGAAATCTACTCCAGCAAACTGCATGACATTAATTACACTTTGGAGGTCTCTAACTTTCATTGAGGACCATAGGCCTACCTCAAAGAATCTGAACAGGAAGTGCAAGAATTATCTAAGACCAGGCCACAACATGACATAATGTCCCGCAGTAAAATAATGGTTCATTGGGGTGTAGGTTGGAAAGGGCGTGGTTGCCTCCGCAAGAGGAGCCCATTCACATCTAATATAAGCAGTCTTTGTACATAAACATAACATGAGACTTCATAAATAACACAATTGCATACATGAAACTTGAGAGTACTAATATATTATAAAGCTAGAAAGTGATAAGAAACTGTGCAACTCCATGAGACACAACCCCACAGCAAGAAATTGTACAACTACAAAAGAAGTAGAAATTTACAACAAATTGTACAACTCCATATAAACCTGAAATTTACAAGAAATTGCAAAACTCCATAGTCAAAATGGATTTTGCTCAAGGAACTGGGTTGCATTAAGGTTAGATTCATGAAGGCTCTTCAAGTATGGCATAAGCCTTGTCTGAAAAAACATGTCAGAGGGATTACCATCGAATTCTAAGGGGCATATAAATGTGTTTTGACCATTGCATATGCACTTATCTGGTATGTCATCAATTAGAAGTGTATTTATAGGGTCATAATCTACATTCAAATTCACAAAGGACTTTGTGAACAAGGGCACAAATGGCTTCCTCTTATTGCCTCCTACGATAGCATGCATCTATCTTGAGCATATATAAACCTAAACGATGAGGGTGCAATACAAAGATTGTCATGTAACATCCCTACTAAGGGCATAAGATTTTTGGAGGTCATGGAGGACCATATCCCCACTTGAAACCGTTGCAGCACGAAGCGCAAGAACTCCGTGAGGTGTGGCCAAAGAAGCATTGTTCTGCCCCCCACCATTCTCTTGGTGGCCTTGGCTGACTGTGTGAAAAGGGAGAAGTCTTGCCTCAATAGCAGCCCGTTGACGTCCAAAATGAGAAGCCTCTATGATAAATACACGTGGAACGTAATGGGTAAAATATGCACAAAATAACTGAAACATCTTGAAAACTAAAATGTATAAGTGATTCTCACCTAAATAGGGTGACATGGCACTGGCGCAGGGACTCCAACCCCCGGGACTTTGTCCAAGGATCGTCCTCAACAGTACTGTCCCCACCACCCTTTGGATCTGCCTTGTCTTCATCAACATGCTTTTCTTGGTCCCCACCTCCTTGTGCTTCTGTGCTCTGGTGATCTCCGTGTATGTCTTTGTCCCACCCTTTTCTTCCATTGTCCCTGCTACCGTTCCCTGTTGTTTCTCGCCCACCCTCTCCCTCCTCCGTGGATCCACCACCCTCTCCCAAATCCGGGTTACGATCACTTTGGTCACCTTCATCAGGATCCTTTTCTTCCTTGTCACCGTCTCCTTTTGTTTCAGCATCCTCCTCTTGCTCCTCACTCTTTGTGTCTTCACCGCCATCTTCATCTTCAGATATGACCATCTTTGACTCCTGCTCTGCTTTTCTCGGAGAGCATTGGCTTTGTGCAGTCCCCCTCCTAGGCAGTACCTCCTCGACATCTTCATCGGACAAGGGTGAACCTTGCTCCTCTGATATCTCTTGGGAGGTAGCAATGAGGGTGTGTATCATGCTTGCCCTATATCTCTCAACGTATGCAGTGTCATACTCCTCCACAGTTTTCTGCACAATAGATAGCATGATAAATTTTTCTGTGTGCCTTGATGCGATAATGAGTGTCCGGCGATCTTGATTGACAATATGCGCTTCAAAGCACATAAATAAATGCAAGGATGAATGGGCAATTCATTACCTTGTTTATTAGAGGCGTATCTGTGAAGAGCAACTACAATAAGTATTCGGCGTGGATCATCACTCTCCACCTGCACGAATAGCTATCCTTCTGTGGAGAGACTTTTACCTCTTTGATATCTGCCCAGTGAAGTTTGGCACTATCGAACATGCTCCCGAGGGCCATAAGTAGTCTCTTAATACATCTGGAAAACCAATTTTTGTACATTGTCAACATATTGAATAGGCTAAGAATTAAAAAAAAGGGAGCATTCACGATAGCAATCAAGTCACCAATAGTCTGTATCCGGTATACTTACATTTGAAACGCTGCATGCATTCCCAAAACAGAATTGAGCATCCATACAACTGGCTTGTCGAGCTTGATCAACTCCAAACTCCAGTGACCTCTGTTCTCATATGGCAGGATGAGGACTATCACCTTGGCAGGGTTACAAAATTGAAACCAGGTGTGATAAACAGAGAACGGTGTGTTTGGTGTTCTCATAAGCTGCGATAGTTGTGGATTCCCGATGAATACTTCTTGGTGGCAATCACCCGGAAGCATTTGTTGTATCAACTTGCAAAGCAAGTGCAAAGAGTACGTGAAAAGGAATGGAGTTAAGCGTTGGCTCTGAAACTAAGTAAAAGGTTGAGTTCCTTACATTAAGCAGGCATACAGAATGCTATCTGACACATGCGCCTCCTTGTCCATAAGTATCTTAACATTCCTGATGTCAAGACTCAACTGTATTTTCCCTCTCTCAAAATCCACAAGTATGTACAGCCCTCCTTTGAGTCCAGCCAGATACTCCGAGTTTTCCTTGTCCATTTGGAGGGTCCTGTCTTCCTGCTATTTCTGGGAAGTTTCTCTTCTAGCTTCAAGCCCTTTTCTCTCTTCTTGTGCCCTCTGCCTTCTTGCGAAGGTCTCTACTCTGGCTCTTGTGTTGACATCATGTGTAACATCAACCGGTCCCCTTTCCTTAGGGTGCCTCACAGGAGGGATAAGCAGTATGTCCCTCATTTTGGCATTCACGAAGTCGCCTGGGTGCAAGAGGTGTTCGTATCTCCATTGCAACCTCTTCAATGTATCGAGGTCCTTCAGCATGATTGTCCACCTCCCAGAGTGTGCAGCGAGAAGAGCTAGGTCATTGAAAATCTCAATAATGAAGTCCTCTACAGCTTCCTGGAGACAAAGCAAGCCAGCCCTCTTCCAACGAACCTGTGTTCCCCAGTTCTCACAAACCTCTCGTACAACCCTTTGGAAAGGGAGCTTCAATATGCACAACTCAGTAGATTTTTGGGCCGCTCTACACTCCTTGAGGATGTTAGATTTCTGGCTAACCCTTTTGTACCTATTTTGTTTCAGTATATGCATGGGTTTTCCTTTCCTGTTGGATGCCTTCTCTGCTCCAGCTTTCGCTGCGATGCCTAGGCTAGATCTCTCTTTCCTTGCCGTTGACTTTGTTCTTGCCATTTAGACCTGCAAAATGGCGTGGATGTATACGTCAAAAAAGGGAGCTTATTTACTGATAACAGCGCTTTGATGTGCATAGCATCATCCAAGAGCCCAATGAGACCGTCTCTGCGTCAAAGGGCGAAACATTTTTTATGCTAAGTAACTGGGTGCTTTTGCACCCGCCTAATGCCTTATGAGCCTCTGCTTGCGAAAGGGAAATCCTTACTCTACACTAACCAAATGAGGGTCCTTTGATGCGCATAGTACCTTATGAAGGCCTTTTGCAAGCACCTATGCATCAAAGGGCTACACGTATTCTAAGCTCAGTAAACAAGTTCCCTTTGACGCGCATAGTGCCTTTTGCAGGCCGTGGAGATGAGATTGCACGTCAAAGGGCAAAACTTTTTAAATGCCTAGAAAATGATTCTTTTTAGCACGCATAGTGGCTTTTGAAGGTCCATTCAATGCTGCTACGTGTCAAAGAGAATTGAAATAGAAGATAATGGTTTGTTTCAAGAATATCTACCTGGTTGCGTACCCGTCCAAGCTAAGGTTGTCTCTATTGCTCCTTCTCCCTCCCTTGCAGTGAGTTTATCTGCTGAGCTCTCTCTTTCTCTTTGTCTCTGTGTGTTTGTGTGTGGTGCTCTCTCTCTCTCTCTCTCTCTCTCTCTCTCTCTCTCTCTCTCTCTCTCTCTCTCTCTCTCTCTCTCTCTCTCTCTCTCTCTCTCTCTCTCTCTCTCTCTCTATCTCTATCTCTGTTTGTGTTTTTGTCGCACACACTCTCTCTCACCCTAGACACTGTCGATTTCGAAGTGATTCCTGGGAACGCAAATGGCACGCTATATCTCTCTTCGTGTCGTGCTATCAGACTATCTCTTGTGTCTATTCCATAACGTTGTCAAAACTTAAAAAAGGTTCTTTAATGCATGTATGCGGGCTCTTTAACCCACATGGGAGAATGGTACACATCCGTTAGAAGATGATTTCCCGCAGTTAATGTAGGAAAGTGGGTGCGTGGCCCGAGGGAATCGGAGGGATCCGTAGTAAGGTACAGTAAAGGTAGTGAGAGAATACACCGCTTTGCATGTGTGTGTGTGTGTGTGTGTGTGTGTGTGTGTGTGTGTGTGTGTGTGTGTGTGTGTGTGTGTGTGTGTGTGTGTGTGTGTGTGTGTGTGTGTGTGTGTGTGTGTGTGTGTGTGTGTGTGTGTGTGTGTGTGTGTGTGTGTGTGTGTGTGTGTGTGTGTGTGTGTGTGTGTGTGTGTGTGTGTGTGTGTGTGTGTGTGTGTGTGTGTGTGTGTGTGTGTGTGTGTGTGTGTGTGTGTGTGTGTGTGAGAGAGAGCCAGCGTGCGTTGAGGCATGTTTGTGCCCATTCAAGACACACACAGAGATTGCGTTGGAGAGAGAGAGAGAGAGAGAGAGAGAGAGAGAGAGAGCTCCCATGTGTTGCTTTGTGTGTGTGTGTGTATGCATGCGAGAGAGAGAGAGAGCTCATGTGTGTTGCTTTGTGTGTGATGTGTGTGCATGCATGAGAGAGAGAGAGAGAAAGCAAGTGTTTGAGAGAGACAGAGAGAGAAAGAGAGCACGTGCCTTTGACAGAGAGATAGAGAGAGAAAGGGAGACCTCCTCTGTGTGTGTGTCTTTGTGTGTGTGTGTGCACGCAAGCATTTGTGTGTGTGTGTGTGTGCAAGCGTTTGTGTGTGATAGAGAGAGAGAGAGAGAGAGAGAGAGAGAATCTCCATCAAAGCTGCATTGGAGGGAGTTTGCTGCGATCATCAACTTGGTGGACTGGATCATCAGCGAGAAAGATGTCTCAAGTAGGTAGGTGGTTCTGATACCAATTTATTTGTTTAATAGTATTTGTGCACTTTGACGCGTAACGACTGTTGCGACAATCTCAAACAAATGTATATGCGTCAAAGCGCACAACTTTTTGACCCCTTTTTCAAACCTCGCATGCCATGCACAGTTCAACAGGAGTCATAATCTCCTGCTCTTTGATGCGCATATGGCCGTATCAAGACTACAAATGCGCTTATGCGCATCAAGGCGCTGAGAATTTTGACCGTAGTTTATGTCTAGTTAAACGAGCCATGCACTTTCGAGTCCATAAGGGACTTGGAATCTTTTCTATTTTTGTATACACTTCAAACGGGAAATTCCGTTCTCGCAGGTTTAGGAGGACGTGGGAAGAGGCCATATTTTCTTGACCTTGAGCTTAGCCAAGAGGGGAGGGTTCAAGTGTCTGCAAAGGGAAGCCAAGCGGTCACTGCATGTTCATCAAAAAAGCGTGTAGTGGATTTCTCGACACCATCACTAGTAGGTTTGTTTGAGGAGGAGGGAGACTCTGCCCGTGTCATAGAGTGCGCTCAACCTTTACAAGCATTGATGCCTGCTGTGGAGGTATCACCTCTCACTGGAAGCTCACACTACTAGCAAACTCAGGCTGTGATAGGTTTTCATGAATATTCGACCTCCACTCTATGTGAAGCTTGTGGTGCTTTAAGTCTTGTCTACCTTTCAAAAAAGAAGACCAAGGGACCGTCCCTCAAACGAAAGGTGGACTTCTCAATGTTTCAACAAGAGCAAGAGCCCGCTCCCAAAAAAACAGCAAGCAAGAAAAAGTCTGTAGCCCCCATGCCAGCAGATTGTGAAGCGGCTTTAATAGACTTCGTCAATGAAGTGGGAGCATCGGAGTATTATCCCGATTTAGTAAATATATTCAACACAGCCGTGCTGTATCAGAAAATCATCAGAGAGAACATGGAAGATTACACTACTGAATTCAATGATTTTGAAGCCCAGGTAGAGAAAGGATGGGTGACATCAGATCAGAGGGACTCTGTTCATCTCCTTGATTGCACAAAGGACAAGAAGCAGAACAACATCCTGCATAGACGTTATCTCCTTTTGATGGGCCCTTATAGGCCGTTTTGGTGTCCAATGCACAAGAAGGACTGCAAGCTTGTGTCAATGGAGATGGGGTTCATCCTATACCTGCATTGTCTATACAAGAATCTGCCCAATACAAATGTTGAGTTATTGTATGAGCTAGAAGAGGAGACAGAGGATGAGGGCCCGGATGTGGAAGGAGACATTGAAGGAGTTGAAGTGGAGGAAGATTTCTTGCCTACTGAGGAAGAGAATGAGACCAAGGCAATAAGTCTCAAAGATATCAAGAATAAAGTTTCAAAGGTTCCACAGTACACAGGGGAAGTTGGTATTGTTGACACTTCGCTCCAACTGCCTGCTCTTCCTGAGTTTCAAATTGAGGGAAAGCAATATCTATTGCTCAGTGACATCCAGAAGGTGTTCTCTATCAGAGAAGACTTCGCTCTTGCAGCAATTGCGAGGAGCGCAGAGGAGGAGGACGGGTTCGTTTCCGACGATGATATGGAAGACCCGTCACTAGAGGAGAATTTGATGCAGGTCAGTGCCTCCTTTTGTGGTTCAGCAGGGTGAAAGAAGACAAGGAAAGAGGCAGAGTGCCAAGTGAGCGGGAGTTCAAGCAGTTTCAAGAAGTTATGGGCTATGACAAGTTGCAGGAAAGCACTGCTCATTTCCTAGAGGAACGTCAAGGGGAGAGCGTGGGTAGTGTGAACCTTCAGAACAAGAAAACCTTCCTTTATGACGAGAAACTAGAGGTGACGCTTACTTTGCTTTCATCGTTTGCTTTGATTAGATTATGGTGGAGGTTCTTATTCTTCTCATTGTAATTCGGATTTGGTCTATTTGGTTTATTGCAGAGGTTGTTCGAAGAAGTAGATGAGTTTCTAATCAGGCACAGAAGAGAGTTCCATGGACGCGATGCAGCTCTAAGGCACTACCTGAGGGGGCTTGCAAAATCGAAGGTTTTAGTGCACCACAACAACCTCAGTGATGAAGGTGTTGTGGCCACATTTTTCTTCAAAACACTCTCCCGGTTCCTCAGTGGACAACCTATCCCTAGCACCTACGAGAAGGTAATTTTGGTAGAGAAGTTCACAACCCTAGATGTCTTTGGCTACCAGTCTGCGTCCCGATGCTCGAGAAGGGGCTATTTTAGTGCCTATGTAGGGCTTGTGTTAGCATTAGGAATAGAACACAATGAGCAGCTGGAACCCTATGGAAAGATTCAGTTAATATGACTCAAGAGAAAACAAGACCAACTTTTACTAGAATATAGACCAACTAAGGGGAAAAAAGATGTATGATGTATTCCGCAACATTTCATTACACATTGTTAATACAATCCATTGCTTTGTAAGTGGCTTTTTGGTTACAATGTGTTCACTGCATCTAACTACAGTTCCTTCACCCATCGATGGTTAATAAAGTGGTGTTTCTGTCTCCATCTTTGTTGTGATTGAAGAGCATTTGAGTTTCTGAATGCTTGAATCTTCTTCTCCCTTTTTGATTGAACTTCCCTCAAATCCTGCACAATCTTTGATGAACGTAGAGTCTCTTCTTTGTGAAGCTGTTGCATTATTCATCTGTAGAACCACTGGAAGAGTTCACGAAGGCTATTTCCTTTATGATTGCCACCACCATGTTGAGTATGTCTGAAGTATGCATTCTGTGCCATATAATGTGACTTCTCCATTCCTTGAGTGCTCCATATGCTTAGATCACCGTACTTTTGAATGAAGAATGGTAGATGATTATAGATGATGTGCTAACATACAACAATATCATATGTTTTAGAATTATATCCTGAGACGCAAAATGATGTAGGCCAGATTTTGAAGCTTGCCATGTAATGTGTTATGTTGTTTTCTGTCTAGGCTGCGGTAAAAAAAAATTTGAATTGTTGAAGGTGTGTTTGAAAAACCTTGATGTCCAGAGTCGACCAGGAATCCTTGTCGCACATCTTGAAGATGTTGTCCACTGCATGCCATACCTCTGCCTTTGCATTTCTGGATGCAGCCTCATGGTCCTTAACTACAATGTGTAGTTTCTTCCATTGCTCGTACTCTATCCTACTAACGTGGTTGGATGCACGCTGTTTAATTGTGTTGTTGATTGGTCTTGATAGGAACCGCCTTGCCTTCACTCCACCTATAGAAACCTTTCTAGGAAGATCTTTTTCATTGGTGGAGAGCTCAATTTGAACATTTCCTCCATCGCTGCATACTGGATAATACCTTTTCAATAGCAGCAATCCCATCACGGCATTTAGACTGATTTCTGATTTTCTATACAAACCCAATGTATAGGTTGATTAGTTTCTCTATGGCACGGCACAGAGCGTGCATAGTACAAATATGCACATTTGTCAATGGTATATCAAAAACAAGTCGAAAGCTCTTATCTAGCAATTGCCGGTCGGGTGGCTTTGTCCACCTCCTATGATCAAGGGTTTTTGCAAGCTCCATGCAATACATGCATGGTAAGGTCAAGGCTCCTCGATTGCAATTGTATAAGCATTTCAATGTCTTTAAATCAGAGGCCAGGTGCCAAACAACTTGAAAGGTGCCTCTGTCTCCAACAGTAAGAGTCCTTTGCCCTCGCATCTACCCACTAATAAGATCAAGAACGGGAGTTTGTCGGAAGACCCATTCCAAGGCATCATGGTTCTCGATTAAAACCTACACCAAATCAAAATAATACATCTATTAGATTGAGTGTATAAACCACACTGTATTCACAAGAAAATGACCTGGCAATACATACAAGAAAGCAACCGAGCCACCATAGATTCATTTCTAATTGTACTGAGAAGTACAGTGGATCATCCTTGGGAAAATTTCACATTGCTCTATCCATCAATGTTATGGCTACTCTTTCCATCTTCTTATCATTCAGGATCTCACACTTGTCCATCTTCAGAACAAAGTTGAGAACACCATTTGTTTCAGCATGTGTGATATTGTAAAACTCAACCATCCTTCTCTGCAAACAGCTCCAATTCCATGAAGATGTTGTTGTGTTCATCATATTTGATAGTGCCTCGTTTCCCTTTGTATTCATTTGTAATGTGGTACGGGGATCCAACATAGTCATTTTGCTTCTCGTTAAGTCTCTTGTGAAGCTTCCAAACATCTATAGTGGTTGGTAGAAGTTTTGGAGTGATTCCTTTAGCTTTGAATGCAAACTTGACAGTCTTATGTAAGAAGGCATATCCTTTCCGACTAATACCACTCTCATCCATAGCGCTCTGTACATTCTCAGTGGATATGGTGTTGTTGATAATAAACTGATCCACCACCTCCCTCTGCACAACCTTAAATTTCTTCTCTTGCAGTAGTTCCTTTGCAACCTTCGAGCTAATCAGAGGTTTCATATGCATTGTTGGGTTGCTATTTGGATTGAAATTCTCCTTGTCGGGCTGCAATACAACCTTGCATGCAGAACCTCGGTGTTAATGTATGGAGGAGCCAGAGGGAAGAAGGCACATAGAAATCAAAGGGCACATAGGAGCAAGAGAGTACATAGAATCAAAATGCTTACATGATTGCTTTGATCCTTTTCTTGAGTCCTCCTGAATTAACCTTAAGATCCTCAACATTTCACAACTTTCTTTTCCTTTGCCGAGGTCCAATAGATGTTTTCTTTATTCTGTATTGTTCAACTTGCTTTTGTAGCTTGTTGATCTCCTGTTCCTGGTGCTTGAGCTTTTCTTCTTACAACTTGCAAAGGTCTCTAAGGTGACAAAGATGGATATTTTGAACCTGTAACATCACTTTCTCAACTATAGGGGTTACTGAAATTGATTTGCAGTAGCCCAACAAACCTTTCTATCCATCTCCAACAAACCTAAGAAGTGAGGTTGGGCTTGAGAAAGGTGGTTGACTGCAGGTTTGAGGATCATGTGGGTAAATAGATCCATCACACCATATATCCACATTCTTGGCTCTAGACCATCTTAGAGCATTCCTTTCATTTGCTGATACAAAGCTACCACCACGACGTTTTTGCACTGGAGCGTAACTAGGTTCAAGGTCAATATGAAGATGGTACTTGGAATTGTCAACATGGACATGGGAGTCCGCCATTGCTAATAGAGGTAACAACAGCCCAGTAGACTGCTATTGCCAACAGAGGGAAAAGCTCAGTAGACCACCATTGCCAAGAGGGCAGGAGGGATTAGAGGGGTTTAGTGGAGGGTAGGGTGAAGAGGTCAAGTGGGACTTTCCCAACTACAGATGGCATTGAATGTAGAGGGGTGGCATAGTATATGGCATTGAAGGTTTATAGTGCTCTTACTCCCTAAATATTCCTGACTTTAAATTTTCCAGTCACATCAGTGTGGGCCATCATTATCCACAAAATGTGTTACTAACTTTCTTAGGTAGCTAGTTAAACACGCCTATTTTATTCCAAAAAATGAAGATTTTGGTATTTTTCTAGAGAGATAATGATGCAAATACCCATTTTCTTACAAGGCCCTCCTTTTGACCTCCAAATAGCTCTAATGTGACATCACTCTTGTACTCAGCGCATACAACCATGTGTACCTACTGTAGTCATCTATGAATGACACATAGGAATGTGATCCCCCAAGAGATGCATTCTATGAGGGTCCCCATACCTAAGAATGTACAAGTTGTAATGGTCTAGTAGTAGTGCTTACATGCCTCATAAATGGAAGCCTTGATTGCTTCCCAAATTGACAAGACTAACATGCATGTCCCAATTCCGCATGCTTGAACTTAGGGAGTCCAATTACAACTTGCTCAAGCTGCATATTCTTCAGCTTTTGAACATTTACATGACCGATCCTTTTATGCCATATCTCAATGTCCCTTATTGCAGCATTGTTATGTGAGTACATAGCAACATTCAATGCTAGAATTTTTGTATCCAATGTAAACATCTTGCCGTTTCTTTTGCCTTTAGCAATGAGTTTGCAGCCTTGACCATACTCTTCAATGTAGCATCCATCTCTATTGAATCTAACTTGTAGATTCTGTTCAACTATTTGTCCCACAGACAGAAAGTTTTTGGTTATGGAGGGCACATGTAACACATCATAGAGACTCTTTTTTCTGTCACCATGCATCATCAATGGAACATTACCTGTATGCATAATATCATGATGTGTATCATCCCCTATGCAAACATATCCATGAGCACCTCCTACCACTGTGTCAAACCACTCTCCATGAGGAGTCATGTGGTTAGATTCCCCTGAGTCTATATACCATGCATCATCTGGTTTGCCTTGTGTAGGCAATCCTTTCTTCACATGTTGCATAGCAAACAATCTGTCATCCTCCTGCATACCACTAGAAGAACCATAATTACCATGTTGCTTCCCTCTTGCTCTCTGATCATTCTACTTCTTGTACAATCCTTAGCTACATGCCCGTATTTTCCCTCGGGGGGTTCACTATATATATATCCTCTATATAACGTGCGTTCATGGCCTACTTATAAATATCCTAATCTGTGATTTTTTCTTGAATAAAATCCAACCCTTTTCTATTCAATCTGTATACAACCCCTTTATAAGACACCTTTCTGTATGTAAAAAATGTATAAAAATGGTGTTTTAAAAACCCCTTATTTTGAACTCACGTTATATATACATACATTTATGAGTGAACCCCTCAAGTATTTGCCACAATAATGACAATCCTTATTTGCATTTGATTGATGTCCATGACTCATTTGAGGCTGCTGCCAAGTGCCTCTTCCTCTAGCTAAATAATTCCCTCTTCCACGAGCATTTGAGGAACCTCTATTTGCTTGAGGCTACCTATTTTGCCATCCAGTAGCTTGCTATCCACAACCTGCATATGCATTTCCAACACCTCTTCCTCTAAAATTTGATCTTCCTCTTCCACCTCTACCCCTTTGATTGGAGTAGAAGACATTGTCCATGCTATTTTTAGACCCATTGGAACTTGTATTGAGTCCGAGTTTCACTTCTTTATGCAATAGAAGTGCCACAAGTTCATATCAAAGTCAGGCTACTCGTGACGTACTGATATGGAAGTATCAAACTGCTTATATTCTTGTCCAAGTCCATGGAGGGTAGTGGCCACCAAATCATCATCCTCAACTTCAGCTCCAATTGAGCCTAGTTTTTCTGCAATTGATATGATCTCACTAACATAGTCTTCAATAGACCTTCCATTCCTAGATATGTGGCTGAATTTTTGTTTCATTTGTGTCTTTCTCGCATGAGTGACATGCCCATAATTCTTCATCAATAAGTCCCAAGCAACTTTTGGGGAAGTACAGTTTGCAATTTGCATAGACTTTGTGTCTGGCACACATAATGACAACCAATGCAAGACCTTGCTAGCCTTTTCCATCCAAGTCATGTGTGCCTTTAACTGATCGTATGTTGGAGGTCTATCCCATGGTAGCTTGGGCTCATCTTCAAGACCTATGACAAGGTCCCAATAGCCTCTTCCAATTAAGAAATTAGACATCTTGAATTTCCATATTAAAAATTTATTGTAGTCCAACTATCTGAGTGATAGTATCCTTCTCTCCTGTGTTTGCCATTTTCAAGGTCTTCAGCTTTGCAAAACCAATCAATTTCTCAAAATGCCAGCGGCAATATACTTCAGTGACATGTAGTACTAGTTTTTATTGTAATTAGTAGTCTGTCAAATCAGCCTCATAGAAGTCAATCTTGAGCCTTACAATGCTCTTGAATATGCACATGTCTATCATTGACCATTTTGTGCCACACTACCAACATCTGTAATTAGCACCCCTGAACTCTGAAAAGATATTCAATTCTGAAATTGCACAGAATTTAGTTTATATGACTGTGTAAGATCCAATACATGCAAGAAATAGACCCTTTAAAAAAAACATTCGACTGCTCATTGAGACACCATGATATTTTGTCACAGAATTATCGACATGACGATGAGTGATTTACCCCAACTTGCTAATTTCACCATGCATACACCTGCTAATTAAAAAAACCGTTGCTGAGAAAGTTTTTACAATCAACAAACACCATACTCAAATTCAGAGATTTCCTTTTTGTCTAACTTCAATTTTCTCAAGCAGTGCAGCCCTTTTTCCTAAAGCACATCATTACCATAACCATGATTGCTTCTATCAGAGATCATCACACATGAAGACAGTCTTGCATTTGAACATTGAGTTCCTGAACTCGCTTCACAACCTTCAACAAAAAATCTCAGCTACATTGACACTCGGTTACAAAACATAATGTAGCATCTAAGAGTCTGCAACCCTAGTTTCCCACAACAATTGAAGCATATCACAATCTTCAATCATATTCAGGCTTTGCAGTACTTGCCCATGTTCCACTATCATCTGTGCATCCAGAACTTAGAACTTCCATTACTAGTTTGCTGTGTTACTCCTTGTATTGTCATCATAGGGCGTCACAATGCTACATTACATGACTGCCTTTGCTCAATCATGATAATTTAATCTCATCATACATTCACAAAATACCAAACAATTGAGTTGTTAAGTTCTAGGATTTTTGTTATTGCATCCAGGACACTTGTATTGCATCATGGTTTGGGCTTTTGTAGGAGTAATACAGGAATGGGATTGAGGAAGTTGAAGTAGCTGTCTCATCTAGCAAATGCAGTCATTGCATACTCAGCCAAGGTCCTTTCGACCACTGTAGATGAACTTCAAGCTAAGTTTGATGAGACCTTCATGCTATCAACAAAGGAAGATGATGAAAGATATGGTCGAGGATTCATAGAATATTGTTGCTCGACGGTTGCCTCTCCATCATAGCAGGCTCCTCAAACTATGCCTCAATGCTGAACATATTTATGCTTTGTGGGAAGGAGGTCCACTGTTGCTCCCCAAAAATCCGCATGACTACAACTCTCTAAGAAAGCTCTGCAATTCCAGTTGGGAAATCGAATGTGAGGAGAGTCTCACATGATGGTAGCCATGATGCCTATTCTCGAGGCTAATGTTGTCGTTCTCTTTTCTCCTTTACACTGGATTGATTGTATTAACTAGGCACACAACAGACCGATTGTATAAAATCAATTACCATGGATCACTTTGCCTAGTACATATCTACCCATTATATAGCATCTCGGATGGTTCTAGCTATTGTCGGTGGAGTTGAGAAGCACGCTGTATGCCTGCCATGTCTCTTGTTTGGCACCCTTGGCTCGTGTCCTTAGGTCAGGAAGGCCGCGGCTATTTCTTATCAGCTTTGATACCATATTAGCATTGAGAGAGAGAGATGGACAAAAGGCACAAGATCAAAGGGTAGCAGACAAGCTCCTTGCTCAGTCCACTTCTTCAACATAGTCATCTGAAAGTCAACTGTGTATACAACACACATACAAAGATCAATAGACCTAGATCTAATCATACTTAAGTCAGTGTGACTTAACCTTATTCAACTAAGGTAAACAACTAACAGAAGACTAATGAGCTTGAATCTCATTAAGAATAACTCGTGATCATACCTAGAAGAGGTAAACAATCAGTCTCGACCACCACAACACCAATGAAGTACTCTCTACCATTCTTGAGAGCCGTGACAACTCCCAAGAGCTCTCTTTTAACTTGTGAATACCTTCATTGCCGTTCATTTAGGACTTTTGTCCCAAACCAAATAGCATACCTATTCCCATCTGCATCATCTTGGCCAACAGCCCATCCAATGCCGATAGGACTAGTATCAACAATAGAACAATAGGTCTCCCACACTCATAATCTACCTTTCGAAGAATCGGAGTAGGTGTCAATAATTTCTTCAATTTCTACATGGCTTTTGTATATTTTATCTCCCAAGAAAAATGATGTCCTTTCCTTAAGACCTGGTAAAGATCATTTGCAATATGAGCAAAATGAGGAATCCAAATAAGATAAAACACAAAAGCTCCAAGAAACTGCGAACCTCCGAAGTAGAAGAGCAAGTCTTTGCAATCTTCTCTATGGCATCAACCTTGCAGGAGAAGGTTTCCTGTCATAATATCCACACATATGTCCAACAATCAGAACTTCTCTAGCTCCGAAATTTGACTTCAACCCCAACAAAATCAAATTCACTTTCTCCAGTTTGCAAAGAATCCTCTCAACATCTCTAATATGTGAAGCCACAAAGAACCTGCATCCATGGTTGTCTAAACAATCATCTTTTCCTTCTTCCAAGAAACCCTTGATAGGTAAGTCATCAATGAAAGGAATAGTAAGCTCAAGAATAAAATCTCGTAGAACCTTGTTCATCCATTCATCATATGGGCAACTGAATTAGTAGCTCCTTGCAGAAGCATATACATTCAGACAAGGCCTAGAGGTGTCTTCATCATAGTCAAATCTCTGCGCAAGCTGGAACTCATCATATTCGTAATAAAGATCGTCGAGTGAATAGATAGCACGTCCATCAAAATCTTCAACAAACTCATCCACAATAGGTCTTGCACCAACATTTCAAATAGTGACCTTGCTTACTGGCTATAGAACCTGTATGAATCTAAGTGTCCCATTCTTCTTAGAAACTATGAACCATTTGTTGGAATATGGAGCTAAAAATGGCTCTAGAATCCCCATCCTGATTTGCTCATTCAAAAGTTCTACCAATTTGGGCAAGTGATCCCTCAGCATAGGAATAGGTCATAGATTCCAAGGGAGATGCGGAATGGTAAAAATAACCATAGGTGTCACAACCCTAGGATCAACACATCCAATCTCATGTGGAAAGAAAGCAAAAGCTTTTTCATGTCTACATAACATCTTTTCAAAACATCTTACCTCTTCAGGAAGCAGAAAATATTCATTCCCAATCTTCATCTCTTTCAATGTCTCAACTGAAAACTTATGTCCGATACCTATAGGATCTTGTAAAGGAGGTTGCATATAGCAGCTCTCCTAATCATCTCATCATGGTCGAAAGGTAGCGGTCCTGCAGCTGGTCTAACCTTCTTGTCAATTGTCTTATATTTTGTCTAAACTCTAGCTTGAGTGCTACAACCTACAAATTTTACCCCTCGATGAAAATACCCTAGTAAACACAATTTTTGCTGTGTATAAACAACAATACCCAAATCTTTTTGCTAAAATATGTTAGCAAAGAATACTTTTTGCTGAGAATCTTCAGCATCCAAATTCTTTTGAAGCATGAAATCACTAATTTCACAATACATCGTCAGAGAATGGACCTGTAAGACATATGACAACTCTTCATTGTTAGCATTTAGCAATACTGAAAGTTCTTCCATGGTATCTGAGCATGAAAGGCCATCATAGAGACCATCTATCCGGTCTCCTTCTTGCAAAACACCTGTAAGCATCAATTTCTTTTCTTTTCTTTTTACATACTGCCTAGCATCTCTCGACATATCAGAAATATATTGAAAACACAAAGTACTTTCAGTGGATATACCATAAACACACAAGAAAAAACTGTCGCTGCCAGGAGGTGACAGCTTTCCCTAACTTGTACCACCATCGTCTTGCAAGATAGTGGTACCTAGCCAATATCTGGCTCTCCTGTAGGAAGAGGGGAATCCCTCAAGGAATCCTTATTTTGCTGATGGTTGATACAAATGATCATGAACTGGACATTTCTCTTTCCATCCTTGCTTCGAATCCATGCATAGGCAGACCCATCGTCCAAAACCTTAGTCTCCATCCGAGACTTGACAATAAATGGCTGTCCCAAAATAATAGATAGGATAAGAACAAGAGTTCTATACAAATAAATGATAAGACTCATCCACATCTCCAATAGAAACTTTAGGTTTGGACAAGTAGCATACAAATATCCTGCAATGTTGTTGGCTGCACGCATGTGCCAACCATGATTCACATCAACTGGCCATCTACCAGTATCATATAAACTGCACACTATGACATTAATCTTAGAGCCATGATCCAAAAGAGCAACACAAGGAGTCTCTGTCTCGCCAAGCTTAACTACAGTCTCTATAGTCGCACGAGCCCAGTGATTACGAGAAAAATGGCTACGAGATACCAATCTAGGTGCATCTTTGCTCTCATCATATTGTACGGGCTGAAGCAAAGGATGAAGAGACTTCTTGGATTGCATACATAGAGCTCTATCTGTAGACTCCTTAATAGTCTCCTCATCAGAATCAACCTTCTCAATCTACAACCCACAGAGAATAGCCTCGGTCTCTCTATGGATCATATCCTACGTTGGCTCTTCAATAACTTGTCATTTTTTTTAAATGATGTCGATGATAATATCATGAAACTCTCTTTTGGAAACCCCCAAGACTTCCCCAAGAGTAAATTCAATTTTGCAATTAAGATTTTGATCCTCAAGTACCTTTTTCAAGTCCGTGGTCATCTCAATGTCAGATAGCAGCTTGAATCTGGGTTGCTTTTTTGGCTTCAAATCCTTTGTCTTTGGGGCCTTCTAATCTTCTTGTACTTTTGGCTTTTGTATCTTGGCCATAGTCTGCTCCGGTCCTGAAGAACTGGTTCACTCCTCCTAGTTGCTCTCTTCAATCCTTTAGGTTGATCATTATCTCTTTTCCACTTTTCTTCAATAAGCGCTTCAAATCCTTGATATTTTGCAATGTAAGCATAGATGGAAAAGACATATACGCGATCATTCCATCCAGTCTCTTTTCTAATTGCATCTCCTATGGATGAAAGTTTGGATTATGAAGCTTTACCTTTCTTTTCTGCATGCAATTCATAAGACTATAAAGGAAACTTATCCTTTGGCAACTACTCCAATTGAAGACCATAGGTAGCAATTTCTCTTGTCACCTCTTGCTTCACATAAGAAGAGCGTAAAAGATATTCCTCCAATAATTTCCTCATACCTCCTTTGTCGAAATTTGTTTTAAGCAGTTGCTCTGTATCTCTGAATCATATCATCTTGTCCTTCTAGACCACCAACTTCAGCCTTTTCACCTCTTCAAAGTCTTGACAGTCCTTCTGCTCATGGTCTGGACTATCGCACCACATGCGATGGCAAACATGCTCATTTTTGGAAGATTTCATAGGAGTAGAAGAGGTTGGGAAAAAAATAGGGGCTGGGTTAAGTGGTTGATGTTATCTTCTAATCATCTTAATTTGAAGATCTTTCAAGTTCTTTGAAATTTCTTCTATCATGTCTTCGACAATCGATTTGGCAGATGGTCTGACAATCATAGCAGGAATAGGCATAGGCATAGGCATAGAAGTATGCATAGACAGAGAATAAGAAGTAGGAGAATAAGTGGAAGGAGCAAAGGAGAAGTAGGAGAAGTCAAGGTAGGAGAAGACATTGCTAGAGGTGTTTACATGACGTTCTGCAAGCAAGCCTTCTATCTCCGCCTCTTCATCAATGTAGAAACCGCATCAACCGCATCTTACCAATCCGTCTTCAATCCCATAGGTTGTATACGGTCTTCAAGAAGCTCTCCCAACTTGTCCTGAAGTGTAGGATCAGTCACTTGCAAGAATAACTCCACTTTCTTTGAGTTTAGGGCTCTTTGCTCAAGTGCATCAAACTAGTTATATCACTCTTCAAATTCCTGCAATAGCTCAGAAGCAAGAAGTCCTTTATTGGGCTCATAGACCCACTCTCTGAATGTCTTCCACGTACCAATACCATAATCCTCCAAAAAATATTCATCTTTGAGCGCCTTCTTGAAAACATTCAAGTTTGAATCTTGCACAAATAAATCAATCTCAAGCTATAGGAAATAGTTGCTCCAATTAGTAGGAACTCCGAAGAAGCGCATCTGGCTTTCAAAAGTTTTAAGATAAGCTGAGACATTCCAGCCATAAAATAATTTGCACTCACTTACCACGGCCTCAATCGCTTTGGTTGCACCATGTGTATGCTCTTGTTCTTAATCCAGCATTCGTTGTTGATCCAATTGTTGTTGATATAACTGCTGTTGATGCTGCATAGATAACTTGATCTGGTGATTCTGCACCATAATGGCTGAAGAAAGAGTTTGCAATAACGTCTTCATCTCATTGGTCGAAAAAGAAGTAGTCAATGATGAAGTGGGTGGAGTATTCAAATATTCTCCCATCTCGACGATCAAAGGCAGCATTTTCACATCAAGTTCACCAGATGTCACGAATGGAATAATACGCACGGGGGTCCTTGAAGTCGCTCGTCGCAAAGACGCTTAGCAAGATGGAAGAAAAAGATGATGAAGAGTACTTAACTCAAGGTAAAATCACAAAAGAAGAAGTTTAGATTCAAGAAGAATTCATGAGCTAAGGTAACTTTTGTTTGAATAAGAAGATGAAGCCAACATAGATTTATGTTCCCTTCAAGGCATAAGTTGTCAAAAAGACATACTCCTCCAATCATAAAGCATGAACCGTCATATATGCCAACAAACTACATAAACCCTCCATAAAATATCGATGAAGTCGTAGCCCTGGCTTTGATGTTTTATCTTCACTCGTGAGCATAGCTTAAATCAATGATGCTCTCAATGATAGCATGTCAAGTGGTTAGTTACAAGGTGCATCATCGAATAGCAATCCATAAAGGACAAGGCACATGATAACAGCTTGGAGAGTGAGGACAAGGCACAAGATAACAACTTAGAGAGTGAGAAGACAAAATCGAGATGTATCTTGAAGAGCTTATATACCACTTTTGTAGTTGATGTGGAGGTAACTCCTTAAGGTTAAAGGTGTTTCTGATTACCTCACCTTGAGAGAGAAGGTAATGTTGATGTGATCCTTGCAATTTGGTATGAATAGGAAGGACTAGAGGTGAGAAAAAGTCGTGCTGCGATGAGGGAAGCCTTGATCCGTGTGTTTGAAAGACACCGAGATCTCACTGGTTTTCCCCTTTTGCAAGCGTCGTCACCAGAGAATCTTCTCTTCTTCATCTATAGTCTTCATCTTCCTTTGATTTGCGTTGTCTTCTATCGCATTCGCAATCTTAGCCTGAGTGTCATCACCTTCGTCCTCACGGGGTCGTCTGCAGCTTCTACAGTGTCTTCCGATTCCTCACCATCTGTACTGCCGTCTTCTCCACTCCATACTTGTTGAGAATCCAGCGTCGTAACGTATGCTCGCCGCAGAGGGTAGTGATGGATGAAGGGTCAATCTCGTCTCTGTAGGTTGCGAAGCGCGAATAGTAGGAGCGAGAAGAGGAGGGCAAGAGGTGAATCAGGCGTAGTACTGCCGCATGCGCACTCTCAGGTCTCGACAGAGCCTTCGTCGCCCTCTCTTCATCTTCGGTTGCATTGCAACCTCAAATATCTAGTTCATCACGTCATCTGCATCTCAGCACACTTTCGTCAACTTCCTTGCTTCAACGTCTCGTATCTCCTTTGACTCTTCCATTTCTGCGTCTCCATTGTCGACTATGAGCACGGCCATTGTCCATTTCTAGCTGTCCTTGCCGATTCCTCTTCCAGCGGCCTCCTAATGCCTTTATAATCGTTCATTGTCGCTTAAAGATGGAAAAAAAAGCTTCAAAAAAATAAAAGCATTGATCAAATTATCATTCGGCTTCTTTTGATTATGGCGCCAACAAAAAAAAAACTTTATTTCATCAGTGATTACGTCGACATTCCTCCCCCCCCAACAGCTTGAATATTCATTCTTATCTTCCGAATTGGAGAGGAGACAATTATGTCTCGCCCACTATCATGTCCAGCAACAATTTTTCCTCTTCCTTTTCTGTCTTTTTTCTCTTCTTCTTCTTCTTCATCGTCTTACACCTCTTTTGTGGTGGCCTTCTCAGTCCACAAAGAAATGAGATAACTTGCTTCCACACCTTTGAGAACAAATGACAACTTAACATTTCAGCTTCATTTATGGCTCTTCAAGGATTCCATTGCTGTTGGAGATGCTTCTTCCCGCTCATAGTTGGTGTTTCAAGTTGTCCATAGTCAGGATCATTGCCATGTACCAGTTAAGTCTCAAGGGAAGATGCCTCACCCAAAAAGTATGCTTCGCCATTGAAATAGTAATTCCAACTTGCATGCATTTTCAATACCTCTCCAGTTTGCATGTCCATCTTGACCCTTTGTAAACTTGAACAGAACCCACAATAGAGTAGCACAGAAAGTCTCCTCCTTTGCAAATGACAAATGTAGCAATACTCCACTTAAATGTCCATGATATAAGCAAATACCTTTTAACTTTCAAACCAATTTCACTTTTGAAGTGACTTACTATCTATACTAGCAACATCCAAATTTCAAGTCACATGGGAAAAGACCAAAGTGAAGGACCAACTTTGCAATCTTTTCCTCAAGTTCATGAGTCAGAAACCTTCATATGAACACATTGTGCCCTAACAAAAACATATGCTTTGAAACAAAACCTAGTGCTCATGCATTCATGATTTAATAAAATACGAAATGTTGGATCCATGATAGGCAACTAGTCAATCAATGCTCCACACATAGATTACGAATGCACTAAAGAGAATATGCCTAGCCTAACTACATGTGCACATGCGTCATGCAAATGCAAACACTAAAGATACACATAACGGGAAATAAACTCCTAATGACGCTGACTTTTTTTTTTATATTCTTGGCGAAAGAAAACTCTGCCCTCAGATTTGCAGTGGTGGACACGCAGCATCACGATAGAATCACTATTTGTGTCGCTAAGCGTCGCAAACTAAAATTTGCGACAATGTTAGTGATCCAAATAGTGATGCTATAGCGACACCACTATTTTACATCGCAAGCGGTCGTCGCTATTTGCCTATTCCCTTGTAATGTTTGTACCATGAACTATATTCAATTATCAAAATTCTAGTTCTTGAAACTATTGTGTAGATATTAAATGTTGAAATTTTAAAATATGTGTATGTGTGTGGAGGAGAAATTCTAATGTTTTACAAATACACCCAAAAAGTGTTGATATACACCAATACAAATAGTTATTGTCAATAAGAAAATGTTTTCCTTTAAAACTTAGGCTTTTTGGAAACTTAAAACTATTATATGGAATAGTAATTTGATATGTCAATTGTCTCTATATGTGTATTCAATTACTTATGCTTTTAGCATAAAGTCTTGCTTTTGAGAGTTTAGGTCTCCATTTCATACAAACACTTTTGACTATGTCAAAAAACATGTAAAACAATAGTAAGGGGGATCATTATATGTATTCTATTCTCACCAAATGCAGCAAGATTGAAGTTTTGTTGATGGTAAGTAAATGTAGTTTAGTCAATTTTGTTAGGTTTGGACAAAGTTCATTCAAGTTATATTGTGGATTACCAGCTATAGTGTCATATTTATGAATAGTACTACCAATGCTTAGCATGCCCATGGAAATGGAAAATTTTGTTCTTAAATAGTGGTTTTATGTAAGAGAACTAATAGAATATTACTCTCTTTTATCTCTACATATGGTTCAAATATCCCACCTTTGGTACACTTCCTTTATATGTAAAAGTGGGGTCATGTTTAACTTTTATAAATGACTCTTACTGATAACAAAATCTCCACCATTGTTATTTTAAATTCTCACAATATATTGGTGAAACAAATAATGGACCAACTTTATCATTGGACATAAAATCACCATG
Organism: Lygodium microphyllum; assembly: GCF_053477565.2. Taxonomy (NCBI): domain Eukaryota; kingdom Viridiplantae; phylum Streptophyta; class Polypodiopsida; order Schizaeales; family Lygodiaceae; genus Lygodium; species Lygodium microphyllum. Next base: position 14,655,997 of record NC_141153.1, on the reverse strand, counting down.
CATTATCACCCCCTATACATTCAATAAAATTTTCATTCGATTTGACTATCCTAGGCATCATCTTCATGCATTTCATTAATTTTCTCAAACTCTTTACTGGTATGCTGAAGTTTTATTATCTTCTTAGATTATTTTTGAAATATTTTTCATACAAATCATACATAGTTTTCAAACTACAAGTATATCTTCATGAGCCTCACATGATTTTATCTCTAGTTTTGATGCAACCTATGGAGTTCTATGTCTAAATGGATTAGAAACTCTTGTAAACATAGTATTAGTGGTAACATTTGATATTTAAGGTGAGATAATATGACAATTTTTGGTGCAAATATACCCCTATTCGATACAATGCATTAGATTTATTTTTAAAATACACACAATTCGATGCACTACATCATGTGGATTTGTGAAAAAATCTAGAGAGCTCGATGCATTGCATCAAAAGCATTTGTATTTACCTTAAATTTTCACATGAGTTGATGCAGTACATTGAAATCATGTTTAACTTTCAAAGAGATTTGAAGATCTCGACACCTGTCTAGCTTGCTAGCAATATCACTCCTCCATCTCCTTGAACAGGTCTCATTGCCACACTTGATGTAGTGGCTAGTATAAACCTTGATGTGTGGACATCTAAAGCTTGTTGAGAAATATTTAAAAGACATCTCATCTATGGGTATCACCAAACTTCTTGTATAAACTACCCCCAATGATGCCATTAGTTATTAGCAATTATAATATCACCTCTATGCTCTACTGCCCCTATGCACATATGGCTTTGTCAAGCTTAATAATAGTGATAAAGCACCAAATGTGGAGATCCTAATTGATTAGCACAATGCTCAAAATTAAGTTCCTAGCATTGATTCCAATGGAGAGGCTATGTTGATTATGACAAGGGCATAGTTAATAACACCTGTGTTGAAGATGAAAAATGTTAGAGATGTTTTGCAAGAGCACTTGATAAGGCTTATGGTGTGTAGGTCATGATTATTTCCTAATTTTAGAGGCATTAGAGTAGGAAAATTTTCTTCATCAACTCTCTCTCATTTGAGGAGAAAATTTAGTACTTCAAGGTTTGAACCGCTTCAAAATGAATATATTCATTCTCCTTTACGTAAATGTTTATGACTAGGAGATGTTGGCCATCCTTCACACTATTAAGAAATGGCAAAATTATCTCTATGACAATTGTAAAGAGCGACCATTGAGTCCTCTAGTACTTCCTAACTTAGTCTACTTTGACTCCTCAATAGAGAAGATGGGTGGCAACCTTGCAAAATTATGATTTTGATATCTCTCACACTAGGGATAAAGACAATGCAGTAGTTGATTCAATGTCATGGATATGGACATGTAGAGTGTCATCCATATCAAAGTTGCATGGTGATTAGATTAAGGTAATCCAGGATGCCTACTTGCAAAATGAGGAATTCAACCACATATTTTAGAAATTATAACATGGGATAATGGAAGAAAACTCTCAATATCAACTCAAGAATGGACTCATATGGTCCCATGGAAAGATTATAATTCCCCACACTTCTCCTTTCACATGAAAGTTCACGAAAGAGATGCATTCTTGCTAGTCACTTGGATATTTTCAAAATATATGATAGGATTGCCAAGATCTTTCATTGAAGGGCCTATGGAGAGATGTCAAGGATTTTGTATCTCATTGTATTCCATGCCAACAAAATAAGGACATCGTGCTTGGATGAGGCACTCTATTATAGCACTACTAGTTACCACTGTGCCTAGTGAGGGAGTAAAAAAATCGGCCATCGCTTAAGCGATGACAGGGGTGTCACTTAAGCGACAAAACCATCCTTTAAGCGATGGCATTTGAATTTTTAAATGTTTCCCTCACTTACACGAGGAGGACCATCAGTAAGTGTCCTTGCTAGGGCTATCGCTTAAGCGATGCTCATAAGCGATGTTGGAAAACTACAATTCGTCGCTTAAGCACGAAGTGTTATTTTGATAAAAGCGCAAACCCGAGGTTTCTCTTCACACTGCACGCTTTTCATTAATCGAAGGGAGATACCTAAAGCAACAAAGATCCACTACATAAGCATGATTAGTAAAAGGCGTAGAGACTACTCTCGATTAGAGCAATCAGCCCCTCTAGTTTTACTCTTCAATGTCCTTTGGGCTATTGCCTTCATTACTCTCATCTCTTTTTTGTTTGCTTTGCCGGATGTACATAAACCGATTGAGGATAAAAGGGAAGAGAAGGAAGAAAATAAAAGCTAAATTTTTGTTTTAGATGAAATGGATGAGGAAGAGGCATCAACATCTAAAATTGATTTCAAACCTGGGCATTTGTGTGGATGGAGTGCGAGGTGTTTCCCTGGGTGAAAGAGGTATTGGGAAACTTGGATAATTTTCGAACTCCAAATTGGAAGAAATGCTTTTATGTGAATCTTGCAATGGGGACAAATGCTATTGGAGCTATTTTAATGCAAAAAGGGAAGGTTTGTCAATATATCAAGTCAATCTCTTTTGCAAGCATAGTGATGAGAAAGGTAGATTTTTTAAGATCAAGAAGGTAGAGTTTTCAAGATCAAGTGCATAGTACCTATCAATTGAACCACTAGCCTTGCGCTTGAGTTTAAAAACTCATTTAGTGCTAATAGCCTTCTTGCTAGCTAGTAACAACCATCTCAGGACTGTTTTGCTGCATTTATAGCATCCCTTTCTTGCTCAACTACTTAGTCCACTGTTGGAGGCAAAACATGATCAACCAAGGACTAATTTGGGACAGGTGGAGCCGTAACAACTTGTTGTAATAGATTTATTTTTACATTTATAGCAGGCTTAGATCCCAATACAAATGGCAAAAGACCCTCAAAGATATCACTAGACTCATAGGTGGCTGGCATCTCAAATTGATCCTGAGAACAAGTAGCATTTTTAGCAAAAATGGCATCTCCATTGACATAAATATTTCGAGTATGAGGATCATACAAACAGCAGCCTTTGCTCTTCGAACTGTATACAATAAAAATACAATCAAGTGCTTTATACATTAAATACGAATGTAGCATCCAAAGTGCCCGAGAAGCATCAAGTAGCCATAGGCATATACTTGGTAGAGCGAGGCTGGTGACCATAAAGGCCATCCTATGAGTTGGTGGAGTGTCACATCATGATCTACATGGGGGCATGGCGGCGAACTATGAGGAGTTGTCTGATGGAGCATTGGAGACTACGATTGAGTTACTGGGGAGGACATTACAGCCCATGTGGCTTGGGGAGGGCATGTCATCTCAGCCACCTATGAGAGGAGGCACCTCTTCAGTTGGAGGTATTGCCAGAACATATCAATAAGCATCTCAAACGATAAAATAGAATGCATCTCAAACAATAAAAATAGTAATCTAAAAATCTTAATGTCTCCTTGATGTCTGTGTATACATTAGGTCTCCTATACCTTTGCCAGGTCCATCGAGTCAATAGCTCGTACCTCCTGATGCACCTCCTATTACTTAGGAGACACAGAGGTATATCATTTACGACAACAACACATCAAGTTAAGTGTGTTTTTCAATAATTAGGAACTCAATGTCTTATTTTTCTATTGCATGTAGGCATTGACGAAGCAGCACACAGCCCAATCTCTTGACAAGCGACGACGAAGCCCAACAGTCTCAGCCACCACTATCCGTAGCTAGAGTCCTGCTACGCCCTTGTAAGGACACCCTAGGTGTTACCTGCTACATTGCACTCGAGGGTTCCATTGACTACTCAAGAGCAAGCATTGCCTTTCAACATCGGATAGGAGAGCTATGCTATTCCTATATGCCACGCATCCACATTCCATGGGGATGAGTATTAATTAACATAAAAATGATAAATTGTGTTTATTTAAAACTACTAATGGGCCTTGTTTTTCAATGCAGTGATCAGCATAAGGATGACAAGAAATATATCATCAGCGTACTAAAGATGGAGTACGGGATAGGATGGAGCCATAAGTGGCTTTGTGGGGCGATGTCTACTCTTATGGGCAATTGATGCAACCGTGCACGGTGAGAAGCTTTGATATGAATGTGTGTGTATTTGTATGTGTGTGAAAGAAAGAAGAAACAAAGTTATATTAACGTCTACAAAAGGCCAAGTTGGCCTATGAGACCAAAAAGTTACATATAGAATGTCTAGAAAGTTTTCCAAGTCTAGTAAAGCAACTATCTAGTGCTATGGTAAACTAAGTGAGTAGCTAGGTACAAAATGGTATACAGACTAGATACAATCTTGATGCACTTCAAGTGCAGTGTGGAACTACTGATGGAGTGTGGTCATCCTAAGATGTCCCACATGGGCCTATCTAGAATGGAGAGGTTGAAGCGACGGGGCATGGCCTCTCGATGGTGGCATGTCACCCCATCCCTCAATAGGCACCAAAGAGCTATCTCCAATGAGAATCTGCCCATGCGTAGGTTTCAAATGGGCAACACCATCCATCAAAGGATTCATGTGCCGTCTGTCCTGAAGCAATCAAGGCAGAATAAAATGCACCGAAACGTGGCAGTAGCTGGGGCAGTAATGTTATCACCATGTCTTTAGAAGTGATCACCTTCCCCACATTTTGCACTTGTATCCGAAGCTAGCTCAACTTGTTGACGTGCTCCTGAATGCAATCAAGGCGGAATAAAATGCACCGAAACGTTGCAGTAGCTGGGGCAGTAATGTTATCACCATGTCTTTAGAAGTGATCACCTTCCCCACATTTTGCACTTGTATTCGAAGCTACCTCAACTTGTTGACGTGCTCCTGCATTGAAGATGACTTTTTTCAACTCAAACTTTGCATTTGAACCTCCAATGAAACCCTCTTCATGATGGTCATTCAATTGTACATTTGGTCCCCAACTCCAGCCATATCTCCCTAGCCACCGTCAAGTGCTTTATGTGGGCAATCATGGTTGTAGTACATGACAAAAAGAGAAAGTAACTGATACGTTCATTAAGCTTATCCCATATGAGAGAGTCTGAGGGGAATTGAACCCCGACACTAGCCATATGTGGTTATCATCATGAGACTCCCTGCCCACCCTCCCTTGTTAGTAAGAATACAATGGGGAAAAAAAAAATCATGACCACATAATGAAATATTAAGAGTTGGATACATTACCAAGTATTGGAAATAATAAGCATCCCTCAAAACTGGTTGATCCATAGGTTTTTTGGCTAATGCTAGTAATCCTCATTGTCATCTTTGATATTGATAGTCAATAGAATATCATCCTCATTATCCTTGTTGACTTCTTCAATCTCCTCCATTGTTAAACCTATATTGATATTCATTTCTACCGTAGGCTTAATTTCCATTGTTTCCTCCTCTTTGGTGTCTGTAGTGTCGGAGTATAGATCATTTTCATTCTAAACGTCAACAAGGTCATCGTGATTGGAAAGAACTCTATGACTTTCCGACATTGATGCATTTTGATCTGAAGGAAAAATCGATTCATCCCAATCATTAGCCACTATGTCAGCACTGTCAAACAACCATCACGGCTAGACATGCACAACTTGCCACCATGGATGAGCATCTACATTCTTGTAGAAGAATGCATGTTCAACATGAGCTAACAAAATATATGGCTCCTTTGAAGCCCGTATTACCTTGGAGGAATGGATGGACCAAAATTTGGATGGCTCTTGTCTCATTGTAGCATTACTACCTTTGTACTCTACTCAAAACAAATCCACCTTCAAAATCACCTATTAAAATGTGTGAATTGAAGCTTTAGAATTATGTATAAATTCAAGAAGTCTAGATGTCATGATTACACAATTCAAGAGAGTGTTTTTATTTACTTGCTTGAAGATACGGTATGATACTTCATAAGTGCCTATTATGGTTCCCACTTAGCCAAGTTCACTGTTGCCAAGATTTGTGTCTCTTGAACTTGCACATGTGATACTTGCTTGAAAGAGGCAACAATGCAAGAATATTGAGTGAGATGTAAGTCCTCAATATTCTTCACCCTTAGATATTTTCCATAAGCCCACATGTTTGTATACATGTGATCGTGAACCAACAAATAAACCCTAAAAAAGTAACTGATATAAAATCCACATGTTTAGTTCAAAGTTCTCAAAACTTTTTTAAAAAAAGGTTACCTATCTTTCACACCCAATCATAAACTCTCTCTATTCATCTGAGATAGGCTCATGATTTCTAATCACCCATTGCATACGGGTGTATATTCAATCCATGAAAGAAGGCACGTCCTCCTCTTCATTTACATCGGCTTGTTGAGAGTGGAAAAAGACTGAATTTTTGACTGATTTTTGTTATTTTTGAGGACTGAATGATTGATTTTTTATGGATTTAGAGTGATATATGGTTGTGAACACTTGTAGAAGGTCTACAGAACACTTACAGAAGGTCTACAGAACAGTAGAGTACAGTACCAGAGCAGCCACAGAATAGTTACAGAGCAAAGATAGAGCAGAGATAGAGGCTCTACGGAGGTTTACAGAGGGTTACAGAAGGTCATCAGAACCTCATAACTCATACTAAAACCATTCCAAACTATCAAAAACTATTCAATAGGCTTTCAAAAGATCTCAATCTTCATCAATCAATCCATGCTTCATATAGAAGAAAATCAAAACAAAACAGAAGCTTTACAGAAGGTATACAGAACCAATCAGAACCTCAATAGAGCCTATCAAAACATCAAAGAGCTTCATATCTCCACTGAGAATCATCATAAACTTCCAAACATAATCAATATCATCCAAAACACTCTCAAAGGCTCCATGTTTTTTGTGTGCAGCCGGGGAAACTTGCCATCAACAAGCATTAGAAGAGGCTGAAAATGAAGAAAATGGCATTGCCAAGAAGAGGAGAATTCAATGGATGTTTGCAAAGTTCCTTCTTCCACTGAAGAGTTGGAGATTCTCATTATCAAATCCACTTTCCACAAGAAGTTCATCCCACAATGGCAGAAACATATCACCATCACGATGCATGCTTTATGTGGTGGACTGTTTCCTCTTCCTGTTGAAGCAGCAGAAACTTGCATCTTGGTGGCAAACTATTTGGGAATAAACTGAAGAGCCAAAATAGAGAGAATGACCACCCATGGAAGATTTGGCATTCATTGAGAAGTTTCCAGACATCATCAAGTGGGAGATTGTGAAGAAGCTTCAGGAGTCATGGTCTGTGGAGGTTCACGAAAACAAGAAGGAAAAGAGTTGGAATTTGTTTGTTGATGCTCGATAGCAAGATATGTGGGATTCCCGGTGCACTGATAATCTTCTGTTTGTCCAATTAGCAACCCACTGGAAGTTGGTAGATAGAGTGTTTTTCACAACATACACTATTGAAACCCTTAGAAGCTGGTATTATTATAATGGCACAACAACTATCCTAAGAAAATTGAGTTTTGATACTTTCAGAACGGAATATCTCCCCCTCTGTAGTGGTTGAAAGACGAATTCAGGGAGATTGAAAAGAAGGAAATAGAAGAGATGTTGGCCAAAGAATCCCTTAGAGACTGAAGCCCTCTCTGATACTATTCTATTGAGTATAGACCAACTGGTTGGAGCCAACCCCCTGATGAATGATTCAATCAAGAGGCAAGTGTTAGAATGAGTCCAGAGGTACGTGAGAAGAGAGAAGGAAAAAATCAAGGCTGAGAACGAGCTCGTAGCAGAAGCTTCCTTTGACGCTTTAAAAGCACTCTTTAGAAAAGTCCCCATGGCAACTCAAGGTCCCCTTCCTAGTCAAATTCATCCTAGAAATATTGATGACAAGACAGCAAATGTAGTCCCATTGCAAGTTTTTAAGGGAAAGTACAATGAAGACCTTGATCTTCATGTAGCAGAATTTATAGTAGCATGTGCGGCTAACAATGCCAGAACCCCTGAGCATTGGTTAGTAATATTCCTTGCCACTTTCAAGGGTGCAGCGTTTCAGTGGAATGAGAGACAAGCAGCAGGAACTTTTGGCACATGGGATGACCTGAAGTTGGCCTTCCTCACTAAATTCAGGCGTGAAGGTTTGTTTGAAGAGTGGATGCGAGAGGATTTCATAAACCTAAGTCTGTCCTCTGGAGAAAGAGTAGAAGCTTATGTCTCGCGAATGGAATCCATCCTGAAGAGATGGACTAACTATCATTTGGACGAAGGAATCCAAAAAGGAGTGTTTCTCAAAGGTCTACAACCAGAAGTTTGCAAGTTCGTGTAATTGAGAAGACCAGTCAATCTACAAGTTGCAGTGGAATGTGCAAGATTGTATGACGAAGTTGAAGCAAGGTTGTCAATGACTCTAGGAAGAGGAGTTTTACCTCCTCCCATGCCAGGAATGGTATACCCACCAAATGCAGTCCCAGGGACAGTTTCCTACCCCTATCCCCAGATGCAAATAGTGCCATAGTATAATGCACCTAACCCACTGTGGTCGCCGCAAACGACAATGCCTCAAATGATGGTTCAACCACAACAACAGTGGCCTCAAACAGTTCCTCCAATGGCGACTCAACAACAATGGAATCCTACCAACTGGAATCAGAGCCAGAACAGAGGACCTTCTGGATTGACTCAACCAATGTATGCAGTAATTACCGAAGCTTCCCAAAACCCTACTACAAGTACTTCAGGAGGTGAAAATCTGAAGGACTACTTATCCAAATCAATTGCAAGTATCAAGCAAGAGCTTCTAGATGTGATTATAGAGCAGCTACAGATGCTGAAGGTGAATATTGCCAATATATCCACTCTTGCGGGAGCTGGAAGAGATGTAATGCGCTCTAATACATGGTGCAAAAAGTGTCATCAAGCGTGACATTTAGCCACTTAATGTACCCAAAAACCAACCATTCTTGGAGCCTTCTGTTCCTACTGTTTGCGGAAGAACCATACAAAGGATATTTACTCTCTGAATGAGATGTATGAACAAAGACAGAAGGATGAAAATGCAAGATTCAATTTGCTAGAATCCAAAATGACAACACAGGATATTGGACCAAAGCCTAGGAAATTTGGTCCTAATTTCTGTCCAAGGAGTTTTTCCTCTCAAAGTTACAGAGGATGACAGTCTGAGATCAGAGGTGGAATGTTATAGGTGTGGATAAAAGGGACATATCTCCCCAAATTGTCTAAACCCTAGACGATCTGTGGATTACAAGCCCTTATGCAATCTATGCAAAGGAGAAGGCCACATTGCAAAGGACTGTCTGAGTCCAGCCCCTGTAAAGGCCAATGGCACTGATAGCCAACAGAAGGTACAAGAGCCTGGCTCCAATTTGGTAGAGTTGAAAGTTGCCGTTGTTATGTGCACCAAGAAGAAGGAACCAGTTGTTCAGAACGAAAATAACTCTCCTGCCAAGATTGTGAAGTTCAACCTGCCAATAGAGGGACAGAGCAATACAGAACAGAATAGTGCTGTACAGAGCACTGTAGTGCTACAGAGAGTCACAGAGACGGTCCCAGAGATAGGACTAGAGGTCCAGGAGATAGATGATACAGAAGCACTTCTAGAAATAGAAGTGCTAATGCTGCAATTATTAGAAGAAAAAGGAAAGATGAAAATGGGTGTAGCCCCATTCCCCAACCGGCTAGAGAAGCCTGTGGATCCTATCAAAGATTATGACTTGGTAAAAGATGAAAATGGGTGTAGCCCCATTCCCCAGCCAGCTGGAGAAGCCTGTGGATCCTATCAAAGATTATGACTTGGTAAAAGACCTAGACACTTTTAAACCAAACTTAACATTCCTACAGTTATTGATGCTATCTCCTAGCTGTCGAAAGAAATTCAAAAGCATCTTGACAAGAAAACGTGGACTAAGGATCGCTCCTTCAACAACAACCAAGACCAATAAGGCCCTGATGCCTATAAAGGAAGTAGATGTGGCTAATGCCTTCCTAGATCTTGGAACCCTAGAGATTAGTGTATGGATAGAAGGATGCTTTATTTTAGATGCATTGATTGATGGAGGCTCATCAATAAACATAATGACGAACGTGACAATGAAGGACTTAGGGTTGCCTGCACAGTGTCTTATCAAATTGGCAAACCAAAGCAGAATTAAACCGTTGGGCATCCTCCCATACGTAAAAATAACCCTTGCAAGAAGAGACTATTGGCTGACATATCTGGTGGTCAAACCAAATTCTTATGGGACTTCATACCCTCTGTTGTTGGGAAGACCCTGGCTCTTTGAAGCAAGAGCTAGGACGGACTGGTTCAAAGGAACCCTAACCCTAGGCAGAGGACCCAACAAAGTGGTGTTAAAGTTGTATGGATCACAAAAAGGCAATGGATCCACATCCATCGAATTCATAACTGACTCGTCCAACGAGGTAACAGCTGGTACATCAGGAGATGAAGAGGCTGTTAAGCAGATCTTTCCTAAGAAAACAGAGGCACGGTCCCTAACAGTGGGCACTGTAAACCAACTGCCAAGGGAAGCAAAATCCTTGTCCATGGGAGAATACCTCCTACCTCAACTAGAATTAACTTCTGAAGGCACCTCTAATATTGAAATAGAAGCATGGATGTACTGTTCTCCCTGTTACATAACAATCGCAGAGATAGAACAGAGACAAAACAGATATAGAGCAGTAACAGATACAGAGACAGAGCAGGGGCAGAACAGAGACAGAGCAGATACAGAGACAGTAACCGACATGGAGCCAGAGCCAGAGCCAGAGCCAGAGGCAGAAGCAGAGTCAAAAGCTGTGATAGAAGCAGAAGCAGATGCAGAGGCAGAAGATATATTCTTCTCCTACAAAGCCTCTACAAAAGCAAAGACAGAGCCTTCAAAGGAAGAGAATGAAAATGATGAGGAAGAAAATGAAGCAGGTTATGAAAGTACAGATGAAGAATTTTCTCTAAAAGTGGATGATCTTGCTGATGTCCCTACAGAGATCTCAGAGGCCGAAGATCTCAGGGTGCTGGAAGGAATGACTATGGTTCCATTTGGGTTGGCCAATGGACCACAAAGTATGTAGAATCTGCATAAGAAATGGATTAAAAGCATAAAAATTAAGTTCACTAGTGGCTCCTGTTGCCCTGACTGTTCAGTCTAGAGAAAAGATGATGATGACGCCCCTTGTCAAAACAGAAGCCAAAGCCCTCAGAGCCATGACCCATAGAAGGTCGGTGCTATGTGACATTCTTGGACTCATCCTCTAAAGATGAATCCCTAAGTCCAGAAGAAATCACCCCTCACACAGAAGCAAACAAAGCTCTGATACCCTTTTAGCAACCTCAACAGATAAATGAGCCATGTGTTCGGAAGGAGGACACTGGTTCTAGTGGAACATCAGACGAGGACACTACTTCCTTGAAAGAGTCGGACCTCTATCCAGAAGCAATCCATGGGACATTTATCTGTGAAGTGGAACGTGAAAGACAAGTGACATTCTTGGATAATGATGGTACTGAACATCACCTGAAAGTGGGTCTCAATCTTCCAGAAGAAGAACTAGTGATCCTGTGAGACCTACTCAAAGAGAACTTAGATGTGTTTGCTTGGTTGTACAAAGACCTAAAGGGGATTGATCCCACAGTATGCCAACAACACATTGACCTAGAGCCTGATGCCAAACCTGTAAGGCAAAGACAAAGGCGTATGAATCCTAATTATTCTGCACTGGTGAAGGCTGAATTATTGAAACTTCTTAAAGGAGAGTTCATTTATCCCGTGGCTAATAGTGAATAGGTTTTGCCCATTGTGGTGGTACCCAAGAAGAACGGGAAACTTCGGATATGTGTGGGCTTTCAAAAGCTCAATTCGAAGACAAAGAAGGATCATTTTCCTATCCCTTTTACCGACCAACTGTTGGACACAATGGTAGGCCATGAGTTGTATTCCCTCTTGGATGGATTGAGCGGATATAACCAAGTCCAAATTGCAGAAGAGGACCAATCCAAAACAACCTTCACCACAGAATGGGGGACCTATGCATATAGAGTAATGCCATTTGGGCTCTGTAATGCTCCTGCCACCTTCCAACGAGTAATGATGGCTGCCTTCCAGAATCATCTTCATGATTTTATTGAGGTGTATCTTGATGACTTCTGTGTCTATAGTTTGATCCGAGAGCACTGGGGACACCTAGAGTAATGTTTTGATGGATGCCGGGAGTATGGGATTTCTCTCAACCCTAACAAATGTGTCTTTGGCGTCTCCTCAGGAGTTCTTTTGGGCCATATTGTCTCTGCACGAGGGATTGCAACAGACCCGGTGAATATTGAAAAGATTGCCGCCTTCACAGCACCAACAAATCTCAAGCAATTGAGAGGATTTCTTGGCCATGTGGGCTACTACTACAGAAGATTTATTGCACATTTTGCAACCAAGGTAGCCCCTCTGCACAAGCTCCTAAGGAAAGATGCAGATTTTCTTTGGACTGATGACTGTGAAGAAGCCTTTAATACCCTAAAACAATGCCTTATCCAAGCTCCTATCTTGTAGCCTCTTGATTAGACAAAGGAGTTCCATGTGCAGACAGATGCATTAGTTAAAGGGCTAGGTGCTATCCTATGTCAAAAGGGTCCTTCTAAATTAGATCAACCAATATATTATTCAAGCCGAAAGGTCACTGATAGGGAACGGAACTACATAGTGACAGAGCTTGAATGCTTAGCAATGGTGTTTGCATTGGAAAAGTTTCGACACTATCTACTGTCAACGCATTTCAAGTTCTATGTGGATCATGAAGCCCTATCCTTCTTGATGAACAAAGCAGATGTTAAAGGACGACTGATGAGATGGTTACTCCTCTTCTAGGAGTTCGATTTTGAAGTGGTCACTAAGCCTGGCCGTTCCCATGTCCTAGCTAATCATCTATGAAACAGTTACTGCTGGTATGCAGACATAGCCAACCTCCTGGCAACTCAACAGTATCCTCCTGGCATCTCAAACCATGAGAAGAAGAAGCTTCTGTTAGAATCAGCCCCCTACACCTTGCTAGGCGGTGCACTGTACAAGAGAGGTAAAGATGAAGTGCTGTGAAGATGTGTTGCAGAGGATGAAATCAGCATAGTATTGAAAGCATGCCATGATGAACCATGTGATGGATACTTCGCAGGAGAAGCGACAGCTAGGAAGGCTCTGTTAGCAGGATATTGGTGGCCGACCCTCCACAAGGATGCATACGATTACTGTAAGAGATGTGATGCTTGTTAGCGAATGGGAAAACCTACCAAAACAAGTGCCATGCCACTGCAATCCATTCTTTCCCTAAAGACATTTGAGAAGTGAGGGATTGATTTTGTGGGTCACATTGATCCACCTGCAGGCAAAAGCAGAACAAATACATCCTAGTATGTACGGATTATGTCACAAAGTGGTGTGAAGCTAAAGCCCTGAAGCGGGACGATGGTAACAGCGTAGCCCTATTCATGTACGAGAATATTATCACTCGTTTTGGCAATCCCCTTGAGCTAGTGAGTGACAGAGGTACTCGTTTCCTTAACAAAATCATGGAGGAGCTAACGGAATTGTATAAGATCCGCCATCATAAGTCCACTCCTTATTACCCCCCCAGAGACAATGGCCAAGTTGAAGTCACCAATCGCATCCTTTGCTCGATTCTGACAAGAACAATTGCCGCACATCATAAGGACTGGGACGATCGACTTACAGAGGCCCTCTAGGCATATAGAACCTCCCATAAGGCAACTACATGACAGACCCCTTTCCAGCTAGTGTATGGTATAGAAGCCATCTTCCTTATTGAGCTGGAATTGCCCTCTTTGCGAGTGGCAGTTAAAGAACGCTTGGGAGATGCTAAGTCACTGCAATGCCGTCTCCTACACTTAGAATGCTTGGATGAGATACGACGGATGGCCCTACAATGCATGGAAACCACTCAAGCACGACGCAAGGCCTATCATGATAGTTTCATCAAGCACAAGGAGTTCAAAGAAGGTGATCTTGTCCTAGCCTATGATTCGAGATTTGACAAGTTTCCTAGCAAGCTTCAATAACGGTGGATGGGCCTGTACAAGGTACTTGCTGTCAATCCTAACGGCCCTGTTCAGGTGCAAACCATTGATGCCTTTGATGATCCCTTCCTAATTAATGGCTATCGCCTGAAGAAGTACTTCCCTCCCTGGGGATCTTGACAATCACAGTCGATCTACCCTTCCCCTTTTGGGCGGTGCACTGTCCTTCTCATCGTGCTTCTGATAGCCCTTATGATTCTCCTCATGAGGTGATCTCGTTCTGCTAACCCCTCGCAGAAACATCTCAACCTGATCTTGTTTTCTTCTCGTCTAATCCAACAACAGTGGGCGAGGTTGGTCCTGACATATGGTATTTCTACCATTCTCTTTTTCATCGAAAAAAAAAGAGAAGAAAAAAGAAAACAAAAACAAAAACAAAAACAAAAAAAATAAAAATAAAAGAAAAAACAAACAAAAATTTTAAAAAAGAAAAAAACCAAACAAAACTGTTATGGGAGAAAATGATTAAATTCCCTGTCATAACAGGCCTCGTTCCAAGAAAAGGTGGAAACACCCTTGGGCGGGAAGCTGACTGTGGAAAAGGTGGCAACACCCCGTAGTTTCAGGATAGCTGACTCACCAGCAGAACCTCTTCAGAAAGCAATTTGAAGCCACCTCCCTTGGTGCGTTGTCTCTGCAATATTAGTCTGTCTGCCCTTCTTAACAGACGATTCTTCTTACAAATTATTAAAGTATGAGATTTGTTGGCTGCCTCCCTGGGTACGCCTCGTCTTCAAGATCCTGATGACAACAATAGCCGACATGATCTTCATCACCAACCCCTTGAGTAATGCGAGCTTTCATCCTAACAGGATGGGGACGTGAGTATGGGCTGCCCCCTCTATATCTATCAGAGAGTGAGACAGATGGTAGCGTGAGTGACTAGTCTTTCCCTTCAAATCAAATGAGAGGTGAGATGTGTGATCGGAGTGTTGCACGCACGGGATGGGCCTCTCAATGCACAATACATCATAAGGCTCCCTGGCCTTCCTTCTTGCACTGTATGCCAGCATAAGGCGGGATGCACAGTTGCACAATCAATGCGCACAAGGCATACAATCTCTGCACAAGTGACAATGAGGATTACATTAATGGGTTTCAGGAATGGGTTGCCCTCTGTATCTTTCAACAGAGCGTGAGATAGAGGGTGGGCTGAGTGTAACTGGAGTTTCTTCAATCCATTATCGAGAGGTAAGGATTGAGGGAGATTACGACAATTAGAGTCAGGTACATTTCTGTTTCCCTATGCACCCATGGGATCGGGTTTCTGCCATCAACACAGGACATGTCACTCTGTTCTGTATACTGCACTACAAGGCTCTCTGGCCTTCCTACTTGCACTTATGCCAAATGGGCGGGACGCACTGATGCACCATCAATTGTGCACCCTAGCATACTCTTTCTGCACCATCCCTTTGTCGATTCCTAAATCGGGTGTGAGCTTCAGGTCTCATCATTATTTCCTCGAGTGATGTTAGTAATGGGGTGAGTGACTGCTCTTTCATTCCATTTGAGTGATCGTGAGTTGAGTGCAATATCCCTCGTCATCAACGAATTTCCTGAGATTCCTTCAACCAGCTACCTCCCTGGGTGCTGCCGTGTGGTCCTTACCACGAAGGACATGTGCTGCGAAGACACCTTGTTACCTCCTACAGCCAACAACGATACAAGACGCAACCTCGATAGTCGACATTCCTCCTCGACAATATGGGCCAAGTTCTTCTAACCCTATACCTTTTGTTTCTCAACGATGGTCATGTCTTAAGTGTGGGTACGTTCTTGGTGGGCCTGATGTGTGGTACTAGGTCCTTGATGTTTGGTTTATCCTTCCTGTTAAGGTTTTAAGTGTGGGGACGCGTCCCTACGCGTCTATGTTGCATACCCCCATGCATATATCCTGTTATGATCATGCATCTACGTTGTGACTTCATTTTATCCTGATGGGGTTCCTTCCCCACCCTTCCGTTCTATTTCACCCTGTCTCCGGAGCTATTCCTTGATCGTTTTCCTTTATTCTTTGTTTTATGATTTTTCCATGTGAATGCATCCTATGTTCATCGGAATCCCAATCCAACCTTATAGGCATGTTCGTCCCTTTGAACTGCCTATTTTTCCTTTTTACCAACCCTTGTTCCGATCGACGGTTCTAAAGTTATTAATTTTTACAATAATTGTTGTAAATTGGACGATTTTCCATGTGAACGCATCTTTCTTGCTTCGGAACCCTGATCTGCTATGGCATCCCTATCCTATCCATTCCTCCTGATATTTTTCCTTTTTACTCCCTGTCATTCCGATGCACGGTTGATCCGTTATTAATTTTTGCGGGTTTTCGGCTCTTTTCTTGTCTATTTTTCACATTTTTCCATCTGAACCTGCCCTATTTTCACCAAAATTCTAGTTTAATTTGACAACCGTGTCCTGTCAGCCTTTCCCCCACTTTTTTATTTTTCCTCCCCCTCTTCCGACTGCTGGATTTTTAGTTATTAATTTTTCCGAGTGTTTTTGGATGTGTTTTTCGTGCTTTTCCCATGTGAACCTTTCCTAATTTCCCCCAAACTGAGTTTTGATGTGTCAAACCTTTGACTCCCTTTCTTTTGGACATTTTTTCTTTTTATTGTCCTCTATTCTGGTGCACAGTTCTTCCTGTATTAATTTCGGAGTCCATTTTTGAGCTCCTTTATGGGGTTTTTCCCATGTGAACGCATCCTATCTCTATCGGAACTGTGTTTTGCCATGATAGGGTTGTTGGTCACTTTGTTCTGCACAATTTTCCTTCTTTCCACACTTCATTCCGACATGCAGATTTTCTAATATTAATACCCGAATGTGTTTTGAGGCTTTTTTTGCGTTTTTTCCATGTGAACACCCTCATTTTGCCCCGGATCCCGTGTTGCCAATTTCCATTATTTTTCCCTCATGTCTCGACACAGTTTTCCTTGTTATGGTTTTTCAATTCGATGAACAGTTTGGGTTTTATTAATTTTTATTCATTTTTGCTGTGTGACCGTGTTTCTCGTGTCGCGCAGCGTGAACGCGCCTATTTTTGGTTTTATGCGCCTCGGGACGCCCCCGTGGCATATGTGGTTCGCGCATCGACGTCCCTACCCTGTTTGATCCCATCATTGCAAATTTTTTTTAAAGCCCGCCCGTGCATGCGCGCGAGACCAGGGTGCGTTCTTTTGCACACCCACATTTAATTTCTTTTTATTAAAAAAACCAAATAAAAAATTCAAACACACAACAAACCAAATACACCAAATTTTTTATTTAAAAAAACAAACAATAAAAATCATAATATTTATTATTATTATTTTAAAAAAAGAGAAAAAAACCAATTAACAACCAAATCCACGAACGAAAAACAAAAAAACACAAACGCAACAAACACACAAAAAAACAAAAATTTTTAAAAAAAACGAAAAGGAAAAAGATAGAATAATAATAATAAACACACACCCACCCCACGAACCATTCAATGACATGGGACAACCACAAACAAACCACTTAATTTAAAAATTTACAAATTAAACAAATTAATTTATTTTTTAAAAACACAAAAAAAATAAAAATAATAAAGAAAAAACAACCTAACTGCCTTACCTTCTCCCCGTCGGCCCCTATTGGTCGCCTCCTTCCATGCCCTGCCCATCGTCTCTTCATTCCTCCTCCCCTTTCTCTCCAACTGCCCCGCCCGTCGTCATCCTCATCCTCCTCCTCCTTCCTCTAGCACTACACGGGCGCCGCCGATTGATCAGCGCCTCCTCCTCCCCCTCGCTCTTGTCCTCGCCGCTGACGTTGTGGTCCCCCTCACTCCTTGCCGCTGCCGCTGACACCGTGCTGCCACCGACTCCTCGTCACTCGCCCGCTTACGACCTCCGTCGTCGCCCCGCCAACCACCGATGCCTCCTCCTCCTCCGACCCTTCCTCTCGTCCACCCTGGTTGGTTCCCTTAATTAACCATAGTTAATTTAATTACACTATAGTTAATTTAACTACCCCATAGTTACTTTAACTACACCCTAGTAAGACTAATTCACCCCTAGTTAGACTAACCTAACCCCAGTTAGCCCTAACTAACCCTAGTTAGACTAGCCTAACCTTACTTACACAAACTAACCACAACTTAACACGACTAACCTTACTTAATAGACTAACCTCACTAACATTACTTAAACAGATTAAACAGACTAACATTACTTACAGTAACCTAACTTAACAACCTAAACTCACCTAACTAACCTAATTGATTTCCCACACTAAACTAACTTAATTCACTTTCTCCGACTAACTTCCATAACTTAACCTACTCAGTCAACCCCCGTTCCTGCCTTTCCTCCTCCGTGGTCTTCCTGTTGTGTACGGGTGTGCTAGCCGGCGTTCACGTGCGAGGACGCGCTTCTAACTTGTCCGTGCGGTGGAGTGTTGCAGTTAGCCGTTCACACACAGTCATACTCCGCCATTCACACGCAGTCCGGGTACCGCCTTTTATTTTCAAACCCGCAAAATACATAAAAAATAAACATAAAACACATAAAAACTCCAAAAATTGCTCAAATCATTGCTAAAATCATTTGGAATATTTTTTTAAATGGAAATTTAAGAAAATAAATTACTAAAATTTTAAATTTTCAAAGATCCTTCAAAAATACATGTAAAATGAGTAAAATTCATTAAAAATTGGTAAATTTTCAAAAATAAATCCAAAAATTTTCTAAAAATTCCACAAACCCTCTTGCCCCTTTTACCAATAATTTCTCAATTAAAAATATTTTCATAAATGGCCAAAATATTATTTGAAGCCAAAAATCCTAATATTGATACTTCACATTCATAAAAATTCATTTTAAATTCCAAAAATCAACTAAAAAATCATGGATAAATTACAACACATTGTTAAAACTTGCTAGATTGCTGAAATGCCACTCTTACACTTCACAATATATTCATGTGTCATATATCCTGTGTTAATGTTTTTTTACAAAAAAAAGAAAAAAAAACAAAACAAACAAACACAACCAAACACTATACACAATACAAACACACCTAAAATTTAAAGATGAAAAAAAAACATAAACAAAAAACAAAATAAAAATTAAAAATAAAATCAAAATAAAACACAAACACTAAGGTACTTTATTTTTTTCAGTTAGTGGTGTGTTGTTTTTTTTTTAATTGGATTCCTTGTATTTGGGGGACTACTCCATGTGCCTTAGTCCATTGCATACACACCCCTACTAGGTATTTATTTTTAAGTTTTATTCATTTTCATCATCCCTTAACCACAATTAATTGCTAAAATGAACTATATTCACCCACTTTTTCACACGCATTCACGCTAAACACACAGTTTCTATTTATAAAAAATCAATCAACCGTTCACTTTGCACGCGCTACGTGCGCTTAAGAGAGACCTTACTTTTTAATAAAAATGAACTAGCCATCACAAAAAAAGCATGCGCTGGCAAAAAAGTGCTCCACATCACTATTAATTTTTAATTAATGAATTTGCATTTAGAGACCCCAGTTTGGGAATCGTAGTTCGGGTTTTGATAAAGCACCGCTTCACCCTAATAATTTATAATTAAAATTTTAAGAAGGAACCGTTGTTTTCTTATTAAGGTTTATCACCTAATAAAACGTCACCCATTGTTAATAATTTCTTAAAATAAACCCTTCAATAAAACAATTTCCCCTCACTACACTTTTTTTCCCTCCTTTTTTAATAAACACGCTTCGTGGGATTGGCGCGTAAAGTCCTCTAAGTTGAAATTGTTGGTCAAAGTTATGGTCAGGTCCTAATGTAGATTTTTATGGCATTATGGATTGCTTATGTGCTATGATTACGGGTGCGGTTTATAGTTTTTTTTTTTTGCCTGATACGGGGGTTTGGGTGCCTGTTTGTTGCATCACATGAAGTTTTCAGTTGTATATGTATAGAGGTCATGCCTAATTTTTTCTAGGATGTGGGTTGTTTGGGGTGGTAAATTGGTTAGTTACGTATGTGTATATGTCCTTCTTTTGATTGATTTCTGTTTGATAGCTATTTTGGTTGTTTTGCAGGCATTCTTTGTGATTGTCTATATTGTGGTGTGTGTGTTTTCCATCTGAATGGCACCTCACACTCCTCCGCCTATCCAGTATGTTCCGCTGATCAGTAGGGATTATTCTTCCCTACTGGCTTTTGAGCTTATAGCGAAAGCAAGACTTGCGACTTTCGTGGTTGCTTCATTCCCACTAATTCTAGATGATCCATCCTTGTGCGATGAGTTTCTTGCATCATACAATAAGAAGTTGGACATGGTTCATGGTGCTTCAATGGTATTGACACCTCGAGGGTTAGGGAAGGCTTTGTCTCTTCCCTACAAAGGAGAGCCCTTTATTACAGCTAGACAGTTATTCTCCAATGATGAGATTTTCAAGCTGTTACAGAAGTAGACCAAAGAGATTCTGGATGTCAAGAAAGTGATAAACACTTCAGGAGTATCTTTTTCCATGATCTAATCCTCTTTGGAAGTTAGTCTGTCAGTTTCTCCAAGACAGGTTTATGCCTACCAAAACATCATCTCATTACTTGTCCAAAGAACTCTTTACAGCTTCCAAGATGGTGTTAAAAGGGGTGGCCATTGATTGGAGTACTTACCTGCTTACAAAGATGGACCAACATTTTGTCAAAGTAACCAGAGGAAATGTCACAAATGTCACCTATGGATCCTACCCGTATGCTTTCTTAACATACTCAGGCCTAAAGAAGGGTGTGCTACCACCTCCTCCATCTGATCCAGTACCTCCCCCTCCACCTCCAGAAGAGTCAGAACCTATTGACATAGAGGATCTTGATTCCCCTCCTCCATTGGTCATTCAGTAGAAGCGCTTGAAGCGTGTGACAGATAAAACTCCTTTTGTCCTTCCTTCAATCACAATTCCGACTACATCTAGCAGTGACCTCCCTGCTTGCCTCACATGTAATAATTTATTCAGGGCACATAGAGAGTGTTCCTTGGAGATATCAGTCCCTTCGCTAAACAGTTTAGTATCAAGAGATGCTATTCCATTTCTTTGTAATGACATCCAGAGTTCGATTGAACTTTCAGTGAGACAGCTTATGTTCAACAAGTGTATGCTTCTTTCTATAAAGAACTGATGCAGTCCAAAGACCAATTGCATAAGGCAACCTTAGATTTAGCCTCTGCTAAAGACACACTTGCAGATCTATTTAAGCAGATGGAGTAGCAGGCCCAAATGATTGAGACCTAGAGACAAGAAATATCTTCTTTGAAAATTCAGTTAACAGAAGCTCAATCAGAGGTTACTAAAGTTTCGGAGGAGAAAGAGAGGATGTCCAAAGAAGCCCAAGAGTTTCAGACTCTTTTAGATGCAAAAATGTCAGCTTTACAGACTGTCCATAACACATTGGAATCACAAGCTTCCCAGATCAAGTAGTTGCAGGACCAACTGACATAGTCACGATCCGTTCCTCCAAGCCCCAATGTTCCTATGATTCCTTCTATCTCTAAGCAGGACTTGGCAATTCTCTAGAGACAAGCCACATTGTGTCCATTGTTCCAAGATAAAGTGGAAAGATTGCAATCCAATATGGATTTGTTATGATTTACCTTTGATCACTTTCAGGAGTATGTTCCTCTGGACCATTCTTTCTTTTTCCACTATCAATTGCAGAAGTTGGCCTTTTATATGAAGCTTTCAATGATGGATCTTCCTCTTCTAGAGGATGGTTGGAGTGGGGCTTGGTCTTCTGAGTTGCTAACAAAAGTGGTCCATATGGTGTTTGAAGATTCTCTGACGACGGATACCATGTTGTTGTCTTACATGTATCTACGAGGAGATCTGTTGATTCCAAATGATGTAGATATGGCCTGGTATGTGGGGGACGTTGTTTTGCAAGCCGTCTTGTATGTAAACTATCTTGAGTTGGAGATAGATGACATGTTCCAGTGTTATTCCTCAAAAGTGGCTACTTGCCCAGATAATTCATGGCACTCAATGATTGATTCTGTGGTCCTGAATCAACGTCAGAATACAGCTTCTACCTATGTATAGAGCACTAACCAACTGAGGGTGGATCTCTTAGCTTATCTTTCCAAAAACCATCCATTTGATTCATCCTTTTTTTATGCCTATCAGAGAAGATCTGTCTTAGGTCCCTCTATTCCAAGCCTATTATAATATCAATAAATGGCTCATCACTATGATACTTATCTTTCCCTTTGTAAAACCAATTCAGCAGCTATCTTACCTCTTTTTTTCAACCTCAGGGTTTTCCTCAAATTATTATATTTACCTATTGTTCTTTTATCAAAGATAGAGTATTTTCCCCTTCTCCACCATGCCCTTCTCCATCTATCCATATACCTTCTACTTTTCCTGTTTATCAACTGACACATTTCCTAACTGATTCACTTAAATTTTCAGCTACTCCTTCTTTAGCCTATTCCTCCTTTTATGATTTTGCCTACCCATCTCTTCGTCCACTTTTACTTATTCCACTTCCATCTCCTGCCACTTCTATTTCACAACCCCCTCAGTTGGTTAGTGAATATGATGGATTTGATCAGCAGATTCCCAAAAGAAGAGGATGGAGCTTGACTGATTCTCTTACAGGACCACAGATAAATTGGCCAATAATTCCAAGAGATTGGACAACTGCTAGTCAAGCATACCAGAATTACCTTTATTTTGCTCACCAATATTCACAATCTCTAGATCCTTCAGTGAGATTAACAGCTCATTTTGCTTGGTATCTAGCATACATGCATAGGCATTCCCATAATGATCAAAAGGCCATTCCAAAGCTTTGTATGAATGTCAATGTGAACATTGATTCCCAACAGTTGGATGTCCTCTATTTTCATGCCCTATGTCTCTCTAGTAGATACCTTGTTTTGCTAGAAAGAATGTGCTGCCTGCAGTTCTTTCAAAATCCTCCAAAGACATTTGTAGATGAGTCCTTTTCCATATATCATTTTTGAAACCACCGAGCCTTCAAAAGGGATCACCTTCATTAATTCCTTTGCAATGTATTTTGGATGATTCTTAATGATATATATCTCTTTTTGGAGGTGTCATTCAGATGGTTGTGTTACAATTTTGTGTGTGTGTTGTGGGTTAATTGTATGTGATGAGTTCGTGCTGATTGAGAATAATTTGTTCGAGAGATCTTTTCAAACTATTGATGGTGGATGGAAAGTCTATGGTGGAAAGATGAAGAAGAACCTCTTATATCCTTTACAAATTTGTTATGACTTTTAATTGTTTATCAGATGAGTTAATGAATAACACAGTTTTCCTTTAGTAGTATTTTCTAAAGATACAGGTGATAAGTTGGGGTCGTGGTTTGGCAAGATTCTTGAAGATCCTACGAAATATAAAATTGAGCTCTTTAGCGAACTTATATTCTTCTTTTTCTTAAGTCGTGAGGACGCTTCCTATCTAAGTGTGGGGATATGTTGAGAGTGGAAAAAGACTGCTGATTTTTGTTGTTTTTTAGGACTGAATGATTGATTTTTGATGGATTTAGAGTGATGTATGGTTGTTAAAGGAAGTATTTGAGAGTGTTTTGGATGATATTGATTATTTTTTGGAAGTTCATGATAATTCTTAGTGGAGATATAAAGCTCTATGATGTTCTGTTGAGGTTCTGATTGATTCTGTATACCTTCTGTATAGCTTCTGTTTTGTTCTGATTTTCTTATGTATGAAGCATGGATTGATGATGGATGAAGATTGAGATCTTTTGGAAGCCTATTGAATAGTTTTTGATAGTTTGGAATGGTTTGAGTATGAGTTATGAGGTTTTGATGACCTTCTGTAACCCTATGTAAACCTTCTATAGAGCCTCTGTCTCTACTTTGTCTCTGCTCTGTAACTGTTCTGTATCTGCTACGGTATTGTACTGTACTATTCTGTAGACCTTCTGTAAGTGTTCTGTAGAATGTATGTGTGACTTTGAAAAAGTTTTCTAACTTTTGGAAATGATGAATCTAAGTTCAAAAGCGCTAAAACAAATGGAAGAAGCAGCTCTGTTGAAGAATGAAGAGAAGACTAGAGTGACAGTGACAGTAGTGAGCTATGAAGAGACACTGTAGTGGCTCTTGTGCCTCTTCACATCAAACATACCTCTTGGGAGGTGCATCCACGACCTAAGAAGGATTATTGAGAGTTATTATGAGAGTATTGTAGTAAGGAGATGTACAATTGAGAGAGAGAGAGAGAGAGAGCCATTCCAAACTATTTAATATGCTTCCAAAAGATCTCAATCTTCATCAATCATCAATCCATGCTTCATATAGAAGAAAATCAGAACAAAATAGAAGCTATATAGAACCAATTAGAACCTCAACAGAACATCATAGAGCTTCATATCTCCACTAAGAATCATCATGAACTTCCAAAACATAATCAATATCATCCAAAACACTCTCAAACACTTCCTTTAACAACCATACATCTCTCTAAATCCATCAAAAATCAATCATTCTGTCCTCAAAAACAACAAAAATCAGTCAAAAACTCAATCTTTTTCCACTCTCAATATATCCCCACACAAAAAGAAAGCGTCCTCACGACCAAAGGAAAAGAAGAATATAAGTTCACTAAAGAGCTCAATTTTATATTTCGTAGGATCTTCAATAATCTCGCCAAACCACGACCCCAACTTATCACTTATATCTTTAGAAAATCCTACTAAAGGAAAACTGCGTTATTCATTAACTCATCTGATAAACAATTAAAAGTCATAACAAATTTGTAAAGGATATAAGAGGTTCTTCTTCATCTTTTCACCATAGACTTTCCATCCACTATCAATAGTTTGAAAAGAGCTCTCGAACAAATTATTCTCAATCAGCACGAACTCATACATACAATTAACCCATAACACACACACACAAAATAGTAACACAACCATCTAAATGACACCTCCAAAAAGAGGTATATATAATTAAGAATTATCCAAAATACATTGCAAAGGCATCAATGAAGGTGATCCCTTTTGAAGGATTGGTGGTTTCAAAAACAATCCATGGAAAAGGACTCATCTACAAATGTCTTGGGAGGATTTTGAAAGAACTGCAAGCAGCACATCCTTTCTAGCAAAACAAGGTATCTGCTAGGGAGACAGAGGGCATGAAAATAGAGGACATCCAACTGTTGGGAATCAATGTTCACATTGACATTCATACAAAGCTTTGGAATGGCCTTTTGATCATTATGGGAATGCCTATGCATGTATGCTAGATACCAAGCAAAATGAGATGTCAATCTCACTGAAGGATCTGGAGATTGTGAATATTGGTGAGCAAAATGAAAGTAATTCTAGTATGCTTGACTAGCAGTTGTCCAATCTCCTGGAATTATTGGCCAGTTTATTTGTGGTTCTGTAAGAGAATCAGTTGAGCTCCATCCTCTTCTTTTGGGAATCTGCTGATCAAATCCATCATATTCACTAACCAACTGAGGGGATTGTGAAATAGAAGTGGCAGGAGATGGAAGTGGAATAAGTAAAAGTGGATGAAGAGACGGGTAGGCAAAATCATAAAAGGATAAATAGGCTAAAGAAGGAGTAGCTAGAAATTTAAGTGAATCGGTTAGGAAAGGTGTCAATTGATAAACATGAAAAGTAGAAGGTATATGGATAGATGGAGAAGGGCATGGTGGAGAAGGGGAAAATACTCTATCTTTAATAAAAGAACAATAGGTAAATATAGGAATTTAAAGAAAATCGTGAGGTTGGAAAAGAAGAGGTAAGATAGCTGCTGAGTTGGTTTTATAAAGGGAAAGATATGTATCATAGCGATGAGCCATTTGTTGATAGTACAATAGGCTAGGAACATAGGGACCTAAGACAGATCTTCTCTGGTAGGCAGCAAAGAAGGATGAATCAAATGGATGGTTTTTGGAAAGATAAGCTAGGAGATCCACCCTCAGTTGGTTAGTGCTCTGTACATAGGTAGAAATTGTATTCTGACGTTGATTCAGGACCACAGAATCAATCATTGAGTGCCATGAATTATCAGGGCAAGTAGCCACTTTTGAAGAATAACACTGGAACATGTCTTCTATGCGCAACTCCAAATAGTTGACATACAAGACGGCTTGCAAAACCACATCCCCCACATACCAGGCCATATCTACATCATCTGGAATCAACAGATCTCCTCGTAGATACATGTAAGACAGCAACATGGCATCCGCCATCATACAATCTTCAAACACCATACGGAGCACTTCTCTCAGCAACTCAGAAGATCAAGCCCCACTCCAACCATCCTCTGGAAGAGGAAGTTCCATCATTGAAAGCTTCATATAAAAGGCCAACTTCTGCAAATTGATAGTGGAAAAATAAAGAATGGTCCAGAGGAACATACTCCTGAAAGTGCTCAAAGGTAGACCATAACAAATCCATCCTAGAGTGCAATCTTTTCACTTTATCTTGGAACAATGGACACAATGTGGCCTGTCTTTGGAGAACTGCCAAGTCCTGCTTAGAGATAGAAGGAATCTTCCCAGACTAGGGTCTCTAAATACAAATTCATTAATTAGAAATTAATGGTGATGTGGAGCGTTTTTTTGCCAGCGTGTGCTTTTTTTTTGTGATGGCTGATTCATTTTTATTAAAAAATTAAGGTGCCTCTTAAGCGCATGTAGCACGTGCAAAGTGAACGACTGGTTGATTTTTTAATTATTCGAAACTGTGT
Organism: Lygodium microphyllum; assembly: GCF_053477565.2. Lineage (NCBI taxonomy): Eukaryota > Viridiplantae > Streptophyta > Polypodiopsida > Schizaeales > Lygodiaceae > Lygodium > Lygodium microphyllum. Next base: position 14,629,304 of record NC_141153.1, on the reverse strand, counting down.
GTTTAGCACGAATGCGCGTGGAAAAGTGAGTGAATATAGTTTATTTTAGCAATTAATTGTGGTTAAGGGATGATGAAAATGAATAAAACTTAAAAATAAATACCTAGTAGGGGTGTGTATGCAATGGACTGAAGGCACATAGAGTAGTCCGCCAAATGCAAGGAATCCAGTTTAAAAAAACACCACTGACTTAAAAAAATAAAGCATCTTAGTGTTTGTGTTTTATTTTGATTTTATTTTTATTTTTTATTTTGTTGTTTATTTATGGTTTTTTTTTCATCTTTGAATTTTAGGTGTGTTTAAATTGTGTATAGTGTTTGGTTTGGTTTATTTGTTTTGTTATTTTTTCTTTTTCTGTTTTTTTTTAAATTAAAACGGGATATATGACACATGAATATATTATGAAGTGTAAGGGTGGAATTTCAACAATCCAACAAGTGTCAATAATATGTTGTAATTTATCCATGATTTTTCAACTGTTTGTTGGAATTTTAAATGAATTTTTATGAAGTGAAGTATCAAAATTAGAGTTTTGACTTCAAATAATATTTTGGCCATTTATGGAAATATTTTTAATTAAGAAATTAGTGGCAAAAGGAGCAAGGGGATTTGTGAAATTTTTTGGAATTTTTTTGGATTTATTTTTGAATTTTTACCAATTTTTAATAAATTTTTCTTATTTTACATGTATTTTTTAAAGAATTTTGAAGTTTTGAATTTTTTGTAATTTATTTTCTTGATTTTCCACTTAAAAAATATTCCAAATGATTGCATGTGAATGGCGGAGGATGATTGCGTGTGAACGGTGGAGGATGATTGCGTGTGAACGGCAGAGGTATTTTTTGTACCTGGATTGCATGTGAATGGCGGAGGATGATTGCGTGTGAACGGCTAACTGCAACACTCCACCGCACGAACAAGTCAGAAGCGCGCCCTCGCGTGTGAACGCCCGCTAACACACCCATACACAACGGGAAGACTACGGAGGAGGAGGGGCAAGAATGGGAGCTGACTGAGTTGGTTAGGTTAAGGAAGTTAGCTTAGTTGGAGAAAGTGAATTAAGTTAGTTTAGTGTGGGAAATCAATTAGGTTAGTTAGGTGAGTTTAGGTTGTTAAGTTAGGTTAGTGCAATACAGGAAGAACCGTGCATCGGAATAGAGGACGGTAAAAATGAAAAATGTCCGGAAGAAAGGGAGTCATAGGGCTAGCACATCAAAACTCAGTTTGGGGGAAATTAGAAGGGGTTCACATGGGAAAAACACGAAAAACACATCTAAAAACACTCGAAAAAATTAATAACTAAAAATCCAGCAGTCGGAAGAGGGGGGAGGAAAAAGAAAAAAGTGGGGGAAAGGCTGGTAAGACACGGTTGTCAAATTAAAACTGGAATTCTGATGAAAATAAGGCATGTTCACATGGAAAAATGTGAAAAATAAATACGAAAAAGGGTCCGAAAACCCACAAATTTTAATAACGGATGAGCCGTGCATCGAAATGACACGGAGTAAAAAGGAAAAATGCCAGGGGTAAGGGGTAGGACAGGGCTGGCACATCGTATTAGGGTTCTAAAGCAAGAAAGACGCATTTCACATGAAAAAAGTCCAATTTACAGGAATTGCTTCAAAAATTAATAACTTGAGAACCATCTATCGGAACAAGGGCTGGTAAAAAGGAAAAATTGACAGTTTGAAGGGACGAACACGGGTATAAGGTTGGATTAGGATTTCGACGAACGTAGGGTGCGTTCACATGAAAAAATCGCAAAACAAAGAATAAAGGCAAACTGTCAAGGAACAACCTGGAGGACAGGGTGAAATAGAATGGAAGAGTGGGGAAGGGACCCCATCAAATTTTAATTACAAATTATTAGGGTGAAGTGGTGCTTTATTGAAATCTGGACTACGATTCCCAAACTGGGGTCTCTAAATGCAAATTCATTAATTAAAAATTAATAGTGACATGGAGCACTTTTTTGCTAGCGCGTGCTTTTTTTGTGATGGCTGGTTCATTTTTATTAAAAGTTAAGGTGCCTCTTAAGTGCATGTAGCGCGTGCAAAGTGAACGGCTGGTTGATTTTTTAATTTTTAGAAACTATGTGTTTAGCGCGAATGCGTGTGGAAAAGTGGGTTAGTATAGTTCATTTTAGCAATTAATTGTGGTTAAGGAATGATGAAAATGAATAAAACTTAAAAATAAATACCTGGTAGGAGTGTGTATGCAATGGACTGAAGGCGCACGGAGTAGTCTCCCAAATGCAAGGAATCTAGTAAAAAAAAACAAACACCACTGAGTGGAAAAAATAAAGCACCTTAGTGTTTGTGTTTTATTTTGATTTTATTTTTATTTTTTATTTTTTTATTTGTTTATTTTTTTTTCATCTTTGAATTTTAGGTGTGTTTGTATTGTGTATAGTGTTTGGTTTTGTTTATTTGTTTTTTTTTTAATTAAAATGGGATATATGACACATGAATATGTTGTGAAGTATAAGGGTGGAATTTCAACAATCCAACAAGTGTCAATAATGTGTTGTAATTTATCCATGATTTTTCAACAGTTTGTTGAAATTTAAAATGATTTTTTATGAAGTGCAATATCAAAATTAGGGTTTTGACTTCAAATAATATTTTGGCCATTTATGAAAACATTTTTAATTGAAAAATTAGTGGCAAAAGGGGCAAGGGTATTTGTAAATTTTTTAGGAAATTTTTTGGATTTATTTCTAAATTTTTACCAATTGTAATGAATTTTACTCATTTTACATGGATTTTTGAAGGAATTTTCAATTTTTAAATTTTTTACAATTTATTTTCTTAAATTTCCACTTTAAAAAATATTCAAAATGATTTCAGCAAGTTCAACAAGAGCTGGCAAAATATATGGCTCCTTTGAAGCCCGTATTACCTTGGAATGGATGGACCAAAATTCAGATGGCTCTTCTCTCATTGTGGCATTACTACCTTTATACTCTACTCAAAACCAATCCACCTTCAAAAACACCTATTAAAATGTGTGAATTGAAGCTTTAGAATTATGTATAAATTCAAGAAGTCTAGATGTCACGATTACACAATTCAAGAGAGTGTTTTTATTTACTTGCTTGAAGATACGATATGATACTTCATAAGTGCCTATTATGGTTCCCACTTAGCCAAGTTCACTGTTGCCAAGATTTGTGTCTCTTGAACTTGCATGTGATACTTGCTTGAAAGAGGCAACAATGCAAGAATATTGAGTGAGATGTAAGTCGTCAATATTCTTCACCCTTAGATATTGTCCATAAGCCCACATGTTTGTATACATGCAACTGTGAACTTGTTCAACAAATAAACCATAAAAATTTAACTGATATAAAATCCACCTGGTTAGTTCAAAGTTCTCAAAACTTTAAAAAAAAAGTTACCTATCTTTCACACCCAATCATAAACTCTCTCTATTCATCTGAGATAGGCTCATGATTTCTAATCGCCCATTGCATACGGGTGTATATCCAATCCATGGAAGAAGGCACGTCCTCCTCTTCATTTACATCGGCTTGACATCTTGATCTCCTCTTTCTATGACTGCCAACTCATCTGCTTGCAAGTTCTGCAGCATACTCATCAACGAACTATTGCATGCATTCGCTATTGTAGACTATGAAAGTAGATATATCCAATTTGTCTTGGACCTTGAGGCAGAAAGGGACTCCCTAACCAATCATCTGACATGGTAGAAGAAGACTCAATTGTCCATGCATGTGGAGCCTCCTCATTAGTTGGCTCTAGGTATTCATAGACGTAATACATGCATTCCTGAAGCGCCCATCCCTTGGCCATGGAACCCTCTGGTTTCACCCTTTGGTGTACATACTTTTTTAAAACTCCCGTAAATCTCTCGACCAAAAACACCCATCGAGTGCTCACAACATCGTCGATCTTTATCTCGTCCACTACATGGATCAAAACATGAACGTGGATATAAAAAAAGGATGTTGGAAGCTCCTTCTCCATTAAATACAGAGAAGCTCTATGCATTTGCGCTTCTTTTGTGGAATGGACCCTTTGTCAATTTCTTTAGATGTAATCCATTTTTAGAGGAAAATAAATATATTAGACATGTTTTTGAATGTTTTTTTATTGCAAATTAACGAACAAATGAATACCTTGTAAGTCACCCAAGATGGTAAATGATATCTCTGACGCCTCTTGTAGTGCATCCATCAATAATAAGGGGTAGGACATGATGCACATATGAATCCATGATAAGCTTGATGAACGAAACAAGGAAGGTATTCAAAATTACTTTCAAATATCGAGAGAGATTTACCTTCAAAAAATATACCAATCATGTGTTTTTAGGCCACACAAGCTCTTGTCATCTACTATGAACATGTTTCGACAAGATGCGCCATACCCTCCCTGTAGGCATACAAATAGATTGAATTCATTGGTTGAGAGTTTTCATCTCTTCCAATGTGAGCACCCATGGGGCGGGCTCATAAGTTTTCTCGCCTTTAGTTTCATCAAATTGTGGCCATAGATTGGGCTTTGAGTTTTGGTTCATTGACTCATTTCTTGCTGCAATTGTGTCTTTCAAACCAACGAGGTGTTGCCATAAGGAATGACCAATGTTCTTGATTATATGCATAGGATCAAGAAGTTGATAAATCTTCAAATCCTTCCAGTATTCTAAAGCATTCCATATCGAGGGACTTAATGCCAAAGAATGTTTTCCTCTAGCTTGCATCTGGACATCATCGCTCTCATCGTCGCTTATGATTTCTGACTCCGCATCAATAGCGGGTCCAGTAGTCCACTTTTGATACCAATCTAATGGTGTCATCCACATGGGACATCTCCCATTCTCCACCTTTCCATTAAAATGCATGGCTTGTCCCTTGCTTCTAAATGATGATTTGCAGGTAAAAATCATCTATGCTGAAGATAGATATTTTTGTTGAGACTTTTGCTATATGTCAAACTCAACCAATCGCTACACAAAGGAAAAGCTTTATAACCCTTGGTAGATATCCCTGCAAAAACAAAACAAAAAAATTGAACGACCTACTTGAAAAACATCATAAAAGCACATGAGACAATGTGTATACATTGAACCACATACCTAAGCAAAAACCATATCTTGGAAAGTTGTGAATAGTCCATGTTACAATCCCACAAACGACGAATTGTCTTTGACCATTGCTTTTGGACATGTCCACGACATCAATCCCTCTCCATAGATCTTGAAGATCATCAATGAGAGGGGCCAAATAAACATTAAGGTCTTTAACTTGACATTTTTCTAAAGTGTGAGAGCATTAAATGCTCCTTCTTAATACTAAGATAAGGGGGCAGATTATAGTTAATAACTACCATCGGTCAAGTAGACCATTTACTTGATCTCATGGAGAATGGATTCACACCATCCAATCATATGCCCATCTTAATATTGTGTGGTTCTTTTGCAAAATCTAGCCAACATAAATCAATGTGCTCAAATGGAGGACTATCGGATGGAATTCGCATTACTCCATCTTTGCTCTTATGCTCCGCTCCCCAAGACATAAGCTTAGCTATTTTCAAACTTTGAAACATATGCTTTATACGTGGAGCCAAGGGAAAATGGCTTAATACCTTTCTAGGAACCTTACTTTCACCTTCTTTATAATGAGATGTTCAACATTTTGGGCATGTCACATCATCCTTATATTGACCTCTATACAAGATACAGTCATTGGGGCATGCATGTATAGATTTATAGTCAAGTCCAAGACTATTTATCATTTTTTAAACCGCATCATGTGATGCAGGGAGGGCATTGCTTGAAGGTAGGAACTTCTCAAAGAGTAGCTTGTAAGTCAATTACACAAGCTATCAAGCATAGGAAACAATAAAAAGCATAATCACACAACAATGAAATGGAATTAGCTAAAAAAAGTATGTCACATAGTTCAATAGTGCCGTAACAAATACATTACTCCATCCAAATCGATTTCAAAGATTGAGAATAAGTAAGCTTGCACTTAGACATGTCAATTGGCTTCATGTATAGATATGCTTTAGAGCTTCTTCTCAAAGTTATTTCTCATTGTCGGGAATATCATTCACACCATCATTTTGATACCAATCATCAACAAAATCATCCATGCCGTCGTCATCATCAAAGATGCCATCACGTGGATCAAACTCCTTGGAATATTTTTCTTTTAGTCTTGCATACATGTTAGGATCACTCCTACGTAGGATCCTCATGCACTCTACTGACATATGTGATGTGCCATGTGAAGGTTGATTTATGACATCATTAATGTCGTGATCCGGATGTTGCATATTTGAAGGCAAAGAAGACATACATCAATGGCATGCTTTGACCACAAAAGGAGAGAGAGACACACACACAAGCACACACAAATCATTGGCTGCAAGTTTAATAATAATTAGAACCGCACTTTATTGTACATATACAAAGCTTTCAAGGATTGCCCAAAAAGTTTATAACATTATGAGACTGTAGTACAAAAGTCCAAAATTATAGTACGAGGTTCTAGAAAAATATATTGTATACACTAGAGCTCTTAATCCTCATCTATAAAGGGTGCTCATGGAGGCCTATGCCAACCATAGTTAACTAACAATTGATCTCCAGTAGGCAATGATGTAATAGCATTCACAACGATGTATCTTGGTACATCTCTACTCATATGTCCTGGTTCATGACTATTTTCAATCTCTACAAATGTGCAATGGGTTCTTATGCTTCTTCCTCGGCTACTATTGATCAAACCTACTATGTTTCCTTCAGAGTAAGGTCTCCCATGAATATAGAGTCTTTCCCCCTCTACATGGGTGATGCCTCTCTCAGAAAGAGAGGCTGCATTGAGACACAACCCATAAGTATTCATGCTCTGAATGTAGCGAGAAAGCTGATGCCATGGTCCCCACCCATATATAGGTCCACAAAAAGACATAAGAGTGACCTTTGAATGAGGGGGCACATGTAAATCCTATGTAATAAATAGGCCTCGTCTTGCTCCATTGATTGTGGATGGAGCAATCATGTACCGATTTCCCCAAAAGATGAAAACATGTCCATCTAATGGAAGTGATCCCCTTTGCCATCCTCTATATCCTCTTAGATTGTATGTCTGCACTATAGTATGCAAAGTAGGCAATGGATGATCTCCAGGCGTCTCAACCTCTAGACCAGGGGCAAGGTGTTGTCAAGAAACCTCAAACTGCAACTGACCAATGGCATGTCCACGCCGTGTGTGAGGGACATGTGGCCCACCAATACTGTAGTCATCCTCCTCATTAGGTGAGGGTCCCTACATATATAACGTAGTTTACATCACATATATAATTCAATGCTCATTACAAAAACTAACAATGAAAGTAAGAAGGATGAGTCACGTACCATAGTTTCATGTCACTCCTCAAGTCCTAGCGCTCGATCATAAATACCTTACTGCATATGATGTGAATGGCACTCTTGTCATGGCCTCGGATACGTGCCTCGACAATGATCACACCAGCATATCACATGCTCCTCATAGTAAAAATCATCATATGTAGGTCCATGTGCAGCACTGCAACTTTGTCCACCCCAGCCATCACCGGTAGGAGGTGGCAATGTACCCTCTAACCTGTCCTAATCTACTTATCAAGAATCACAAAAATATGAGACATTTATTAAATTATAAATTATAATAAAGAACCATAACACTAGTATAACAATGAAATCTAACAGGTTTTGTGATATCTTATAGTGCTTATTCTGTGAAGAACAAACTCTACACACACACACACACACACACACACAATATTATTTATTTATATATATATATATCTGTGCATGTGTGTGTGCGCATGCAATCCTCCTTTTGTTTGTCTCTACTATATAGTAGCCCCTGTTTTTTTTTTCATACTAGAATAATCATCAATTGATGTTATGGAATTAATTCTTACTTTAGTGTGGCCAAAAAAATAGGAGCTACTATATGGTGGAGACAAACAAAAGGAAGGCCAATTTGTGCATGGAGATGTGGCAGCACTTTTGTAGGGAGAGACGCCTACGATCAACTTTCCTTAGGAGAGGGTATGTGCAATAAATAGCTTACATTTGACATGACCTATATTGTATACACACATTCGTACAAATTTATTAATGATATGAAAATCGTGTGTTTGTCTATTTTGTATAGGGGAAGGATAATGTTACTACACTTAGACATGCATGCTTTGTATATACACATTTGTAGATACTTCTTGATGGTATACATTGAACTTTGTTGGTTTCGTATTTGAATTTGTTTATTGTCGAGATCAATATATATCCAAAATTTATTTATTTGTTGGTAAGTTAACAAGTATATATCCTGCGTTAACAACTTTGTGATTTTCCATGATGGGCTGTAACATCAACAAGTTTGTGGTTTCCATGTTTTCCACCAAGATACCAAATTCAATGTTATACATCAACTCATTCCGAAGTACCTTGTACCCAAGTATCAAGGTAGAGAATTAATTCATTAATTGAGTCTGCTTATTATAATTTTTATTGTTGTATAATGCGTTGAGAAGATGGGTGTCTAGGAGATATTATGGGCTACCAAAAAGATGGGTATCTAGGAGATAAAAAGGTTATGCCCCAAGACATAGAGGACTATTCAAAAGAGTAATGTTTTTGATAACCTTTAATTGCACATGTACTGATGAGTGTTGAGATATTTGCAATCACACCTACTTCAATCCCTTTGTAAGGAGCAGTGAGGACTCTTGACCAGAATCCCATATGCATAGTAGGAGAAAGTACCACCACTCAATTCCTATAAAGCAATTGTACTTGCACTCTTTTTCTAATGCAATGATAGTACTCTTTTCTTTCCAATAAAGTGTCTTGTCACTATCAATACACAAGATTGTGTTTATGAGTCCAAGTCTCAATCTTGGAACCTAATTCACTTGTGTGACAATTTGTCTTTGTCAGGGTCCATGTTTTCATGAGTTTCTTCTTTCTCTTTCAACCTCCATAGCTTCCGCATTTGCCATGCTCTAGATCCCACATATTCTAACATGGTATCAGAGCTCAGCTAAGCATGGTCTAGATATCCTTTCACTTCTCTTAGCTTCTCTTCATCTCAGTCCAACTCATGTTGAGTGCATAACCCTCATTTCTCACTTGAATCTCACAATCACCTTGTGGCAGCCATAGCCGGACAAGACCTACCGCACTTGGAGCTTTCATATCTCATCATAGAGCTCATATATTTGGAAGCTTCCTTCTAGAGAGTTGTGCTATTGCTTAGGGAGAAGATTCCTATCACCTAACACCTTGACATTGGCCACTCCAAAGCCCAGTATTGAAGAAATTTGTGGTCACTACCTAGAATGCACCTGCTATCATTCGTACAATTGCCGCCGTCAGTAGAGTTCGCGATGTCGATGAGCACCATAAGGCATTGATAGCCCTTGAAGTAAGATTTATCATCATATAAAAAGTTTTCAAAATGATCAAGTATAGCCCCTGCAATGTCACAAAAACCAGGATGCCCCCAAAAACCCCAATTGTGACTCCATAGCCAAACATTAGCAAGCTCAAAAATCTCATCATTTTCTCTCTCCTGTCACTTGGAACAACCCATTGTGACTCAGATCTAAAGGTCCCAGCATCAAACCAAGAAGGTGAAGATCTGGATTTGAAAGAACTTGAAGGATTTTGCAGATGATTTGGAAGACTCAAGGAAGAAACATAGTGTCCATTGACACTCATTTAGTGCTCTCCACACTTATGCCTTTTGACACATATCAACCAACTCTTCTGTTGCTTGAATCTAATAATTCTGAAGCTGATTTGCTAATGTTCCCGCAAGTCTAACATGGGCAAAGATTCTCTAACTGCCCATTTCAAAGGTGTTAGGTTTCATACCTGGCAGACCCGCATCAAACTCATCCTGATGAAGAAGGACCTCTGGGCCATTACCACATCGGAAAACAAAATAAGCCTCATGATGCAGACCTTGTTGTCACTTAGCAAAAGAACGATGATAAGGCTCATGCCATTATCAAACTAGAGCTAGATGATAGCTATATCCGCCATGTGGATAACTGTGAGACTTCATAGGATACATGGAAGAGACTTGACACCTTGTTTGGTGCACAGTCTAAATCATCAAAGTATGGTCTCTTGATTGAGTTTTTTAGGTTGGAAATGAAGTCCAACACATCACTTGCCACACATCTAAATTACATGAAAGGACTTCTAACCCAACTTGCAGGAATCAACATTAAAATGGAAGAAGATGTTTGCATCAATGTTCTACTTAAGAGTTAGCCTCCTAAATATAATAATGTATCAACAACTTTAACCAACATGCCAAACCCTGAACTTGTTGATATTGGACGACCTGGTACAATAGTGTGAACACGATACCAAGGCAAACCCATGGAAAAACTTTGTAGATAAATGAACATTGTGTAACTTTCCTACATTGTAGGCTTGCACCATGGATATACGTGGGAAGGAAAGAAAAGCAAAGAATTAACGAGTACTACTTACTCGGTTTAGAATCGAGATCAAGTTAGGCACTAGTATAGAGAGAAAATGACCAAAATCTACAGGAATTTGGGAAGGTTGAAGCAATGGCCAAACCTCCTTGAGGCTACAACATTCAAGCATCACTTTTTAGAGGAGGAAAAGAAGCTAAAAACTAAGGAAGAACCAAGCACCTCTAGAGATGAACATGCATTATATGTTGGCAAAAGGTACAAAGGCAAGAAGGATCAGGTCTTCTCTAGCTTTTGCTGGACACACCAAGAAGTTCTGCCATGCCAGAAAGAGGTCCCAAAAGGCCTATCTAGTTGCAGTCAAAAAAGAAGAAGAAAACAGAGCAAAGGAAGAAGAAGAAGAAGACCACCAGAAGAAGGACAAACCTCATCAGTCCTTCTATTCAGATAGACTTTTTTAGCTTTGTATTTCCTAGCCCTAATGCCTCATACATAAACTTGTAAACTCCTTAGTTGGCCATGTACTATAGCCTCTGTGAGGCCCTTGCTACAGCCTCTGGATGTCCATCATGTTTGTGGTACCCACACTTAGCCCTTTTTGCAACAACCTCTTGAGTTGTGCCATGTTTATGGTGTGCCCACACTTTGCAAGTGTTACTTTCACTAAAGCGTCTACACACTTTGTACTTCTGGTTGTGATTGAGGAGGGGTGTTGAGATATTTGCAATCACACCTACTTCAGTCGCTTTGTAAGGAGCAGTGAGGGCTCTTGACTAGAATCCCACATGCACAGTAGGAGAAAGTACCACCACTCAATTCCTATAAAGCATTGTACTTGCACTCTTTTTCTAATGCAATGATAGTACTCTTTTCTTTCCAATAAAGTGTATTGTCACTATCAATACACAAGATTGTGTCTATGAGTCCAAATCTCAATCTTGGAACCTAATTCACTTGTGTAACAATTTGTATTTGTCAAGGACCATGTTTTCATGAGTTTCTTCTTTCTCTTTCAACCTCCATAGCTTCCGCATCTGCCATGCTCTAGATCTTGCATATTCTAACAATGAGCAAGCACCCTCAATGAGCATGCACACCATTACATTGTACATTGGGGAAACAATTACATTTTAGAAATCTCAAGGTTACAGGCAAGATAGATTGGTGAGAGAGGGTCATGTAGGTAAAAATCGACTATAAGTTAGGGTCTCAATATGTCTCATTATGCATGGCCATTTTACCTCAACACCCAACCATACATACTCACAATCAAAGGGTACCTTTAGTCAACTTAGGGATGATGCCCTAGCCTAAGACCCTTATCAATATCCTGACTTAAGACCCTTCCAAATATCAACATAGGAAATGATCCACCCAATTAAGAGTTTCAAGAACTTTCAAGCGCTTTGACTCCCCACTTATGTTTTCCTTTACCAATTGCAAAGAGTTAAGAAGACCCTAGATGCTTCCTCGGGGAAGTTACTATATGTATATCCTCTACATCACATGCATTCAAGGCCCTAAACTATGTACAGTAGCAATGAGGAAAGCGATGGCTTTTTACATCACTCATGCAATGGCAATCCATTGCTTTATGCCTCGCTATAGGGGGGTCATTGTAGTAGTGTAGCCCTTGCCTATTCGTGAAAGAAAATGGACACATATCACTAAGGATTTTATTATATGACTAACCGTAACCAAGAAAGGATAGAATAGCATATTTATGGTAGTTGATAAGACCCACTTGATTCCCAATAAAACTTAGTATATTGTGTCTGAGATGGCCACTCAACTCATAGAGCATTTTTTTAAATCACATGGGTTACCACAAGTCATAGTGGATGACAAGCATGCTAAGTTTATGTGAGTAAATTTTGGCAAGTGATTTTCACATCTATGGATACCAAGCTTACTCCATCCACTACATACCACCACATACTCATGATTATATAGAGAGGGTCAATAAATGGCTTGAGACCTATCTAAGGCGCTTTTACCATGATGCATAGCATGATTGGGATATGTGGCTCCACTTGGCTTGGTTTGCATACAATAACTCCATCTAGTCTAGCATTGGGATTTCTCCTTTTGAGGCACTATATGGCTATAAGTTCCCTCCTTATTGTCCTATTGCTCAATGACAAGATAAACCCTTAGAGCAAAGAGGAGTTAGAATGCATGCATACCCTTCTTCAACAATGTAAATTGAATCTTTGAAATGGACAAGACTCTACATGAATCTTTATGCTAATGAGAGGAGAAGGCATATGGAATTCAAAGAGGGAGAGCTAGTCCTATACTCTCAAGGATGGTAGCAGTAACATGTTGGCCCATAGATTCTATGGCCCCTATCAGATCATGAAGAGAATTGGTGAGTTAACTTATCAACTAGAACTCCCTCCACCTCATCAATTCACAATGTGCTTCATGTATCTGAGCTAAAGTCCTTCTTTGGCACCTCAATGGACTACGTGGAAGAGTCACATCATGTAGATAAAGAAGGCATCATTTAGTATATCCTTGACGCAATCATTGGGCAACAAGATAAGCATTTGAGATATTGATCCATCAAGGAATACCTCATCAAATGTCAAGGTCTACCTATGGAAGAAGACTCTTGGTAATCATCCACTATTTTAGAGGATTTTTCCCACTTAAGAGAGGCCCCACGAGGTAAAGATTAGTTGGATATGCCCTGTTTTGACCCTAAACTACATATAGGCTATACTCTATTTTTGAACAATTTTGTACATGTAGTAATTATAGCCAAGAGCTTCATATATGGAGTGAAAGTTCTCATAATAAACTTCATTTTGACATGCAATATGACCCATTAGAAGCATTCTATCAAAAGTTATGGAAAGCTTATCTCAACAAGCATGTGGTGGATAGCATGATGTTCGTAGTCTCCATGACCTCATTTAAGATGAATTGGTGGCCGAGTTTGCTTGTGTCCATGCGCAAATTTTTTATATAAAATATACATAGCTTTATGCCCCCATTCTTCTTAGATATGACCTCTCCATCCATCAAACTCCCTCATTGTAATGTTGATCAGAGGTTGATCAGAGTAGCACTTTATGACCCCCACTCCCTAACCACTATCACAAGTCCCTCCGGTGGCTTTCTATTTTGTAGGAAGAAAACTTTTGGGGTCATGATGGAGTGTAAAGAGTGAAACACATGGGGACTAGGGTTTACATACCTAGTCACACTAACCAGGTTATAAAAGATATAAGAGACCCAGTGTAGGGCATCCACATATTGTCAATAACTAACTCTTCACCTTCCTCCTAGATTCCATGGCTTTGTCCCTCTCTTTTTCTCTCTTTTACTAGTCTTTCTCTCTCATATTCTCTCCCCTTGTCTCTCCTTTTCCCTAGATCTTCTTCACTACAACCTTCTATGAAATCTTTGAGAATAGTATTGGATACCAACACTATCACTTTTTGATGTGTATGCTAATTAACCTTTTGAGAATTGTTTTTTTTTTTATTTAGCAACTTGTAGAGATAGGGGAACCGAGGTTTGCATGGTAGGGACTAGAACATTATCTTTGCTTGAGTTATCTAATGTAGCTCTTGTAGGTCCCGCAGCTCTTGCAACTCTGACATCTCTTGAGCTTCTTCTCTTAGGAGCCATGGAAAATATGTTGTTCCTCAGATAGAAGTTTGGTGGACTTGAGAATGGTGGCTAGAGCGGAGGCAATAGAGCCTTCGTGGAGAGTTTCACAATGTGGTGAGAAGTCCTTTGCAAAGAGTAGAGAAAGTATTTTGATTATCACGGAGTGGCCTTTGGGTGTGGGGGGGGATGCCCTTCCATTTCTTTAGCTTCCCTTCATCTTCTCTCACTCAACTTGACCTCTTTCTCTAATCACACCTTCTCTTTCCCCCCCCCCCCTCTCTCTCTCTCTCTCTCTCTCTCTCTCTCTCTCTCTCTCTCTCTCTCTCTCTCTCTCTCTCTCTCTCTCTCTCTCTCTCTCTCTCTCTCTCTCTCTCTCTCTCTCTCTCTCTCTCTCTCTCTCTCTCTCTCTCTCTCTCTCTCTCTCTCTCTCTCTCTCTCTCTCTCTCTCTCTCTCTCTCTCTCTCTCTCTCTCTCTCTCTCTCTGTGTGTGTGTGTGTGTGTGTCTTCCCATTCACATTGCTAGATGGTTAGGGGTAGTTTTTCATGGCCACCACATTTGCAGCTGAGGATAGGAAGAAGCTTTGAGTCAAGGTCATCTTCATCATGGTAATAATGATGATCATCATCAATGTGGAGGGGAGAAGGATGGTTGCAATTAGTCAGAAGTAGCTCAAGAGTAAGTGAAAGGTAAGTTTCTATATTTACATTACTTAAATTTTCAAACGTTTTAATTTTTCTCATTCTTAACCATTACTATTAACTATGAGCCTTGTTCTTATGCAAGGGCCGGAATGAAAACATTTTAAGGGTCTAGGATTCTTGTATGGGATAGAGCTTTGAGATATCAATTTTTGTGTTTTTGTGAAGGATAAACTCCAAAGTACATGGGGTATTGAAGAGAAAACTCACTATTTCTTTTAAAAGTTTCAGGTATACACAATGCAAAAGGAAAATGCCCTTAGGAATCCAAGACGTTACACTCAGTCAAGTACTTCCATGATACCTCTATAGGTACCATCTTTGGACAACTCCTTTTATGATTTGTTTTTGGATGCTTATCATTCATTGCATGTTATCATGTCATCTCTCTACTCCATGGATACTTATCATTCACCCTTCCACATATTTATCCACCCAATACTTACTACCTATCACTTTTGTAAAAATTCAATTACTAATCAACCCAATGTTCCCTTGGGTCCCTTCTTATCAAATATCCATAAGCTAATCACATTTGGGTCATATATGTATCTCCTATTGTGGATGCACATTTGAAAACCTTCAAATCACTTTATATCTCCTCTCACACTCTCATAAGTTTCACTCTACTTAGAGCTTCTCCTTTACTACCCCTACCTCAAGAAACCCCATCAAATTTTGTTTGATGATGGTTCTGACTCACATTTTTCTTTCATGATGGAGCATCTATCTAGAGTTGGAATATCTCCAAAATACCTCATCATTGACACCCTATCATTTTGAAATTTGCACAGAGTGATCTAGTAGAGATGAAGAAGTGGAGGGAGGTGATTAGTATCTTCTGCTTGAGTGGAGGTGATACAATGGAGGTAACACAATATGGGTAATATTTATGACTAGAGGTGAAGTTCATCTTTTGATATACTGGAGATTATGCCATGGAGAATATGTGGTGGAATAGAGGTGATGTAGCAAATTTGAAGCAATGTAGCTGATGATCGCATTTTTCACTACAAGTGATTAGGCCCATAAGCAACCATATTGACACTATTTTTAAACTACAAAAAGAACTTAGAAGAATGTGTAAAATCATGTAAGTTATCATATCAAGAAGCCTATCTTGATATCCAAGGAAGGGTTAAGGATTTAACAATGTAGTTTATTATCACATGTGAGACCCACCATTGGCTTAAACCTACCCAATGATAGGCCTCGAAAAAGTAAAGTATGCTTAATCCACCATCACTATTTGCAAGAATTTTAAGATGTGTCAAATCATATTTCCAAACCTGCTAATGATGGCAGTGCCAAATTATGAGTCTATATAGACTATATGCTTATCAAGGTCAAGCTTCCAAGTGTACCCCAAGCTACAAAATAGAAGGAGATGAACATCATATGGAAGATAATCCCATAAATGTTTAAACTTCACGTTCTCCATATAACAATCCTCTTTTATATAAAATTAACTCATGAAGTTGCATGTTGTAATAAATAAATGAGTTCAATATGTATGTATATAATACCCTCAACTATGAACATAAGAATCAGTGTATCAAGAGTAATTGATATGCATCACAAGAGTGGGCTACAGTAATTTTTACCAGCCTTCAAATATTTCACATTCATGATTAATCATTGTGACAATTAGATGAGACAAGTATCATATGATAGACATTCATAACAACCATAATAATTAGTAGGTCATACTCATGTTAAGGGGGGATCAAGTATATCATTCAATTTTAAAAGTGAGTATGCCAACAAGCCTAATAGTAGGCATACTAAGATCCTAAAGGGAGACAAAACCCAATTAGCAAAGTTTTGTCCATCTCAGAAGAAAAAGGTAAGCACACAATGGTGATTAAGGTTATCAACAAGGATATGAGAAAACCAAATTAACATGAACAAGAAACAAGAATCAAACCAAACCAAACTTAGAGCAATTGTACTCCAAAATTATTTGCAATAAAAAAGACACTTTTTTAATCCTGAAACCATTATTTGAGAGTCTCTCTCAAGGTATTAATACTCCAATAACTCAATGGTGTATAGATTAGATAGTTAAACACCTTGACTTGGGTGATAACCACTTAAGCACTTGATATTTTACCTTAGATTAGTGGGGAAGCTTCCACATATTGAAAAGATCATTGCAAGAAGTCATAAAAATTAGAATAAGAGCCACTTAATGTTGATGGCCTTCTAAGGATGAATGTCTTTTAGATATCCTTTTATCAAGTGGATGACCTTGCTTATTAATCAAGAGTACCTTACTTGCATAGGGATATTATACCATCCATGGCCTGTGGAGAGAGACCATGCATTCCATTGATTAAGCACCTTCAAAGTATTACTACCAATAGTATTTTGAGGGGTCGTAGCTCTTGCTAATGCTCTCTTTAAAAATCAAGCTACCATACAATTGCCTTGTGTGAACACCCTATAGTGGCACTATTGTGCCATTGAGAAGATCCTACACTAGCTCATAAATAAAATTTGTACCTTAGTTGATTGAACCTTAGGCCACTTAAGGAGGAAGTTGAGACCCCTAACACATCATTTAGGGACACATCCTAACCTTTTAATCATGGGACACCCTAGGAGTCTTTAGTGTCCTTACATATTCATTGTCTCAAGCTTTACTTATGAAATAGGTGGAAATTTTACTTCCAATGTGGAGATCCTAACATTTGACCTTAAAGAACACAAGACCCACACACATTAGGATCCTTAGAAGCATGACTATGCCAGACATTGAAGTATATTATCACCACATTAAGAGTGGAGTCACCAAAGGACACACATCTTAAGGGTTACCCACAACTTTTTCAATGAAGTCAACCTGAGGCTCCCTTGACTTAAAACCAACTCTTAGGGTTTTTCCTTAGGATCAAGGTGAATCAACCCAATCTTTTGTCATATAATCTAGAGTGGCACATCTCATAGCTAATTTTCATCTAGGGTGAGATGCACCAACTTGCATGACCCTTAGGTATTGCAACACTTTCCTCGAGTTTAGGATTGCTATGTTATATATATGTATTGCATTGTTAATTGTTCCCTTACCAGAGATAATGGCTAAAGGCCTTCCATTAGTGCATAAGTGGTTAAGCTATGCTGCTAATGGATATTAGATGTATATATCTTTCTCCTAGATGATTTCTCATATGTTTTTATCACAATGTATGAAAGTATGAATTTCAATTCCAAAATACTAATAGTTGATGTGATGGTAGCTATTGTCCAATCAAAGAGAGCTCTCAAATGTGGATAATCATAATGTTTTACACCTTGATTGATGCACAATTATTATGACTAGTTCTCTAGATGTCAAAAAATGTGTTGTCATCCTTAACTATGTGATATGCTATGGAAAGTGATTTCACAACCAACAATTGTGGTGATGAAAACATGCAATCAAGGTGATCATGAAGCACTCCTACTTGTAGAATGAAGAATCACAATACATGTGGATGAATGCAATCATGGATTATCCCAACCTTGAAGCATGTACTAATGATTTGAAGCCACTTTTCTACCACATTTGATGTCAAAAAGAAGAAAAAGTTTTAAGTGTTCAACAACTCCCAAATCATGTGTAGTAGTATTTATGATCTAACCAAAGTATGTCATAGATTACAACATCTAAGAAAGTAAGGAGAAGATTGGATAAATTTAATATATTTATCTTAACATAAGATTCTAGATGAATTTTTTTACAATTTTGTATGTATTTTAAGAAAAAAGGAGATCTTAAACTATCTTACTCTATACTATTTTGTTCATTAAGCTATTTGAGGTGTCTCCTCTATAAACCTAGAGGATACCTCTAGTTATCAACCAAATTGAGTCCATATATATCATAGTGTAGTCTCCCCTCAAGAAACATCAGACTTAGTAGAACATGGAAATTCCAATTCTACTTTATAGGGGAAGTGTGGACAACCAATAGCAATCTAATGTCCACCTAAGAAATGTCACTTTGCAATCAATAAAAAATGAGAGTAGCACTAACACCACACTTGTTTTAATGAGAGTGAGAAATGAAGGGGGAGTAGAGCATCAACCCCTTTGCTCAAGAGGTATAATCTCAAATCAACTCTCTAAAATAGTGTTAAGCTTGATAATTATCCTACCAAATTTGGAGAAACTTTTTATCAACTCTATCTAGTATTTTAAAAAAGTTACTTGACTTATTAGGTCTTCCTAGCCACATGCAATTTGTCATTAGAAGAAAGGCCTCCCAATATGGAGAAAATTTAGACTGAAATAGAAGGAAAAATGGCTCCAAGAACAATGCTTTGATACAACTTGTCAAGAAGTGAATTGGAGAGAAAGAATGAGGAGAGATAAGACTATAAAAGAGAGAGAAGTGTAGAAGAGAGAGAATGAGAGTGATGAGGAGAGAGAAAGACTAGAATAGGTGGAGGAAAGAGAAAGAAGCCATTGAAGTTGAGAGCAAGGTGAAGAAGAGAAGGACAGTAATATATTAATGTGTCAAAAGATGAGAAAAATTACATGTCCCATCCTTTTATACCAATGTCAATGTGACATGGCATCAATACTATTTACACACTAAATCCTTATTCTTCCTAGCTTCTTACAAAGTGTGGATAGTCCCTACAAAAGCCTACTTTGCAAGTTACAAATGAATGGGTATTAGTAAGAAATTTGTTCAAGAGGAGATAATGTGAATGGAGTTAAGAATATCAAGCCTCTAACCTTTATAGTTAGAGAATAAGAACAAAAAAGAGTATTGTTGTGGAGTGGGGCCACCTTAAAATGATGTGATTTCTGGAGGGTGGCAGGATGTATTGACAAGCAACGATTTGTCTAGCAATGTCTTCAAGTAGGAAGCAATGAAGTTGGAGCTTCAAGCTCTTTGTCTTTGATTCAGAGAGAGCAGACCCCTAGCTTGTTAAGCAAGCAACCCTTGATCTTTCGAAAGAAGGAAGCCCCGACTTATGCTTTCAAGCTGTTCCCAAGTTGTCTAGGAAAGAAGGTCTTGAGCTTAGACTCCAGCAACCCCTTGTGCAAGCCCCTTACTTGCAAGTAATGACAGCAAGAGCTCAACCTTTCAATGACTACAAAACTCTCATTCTTAATAATATAAGCCTTCTAAATTAATTGATATGATAATGACCAATTGATGGATATATCTCAATACCTTTCTTTAATGGCAGTCTCTTTGAACTCAAATAGACTTCACACCCTTGTAAGCTTCAAACCAAGGTTTAGCCTTCTTGAGCAGCACCTCCTTGTCTTGAGCTATATGAGCCTTGAACCTCTCAAGCTCCTTCACCTCCTATGTAGCAATGTATGTGGGTCTCTTCCTCACAGCCTCAAGGAAAGAGGCTCTTGTACCATTCCAAGAAACATGATAGAGCATACAAAAGATAGGGGATTAAGGAGGGAAGAATAATAACATAAATGAGACCACAATGAAATGGAGAAAACTTGATGATTCATGGTTGAGTAAGTATATCCATTTATAGCATTGTAGCTTGGACACACATCTCACACTTTGCTTATGGGATTCGATTAAATGTGCCTCTAGTACAATACATACATCTTAAAAAGTGAATGGGAAGCAAAAAGATGCCTTTTTTGGAGATGGATCCTTAATAGTGGGTGTAGCATTGTATTGGTTTAAGAACATAAGATACATGCTCAAAGTGTTAGTTATTTCTCTCATGGTGAGTATAAAGGGCTTGTTAGTGGAGGAATCGAAGGTGGGTAGTTAGAATGTATTGATCAAATTAAGGAAAAATAGGAACCTAGATTAAAGTTCAACTCAAGGTGAATGTCGCACACCAACTCAAAGTTGTGCTAATTCTAGGCAACGATAGATGAGTTAATAATTAGCTTTGAGTAAATTTAATTGTTACAACTATTTAAAAATACTACTTAATATTTCTCTATTTTTCCTCTTTAAATTATGCAAGTAGTCATACACATGGTTACATTACTGAAAGGAAGGAACTCAAAATAGAGAAAAAAAGACATGTAGAGTTGATTTTTCTCATAAATTATATTAGATGTAAATTGATTAAATGAGAAGGAATAAAATTATAAAGTTTAGTTTAGAATCATAATTTCTTTTAAGAAATGTAACATGGTAATAAGAAGGGTAGTTTCTATGCACATGTCTAAAAAAGTTTTAAAATATTATTTTTATGATTATGGTTTCTTTTTTATTTTGAATGTGGTACATCAACTTATCTTATAAATCCATGCTTGTGATAGCAAGAGCAAGTAAGGGATATGGTGGTCTATGGTATTAAAATCCCCACATCAATGCACTTTAACATCTTGCAAGATGCTTAAAAACTCACATGAGGGTGAAGGTCCTATGCTCTCGTGGGATGTAGGCATTTTTGCTTTTTGGATTACTTGATCACCTAGTAGGGCCAAGGGCTAAGTGTTAAGTGCCCCTATTTTGTAGCTTGAATCTAGGGACTTAGGGAATATTAGTGGGACTCTGAGGCAATATGTTCCTTGTTGTCCATAGGAGTGTTATCATATAAAACATAACCTTGCAAGGTTGGAAGATCCCATCCTAGGTGGGACACTTGTCTTCTCTTGTGGAGAGACAGGTTCTATATCGTTCTATAAGTTATAGTTTTGTATATCTTGATAATGATCAATGTATAGTTTTTTTTGGAAGTGTTTGCTATGTGCTAAAGGATGTGCTAATGAATTTTGTGTAATGAAATAATAAAAGAAACCCAGTTTTATATATCAAAACCAAATTCAGACAAGTACTACAAGTACTTAACATAGGCAGTGACTACTAGAGGTTTGCAAGTCATCTACAATTAGAAAGAGACTATATTTGGAGATCTTCAAGGTCAGATAGGCTAAAATAGCATGTCTTCATCAAATTTCCATGCAATTCGGAGGTAACTAGGTCAAATGAGAGTTAACCAAGCTTAGTTGGGAGTTAAACTGTGAGGTTGCTTTTCAAGAGAGGCTTCTCTTTCCTCTTTCTTCAAGCTTTGGTTAAGCTTCCATGGAGTTTTTAGCAAAGATCTCCTCCTTCACTGATCTTTGCTCCTCTTCAACAATGGCATGCATAATGGCCTTCTAGGCATCAAATCTAGCATGTACAATACCATTTTCATGATTGTGTGGACAGCCACATGTGCATGAGAGCAACCCAAAATTTGCGCTAATTTTTCAACCTTGTTCTTCAACAAATCTTGAGCATTGATGCTTCTAAATGATCACTGGCATTGTTCTTCAGTACATCTTTAGCACTAATGCTTCTAAATGATCATTGACATTGCTTACTTCAACTCTTTGATGTCTGGACTCTCAAATGAAGCTCTATTCTTCATCCTTTCACTCTCTTCAAACCCTAGATAAACAGTCCATGGGTAGCCATGAAAGCTTCAGTCCAAGCTTTCAATTCTCATCAATTTCTTGAAGATTCTTCATCAGTTCAGCCCGTGGGATCATTTCAGTAACGATTCTTGAATAAATTGCAAGGATTAAGCACGATTGTGGTCAAAGATTGAAGCTCAAGAGCTTCCATGGAGCCAACATTTGGGGGAAATGGGTTTAATGCTTCAATCTTAAGCATCTGAAGATTCAAGATTGCTCCCAATAATTAAATATACAAGCCTTGAATATTATTTTAGTAACATTGGACCATCGGAGGCTTCATCAAGAATTTGGGGATTAATCAAGTCATCATCAACCATGTCAAAGGTACTCTTCTTTAATCTCTCTCATTAATCCATTTACTGAGCTTAATCCATTTGATTGAGAGATTAAAGAATTGAATAAATTCCATCAAATCTCAGTCAACCATTTTTTGAATCAATCCATTTATATGATGCAATGTTTGTTTGATGCATATTGGTTCTAATCAGTGAATTGGAAGCTTCAAACTAAAATTTCCAGCCTTTCATTTAATCTGATTGATTAAGCCTATTGATTGATAAGTTTGCTCACTCTAATCCATTGATTCGTTGATTTATTTTATCCAAGCTTGAAATATTTTAAAGGGTAAGTACTAGCAATCATTTGTAAGAGCCGCGACCCGAGGGGAACTTAGCCCACCTCTCGGTGATTCCAAGCCCATGTAGGGAGCGTGTCCTACCATTTTATCCCTCACACAGGTATAGTGATTGGAGAATTGAAGATTCAAGTGCCTTCAAAGACTCAAGTATCTTCAGGAGCAAAATAGGGCAAAACATGGACTTTACAGGACACTCCATGGTATTTATAGATTCTTACAAGTACCAAATTCATTACTGAAGTACAGGTGCAGATACTATAGGGTGCCCATAGGTCCTATTTAGCCTCCTATAGGGTTTGGTAGCCATTTGGAATCACTATTTTACCTTACAAGTGAAAACATGGCAATCACAGGTTGAAACAGGGTGCAAGCCTGGATAGTTCAGACTCAAAGAATGAATTGCATAATTTTTTGTCATAAATCTATTATAGCATGCTATATCTCGTCTTAAAATGGCATTGTTGGCTTTGATTTGAATTTAAAAAAATTGGAATCAAAGCTTCCTAGCTCAAGTTATAGCCATTTTTTTGACAAGGGTATTGCAGGACTACACTATTATGGCAGGGCATAAAGGCAAAAATAAAATGACTATGGATTTCTCACAGTTGTATATAGCATTTATCTTTGATGGATAGCTCATTCATTTACAACGAATTCCTAGTAGATCGGATTTTCAGCGTATCACCATTCAACAACTCAAAAAGGAGTACAAGAGGCGCTCACACAGATACTTGTTTTGCACTTGAATAAAGAAATTGAAGATCAATCCATATATTCAGTAAGTCACCCAGCTTTGAAAGCTCTTGTTGAGGAGTACATGGACTTGTTTGAGGTGTCTAATTCATTGCCTCCCAAGAGAGTAGTGGATCACTCCATTGATTTTGTAATATTTCCACGTAATAAAAGTTAGTTGGTTACTTAGAAAGTTAGTTAGTCAATTAATAAGTTAGTAAGATTACTAACTAAAGACTAACTAAGGTAAAAACTGACTAGCATTAATAGCTAATAATTTTCATTCAATTAAAAATATATTTTTAAAAATCGAGAGTCATAAATCTGTCATTTTTCTTGGATTGATAAGGACCGTAGCCACCCTTCATGAAAAGTACAATGTGAACGAGACTTATGAGCCATATTAATCACTAGTATTAATGTGTATAGTTTGAATGGTCCAAAAATATTAGATTCTTGGGAGGGGGAGGAACTATTATATTTTAGATATTATCCTAAAAATATAGAACTAAAAGTCATTTAAAATAAAAGACAAGTGATGTTCTAGTTAGTTTTGGAGATTTTATAAAAAGAGAAATAAAGAAAAGTGACTAGCAAAATCACGCACGTCGGGATCACAGTCTACATGCAATAAACAACACTTCGAACATAGAAAAGAAGAAGGAGTGAACTACGAGCTTTCTTAGCAAGTGTCTTGGAATTTAACCCCCCTTTTGGACCCAATGCAACCATCAGATTTATGATCTAAGCATCAGATCATTGAGTCTTCTAAGAGCCCCTCCACTCTTGTTCTCAGACATATCCCCTCCTCTCTAATTCATTATAAATATGAGGCATGGGGAGGCACAAGGGAGCATAAGGAGACCCCAAAAGGCTGCAAGAGAGAGACAGAGAGAGAGTATACCCCTCCAAGAGATTGTGAGAGAGAGCTTGAGAGAGAGAGAGAGAGAGAGAGAGAGAGAGAGAGAGAGAGAGAAGAGTTACCATGAGAGGCTGCACAATTTCCCTCTATCTCAATCCTCGATTTAACCATCTTCTCTTTCGCTCTCCCATCTCGAATCTATTCCACCTTCTTAATCTCTTGAGTCTACTTGCAGACAATGGCCTCCAAGCGAAGAATGTTGCGTGCGGATGACAATTCTACAACCTACAACAGAGCTTCGGCCAAAGGCATCACTATGAATCCAAGCATGGTACTGGTCGTAAGTAATGTATTTTTCTTCAATGATAAATGCTTGTTTTAATGCTCGCAAGAGATGCATTAGGCTTCGTACCTTGTGGTGCTAGAATAGGTCATTGAAAAGGATAAATCCCATCTCAAATATTCAAAGATGAAGTTTGTGAAGTGCTTGTATGAAAGGGAGTTAAATTGCACCTAGTTGCTATGTATTGAATCCATGCATAACATAAGCAACATATGGGACACTAAAGTATTGAGCATTGATGAGTCTTTGATTAATCTTTACCAAGGATAATATTGTTTAAAGTTCTCAAATGCATATACATGGTACATACATGGGAGAGATTATGTAAACTTTACATCGATGACATGCAACTCCTTGCCTTAGGAAAAAGGAAGATAAAGCAAAGAAAAAATGTTACATAGTAGGGAAATGCTAAAAGATAATTGTCACTTAGAGAAGATGCATAAATGCTCTTGCTAGATTGATTAATTTGCATTGAAATGATAGGACTTACGTCATGTATAGTATTGGAACCTTTAGCATATGCCTTAGGCTAAAGGAGGGAATATTAAGTAAATTCTACTCTTTGGCCCCAAGGGGGAGAGCGAATATGTGATGGAATTATTGTCGCGTCTATTATTATATTGTTTGGAAAAAATACAATTAGTTTTATTGGTTGATTGAACAACACCCTAAGTGTTTTTCTTTCAATCAAGGGATTGTTGCATTGTGATTTGGATAAATATTCCAAGGCTTGTGTTGATGGCAAATGCATGGCAAGGGTCTGTAATGACAAGTTGCCATGGGAATAAAGGAATGTTTTTCTAGAATATGATATTAGGGCTGATTGCTTTGATTGTGCTTGAATTTTAATTGGATTAATTAAGGAAGGATATTTTGCACATGTGGATCATCTCCAAGATCACATCGCGGATTATCCCGAGAGGGCACTGCTCGATTCACAGGCCAATGGTCAGGTGGTGAAAAGGCCAACCACGGAAATGACATCTCACTCCTAGACCACTTGTGGGTCAGATGGAGCTCGAGACATCCCTTGCTATCCAGAATGGAGTTGGAGATCCCCGTGAGCCCAACGTTTGGGACGCTGGAAGATCCTATTCTAGAAAAAGAATGGGAATTTTGGTGCCATGAGATTTAGACTAGGTACTTGTGTTGGACAAAAGGGATACATAATTCTCTTGTATGGGCACGAGACAAAGATTAACTTAAAGATAAGTTAAGGAACTTGTTTGATGAAAGGACTGCTTGTTTTGTTTTTTTGTATGTGTTGTAAATTACATGAACGAACTCTGTGCCCTAAAAGGCTTAATTAATGAAGCTGATTTTAAATGTCGCACATAAATGTGGTAGGACCTAATTAGACAACTAAAGCTATCGAGGAAAGTGCGGTGGACGTGACTTGGGTCCTACGGAAGGGTGGTCCCGGTTAGCTAGGAACTTTTCTCAAAACACGTAACAACGAAACTGTGAAGACCTAGAGTCAGTAGAGTTAGAATCCTGATTTATGTTGTTTTAGGGGAGCGGAATGGGACTATGCCTTATGAGCAGAGAGGTTGATCTTCGCATCCCTCTCGTTTTCCGTTCTCCATGAACCAACTGCAGCATAAATCCACTTCGGCTCTATTGTTCCTACGCAAAGTGGTTCATCGGGATCTCGATGCTAGCTACTTCCTAGAGACTTCGCTGATAGGAAAGAAACCCTGACTTCAAGTTGGTCCTAAGTGGGAACGGCCGGATACTTCTACTTCGGGGCAGAATCGGAAAGACCTAGATTGCAAACTCTATGACATTCCTTGCGAGTGTCAGGTGGCGCTTTCTAGACTCCCCTCCCGATGGGCTGCTAAGATGTGTCCCACAAATGGACAAGCAGACATGTTATAGTTAGTATCAGAGCGAAACTTCATGATGATACATGATTGATTAATGTTCGGTTCATAGACATATCCTAAACAAAAATAACCTGAGTGGAATGGCTTGATTTTCAGGCACCTTCTGCACCCACAAATGTTGACATGCAAGAGAAGAAATTTCTTCTCAAGCAAATTAAGGCACCCGAGTGTGATGGAGAAGGGTTAGACATCGCAGCAGAAGCAGAGATATGGATTGAGATGATGGATGAATATTTCTCTGCTTCGGAAACTACCTCCATGAATCAAGCAATGATTGGAAAACTGAAGTTAGTTGGCTAGGCTCGGTTATGATGGAAGCAATGGTGCAAAGATCAAGGTATTTCTCAAGCCGCTGTTACGTGGACTCAATTGAAAGATGATGTACACGGACGATACCTTCCGCCAACCTACCAGACCTTGAAGATGAATGAATTCTTCAAGCTCAAGCAGTTGGAATTAACCCTGGAAGCTTACTACTCAAAGTTTGTAATCCTACTAAAATATGCGCCACCTATGGATATTGCACAGCAAGTATCCAAGTTTTGCCATGGCCTAAACACTCCTCTAAACCACCGTCTTGAAGCAATTCGTCCAACAAACTTGCAAGACGCATTACTCCGAGCAAATCCAATCGTCCAAGAAATTAAATCGGGCAATTGTAGCAAAGATGACTATGGAGATCAGGATAAGAGATGCCATATGTGCAGAGAGATAGGGCACATGAGTAGGAGATGTCCCTACCATCAATGCTTCCATTGTAATGAGCTAGGACACATCCAAGCAGACTGCCCTGATCTAAGTCTAGAAGACATTGAGCCTCCAAGAAAATGAAACTACACAGGTGCAGTCTATGGATATATAGACGAATCAGATGAAGACGAAGATCTAGAGCCCACTAAACCTTATTAGGAGGACTAAAATTCCTAGAAGCTTAATTGACATGTAACACAATTGAGAATAAATCCTACTCTTGTACCTATAGTTAATTTGAATAATATGAGTGCACTACTTGAAAAGGGGGGAGAATGTAATATTTCCATGCAATAAAAGTTAGTTGGTTAGTTCGAAAGTTAGTCAATTAATAAGTTAGTAAGATTACTAACTAACGACTAAGGTAAAAACTGACTAGCATTAATAGCTAATAATTTTCATTCAATTAAAATATATTTAAAAAAATCAAGAGTCATAAATCTGACATTTTTCTTGGATTGATAAAAGGACCGTAGCCACCCTTCATAAAAAGTACAATGTGAAAGGGACTTATGAGCCATATTAATCACTAGTATTAATGTGTATAGTTTGAATGGTCCAAAAATATTAGATTCTTGGGGGGGCGGGGGGGGGGGGGGGGGGAGAACTATTATATTTTAGATATTATCCTAAAAATATAGAACTAAAAGTCATTTAAAAGAAAAGACAAGTGATGTTCTAGTTAGTTTTGGAGATTTTATAAATAAAGAAATAAAGAAAAGTGACAAGAAAAATCGCACGCACCGCAATCGCAATCTACAGACAATAGACATCACTTCGAACAGAGAAAAGAAGAAGGAGTGAACTAAGAGCTTTCTAAGCAAGTGTTTCGGAGTTTTACCCCCCTTTTGGAGCCAATGCAACCATCAGATTTATGATTTGAGCATAAAATCATTGAGTCTTCTAAGAGCCCCTCCACTCTCGTTCTCAGACTTATCCCCTCCTCTCTAATTCATTATAAATATGAGGCATGGGGCGGCACAAGGGAGCATAAGGAGACCCCGAAAGGCTGCAAGAGAGAGGGAGAGAGAGAGAGTATACCCCTCCAAGAGATTGTGAGAGAGAGCTTGAGGGAGAGAGAGAGAGAGAGAGAGAGAGAGAGTTACCACGAGAGGCTACACAATTTCCCTCTATCTCGATCCTCGATTTAACCATCTTCTCTTTCGCTCTCCCATCTTGAATCTATTCCACCTTCTTAATCTCTTGAGTCTACTTGCGGACAATGGGCTCCAAGCGAAGAATGTTGCGTGCGGATGACAATCCTACAACCAGCAACATAGCTTCGGCCAAAGGCATCACTATTAATCCAATTGCGGTACCGATCGTAAGTAATGTATTTTTTTTTTCCAATTGATAGATGCTTGTTTAATGCTCGTAAGAGATGCATTAGGATCCATACCTTGTGGTACTAGAATAGGTCATTGAAAAGGATAAATTACATCTCAAATATTCAAAGATGAAGTTTGTGAAGTGCTTGTATCAAAGGGAGTTAAATTGCACCTAGTTGCTATGTGTTGAATCCATGCATAACATAAGCAACATATGGGACGCTAAAGTATTGAGCATCGATGAGTCTTTGATTAATCTTTACCGAGGATAATATTGTTTAAAGTTTGCAAATGCATATACATGGTACATACATGGGAGAGATTATGTAAACTTTACATCGATGACATGCAAATCCTTGCCTTAGGAGAAAGGAAGATAAAGCAAAGAAAAAATGTTGCATAATAGGGAAATGCTAAAAGATAATTGTCACTTAGAGAAGAGGCATAAATGCTCTTGCTAGATTGATTAATTTGCATTGAAATGATAGGACTTACGTCATGTATAGTATTGGAACCTTTAGCATATGCCTTAGGCTAAAGGAGGGAATATTAAGTAGATTCTACTCTTTGGCCCCAAGGGGGAGAGCGAATATGCAATGGAATTATTGTCGTGTCTATTATTGTATTGTTTGAGAAAAATACAATTAGTTTTATTGGTTGATTGAACAACACCCTAAATGTTTTTCTTTCAATCAAGGGATTGTTGCATTGTGATTTGGATAAATATTCCAAGGCTTGTGTTGATGGCAAATGCATGGCAAGGGTTTGTAATGACAAGTTACCATGGGAATAAAGGAATGTTTTTCTAGAATGTGATATTAGGGATGATTTCTTTGATTGTGCTTGAATTTTAATTGGATTAATTAAGGAAGGATATTTTGCACACGTGGATCATCTCCAAGATTACATTGCAGATTATCCCAAGAGGGCATTGCTCGATTCACAGGCGGATGGTCGAGTGGTAAAAAGGCCAACCACGAAAAGGGCATCTCACTCCTAGACCGCTTGTGGGTTAGGTGGAGCTCGGGACATCCCTCACCTATCCAGAATGGAGTTGGAGATCCTCGTGAGCCCAACGTCTGGGACACTGGAAGTTCCTATTCTAGATAAAGGATGGAAATTTCTGTGCCATGAGATTTGGACCGGGTACTTCTGTTGGACAGAAGGGATACATAATCCTCCTGTATGGGACTTAAAGATAAGTTAACTTGTTTGATACAAGGACTGCTTGTTTTGTTTTTGTGTATGTGTTGTAAATTATGTGAATGAAATCTGTGCCCTAAAAGGCTTAATTAATGAAGCTGATTTTAAATGTCGCACATAAATGTAGTAGGAACTAATTAGACAACTAAAGCTATCGAGGAAAGTGCGGTGTATTAAAGATTAGCCAACACCTACTACCACTACTTCACTTAGAGGATTTCTTGGTCTATCTTCATTTTATCACCAATTCATCAAGCATTATGTGACTATTGCAGCTCTTTTGATTAATAGGTTGAAGAAGGAAGCTTTCTTTTGGGATGCTCTTGTAGATAGTAGCTTCAACCAATTAAAAGAACTCCTTACTTCTGCTCCATATTTTAGTATGCTCGAATTTGTCAAAGGAATTTACCATACAATGTGATGCCATTGGCTGAGGCATTGGGACGATTTTGTTATAGGAACATGGAGATTACCTTTGAAAGCCATAAGCTTACAGATAAGGAAATGGCTATGCATATTTATGACCAAGAGATGTTGGCTATCTTGTATGCAATAAAGAAATGGCACCATTATTTTTATGGTGGCCAATTCAGAGTTCAAAGTGATGACATGGTCCTTAAGTATTTTCTCACTCAGTCTAATCTTACTCCTAAGCAGCATGGAAAGATGTTAAAGACTTTGTCATGAAGTGTATACCTTGTCAGCAAAATAAGGACAACACCCATAATCTAGGTGGTTTGTTGTAGCCATTATCCATTCCTACAGGAAAATGGATGTACATTACCATGGACTTCATTACTACCTTGCCTACTACCAAAAAGGAATGGAATAGTATATATGTGGTGGTGGATAGACTCACCAAGGTAGCCCATTTTATTCCAACCAACCAAGACCCAGTTTACTGCTTCTCAAGTGGCCAATCAACATTTTTAGACTACATGGATTACCGCAAGTGATTGTTTATGAAAGAGACTCAAAGTTCATGAGTTACTTTTGGCAAGTGGTATTCACATCCATGGGCACTAAATTGGCTCCCTCTATGGCCAACCATCCGTAGACTGATGGGCAGATAGAAAGGGTAAATAAGTGGTTGGAGACTTATCTTTGCCAATTCTGTTATGATGTTTAGAATTCATGGGATTGTTGGTTACACTTGGCTGAGTTTTCCTATAATAACTCCACTCATACTAGCATTGGAGTTTTTCCCTTTGAGGCTATATATGGCTATAAGGCGCCCTTATCCATAGTCATCTTTAATGAAATAATCAATCCTCAAGGGAAAGAAGAATTGGAAAGAATGTAGAGACTTCTTCAGCAGTGCAAGATGAATCTTAGAAACGCTCAAGACTAAATGAAAATGTATGCAGATGAGAAGATGCAACCTTTAGAGCTCCAGGATGAAGAATTGGTTTTGTTGAAGGTGCCCAAGTCTCAGTACACTACTTTGAAAGATGGATCTAGTAATAAGCTTGCTCACAAAATTTATGGCCCCTATTGAATCCTGAAGCGCATTGGAGACTTGGCATATAGATTGGAGCTACCCTCTTCTACTAAGATTCATAATGTATTTCATGTTAGTTAGCTCAAGCCTTTCTATGGTGATCCTATTGATACAGTTGATGAGCTACCACCTATTGATGAAGAATGTCTTATTCAATACATCCCAAAGGCTGTCATAGGTCAACGTGAGAAGAAGATTTGATCTCGTTCCATCATTGAATATTTGCTCAAATGGAGAGGTTTACCACCTGAGGAAGCTTCTTGGAGGCCTGATTCCATATTAGGTGAGTTTTCTTTCATAAGGGACACATTGGTGGCTCAAACTTACTGACTATGGAGCCAATTATGGTGCAGACAGGGACTTGACAGTAGATTATTTTAGAACAATTTCTATTTTGCCTAATTTTCAGAATTATGCCACCTACATAGAGTCAAATTACTCTTCAAGAGCTACATTTTGATATGTGGCATGTCTCATTTGGACAATTCTACCAGAATTTATGGCAGATTTGGTCCAGCAGTAAGGTCTGTTTATATAGCAAGCTGTCTATGTCATTTTGAGCTCATCAATTGAAGACTTTAAGGCTCCAAGTATCTTCGAAGTATTCTTGATCATGCATATAGTTGAGGCCTACTCTCATTCTTCCATTTAAATCCATATATCTTTCATCTTTTATTCATTTTTTCATTTGTAAAGTTAAAAACAGAGTAGCACGTTGTTCTATCCATCATTTTCCAGTCTTTGTAAGTTTGTTTTTGAGGGAAAAAACCTTTGGGATGGGATGGATTAAGAAGTTGGGAATAATAAGGATCTAGTGTGTAAATAATATTGATGCCATGTTACACTGACATTGGTATAAAAGGAGAGAACATGTAGTTTTTCTCATCTTTTGACACATTAATACATTCATGTCCTTCTCCTCTTCACCTTGCTCTCAGCTTCAATAACTTCTTTCTCTTTCATGACTTTCTCTCTCCTTGTCACTTTCTTTCTCTCTCTTTTGCACTTCTTCTTCTCTCTCTTCTACAATATTCTCTCTCCTCTTTCTCTCTCTCCAGTTGACTTCTTGACACACTTAGACTATCTAAACTAGTTTATCTACACATCGTATCCAAACTTGATTCTCAAACGAATTTCTCTCAATTACTCATCGTATCCAAAACTTGAGTCTCAAACCAATTTCTCTCAAGTACTCATCATTACAATCTACTAAAACTCCTTGTAACTCCCACAAAATATCTTATTCTAACTAGAGTTAGACAGTGCCATGTGAGTCACCAATAAGACCTCTCCATTCACAAAATGTCCCAAATCGAAGTAGTGGGAAAACTCAATGGTAACTGAGTTTTGCACTTGGAAAATGAAAACCATGTATCATCTAATGCAAAAAGACATTTGAAAAATGTTTGAGGAACCCAAGTGCCTAATGATCCAAATTGAAAAAGAAAAAATCATAAAGCACTCGTGATAATAGCATGGAGCTTATCAAATGTTCTTCATCACATATTCGGTATTACAAAAGCAAAAGAAGCATGGGATGAATTGGATAAAACCTTTGGCTCCCAAGCAAATAACTCAAAGATAAATCTTTTAATGAAAATTTTCAGGTTGGATACAAACAATTATGACTCTTTGGCCTCATTGATAAATAAATTCAAAAGCTTGAAAGTGCACCAATATTCCTTTAGTAAAGATATTGAACAAGATGAAGCCATTGACATACTACTCCATAGTGTGCATAAACATAGCAAAGGTTATGAGTAGGTGGTAGAAACCTTGAGGAATGTATCAAATAGAAAAATCAACTTAGTGGAAACCGATTTCTATGAGCAAGAGAGAAAAATCAAAGAGAAGGCCCAATATACTACATTGAATCCCATAATCTATGCACTTTATAGCAAAGGATATTCAAAAATTATTTGTAAGGCATGCAAAAAAGTGGGACACAAAGAGCAAGATTTTTGGAACAAAGGGAAGCCCAAGTGCAAGAGAATTTCAACACATTCTGTAATATTTCCATGCAATAAAAGTTAGTTGGCTAGTTCAAAAGTTAGTTAGTCAGTTAATAAGTTAGTAAGATTACTAACTAAAGACTAACTAAGATAAAAACTGACTAGCATTAATAGCTAATAATTTTC
This sequence comes from Lygodium microphyllum, assembly GCF_053477565.2. Lineage (NCBI taxonomy): Eukaryota > Viridiplantae > Streptophyta > Polypodiopsida > Schizaeales > Lygodiaceae > Lygodium > Lygodium microphyllum. Next base: position 14,595,725 of record NC_141153.1, on the reverse strand, counting down.
ATTCAATTAAAAATATATTTAAAAAATCGAGAGTCATAAATCAGACATTTTTCTCTGATTGATAAGGACCGTAGCCACCCTTCACGAAAAGTACAATGTGAACGGGACTTATGAGCCATATTAATCACTAGTATTAATGTGTATAGTTTGAATGGTCCAAAAATATTAGATTTTTGGAAAAAAAACTAGTATATTTTAGATATTATTTTAAAAAGATAGAACTGAAAGTCATTTAAAAGAAAATATAAGTTGTGTTTTAGTTAGTTTTGGAGATTTTATAAAAAGAAAAAAATAAAGAAAAGTGACTCGTGAAATCGCACACACCACAATCGTAGTCTATAGGCAATAGACAACACTTCAAACAGAGAAAAGAAGAAGGAGTGAACTGAGAGCTTTCTAATCAAGTGTCTTAGGGTTTTACCCCCCTTTTGGAGGCAATGCAACCATCAGATTTATGATCTGAGCATCAGATCACTAAGTCTTCCAAGAGCCCCTCCACTCTTGTTCTCAACCTTATCCCCTCCTCTCTAATTCATTATAAATATGAGGCATGGGGAGGCACAAGGGAGCATAAGGAGACCCCGAAAGGCTGCAAGAGAGAGGTAAAGAGGAGGATACTCCTCCAAGAGATTGTGACAGAGAGCTTGAGAGAGAGAGAGAGAGAGAGAGAGAAGAGTTACCCCAAGAGATTGCAAGGGAGAAAGAGTTAGCTCAATTCCCCTCTATCTCTATCCTCGACTTAACCATCTTCTCTTATGCTCTTCCACCTTGAATCTATTTTGCCTTCTTAATCTCTTAAATCTACTTGCGGATGATGGCCTCCGAGTGAAGAATGTCGCATGCAGATGGCAATCCTACAACCAACAATGAAGCTTCAAGCGAAGGCATCACTGTCAATCTAATTGCGGTACTGGTCATAAGTAATGTATTTTCTAAATTATTAGATGCTTTCTTTGACTCTCGCATGAGATACATTAGGCCCATGCTATGACATACAGGAATAGGTCATGGGAAGGGATAAACCTCTTCCCACATATTTGAAAGATGGAGTTTGCAAAGTGCATGTATCAAGGGAAGTTAATTACACTAGTTGTGTATGGCTTATTCATTGATAGGGCAATCAATCAGGGGTTATGAATAGAATAATATTAAAAATAATAACATTAAGAATTGTGCATGCAAGTGTTAAGTAAATTTTGCATAGAATTGCTCTTTGACCCCAAGGGGGAGAGTAAATATGTGATTGAATTATTATCGTGCCCATTCTTGTATTGTTTGGGGAAAATGCAATTAGTTTTGTTGGTTGATTGAACAACATCCTAAATGTTTTTCTTTCAATCAATTGATTGTTTCATTTTTATTTGGATAAATATTCCAAGGCTTGTGTTGATGGCCAATGCATGGTAGGGTTCTGTAATGACAAATTCCCATGGGAATAAATGAATGTTTTCTTAGATGATATTAGGGTTGATTGCCTTGATTGTACTTGACTCTTAATCGGATTAATTAAGGAAGGATATTTTACACATGTGGATCATCTCCAAGATTGCACCACGGATTACCGCGAGAGGGCACTACTCGATTCACAGGCCGATGGTTGAGTGGTGAAAAGGTCAACCACGGAAATGGCATCTCACTCTTAGACCGCTTGTGGGTCAGGTGGAGATTTAGACACCCCTTGCTTGTCCAAAATGGAGTTGGAGATCCCTGTGAGCCCAACGTCTAGGGCATTGGAAGATCCTATTCTAGATAAAGGATGGAAATTTTAGTGCCATGTGATTTGGACCATGTACTTCTGTTGGATAGAAGGGATACATAATTCTCCTATATGGGCAGGAGACAAAGATTAACTTGAAGATAAATTAAGGAACTTGTTTGTCAAAAGATCTATTTGCTCTGTTTTTGTTCTGTGCTATAAATTATGCAAACAAAACCTGTTCTCTAAAAGGCTTAATTAATGAAGTTGATTTTAAATGTCACACATAAATGTGGTAGGACCTAATTAGAAAACTAAAGCTATCAAGGGAAGCAGGTGGAAGAATCCGTGATGGGTCCGTCCTATGGCTGGGTGATCGTAGAGAGGTGGGAGGCTTCTCATAAGGTTTTACTGATGATAACTTTAGGTATTGTTAAGTTAGAACCCAATTCATGCCATTTTAGGGGACTGGAATGTGACTCTGCCCTATGGGCAGAGAGGTTGAGTGGTGCATCCCTCTCGTTTCCCATTCTCTTTGAACCAAGTGCAGTATGGATCTGCTTTAGATTGGGTATCTCTACGTAAAGTAGGATGTCCAAAACCCGATGCTAGGATGCTATCAGGAGACCTTGTCTACTAGAAACCCAAATTTTAGGTCGATCCTAGTGGGTTTGGTCATGGACGTTCCGTTGCGAGGCGGACTTGGGAAACCCTAGGCAACAAACCCCGAAACATTCCATGGGAGTTCCGAGTAGCGATGCCTAGAATCATTTCTTGATGGACTACTAAAAGTGCTTGGACAGCCGATAGGCAGGTACGTTACACATTCGAACACACCATGAAAGAATATTGGAGTTAGAAAGTAAGTTTTGTATAAGAAACAAATTCTAAACAATATCATGAAACCCTTTTTATGAGTGGAAATTTACCTACACTTTTATCTAGCACTGCATGGACTAGAGAACTCGCCAGCATTCATGGGGGAACTACACTCATAGGTGCACTCATTTATAGGATAGTATAGTACCAAGAAGGGGTGTTAAAATGTAAGTATGGTGCTAGAGACACATGTAACTAGATCCCATAAGCAAAGTATGAGGTGTGTATCCAAGCTTCAAGGCTATAAATAGATGTACTTGCTCAACCATGAATCATCAAGTTCTTCTCTCTTTCATTATGGTCTCATTTTTGTTCTTCTTCTTCCCTCCTTAATCCCATATCTTCTCTATGCTCACCATGTCTCTTGGCATCAATGCCTTTAACATTGAATATCACCAACCTAACACTCATGCTCCTCCATCTTACAATGGTTATTTGGTCTTCTTTCCAACATTGAATCCCTAACTATCTTTCTCCTATATAGCATGATCCTTAATCTACATGTTGACTCCATCTTTCCCTTCTTTCTCAAAATTTGTTTGAGCTTCAAATCTTGACAAAATTTTCTCCCTTGCTAGTTGTTTCCAATTGGACTTTAGAATCAATCCTTGGGTACTCCCTATTTCTCCAATGGGATCCTACAAATGTTGGCAAACACATTTTCTCTTCCTCTACTATATTGCAAGTTGTTTCCCAAATATTTCTACTTTGTGGAGAGTGCCCCCATGTGCTTTCTAGAACCTCTAGTGTATGCTTCTTATCCCTCACCTTCCCCTTATATAATATGCATGTCCTAACATAATTGAATAGTCACAATTATTATCCCATTTAGGTCTTAATACTAAGCAATGCTGTCTAGAATCCCAAGGAAATTGATAACTTTGTTATTCAATTGAAACACCCAAATATACCTTATAGGGGAAACTTTGGCTTACCATGATAAGGATCAACTTGAGGTCTCTAGTTGACAATTCAATGGTCTCATAACAACCTTGTAGCATCAAGAAAGGGTAGCCACTTGTGTGAACAACCATTCTCAAAGTGGACTAGTGTTGTACTTAGTTCAATGAGAGTATGAAACAAGGGGGAGAAAAAATTTTGACCTCTCTATTGATAGGGCATAGTCTCACCCTAGTCCTCTAAAATGGCATTAAGTTAGTTCTAAGACTAGACCATAGGTCAGCCCTATTAATACTATCATTCTGATGAGAGAAGCCTCCCAACTTATTCAGGACTACCCAACTGTAGGATGAACTTGCTAGGAATCTACCCTCTCGCTTCCTACTCACCCACAATGAAACATGGTTTACTTAGTTTTCTAACTATCCTACAGCATTAGTTTGATACTTAAAGTTAACTTCCTTAATTATGCCCATTAGAATAGGTTCCCTCACATTACTTAAAACAAAGACACTAATATAAGAGAAAGCAATCATGTGAAATTTTTCTTTTTAATTATAAGAAGTTGATATAATAATACTAGCCCAACCAATCATATCTAGTTCACAATCAGAGCCCTACAAACCTAAAGGCAATCCACCAAACCTACCCATTAACTAGTACAAGGTTTTCCAAGAATACTTTCCTAAGATCATAAGGTACTTATTTGTAATCAATAGTATTTCCCTAGAGCTTGTATGCTAAGCCATTCCCCATGACAAGGACTATGAATTGTCCATGACAATGTGCTTCAATGCAGAAGCTCAAAAAAGAGCAAGCCAAAATAAAGTATCATCATACAAGTGATGGATACCTTTACTCCCAAGATTACCTCTGTATTCCAAGGAGTTAAGATGGTGTGGATTATTTTTAGGCTAAAATCTTGTAGAAGTCTCAAGGCATCCCAATGGCTAGATATTTGGATTATATAAAGACTCGTAATTATGTGTGCAAGATCTAAGACTACTTACAAATGCTCCAACATTGCATGAATCTTTATCAAGGAAATATTAAAACTATCTGGATTTCCAAAGAGTTTAATCAATGATACAGATTTGAAATTCACTTCAAAATTTTGGACTTGCCCATCGCACACTATCGAAACTCAATTATGCTTTAGTACTACTTATCATCCACAAACTGATGATCAAATTGAGAGGGGAACTAGATCATCAAGGTATCTTAAAATTATATTATGATAAAGAGATAGGAAGGTTAATTGAGCATGTACCCCTTGCGAAATCCACCTATAATGTTGTATACCAATGGACAATTAAGGTGTCCCTATTACAAGCCCTATATGGGCAAGAATACTGACTTCATTGAATTTTTTGAGCCCCACTCTCAAAGTGGAAGCTTGAAGTGCTATGCTCAAAGAAATAGACCAACTAGTTTAGGCAATTTTCATTACATCAAAGTTTCCCAGAATAGGCCAAAATCTTATTCAAATCCCCAAAGGACTATATATACCTCCAAAGAAGGAGACATGGTTTTTCTTGGAGACATAATTTTCTAAAGGGTGAGAGATAAGTTCATTATCCCTGAAAAGGTTAAAGAGACTTACTCCAAGATACTATGGACCGTATGATGTGATCAAGGTGATGGGAAAGGAACTTATAAGCTCAAACTGCAACCCCATCTCAAGATACATAATGTATATTCCATGTGAGCATCCTCAACCATGTGTCTCTTACCTTGAATATGTACTCTAGAATGAATAGATAGTGATGAAAGCCCAATGGATTATTGAAATGCAATCGAAAAGGCCCCTTGAGACAAGGGACAGGCACTTGAGAAGTTAAATCCTAATGAAACACCTTGTACAATCGAATGATTGTTTTCGACATGATACTACATGGGTAGATGAGGCTTCCCTTCAAAAACAATACCCCTAGTTCCTCTCAAGATAAAGACATCATGATTTCTTTTAGGGATGATGTAATATCTCCATTTCACAACTTTTTACTAATAAAATGACATGACATTTTGAGGAAATTGAATTAATATGCAAAAGATGTCGACCAAGTTTCTTTGTTGAGCAAAAGTGAATTATTAGGACATTTGCATATTTACATGTTGCTAAATATGAGCGTAAATAATAGGATTTAATTTTTGTATTTAAGACACATGAAAAATCAAGAAATTAAAATGGAACATTGAATGACAAAATCAAGTGAAACTATTTGTGTACATGCATTCATCTCAAAAAGTTAGTCACTCTTTTTTGTGGCACCTTAAATCAATATTGACAGCACAATAGAGTAAACCCATGAGAAATAGATGAGGACACATTTTTTGAGCTATAAAATAGTGCTAGGAATAAGATAAAATGAGTGGGAGAAAATAAATCCTAATTTTCTTTTGAGAAATAGAGGAGGGGTAAGAAATAATGTGGTTGAGAAGATATGACTAACAAAGCTCAAATCCGATCAACTTTGCCTTTTTTGAAAGAAAAACATTGGAAACGAAGAAAAGCATGTCATGCTTTTCCCTCCCCCAACTCTCTCACTTAAATTCGTGGTGTTCATTATGGATATGCTAAACAGGTAGAGAAAAGCAAAAACCTTGAGAGTATTTAAAAACACATTAAAAATAATAATTTATCTCTAAAAAGTATACCAATTAAGAATTAAATTAAGTTAACTCAAGAGATCATCAAATCAACTTTAAAAGTCACTTTCTTTTTAGGAATGAAAAATGTGTATAAATGAAAGGGTAAACTCATCTACATCATGGTCATTTAATAGTTAAAAAATATTTTATGTCTATGGTATTACATCAATGAACTAAGTGCTTATAACAACCAAATGGAAAAGAGAATAAATTGATAAAGATCATTGGTATCTCCATACCAATGAGTATTGAGAATCTTGTGAGATGATAGAAAAAATCCCTTTAGAGACAAGGGTCCTATGCTCTTGTAAGAGTGGTAGGTTTTTTATTTGTTTTTAAATGTGAGTATCTATTAGGATAAAGGACTGAGTGATAAGTACCCTTTAAGTGGCCTTGTGACTCAGCATAGCTCTGGAGGCATGGGATACCAAGGCTCTAAGCTCATGAATCTCCTATGACCATGGAAGGAGTGTCATTACATATGGCCTAACTTTGTAGGGTTGGATGGTCCCATCCTAAGTGGGGCAATTTTAACCACTCCTATGGAAGTGATGATGCCTTTGTAATAAAATTATGTAACTAATATGTTAATATTTTTCAAATTATTTGTTCACGTGCTCAAACATTGGGTTAATGAATCCCAAGAAATGGATTAATAAAAGAAGTTTCTTTTACATGTTTAGATAGTGCGATAGCATGCCTTACTAATTAGATAATCAAAACAACCCTATTAAGAAAAGTGGGCAGCCTTGATCTCAAAGAATGAGAGTCCATAGTTGGGTGGAGTTGATAGGTCAAGTAAATTTCCTAAGATAGAGCTATTAGAATATGATGCCCCTCCAAATTTTGATTGGATAGAAGTAGCTTAATACTCTTTTAATAGGTTGAGTGTGATTGAGCACTCATCCTAAAAGGAAGTGGAAGTTAAAAGGCAATTCTACTCTCTTTGGATCAAGTGCAATGTTAGCCAACTCTCACCTTGGGTTGGTTGCAAAGTTAATATTCTTAAGTAGGCACTAAAATAGGGATGACCATCCCATCCTTTCTTTGTGATGTAGGATTAGAACTTCCATTTTGAAATAAGTGATTTGTTTCTGGAAGGGAGAGTATGTGGTTTTGTGCATGGACTTAGAGATTTGGTCAACTACCAAATCACTCCTTAAGGTTTTAGAAGAGGCACCTCACATCCCATCATTGTAGTCATACGGTACCTTGGTGATATATGTATGTGTTATATGTCAATATCCTATATTGAAAGTGAAGAATTTTGTCTCAATTACCTTATTCTTTGACAACTTGTCCTTTTAAGGTTCTATTCTAGAGCTTTGCTTTTTGTATTGAATTCTTATTGATTGTAGAAATTTTGCTACCATTTTCTTCATTGATTTTTAGAACATTTGAACCAAAAGTTGGTATAGTCCAACATATTACTCACGTGCAAAAAACTTACTCTTGAATCAAAAAAGCTATCAGCAACATTGTAACAAAAATCAACATCACATTGTATGCCAGTATTTAGTGATAGTTTTTGAAGTTCAAAATATTCTATCATAGGAAGACCTATAACATTTATGTTCATTATGAGACAATATAAAATTTGTATACTATTACAAGCATGTTGCAATTTGACTTGTAATTGTGAGCACTATGAAATTTCACTTGTAATTGTAAGCATTCTATATGTGAATAAATTAAAGGATTCATAACTAAATGGGAAAATGTTCTTAGATCATCTCTCAAATATAAGTGTATTACAAAGTTTTCCTTTTATCAGATGTATGATTATTACTTGAATTTTAGTTTGGGATAGAACATGTTGTTCTTTGAGTTTTCTAGAAAACTATTTGGTGGACTCTTTATACTTTTATTCTAGTGTTATGCTTATTTTATTTGACATGTCTTAACTATAGTTCTCTATGCACTAGGTGAGTGGTAATGCTGGTTGTTGGTGCCAATTTGCAAGTGTGCTAATTTATAAGTTGTTTTAGCTCTTTTTTATTTTCAATATAATAAAAAATGTAATGAGTGGAGTCCATTGTGAGTATGCCATTGATTTTCATACTACTTAGTTGTTTTAAGAATATTGTTTTTGGCTCTTTAGACATCACATCAATAGTTGAATTTCACAATCCAAGGAACTTTCTTATCCATTGTTCATTCACACTAACACTTGTCTTTTTTTCTTGCATTAAAATGAGATTAAAACACACACATAACACTTTTTTTCTTGTTGTCATGTGAATAGTTCTTCATACTATTATTCATCCTATTGCAATTATTGAAATCATCTTTTATTGTTGTTCTACTTTCTTTGATAATTTCTAGCTATCCCACACTTCTAATATGTAATACCCAATTTCCATGCAATAAAATATTCATTATGTTGTTGTCACTAGCAATAAATGTATCTCAATAATAAAGATAAATGTCACTATTGATGAGGTATTGTATGCTAGTTAAGTGGGGTACTTGAAAAGATCTTCCAAAAGAAGCTTATAAAAACTATCTTTCTAATATAGAACAAGAACAAGGACTAGCTTGATGGATAGTTACTTTGTCATTAAGCATGTTTCAATGATGAATAAGGACTACCCCGCATGTAGCAATAGTGCTAAACGAAGTCCTATCGCCTCATGCCAAGTATGCCAAGGTCTATGCCTTGGTCATGATATACCCTCATGTAAATGCTAAACCTCTTTTTTCCATATCAAGAAAAGTAAAAGCATCTTCTTTTTGTTTTCTACTTCCTCCAAGCTGTAAAGGCTAATTATGCCAAGGAAAGTGTCACCCTACATTTCCCCCCAGCATCTCAAAATATAAACCCCCCCTCCCCCCCCCCCCCCCAAATGTCACTATGATATAAAGAGGGGAAAGGCATCATGTAAGGACACCACGAGTAGGATAGGACACCATGATTCTAAGGAAGGGTCTACAATCATCATCAACCTTGGATGGAACTCCCCTACCTTAGGTGTAGCTCTCTAACTTTCCACCACCTTCTCCTAACCAAGTTCTCTAGTATCCACTCTACTTCAATACAATATGATGGCCTCAAAGATAAGATTGCAATAAGTCTAGGGCAAGTTCCATCCATAACTAAAGTTGAGCAAGCAATAGTGATGATAATTGCCATCCTTATTTTGCTTCTACCACTAGTTTACCAAGTGACTTTAGATCAATTATATTTTATCTGGTGGAAAGACCACTTCTTCCTTCCATTTAAAATCATAAATTTGAAACTTTTGTACTCTAATCAAGACCTAATGAATCAAGACCTTTGCTTTTTTAAGAGAAACATAGTATACTTTTGTAGTTGTTAAGTAATAGCATATTGCTTGCTTTGTTGCTTTGATTCAATAAATGTAATTAAGAAAAGCACTATTTGAAAAAGATTGTATTCCTTGCCTTGGTATGCCTACTTTATAATTGTGTATGTAAATTAATAAGAAAACTATTGATGGATTGAGTTCATACAAGAGAGTATGGGGAGTAAGTGTTGCTATCACCAACCACACTATTAAGTTACACCACTAGGAATTGGTTTCATCTCATGTGTGATTGGACCATGTCTGCAGACTAGAGGTCTCTCTGCAAGGTGTGATTGATTACATAAGACCATGATAAATACTAAGGCGCTAAAGAGACCTTCACATGTCCAAAATGTGATCAATGTGTGACTGGTGATCCTAGATACATTCCACAAGGTCCTTATACTAGTTAGGAGATGGATTGGTGAAGGTCTAGTATCAAAAGTTCTAGTTTTGAGGAGTTTGCTTGATATCATATAATCTATCAAGAATAAAACTTGATACCAATAGTTTCAATCCAAAGTGGTTTTCTCAATATCAAATGGGGTGTATCTAGAGTGGTTTTTGGCTCGATATAGGGTGTTTTTGTCCAAAGACAATTTTGTGATTGACCAATGGCCATTATTTGTTTTGTTTAAAACAAAAGACTATTTTTCACTTTTTTTTTTGTATGTGATATAAAGGCATGAAACAAACCTATGCTAAATGACTAATTGAGGAAACTAATTTTGAATGTCCAAACTAAATGTGCTATGACCTTAATTAGAAAATTAAAGATATTTTGGCTAGGTGCATGGAAATTGAGAAGACAACTTCCAACATGAGAGTTGTCACATGATTGTGTGAACTCAATCAATTGACTGGTTTCTCAATTGTTAAAGTTTAGAGCTAAATGGCAACTTCCTTGGGTCAAGCTCTTAATACTTGCCATATTGCCATTTTAGGGGCCCGATGGAAGAATATGCCTCATGGGTAGAGGGATTGACATTCTACTCTCCCTCCTTCCTCACTCTCATTGAACCAAGTGTGGTGCTTGCCCCATTCAAGTTTTTGATTGTTCACACAATAGTGGCCTTCTTTATTCCACTCTATGATGCTTTTAGCAATCGTAGTTGAGTCTTTAGGAACCTCAAGTAGATCCTCATTGATCAAGTCTAACCCAAAAGCAACTTGACCATCTAATCATGTGCATCTAAGTGCTAACACTTAGGACAAGTGACTAGGTGAGTACCCAATATTACTCTCATGGTTTCTTAGGTAGGTATGTATCACATAATATTAGAGTCCAATCACTTAAGACGAGTACATTCAAGAAAAATAATTAAAAATGAGGCCTAAGAACTATTTGATCTCACTTTTTGAATTAAACTTTCAAGAAATGTGTTAGAGGATGGATTTTTTATCAGGTCATTCTTGATCAGCTTATAGACTAGGAGGTTTTTGAGACTATATATGCTTTGGCCTATGGGTCGAGTGATTATTAGTTTCATCGTTCCATTGCCTTGATGGTACTGAAGGCTATATTTGGCCCAGATTTTGTGGAGGCCCATGCAAAAGAATGGTAATAGTAGAATGGATGTCTCTTGGTTGATGCATAGAATGTTACTTACATCGACAAATACCTTAAAAGAGGTGAGGCCCTCAAGCAGGTTCATCTTATTGAAGTTTTTTGTTCTTCAAGACCAAAGAGTCTGAAACTTCTATCCTTGTCGATGCTTAAGAGTTAAAACTAGTATGTGTATGATTGGCTTGCTAGGATAATTGACCCTAGGCATGTTTTGATTCAACCTCGTAAGTCTTATATATCCCAAATCTAAAATTTTCTAGTGAGCTGGATTCTCCAATCATAACCATTGATTTATCTGAGACACATCCGAAGGCAAAAATCATTCACCCTAGAGCATCACTTAACCTGGATATTATTCTCATCATACCTTATCTCTTTAAAATCTTTGCAATGGATAAATAAATTGTATTCTTGAACTTGACTTATGTGACTTGTTTGAATTTTGAATTAAGATTGAAATTGGTATTTAAAACAACATTCTCCTTGTGTGACAACAACGAATTGATCCATGGTTCCAATCCCTAATATTCAATTGTCTGTATACATTAGTGATGTTTTCCATGGACTTTATCTAGAGAGATGAGTTGGTAATGATCCTTGATAAGATCTATAATCCATTCCCCTCTATGTTGAGCATTGCTAGATATAGATTGCAGTTTATATCTTGATTGATGATGTTTGTTTAGCATATCTTGAGACAAATCTTAAGTAAATTTGTTGGATGGATCAACTTACAAGATCTTCGTCTTTAGAGAGGCTAGAATAAACTCTCTTTTACACTTTAATGGCCAACAAATCGATCTAAACTTCTATATCTATAAGGAAGTAATCTCCGCACTTCCACTAGATAGAGTTGCGGTGATGATTGAGAAGATCTTGGCACAATGATTTATGCTATAGAGGGATTTCCAAAATTGCCAACACAATACTACATTCTTGATATCTTTGCTAAATAACCTATATTTAGCACTATTGATGTTAATGAGTTCCATAGTTGAACTCTTTTTATCTCATTTTGATATGATTAAAATAGATCTTTGAGTCTTTTTTTTATTTTGATTTGGATGATAATTAAAAATGGCTCTTTATTATTTTTTGTATTGTATTCCAAAACTTACCTAAATTTCTCCCCTTCTCATTTGGATCAGCCCAAGTCATTGCTTTTATAATCTTGATTACATCTATCCCTATTCTTTTACTATGAAATCAGCCTTCCTTCTTGGAGAGGGTGGTAATTTCTTGCTTCGGCACTTAATTACAGTAATTAGCAAAGAAACATAAATTGAAATGCACAATTTACCTTAATAATCTTGGGCATTGAACATCTTATTGGCCCCAAAACTAGCACCCCTTGTGGTATTTCTTTATCTTACATTTCAAATGGAGGGAGTGCAATTAAGATCCTTTGCCTCCTCCACTAAAATAAGCATCGCATCTTGCTATCGAAGCTAACTAGCAAGCCTCCAAACTCGTTTGCCCCTTGGTTTGCTTGGGGATTGGCCTTCACCATGCTCCTTGAAAGAAAAATTCAACCCCAATCTGATATTGGCTAGCTAGCCTCTTTAATCTCCCTAAAATTCCTCAATTTCAACTACTAGAATTCAAGTCCTAGGTCTTCCATTCTAAGCACACATCCCAATGTGACTGTCAAAATTCCTAATTTCTACTGTCAAGTAGGGTTTACAATAGAGATTGATTGAAATCTAATTCTTTGATGGCTCAAATTGCTAGAAAATGCTGAGATAACTTGAGAGATAGCTAGAGGATGAGAGAGAATACTAAAGAGTGAGAAATTTTGGAGTTTCATCACGAGAAATGCTAAAAACCTATTATTTCCCTACTTAAACAGTCATGGAAGCTATCACCTATAACTTAGGACCACCAAGAAGACTGTTGCTCCCTCTTGCTTGCTATCACCTACACCAAAAGAACCTTTCGACTTCTATCACCTGCTCTTGGAAGGATCCAAATTGCTATCACATGTTGTAGGACTAATCCTTGATGGCTAAAATTTGCATCAGTAACCTCTCCTTGCTCCCTAACAGCTTGCTTCTCTCTCACACTTGTTGGATAGACTTCTACCATCCCTTCAAAACGTTTTTTCCACTTGCATGGGCAAGTTTTGCCAAATGGTAGCCTTCTAATCCCATTCTCCAACATTATCTAGCTTATTAAATTATCTTTCAAAATAATAATTCTAAAAATTAATTTAATGGTTATTCTAATGCTCAGAAATCAATTTTACTAGTCAATAATTAAATTGGCTAGACCAATTTGTCTTCTAAGTATCCTTGAGCAGTTTATTAATCCTTAGACTAGCATTAATTAATTAATTAATGTCTAGTCTCTAATGTTGCCACTAACATTGGTGGCTAATAAATTGGTCTAGGCCCAAATCTGACACTAAGTATTACCACATAGTACTTATCAAACATATGTTGTTATAACTTTTGCATTTGGCATCCATTGTTTCCTTGGGGTTCTTGACCTCTTACCATGAAATAACCACCATGTGTATCACATGTGCTAAACAACCTTGCACATTTGATTAATAACTTAATCAAATGTTCTCTATAAGATTAAAGTACCTTAAATTTTCATGTTTGTGACATCTTATATTTGCTCCCCAAATTACTTAGTACCTTAATTGCCAACCATAGACATTATCTTAAAGCCACAAAAGGAAGATAATACTAGCAAAAGATTTTTATCAACTCCATCTTCCAGATCAAAGGACTTTCTTCAACAAAAAAACCAAGATAATGTAGATGAGCAATTAACATCGAAGAAGTTACCAAAAATTTAGAATTTGCAAGTAACTCGAAACATGTAAGACAATTAGTTGTCAAAAGTAATAAATTACTTAAATTTAATATTGCAAAAAATAAAAGTAAAATATTTATGCATATTCTTCATAAAAATAAAATTTTTTACCTCATTAAGCCTAGAAATTTTTTTATACAGATAGTACAAATATTTAATTTATATCCTTTCCTTCACAATTAGAGAATTTTCTTTGGATACAAACTAAGGGATGTGTTTGATAATGATTTCAATCTTGATAAGGAATGTATTTGTAATGTTGCTTTAAAAAAATTTCCCTTAGAGAAAAAAAAAATTTAAACTTTGGTTCCCATGTCTTGACTTTGGATACTAATTTGTTTCTTCACCCTTCCTCTATAGGAATTTCAAGAATAGCTTGAAGCATAGTCTACTAGTCCCCTTGAATCGATTTACAGTTTACTGAAGAATTATGAGTAGGATGGCAAAAAATGTGCTCATTCTCTAAATATGAGCATTGTATTGAGCATAAGCAAGCCATGAAGAATAAAGTTCTTTTAAATTTTAGTCAAATTTTTCCTAGAAATAATCAAAACCAAAAACCTTGGTTTTAAGATCCATATTATGGTTGAATTAGAATTTGTCAAAAAGCATATCTTTATTTTTGGTCTTGACAAAGTAGCCCAAACCCCCTTTGTTGTTATGTAGAAAACTAGTTAGTAGCTTGTCAAAGAGGATAGCCCTAAATTTGAAAATACCAATCGAGGTGAAGAAGACATAACCATGGCTTTTGACTACTCCTTTTAAAAGAATACAGCATGCCTCCTCCCATGTCCACTAACATTCCTTGTCTAATGGGAATGTTAAAAATACATAAATAATCCTTTGAATGGATTACAAATGCTCATAATTTCCTCTTTTCATCCATTATACCTCTTTTAGCTAAAATGTTATAAGCTCTAATGACTTTGCTATCCAAGAATACACTGAAATTATGCATAAAGGTCTAAGTTTGATTTCTAAAGTTCAAACTAATCTCTATTGTTAGTAACATTGTCTCTATTCACACCTTTGATATTATTCCATGATATGAAGCCACTCCCTCATCAAGGGGAATTTAATTTAATGGACTCCTTGAAAGGACTGATAAAAATTGCTCAAAATTTTGGATTTTTTGGTTTCAATAATCTAGAAATTAAATGGTTCTTGTAAAAAAGGAAATTTGATGTTCAAATTGATCTTTACAATTTTTTGAGATTGAGCCAAGACATACTATTTTATTGATTTATAAAAGTAGGCAACATAATTAAAAGATCAATAAAAGGGATTCCCATGGGATATAATTGTTCTCCTTTTTGTGGTGCAACTTATATCTCTGTTTCTTTTAAATTGAATTCATCAAGAAACTATCTAGGCTTGAAATGTTTTGATATGATGCCTTCCTTTAAACATTCATTTCTTATATGGATGGCTTATGCTTCATAAATAATCCAATTGTGAATCAATTCCTTATGGACGGTAAGCTAGTACATGATGATAACCCATAAAGCATATATCCCCTAAATATCATTTCACTTAGACACACATATGGCACATATTAAACCATATATTTAAACACATATATTAAACTCTCCAGACCATTCGTTGGTGACTACATCACCCATACTGCTTGGAAAAATGATAAAGTCCCTTATATTAGCATCTCCTACATCAGTGCTTTTGGAAACATGCCTACTTTTTTGGATCTTGTGTAATTCTACATTGATTGCTCTTGAATACCTTTCTCATTAAACTAGACCATTTCAAACAAATGCTTTTGGAAACTGCCTAAAGATATGGCCCAAAAGGTATATATTTCATTGTGCTCTTTGGATCTTGTGTAATGATTCATCTACATTGATTTCTCTTGAAGACCCTTTTCATTAAACTAGACCATTTCAAAAAAATGTTTTTGATTTAAAATTTGATTAGTAAACATATGATACATTTTTTAGAGAAATGAATATTTCCAAGAATTAAGGTTAATGTGCAAGAGCTCATAACACTTCTTCTTGGGGAGTAGGGCATCATGGTGGGCCTTACTCCTGATCTTGTAGCCCTACTCCCTGGAATGGGGACACACACACACACACACACACACACACACACACACACACACACACACACACACACACACACACGCACGCACGCACGCACGCACGCACGCACGCACGCACGCACGCACGCACGCACACACACACACACACACACACACATGCACGCACACACATTCACATATGTCTTTACAAAAAGATACACAATAGGCATATACATGCATATAGAAGATTCAAACTCTAATAAACACTCAAAAAATCTTTTTTTGTCAATAAGGCGCATGGCTTACCTATTTTCTTCCTAATTTCATCGACTAACATTGGCTAATATTGTGCTAACTAATTCTTTTTTAGCACGTTGTCATGACAAAGATGAAATCAATGACCTATAAACCAATGAAGATGATTGCTTCTCCATTTTACTTTAATTTGCGATCTTCTTCCCTTCTATCTTCCAACTTTTGGTTCAAGGTTGTGTGCTCCCCCTTTTTAAAATTAGTTGTCTACACTCATTCAGGCTAGAGAATACTAGGTAATTTATCTTTAATAAGGTTAGTCATCACTAATTTTTGCTTGTACTCATCATTAGCTATGTATAATTGACCCTTTACTTAATGAAATATTTGCATGTATGTTTTTTAAAGAAGTGAAATTTCACCCATTTTACCTACATGAATCATTTATAAATTTGGTGGTTGTAGACTCATACATTGCATGTCAGTCATAATTATCTCCCTCGATCTTCCTACTTCTTACATCATGTTTAGATCAAAGAAAATTATCTAAAACCAACACTTTATTGGATCATGATAGATCTAGAGGTAGGCAAAGCTAACCTACTACTTTCTAGATTCTAGAGTAAGTGCCCTTAATCATATCAATGATATTGTTTCTCCAAATTTACCTAAGAATGCATCTTTTAAATCCATGTACATATTCTAGTTTAGATTTGTTAAATTTTTGTAAGGCAGAGGGATTGTTGTAATTAAAACTTATATTAATCCACTATTGGACCATTGATTATCACCATAAATCATCAAAAGAAAAGTGCTACCAACAATAAAGGAGATTAGAAGTAACTTCAATAAAATGCAATAATCAGGAATGGATTGGTAAGAAATGATGAATAGGAAGATGTAGAAGAAGATAAGATAAAGCATAAGGAGAAGAAAGGATTTTTCTTTGCGAAAATCAATCCTAAGGGGATAATCTTAAGTGCAAAAGTGTCAAGGATTTGTAGAGATAACAATAATAACTTGAATTGTAGTACTTTCAAGTATAATCTAAAGTGCAAAAGTATCAAGAGTTGTAGAAATGGAAAGAATAACCTGAATTGTCAAAGATTTATTAAAGACCAGCCAAAAAATACAGAGAAATATGATCAATATAGGAGTTTTTAGGCAATACCTACAAAATAGTTTTTCATGCCTCTTGAACTATAGATATTGTAGAAATAGCCTAAAAATCATATGTTAAAAACCTACTACTTCATCATGATTGCAAAAGTTAGGAGGTTGGCTAAAAGAAAAGTAGGTCATTTGCAAACCTAGGCATGTTTCATCATGCTTTGAATATGGACATATCTAAAGATGTTGTCTATATATTTATGAGTCCTATGAAAGAGGAAAATCTTGCAAGTATTTTTGCATGGTTGATCTATGTACACAATTGAATGGTAACTGCAAGAAGCTTTCTTCATCAACAGTAAGAATTGGTACATGTTCAAGGATGGATAGAGCATGGGAAAAGTTGAGTTATTTTGAGAATGTAATTGATGATACTTATGAGTGACAAGATGACCATGAAGGCCATAAAGTTAAATCTTACTCTAGTTTGAAGCATGTTTGGAGATTACTTAGACTAGTTGAGAAGATTAATGAGAAATATGAAGATGTTCCAGTTTCTGATTCAGATTCAAGTTCAAGTGATGATGATGATGATTGTGACCCTTTAAATGTGGTTTTGCCAAAGATTGAAGCAAGGGAATGAGAGATGACAAGAGCCAAAGCAGCCAAGGATCCTTGAGTGCCCAAATCAAACAAAGAAGCTTACCAATGGGAGAGTGGAGCATCACATACCTTACATCAATAACTTAAAGGTATTTTGCATATTTTGGTGTCTTGCAAAATGTCATAATCAATCTCCAATCAGTTTTGCTAAAGAAGGAGCTTAAAGTAATGAAGTTATCATCATTAGGGGAATGGATCAGTTTGGTGATTGACAAGATCATTTTTGTGTTCAAGAAGCTGATGTTCTCATGGGTAAAACTCGTGAGGATTGTGGTTTTCTCAATCAAGATGCTATTATGGATGATTTTCTTAGTTCTCTTATTGATTTTGAGAAGGATAATATAGCAAGGAAGTTTGATTTCAATGAAGAGGCTTTACAACTACTCGAAATGCCATTAACACCATGTAAGATAATTTGTAAATTTTCCAAGTCCCAATTTCAAATAAATGATAAATGTTTGACCATGTGGCTAAATCTTGATCCATATTTGAAAGTGGGATTTGGGAAGGTAGCTTATATAGCATTTAGGGTAGACTCCACCTTTAAGTAAGACACGTAGAAACTAGGGTTTAGACACCATCACACTAAACCGGGGTATATAAGGTGTAAGAGTCCCAGTTTAGGGCAATCAATTATTTATCAAGAACATACTCTTCGCCTTCATCTTCAACTTCCATGTTTTCCTCATTCTTTCTCCCCTCATTTCTATATGTCTCTCTCCTCTTCTAGTCTTTCTTTCTCTTCTTCTTGCTCTCTTTCTCTCTCTTCAGTTATTTCTCCTCTCTCCTCTCAACTTCATTCATTACAAGTGGTATTAGAGCATCAGGCTTTGGTCCTTTTCTTTTTTTCTCTTTCTCCCTTTTCACATCCCAAAACCCTAGTTACTCAAGTTACAAGTACAAAGAGACGGGAGATGAAATCTTACATCGGGGGGAAGAAGCCATGGCTGGCATTGAAGCTCCAAGCTCTAGGTCTTCAATCCGGGCTCAAGTAATGCCGGGCCAAGCTCCATGATCAAGCTCTAATCCAAAGTTGTGATACCAATTGAAAGGTGAGAAGGATCGAAGCTTTCTTGGAAGTGAGCTATGGCAGAGAGCAAGAGCAAGAAGAGAGAGAGATACAAATGGGAACTCCAATAGTCACAATATGTGACCAGGCCTTCCTTTATTCAAACTGTCACTAAAAGAATAAAGAATAAAGTGAGGTGACAGGTGCTTGCCACTTGCAGTGTGTAGTGGCAAGTACTATTAGTGTAGTAATACATGAGCAGCTAGGCACAGACGCCTTTATCCCTAACACATCTGAAGCACTATGTGACAGACCTTGAACATCATAGTGCACTAATTGCAAAGGTCTCAAACTATTCTTGATATGCTTCATAAAGGGAAACCTTGCATGCTTTCCAAATTGACATGCAGGACATACATGGCCAAAGTCATTATACTTGAATTTGGGCAATCTAAGTACCACTTCCTTTTGCTGCATAGATTTCAGCTTTTGAATGTTAACATGGCCAATCCTCTTATGCCAAATCTCAACATCCCGTATAGCACCCTTATCATGTGCAAACATGGTTGTCTTAAGTTCTGGAATGGAAATGTCCAATGTAAACATCCTGCCATCTCCTCTGCCTCTAGCAATTAATTTGCAATCATTACGGTATTCTTCAATAAAGCATCCATCTGTGTTAAATCTCACACGCAGATTCTGTTCTGCCATCTATCCAACTGACTAAAGATTTTTTGTGATCGACAGTACATGCAATACATCATGCAGACTCTTTTTCTTGCCATCAGACATCATCAACCCAACAACTCCTATGTGCCGAATATCATGTTGGGTGTCATCCCCAGTACACACATAACCATGTGAACCCGCAACCAACTCATCGAACCACTCTTCGTGGGGTGTCATATGGTTAAAAGCCCCATAATCAATGTACCATCTCTCATCTTTGCTCTGCTTAGGTGCATTATTGGAAACATGTTGCATGGCAAACAATCTACACCTTGATCATCATGAGCACCGCTAGGTGATGCATAATTCCCATGCTGTCTTCCTTTAGCTTTCATTTTTGCCTGTTTCTTATGATAATCCTTGGCAATGTTCCCATATTTGCCGCAGTAATGATAATCTTTATCCCTGTTGGATTGATTATTTGACTACCATGATCCACCACCTTTGCCACGAGGTAATCTCCCCCTGCCTCTAAAGCCGCCAGATCCAAGTTGGCCCTGTGTATTCGTGTCATGCCAATTACTTTGTTGTTGCTGCCCATAGGTGTTTTGAGTGTCTGCACGACCTCAAAAAGAGCCATGGCCTCTACTGCCTTTGGCACACTGGCTAGAATAAAGGACAATGTCTCTGCTTTGAGACAAGCTAGAACCTATGTTCAGCCCAAGCTTCACTTCTTTATGCAACAATAGGGCAAGCAACTCATCCCAGTCAGGGGGTTCAGCTCTAATAGAAATAGAAGTGTCAAATGCTTTGTATTGTTTGCCAAGTCCATTTAGAGTGACTGCTATCATATCATCTTCAAACACTATAGATCCAATAGTGGCAAGTTGGTCCTTTATGGTCTTAATCTCCATCGTATAGGCTTGGATGCTTCTGCCATTCCTAGACATGTTGTTAAATTGCTGCTTTAACTGTGTCTTTCTGGAATGTGTTACATTTCCATAGTTCTTCATGAGTATGTCCCAAGCATCCTTTGGGGAATCACATCCCATAATCTGTATTGCTATAGCATCAGATATACATAAGGAAAACCAATGTGGCACTTTGCATGCTCTCTCCGTCCACTGTTTATGAGCTCTTCCTTGATCATGTGTTAGCCGTTTAGGCAATTCAAGTTCAACTTCATCACCAGTGCATAGATCCCAGTAACCTTTGTCGACCAAGAAGTTTTTCATACAAAACTTCCACAATGCAAAATTCTTGTTGTCGAGCTTTTCACCAACAATCTATGTAATGTTATCAGTGCCCTATGCATTTGCCATGTTACAATAGACTATGTCTAATTCCTGCAAGCCAACAAGTCCAATTGACTAATTGCAGTCTTTGACTATTCATGACAACTTTCTGCAACAAGTTCATTGCTAAAAACAAGGTATTTCAGCCCTTAACATCTCATAACCATACTCTATCTCATGCAATCTTACTGCCTGAGTACATACATGCAGTTTGAAATCTGTAAGCTATCAGTGACTAGTAGTTGATTCACAATAGTTGATTCACAGCTAAAACTAAGATGTATACATGTCATACATGCTCTGAAACTTCATAGACATCTGCTAGTACATGTACCAGTCCAAATATGACCATACAGGCACAAATTAGTGCATAACCAGCAAGTACAAGTGTCAAAACTCCCGTTCACAGGTTGCAGTCAACAAATGTTCATCAAAACACAAGGTATCTTAGTCCAAAACCTCCTCAAGATATCATGTACATATGCCACCATACATGAGAATCAATGCATAAACTTGTCAGCTCTCAACAGTGTCCCGTCTTCAAGACCCAGTGTTATACAATGCATTTACTGTTCATAGCCATCCAAGACCATGTCAAGACATATGTTTCAGTCCAAGACATTTGCATTCAATTCCCTTCTTGATCCACAAGACATTTGTAGGCCATATACCAAGTCATACAGTAGACATAAGCTAACCAAAGTCATTCAATGTTCTAAGACCATTAAGTGTTTGCTGCCCACAAATTTTGACAGTTTTCCAGCTAGTAAAAAAAACTCTTAGATCTGAGTATTTTGACTAAATATTCCAACTCATAAGTATTACAGCCAATACATATGTCTATAAGAGCATATATGTGCTCCAATGAAGCCTTCTAAGCATGTCAAAAGGCTCCAGGCTCTTTCCAATGCCAAGTAAGTGATGTATACTACTTGTGTACAGTAGTTTAGGCTGTATTTCATATCTGTAATTCCCTGTTACAGCTTATGGATGAGCTCCCACAAAGGCAATAGCATCCTACAATCTTCAAGCACCTTCCCAAGGGTATAGGCAAGCATTTAACCACTCAATAGCCACTTTATATGATGTCTTTGCAATCAATGAAGGTTAGCCTGACACAGGCGCATATCACGCAATCTGGGCAGAATGGATCTCTAGTAAATTAGCAACCCATGGTACTCATTAGCCATTGATACATCCTCAATAGAGCCTTAGTACACTCCCAGACAAGCCAAGAGAATGCTTGAGCAATGCAAACTCAATGTCTCAATGCATACCTTTCAAGAAACAATGGTAGGCTACTTCTCTTCTTAGATACTCTGGCCTTCAAGTTCTTCAGGTCTTCTTACAGCCTCCTACTCTAGAGAGCCCACCTAGCATGGCTCGATACCATATTGGAAGAGAGGGAGAGATGGAGAGTGGAGCAAAACCATGAGCCTTCAGCTCTGATCTTCATTATCCTCACATTATTCATTCACCTAGTCACACACTGAAAGAGAGAGTTACAATAGGTTGTTTGACTAACCATAATCTAACTATGGTTATGTAAAGTCTACGGACTTATTCAATGACACACACATGTATAGATGTATCCAGCTAATGTTGGTAAGTCACATAGAAATAAAGAGAGATGGGGTGGAGCTTGATTTCCAACAAGAATTATCTCGATGGCCTCCTTGTGAACCCCTTACCTTAGCAAACAAGGGTGCATCAATGGGCACATAAGCATTAACCTCTTGTTATTAGCATTCTTTCCTAAATTTAGGCCACATAAATGAACTAAGGGTACAATTTAGAGAAGAATCTCCCAATCACTATATGTAATAGCATATGCCCTAACAGGCAATGCTATCAAAGGCAATCAAGAAACTACAAGTCATCTTGTTCATACTCTTTGGGATTTGAAGGTTTTAGATCTTTGGTGGTTGGAGCATGTAAATATTTTCAGTTGTTGTTGCATTTACATTGGGGGTCTTGGAAAAGTTACCTCTCCCATCAGTTTACTTATCATAGTCCTTGTTATGTAACACGAGTACATAAACAATAGAGTACATCAACCCGTTCATATGGAATTTAGTAGTAGAAAGCAAATTAACCAATCTCATCTACCTTGAAAACAATGTATCGCCGGTTTGGTTGATGTTGCTAGCTTGCATTTAATTCTCTCATTCTACCATCTCCTAGTTGTAAGCTTCTTCATAACGAAGACATGGAGCTTTGAATATCTTTTCCATTCAATTTTGTGTGCATTTCTTTCCCTAGTTGGTATGAAGCATGTTCATACATTGTATGCAACCATTGCACATGTCTTGTTAGAGGTTATGCAACCCCTTGACATCCACAATCTACCCAAAGGGTACCTCATCAGCATTTTCATCACCACACTAGGCTAGTCAGCCAAATTTGGAGTAAACCAACTACATATTTTTGGGGCAGATTTTTGGTTGACCAAATTTGGGGGTTTTGGCTATTTATAATCCCCTACTAGTTGGGGATGATCATCTTCTATGTTTTGCAAGTTGCATATTTCATCTCTATCTCCATCTTTTGTGTTGCCATCATCTTTAGCCTAATTTGGTGCCCTTACAAATGCTTTCAGGGGCTGATCAATGCATCATTGTATCCAACTTTCTTTCCAGATTGAGTGCAAAATTCTCTTCCATTCTTGCTATCTTTCTCTTCTCTTTCTCTCTCAATGTTTGTGTTCCTCTTCCATTGTGCACTCTCATATTGCATAATCACCTAACTGAGGACATAAAGGTTTCCTATAGAGAAGCCCACCCTAAATGCACAAATGTTCAACATAGTGTTTGTTATAAAAAACACAAGTTTTCTACATTCTATGGGTGCTTTTGATAAATATGGAAAATCTACAAATGATTTCTTGCAAGTGTAGCTAATTATCCTCTCCATTTGGGCTCTTCCATAGCAAAAAACACTATATTTAGTGTGTTTGTAGGTCTAGAGACATGAATTATTATTTTTTCCAAGTCTTTAACGACTAAGATGAGGACTCTATCATACTCCCTCTAATAGGCATTGTGATCAGAGATACTTGTGTACATTTGAGTGCACATAAACACATGGGTATATGTGCACTACACAAGTGTACACTATGCGCTAGCATGCATTATCAAGAGAAGATTTATATCAACAATCATCCCTTTACTCTAGCAATGTATACAAGGAGAAGATAGTTGATAGATACACCAAAATCAACCATGAAATTGAAACAAGTGTCTAGTAGAATAAACACTGGATATAACCATGGTTTCCACTCCAAGACATTCTTAGAGGGGTTTCCTTGGTGAGTCTTGCCATTGAAGAACCACTATTTTTTACATTCCCATGGCGCATCTCCACAAATTTATGAAAACCCATGCATTTAAGGAAACTTTTGCCAAAAGGAAGAAGTTCCATAATAACCTTGCCAATTGTTTCATCTCAACGATTGCTGTAATAGGTGTAGTAGTATTTCGTGAAACAAATTTTTTTGGTTGCTACTCTTGAAATAGATAATTGGTGACTCGTGAGGGGCTTGAGTAGTAGGAATCTAGTTGCGATGAAGCTTCCCGGTCGCTTAGCTCCTTGGTGTCCATAGGAGATGTCTACGTTGTTTCATGGCTAATATTGGAGGGGAGGTGCCTCCCGTTGTGGGAGTTTGGGTATGTGAGTCTAGCAAAAAAGAAGAAGATGTTTTAGCTGCTCTCAATTTGAATAACTCACGAGTCATCGCAAGAAGGAGATAGAAAAAATGAAGGCATTGTTTCCACGCAACCGTGCACGGTTGTAGAATGCTTCGTGGGAAAATCCTCTTATGAAGCCCCCTTGGCCTTTACCATAGCATCATTGTTGGTTTACCATGGGCATAGCACCATTGTTTGTTTGGCCGGGGGACCGTGGGCCTTGGGGGTTGCACAAATTTGGACTTTTTATAACTATAGTTTTGTTTTTCATTATCCTGACGACACGCCGTTTGGAAGGGAGAGAGAGAAGCAAAATTTCGAACGATGGATCATATGAGAGAGAGAGATCACGTTGATCCTCTCTCTCTTCATCTCTTTCTTGTTGTTGTTGCTGCTGTTAAGAAGGCGAATTATTCCCGCAGTCCACACACATTCTACCTCACCCCGCTGATAATCTCTTTTGCCCTATAAAAATAAAATATTGAGTGCTGATACACGTCACTGTAACAGAAGAGGCCTTTTCATCCCATGATCTGCATGAAAGCGAGCACCAAAGACGGCCCACATTATTAATTAATTAATCAATTAATTCATTAAACAAAAGGAGTTTACTCTTTTTTTATCCTTCATTGTTTTTGCTAGGCAGCTTCCTGTTTCTTGAAGCTGGTTTGACAGAGACCCTCTCTCGCTATCATGTGAAAGCCAAGTGCGGAGCAAATTGTGGGTCACTGATGGGTCCTCTGCATCTGCATTTCTAGCTTGTGGGTCGCAGCCGACGCTTCATTCTCGCTTGTCTAGCTTGTGGGTTGATCGTCCCCAGCTCTGCCTACTGGGCCTCTACCATCATATATTGGCTTTGTGGCCTTAGTTCCACATTACCCAAATTAAAAAGAAAAAGTAATTGAAAAAGTCGTTTTTCGTCTCTTAAGACTTCCCATCAACTCCACCGGGCCCTTTCTTCATCGTCAGAAGGAGCTGTGAACAAGATTGCTATTGATGTACAGGTTTTCCTATCTTGCGTTCGGTGGTTCCTCTCAGATGCAGGCGCTCTCAGGATCTGCTCACAGCGAGAAATCAGGTAGTCAATGGTTCGAGATCTTACTTCCTTTAAAGGTAAAACAGATTATCTTTCTGTCTCGAGTAAATTAGTAACAGGGCTTTGTAGCTCGTTTCACATGATCTTAGTTTTCCTGCTTATTGCATGCAAAGTCTTCTATCTCTTAAGAAAAAGACTTGGGTTTTCAGTAATGGGCGAGAAGGAAAGGTGAAAGAATGTAATTCTCAGGCAACCGTGTTTTCATGTGACCCTAACGATGCGGAAAGATAAAATCCATTGTCAGCTTTAAAAGCATGGATCTTATTAGCCAATGCAACTTGTCCTTTTCGAATTCATGATGTTTCTTGTTTAATGTTTGCACAAAAAGCAGGTGTTGCGGTCATCTACCAAGTGTCCCTTATGCTCAGGATTTGAATCGATTCTTGAATAGGATGCTCAGCAAGTGTGGATGTATTGATTTATTAGTGGAATGAACTCCACTTTGAGGTTTTGAAAGCACAGAACAGGCTGGCATTTTGAAGATGACGGAAGCTTCTGGGACACCATTTGGTTACATGTCCTCTGACAATGTGAAGGGGCTTGTTCTCGCTCTCTCCTCAAGCCTTTTCATAGGCTCCAGCTTCATTATAAAGAAGAAGGGATTAAAGCGAGCTGGTGCTTCAAATGTGAGAGCAGGTGATAATCTGGTGCATGCTGCTTCTTGGTGACATTTTACATTCTGCAACTGACACGTAGACATACATGTTTATGCTCTTTACTAAGATACTGTTGCAGGAAGCCATAGACTCTTTACTATGATACTGTTGCAAAGAAATGGGGTGTAATTCACTCAGAAAAGCATGAGCTGTGTTTTTTCTCCTTGTTTGGTGAGCTTGATTTTACCAGTATTCAAATATCTATTTGTGTATACTCTGATCAATGGCATGTCACGATAGAGTATATTGTCGTAGTGTTCTGACTAAGCAGAGTTGTAGCCAACAAAACTTACATCTTCATGTGTCTATAATACATATTTCCATGCAATCCATGTTAAAATTTGAACCATACAAGGCCATTGAGGCCAACAATAGTATTGGACTATGGTCTCTTTGCTGCTGTTTTGTGTATTGCTTCTCTTGCTGTTTTGTGGTATGCTGCCGCCCATCACACTGCTGCTGCTTGTACTGTGCAAACCCACTCTGAACTAATAAAATGATTGAATCATTTCAAGATTTAAAGCATTCCTGCCATCCTTGGCTATCTGCCTGTGCACCTGCCTGGCTTGCAGCTGGTGTGTCAGGCTGCCAACTAGCTGCCATTTGTTGTCAACTTGCTCCTTGTTTATGCTTTAGCATGTTTTTACAGTATGTGTTTTGCTGATGTGGATAGTGAAAGAAAACTCATTGTGAGAATAATCACTCTGATACTTTGTTAGAGTGGACTTTGGTCATGGTTCGGTCAGGCTCAGCAGAGCACAGATCTAGAGTATTGCTTCATGCTCAAGAGGGGGTGGTAGTGCTTTGACTTCCGTGGTACAAATATGCTCAGATATGTAGAGGTTGTTGGAGATCTTTTTGATTCCATACAGGTATTGTGTGCTGACTGTATTTCAGTTGAGTTCTATGATCAGTGCGGTAGACACTCATGTTTCTACAATAGTGCTTGGTTATTCACTGGATAGTGGGTGCCATTTTGATAGCTGTGGATTATACAGTTGGGCTTGGTTTTTTTACTAGTGCAGTGACTACCATTTTGAGATTTTACATTAGCAGTATATGTAGTGATAGTAGTATTGCTTGGTTGGTTGGTGAAATGTATCACCATAATGATAAACATGAAAGTAAATTTAATAAATTTTTAATTTATTTTGGTACCCCTAGCTCTATGGATGGTGACAATTGCATTGACAATGGAGAATTTGACAATAGGCATGCAATGGACAAGTGTATGGGCTATGGGAAAAATGATCAAGTTAAATGTGAAACATATTGGAAGCTTGGACCTAGAATCAAGTTACGTTGAAAGTTTTGCATAGTGAGTAGCTGTTGTAAAATGCTAGGCAATCCCCTTGTCATTTAATGCAGCTTATCCATTCTAGAGAGGAAGAATTCATTTAGATGATATGTATGCTTGTTGCAACTCACTCTTCCTCTTTGGCAATGCATCCCATGTTTCTTGATTGTTGAATCAATTTGTTGTAATTCTTTTCAGTTTTAGCCATGAAGAATGCATCTATAGTATGTTGGGAGTTGGGAAAGCAACCAATCTTCTCTTCTTGGAATTGGGAATCAATAGGGCAGCTTCAAAATTTCATTACCAGTAGGTATAAGCTGCTGTTTTTGACCTAAATCACATCAAGTTAGGTCTATTCAGTACCTCAGGCTGAGATTATTTCCCTTTCTTTGAAATCTCAAGCTTTGTGCACTTTTTGGACAATTCTATTGTTGGAGAGAAAGTGATTTTCTTATTGTTCTATTGAGAGAAATCCCTTTGTTTGTGAGAGGAATAGTGTAGGGATTTATGGTGAATGTCTAGGAGAGTATCTAAGCGAATGTTCCATAAATTTAACTTAAAATTGTTGGCGGTTATTTTTAGGTTTTGGCAAGTTGAAGTCTTTAGGTGGGTGCTTGAATGGTCCAAAGTTGGTTAGAGTCCAATAATGATGGTGTTAAAGTCATTGAGCGCTTTGGGTGGAAATTCAGCCAATTGTATCTAATTCTGTGCATTCTTTAGCAATCTAAACAAATAGTGACATGGGCACTAGGCGTTGGGGGCAACAAGTATCATGTGTGGTGTAGGAGCACTCTAGCTTCAATTGTGTAAGGAATTAGATTGTCAAATGAAGTCTTCACTTAATTGTGGTCTAATATGCTTTGAGTGGCTTGAGACCGGTGTTGGGGGATTTTTCATATATGTCCAAAAGTCATAGAGACTTAGGTAAGAAGAGCCCAAGACAAGGAGAAACAATTCCAGACTTGTAACGAAGAGGAGAAGAATTGATAGTTATGAAACAAGGATTCAAGATGTAGGGTTTAAAATTGATCTGTATTTCATAAAAGCTTCCAAGATTCATAAATCTGAATCATAACCAAGATATATATCAATTATGGGGTCCATATTTCATCATGGACATGGCCAATATCAGTCCGAAATCCTTATATATCGTTATGGCTATGAGTAGATAATATATTATGCTTTAAGTATTGAAGAATAGTCCTTAGAATAGTCTTGTTCTATAACCATCTATACACATACAAAAAGCCCTACATAAGAACAAGAACAATCTACAAAATCTTTCCAAATTCTTGCTTTGATCTTTAGGACAATATACATATAAGAAGATTTATAAAGAATCCACTTATTCTTCTTAGAAGAAGGCTTTATGAGCATGAAACTGTAGGAAAACATGTATAATAGCAGTGTTGCCTTGTTTTCTTGTGTATACAATAGTGCATTTTAACATACAAGAGATTACAAAATAGCCCTTGATCAGCTTGAAGTACATATTAATATTCAGCTTTATGCATGTAATGTATGCCCTGTAGAATGCTTCTTTTTTCAGTCCTAATCATGTGCATCCTTTTACCCTTCAAAACCCTCCAAAATATATGTCCATAGCAGCCCAAAAACAGGCACCAACAGCCGAGGACAGTAGCCCCACCTTTTTTCCATCTCCCACACACTTTTCTCTACAAAGAGCATGCCGAATGCTCTAGTAAAGTTCTCTTTTTTTCTAGTATAGACACTATGCCTATTGGTGGTTTGAGACATAAAAGACTTAATGTTTTCTTGGTATGCTGGACACTTGATGTTGAGGAACCAAGTCATTTAATAAAATTTTCCTCCTCTATTCATATTTTTGGTTTCCATTTACAGTCCCAAAAAGGCTTTTTGGATTCCATCCAAGAGAGCTGGGGTGCCACTCCAGAGACCTCAGTGGGCACCACACTTGAGAGAGTTGGGGCACTACTTGAGACAGTTTGTGTCTATAAATATGGCACTGACTTTCCTCATTCTTTATCCTACGCATTCATTTCTTTTGACACATTGTGACTCTCTTCCATATTCTTCTCTTCTTTCTCCATCCTCTCCATTGCCGTTCACATCTCGTGAGGAGGACATAATGGTTTGTGGCTTTTGCATCCATCTCCACCTGACATTTTGTAACCTACATCATTTGGCATTAGCCCTCCTCACATGGCATCATCATTAGGATGCATTTGCAGTAGATTTAGGCCATCTACAGTAGGTTACACCCTCTTTATTAGCCCTATATCAGGTATCTGCGTTTTTATGTTTTCTTCACTCTTGATGGGCTACCTACTAGTAGTGGCTTATTTGCAGTCACTTACATAAGGAGATCTTTATAAGATATTCTTGTGTTTTCTTCTCTAGCTGATGTGAAGAAATGCTCTAAACGTAAAAAGCAGAAAACCAATTGTCCGACAAAGCATAGACTGATAAACTCAGAACACAGATAGGATCAGGGTTATAGTAACTCAAAGACAGTGAATACAATGAATAATAAAGTGAATGAATAATGGATATATAGTGCTCATGCAATAAATATACTATGCAATGAATCTGAACCTTGAACTCTCGTATCTTTGGGATCAAGGTAGAGGTTATGAACTATAGAGTGTGTAGTACTTCGAACGGATTCCAAATGGCAGTAAAGGTAGCCTCCAAGCGTCGAACACCAGCAAATGCAATGAAGGAAGGATGGATCTGATACAAATGCTAGTGCAGGAGAGAGAAAGACTAAAAACGTAGGTACTTGAGGAGAGAGAAAATTGACATAATAGCTATTAGATGTAAACGTAGATTATAGAGGCGAGAGAATGTCAGGCGATAGCTAGAAACTGCAAACACAACATTCAGAGGAGAGAAAATCCTAGCAACAACAGATAAGAGATGGTGACAGCATTCAACAGTAGGCAACAACACCCAACAATAGATGACAGCTCCACAGGCTTGGTGACAATAGCATACGCATGATGAAGATTGGAATCAAGTGCCAAATGGTAGCAAGTGATTGGTGGAAACTCTGACTGCGATGTCCTTCGTAAATGGAATGTGGACAACAGAGATATGGCTCTTGAATCTTGCATAAATGAGATTAAGGAAGAGTGGTGTGCTGCATATCTATTTATAAAAAGTTTGGGCATCCAAATTAGGGTTTTGCATGTGGGACATAATAACTCTCTAGGATCACGTTTCTTTCTAAATTAAAAGGTTTTCTTTATTAAGCATGTTTTGGTGCTGTTTTAGTCATGCTAATGCATTTTTAGTTCAATACTCCCTCTTAGGCCCAAAATAGAACCATGATAAATAAGCCCTTGATATGTATTTTTCTTGTATCCCAAGGCGTCCCACCCCAAAGCAATGAGGGTATCAGGCAAAGGATGCACGTTGCTGCCTAGTGACCTACTAAGACTATAGAGGCGATGGTTCTCTTACCAAGGGAGCCCAAGTGATCACCCTAGAGAGGCTAGGGCATCTGACCAAGGTACGCGTGGGCTACCCAAGGGTCTACCAAGTCTTGCAAAGGTGGATGGAATTAACAATGGACTTGTTGTTTTTTTTTTTTTGAGGGTTGTTGGTGTGATTTAAATTTTTTTAAGCATTAAGTGATGGTTTCAAGTCAATTTTCATCCCATTAAGTCACTATGCCTCGAAGTACAGGAAAATAAGGAAGGATAGCTCTATGACCTTAAAAAAAAACAAAACAATCCCATATAGTTCTAGGATAAGTGTCATGAGGACATGTATTTTTGAAACCTCACTTAATATGTGGATTAATTTTTAATCACATGATTAAGTAAATGTTGCACATGTGAGGTGCAACTGGGGTTAGAGTAAATTTACAAGCTTGGGACTCGAGAAAATCATGGGATGTCAAAGGCAAAAGTTGCTATAAGTTATGTTGCACAGGTACTTGGTGGTATTTGGTGTCAATTGTTGGCCTAGGTCATTCATTTGGCCATAAGAAACAGTTGGTGACACTAGAGATGTGGTGCTTAATGGTACCTAATGCCGATCTAATGGTCAAAGATGGCATAGAGCGACTCGGGAGTGAAACACGCCCAACCAATTTAATTATTGGCTAGTCAGATTATTTTTTTGGGCACCGAAATAATTATTAGATTAATTTTCAGTAATTAAAGACTGAAAATTAATATTTAATGATGGATAATGTTGGAAAAACCATTTGGGAAGTCTACCACTTGGCAAACTTGCCCATACAGTTGGTAAAAGATTGAAGAAGAGGAAAAATGAGATCATTCTTGCTGAAGCAAATGTGGGAGAGCTGTGAGCAACCATGGCCAGCCTATTTTCAGCCATTGCAACCGGCCACGAGTGAGTTTTGAGGTGGCGATTGTAGATTCAGATCCTCCACAGCTAGGCGATTGCATCGAGGTACAAGGTGATAGCTGATTTGGATGTCTTAGCTGTAGGCGACAACATTTAATGCTGTTGTGGTAGGGCAGCAGCTGCAGTTGACTGATTTTCAGTCATTCTTTGCGACAAAACTCTAAATTTTCTCTCTGTACAGCTTTCTCTCTCATCTCTAAGACATTTCACAGCCTTGCTCCAAAGATCTCAACATTTGGATCCTTGGAGGTTGAGAAATTTCTCTGCTGTAAACCCTAATTTATAACAGAAATTAGGGTTTAGCAACAGCCTTGAGAAGTGTGCCAGAAATTGTAAGGTCCAAGACTTGGATTCAACAGGGCTAAAGGTGAATTTCAGCGAAATTCAAGTGGAGGACTAGCGAGCCATTGAATTTGGGGCATTTCCATCGTCTATGAAGTGGGTGAAGGCCAATTAAGTGCCCGAATCAAGGGGCAAAATAGATTGAAGACTTGTTGGTCACTTTGGACATCAAGGGGATTTTGGATTGCAAAGGGGATTGGGAGAATCCCATTCTAAATATACTTCTTCTTCAATAAAGCTAAAGAAATACCGAAAGGAGCACTAATTTTGGGACCAATAGGGTGTGCATTGTCCAAGATTAGTAGATAATTTTGTATTTATTGTTTGATGTTGTAATTAAGTTGTAATCAGGGATTTACGACCCATCCATGGAAGGAAGGCTAGTTTCAATAACTGCCTAGGGATACTTAAGAGTATGTGTGTGTGTAAATCATATGGAGAGTATATGGAGAGAGAAAAAATGAGAAAGCAAACAAGACAAGCAAAGCTAGCATTCAAGTATAGGAAAAATAGCGCCTTCGGAGATTGCCATGTGCAATGCCATGAGTATAATGGATCCATAGTTGACTATTCCAAGGGTGACCGAAAAGGGATAAATGCATATAGATGCATGTTACCTGAACAGAATGCCAATACATGGGATAATGCAACAGGGAATGCAGCAAATATTCATGCTCATGTAGAATGCTATGGTACAGTGTCACTTGGACAATGTCGTCCATAATGTTAGAAGTGGTGTAACAATGGAAGCATAAACATGTGTTGAAATAAATTGTTGAACACAAGACAAAAGAAAAAAGAAAAAAAAGAGAGAAGACAATATAGATGAAAACTCAGATGTATGCTCGGAAAATGGAATCCTTGTATCAGACATGAGATGGCGATCGCATACAACAGTGAGTCATTGGTCACGTGGGCACCGGCATTGACTCCTCTCTTCATAGAGTTGGCACATGTGATGGCAGATGAGTCATTGAGTGAGGAGGAGCTTGAATATACAGGACAAAAGTATGTCTTCAATATGATCGGGCATGTCATCTTGACAATGTGGATGAGGTTACAAATGTCCATAATGTTAGAAGTGGTGTAGCAATGGAAGCATAAACATGTGCTGAAATAAACTACTGAACACAAGACAAAAGAGAAAAGAAAAGAAAGAGAGAAGACAATACAGATGAGAACTCAGATGTATGCTCGGGAAATGGAATCCATATATCAAACATGAGACAGTCTCATACAAGAGTGAGTCATTGGTTACATGGGCATCGGCATTGGCTCCTCTCTCCATAGAGTCTCCTCATGTGATGGCAGATGAGTCATTGAGTGAGGAGGAGCTTGAATATACAGGACAAAAGTATATCTTCAATATGATCAGGTAAATGTTGGTCGGCCAGCAAAATAAATGCTAAATATGACCAAAATTAAGATTGTAAAAAATGCCTAAAATATCCTATGTAATGTTCCTAGCCTCTGTATGCACAGACTCGCACATGAGCTGACATATCTACTAACACATAATACTACAATACATAATAAATAAATGTTTGAAAGTAAAAAGCTACAAACATCATGACTGTCACTATCAAGAGAGAGAAACTCTCCCTCTTAAATTGGAAGGAGAAGTAAGAGGGAAGCGCACTCTCTTCATCAATTTAAAGAAGTAGAGGACGGTGTACCTAAGCGGATCCGCGGTAGAAGATACTATAAAACTGGCCGGGTAACCATCTTAGTTAAAGTATTTGCAAAATTGTCACTTGATAGCACAAACTCTAGGCGAATGGTGTGTAGCTTAACTTGCTCTCTGATGAAATGGTAATGAATCGCCATGTGCCGTATCGAAGGTGAGATGATAGGATTGCCTGTAAGGGCAATGGCACTCTGGTTGTTGCAGGAGACAACTGTAGGCGACTCATAAGGGAACTGAAGCGCAGCCAATAAGTTTCTCAGATAGACGGCCTCTATAGTGCCATCGAAGAGAGTCCGATACTCTACCTTGGTTGTGGAAGTCACCACTGTTTCTTGCTTACGATTTGCCCTAGAGATGGGTGCCGTGCCCAAGGTGTAGAGGTAGCCTCCATGAGAATGTCGGGTGCCAAGATCTTATACTTAATTAGAATCAATGTACCCTTGTAAGCATAAACCTTGACCATAAGTTAGTCCAAAATTATAGGTATACCTTAAATATCTTAACACACGAAGACATGTAGTCCAATGAGACATTCTAGGTGCATTAAAATACTGACTAAGCAAACTAATTGAGAATGCAAGATCTGGCCTAGTATGAATCAACCAAAGTAATTTTCCTACAACTGAATGATAGGTATGAGTATCAAAAGGCGGACCCGAGATATCCTTGTGCAAATGGACAGTGAGATGTAGAGAATAGCCCACAAAAAATCAAGAGAGAAGCTCGAGGGGTGAGCTTTTTTATCTCATTATCAGGAGTACGTGTATAAGCACGACTACCGGAAACTTTAAAGCGAGAAATAACAGGCCGAGAGCCAAAGAATGCCTTGTGTGCAGCCTTTTTAAAGGATTGCCATAGTCGAGCATTAGTTGAGGATGTACAATAGAGTGTTAACAACCTCGATTCAAAGGTGCTCAGGGAGCTTTGTTGCGAATAGCATAGAGTGTGTCATGTTTAGGACATTTTGGTTTCTACGCTCTACAACTCCATTTTGTGCAGGGGAGCTAGTAGAGGTGAGTTGGCGAGCAATGCTCTATTCCTGTAGAAACTCAGAAAACTTGTGGGAGGTAAACTCGCCACTAGAATCACTCCTCATAGTAGCCATATGGCGACCAGTTTGGTTATTATGGACCAATAGTACCTAAGCATTGAAATAAGTAAAGACATTGGACTTGTGCTTGAGGAAGTACACCCACATGTATCTAGAGAAATCATCCACTATAAAAAAGAAGTATAGTGTATCATTTAAGGCCGTAGTGGATGTGGTTTCACAAAGATCAACATGAATGAGCCTTAGGGGTTCCGCAACATGAGTGATAAACTATTGAAGAAAGGGTGTATGATACTGCTTACCTAGCTGATATGCTTTATAGAGCTCTCGAGATAGTTTTAGGCGTGGAAGGCTCTCAACCATCCCCTAATGTGATAGCTCATAGGGAGAGTTGTAGTCAAGATGTTCTAAGCGAAAATGCCAAAGATGCTCAGAGTCTGTAGGCTCTCGTGTAGTGGCCAAAGCCTAGAACCGGTGGAACTCCAAATCATTGGCAGTCGGAAAGTGGGTCATGTGGTCAAGGCCATTAAGTTGTGCCTTGTTGTGAGCAATCAGCAAACTAGTTTGAGAGTCTAGGACCTTGATTGTGGTTGCTGTGAAGAAAACTGCTCGCCTCAATTGGAAAAGCTATTGAATGGACAACAAATTTACCCCAACTTGGGGGACATGATAGACATCATCCAATGAAGCAACATTTGAATCCATGTCAGTGGGAAAACTAACGCGACCCTAGGCTTGAATCATGACCGAGGAGTTATTTCCTATGCGGATACTCTCGGTTGTAGGGGCTCGGGAAATAAAAATATCTGCTCTAGGAGTCATGTGATGGGCAGCTCCATTGTCCACAAGCCAAACATGTACTGATATGCTCGACTGTGACGAGTGGATCTTTGCAGGTATCTCATCAAGAGGCAACTTGCAGATGCGAACGAGACTCACATCCGATATCTCTAAGGAGATGATGTGGGCCTTTGCAGACCAATAAGACAAACACTTTGGAGTTGAGTAGGCCATTGACTGTGATGATGGACTGGTAGCAGTGTGGGTCTGGTCTCTTCACTGCCCTTGTTGAGGATTGCCACCACCTTACTTCCCTTGTTGGGGGTTACTCGACTGGGGTGCAAGGATCTGATTCTTGGATTTTGGTCGTGTGTCTCTTGCCTTAGATTGACACCCGTCATCATAAGGGCCAATCTTTTGACAATGTTAATAATACCTATTCTTTTTAGGTACATTTTGCCATTGCGGTATAAGTGTAGATTGATTGTTTCCATTGGATTTACTAGCCCTATTTTGATTTTGATTTTGATTTGAGTTTTGTGTACCCTTGCCTTGTTGCCCCCTTTGAGAAGATGCAACAAGAGCCCCCTCTATTGAGGACGTGTTATGAAATTGATCGAACAACTATGTGTAACACAACAACTAACACTTGAACTCATAAAATGCGGGTATTTGAGGCTGTAAAATCACTTGTTGCACAAAATGGAAATATTTTCTTGGCAGCTTGTTAAGGAACAAGGTATAACTTGATCGCCAGAGAACATAGAAGCCCGAGTGGTTAAGAACTCGACGAGGAGATGCCAATACTTAGCCAACTTGACTTTCAAGTCACCCTTGTTTGTGATTTTGAAATTTTGGAGCTCATGATCCAAATTGATGTGATGGATTCTATCTCGAGCTGCATAGTGGTCAGTCAAGTGTACCCAACACTCGACAATAGTAGCAGAGGCATTATGAGCCTTCTATGAGTGGACGACCTTGTATGGAACAAGGGCGGGATCATGTTGGGGTTCCAACCCCTACACTAAATCCCATAGGTTTAGAGAGTCTAAA
The DNA here is from genome assembly GCF_053477565.2 of Lygodium microphyllum. Lineage (NCBI taxonomy): Eukaryota > Viridiplantae > Streptophyta > Polypodiopsida > Schizaeales > Lygodiaceae > Lygodium > Lygodium microphyllum. Next base: position 14,558,857 of record NC_141153.1, on the reverse strand, counting down.
ACATGCCTCATCAAATTTGACCAAGTGGTGTAGTTTGACCCATTGAAACGAGTCTTGTCACTAAATGCATGCTTGACGGATGAAGAACTAGAACCATGAGGTGACTATGAATATGGATAGATGGGATAAGATGAAGGATAAAATGGTGGTGGTGGTGAATAAGGAGGAAGGGATAAAGGTGGATAGGCAGAAATAGGTAGTTGATGTCCAATGAGTGTCGATTGTTGCGGAGGTACCGAAATGGACATAGGTTCAATGAGATACCATAGGTGTAAGTGGAGGCATTGGGACACGATAGCATTGTCCAAATGTTGGCTAGTGCATTACAGAATGATTGGATGGTCCAATAGGTAATGCCATAGAGGCAAACTGCGACACCAAACGATCCACACTCCAAGAATGCCCTAGAGGGGGAAAACTCGAAAGTGTATGTGTGAGGTCAAGCCTTCGTCATAGGTATATCACCTAGAAAAGGATATGTAGAGGTCTTAAAGGCTGTGCCTAAATGTGCAGAACCCCTCGTTGTGGGGTGTGGTGAATAATATGATGCACTTAATGGAAGCAAAAAGGAAGGTGCGACGAAAGATGAGGGAGGGATGGGTGGGAGCCCAAATGGATTTGTAATGGATGTTGTTGTGGGAAACATCGTTGGTTCTTTTTGTCCATTAAATATACTAGATGAAGATGCACCTACTCCATATTGACCATAAGAAATAAAATCATTTGAAGAAAAAGGAAGGGTAGGAATACTTACAAGTTCTTCTTTTAGCTTCTTACCTAGTTTTTAGTTTATAAAGAAATACATGTCTTCCTTATTATTTTCAAACCAAAGCTTGTTTTGAAGAGTCCCTTCTTGATGAGCATCTCCCGGTTTCAATAGAAAATATAGAATTAGTTGGCATAGAATCTAAAGTAATAGGGTTCGTACTTGGCATTGGAGAAAAGAAGTATTATGGAAGTGATGTGTAATTTGAGCCAGGTTTCACTTGTGGATGACTGGTTCATAGTGGAGATTATAAAGGTATAGTTTTGTGCATCAAATCTAAAGGAGAAAACTTAGGTTTATCAACCTCTTGCTGATCCCTATGCATAAGGATAAGATTATAGTCAACGACATAAATTTGATATGGTTTGTGGACTCCATGGTAGTCCAATGGTTCTCCGACCAGGTTAGATTAGACAGTAGCAAGCTGGGAGGCTCACTCTTAATCGTTTTTGTCCATGTTTGGTTGTGGAGATTGGAACAGTGTTGTGAATGTATTTAAAGTCATGTGACCCTTTTATCATTTTTGCTTTTGCGAATGAGCTTTTCGGTCAAAGGCCAAGTTTTCTCAAAGAGTACTTGATACTATGTGAAGAAATGCTCTAAACACAAAAAGTATGAAACCAATCGTATGACAAAGCACATATTGATAAACTCAGAACACAGATAGGGTTAGGATTAGGGTAACTCACAAACAGTGAACGCAATGAATAATAAAGCGAATGAATAGTGGATATATAGTATTCATGCAGCAAACACACTATGTAGTGAATACTAAATCTTGATCTCTCGTATCTTTGGGATCAAGGTAAAGGTTATGAGCTGTAGAGTGTGTTGTACTCCGAACGGATCTCGAATCGCAACAAAGACAGCTCTGAGTGTTGAACACTGGCAAGCGTAGCCAAGGGAGGCTAGATTTGATGCAGATGGCAGTGCAGGAGAGAGAAAGACTAAAAACACATGTACTTGAGGAGAGAGAAAATCTGTATGACAGCTCTTAGATGCAAACGCAGATTATAGAGGTGAGAGAATGTTAGGCAGTAGCCAGAAAATCTTGGTGATAGCAAAGACAACAGGTGGTGCTAGCATCCAATAGTAGGCGACAGTACCCAATAGTAGGCGACAACTCCACAAGCTTGGCGAGTGTAGCATATGCATGACGAAGAGTGGAACTAGGCACTAGATGGTAGCAAGTGGCTGGTGGAAGCTTTGATTGCAATGTCCTTTATGAACGGGGTATGGGCAGGTGAGTCATGGCTCTTGAAACTTGCAAAAATGAGATTAAGGGAGAGTGGTGAGTTGCATGTCTATTTATAGAAAGTTTGGAGCACCCAAATTAGGGTTTTGCATGCGGGACATAAGAACTCTCTAGGATCGCGTTTCTTTTTAAAATAAAAGTTTTTTTTTCATTAATTGAGCATGTTTTGAGGTTGTTTCAGTCATGCTAATGCATTTTAGGCTTAACAGTTGCCTTGATAGCAGCCATCATCTCGAAGAGATTTCAGCATATCCTTTATCTTTGATAGCTCTTGAGGATTGCATTTTGCTCCCTCTATAGCCGGCCATCCTATCCCTCACCGTTTAGGATTATCTTTGATATCCTATAGTTGGAGAATTGTGTTTTGCTCCCTTCACTATGTAGATTCCCTACAGGTGTCGCCGCTTGATTTAGATAGAACATTGCAATTATCTTCAAAACTTCGACTCCACTGTATCAGCTTGATTCACTTAGCATGACTCAGTGATTCATCATTCATTATCTTTTTCTTCTGTGTTTTCTGAGTTTCTCTTCTCTCTCAGTGTTTGTGATACACTATGTTTTTCCTAGCAAACCTTATTGTTTCTTTGGTTTACTTTCACAATGGTCATATTTTGACATGATATTAGAGCAGTTGGCCAAAGGTGTTCAAAGAGCCAAGACAAGTTTTTGCATCAGAGAAGACAAAGACAGGTTGCGGGAGCAGATACATTGTTTGATTATCCCTCCATTTTTGCTACATCATTGGGAGTTATCCTTTTTATCTTCTCTCCCCCACCTTTCCTTGTACAGGTTGATACTCTAGTGCTATGGATTCTCCTGACGAAGAGTCCACCAGGTGCTCCTACTATGGCAAGAACGGTCATACTAATGAGGATTGTTGACTTTGATCTTTGCTCCCCATACCACTAAACTATACACGTCCACCACCATGCACTCGTTGTGTCACATCTCCATTCTAGGCCATATTGATTGTTTTGCATCGGCTATTAGAGTATTACGCTCCAGGCAATAAGATGCATCTGATGCACACTATCATGAGGACATATATTTTTGAAACCTCACTTAACATATGGATTAATTTTTTATCACAGTTAAGTAAATGTTATACATGTGAGGTGTAACTGGGGTTAGAGTAAATTTATGACCTCGGGACCCGAGGAAATCACGAGATGTCAAAGACAAAAGTTGCTATAAATTATGCCGCACAGGTACGTGGTGGTATCTGGTGCCAGTTGTTGCTTTAGGTCATTCATTTGGCCATAAGTGTTAGTTAGTGACACTAGAGAAGTGGTGTTTAATGGTACCTAACACCATTTTGATGGTCAAAGATGGCACAGAGACACTCGGGAATGGAAGTTGCCTAGCCAATTTAATTATTGGCCAGTAAGATTATTTTTTAGGGCACCAAAATAATTGTTAGATTAATTTTTAGTATTTAAAGACTGAAAATTAATATTTAATTATAGATAATGTTGGAAAAACCATTTGGGAAGGTTGCCACTTGTCAAATATGCCCAAGCAAGACTGAAAAACGTCTTTAGAGGTTGGAGAGAGGCATTTTTAGTGTATTCAGCAGGGAGGAGATGCTGCTGGTCTGGAGGACCTTCTGAGGCAGTGAGGGGCAAGAGAAGACCAATCAACAGCAGGTGACATCATCTACAGGCTGTTGAGGCAGAGCAATATCAGTAAATGACTGATTTTCTTCAGTTCTTTGCATCTACAAGCCGTTGTGGCAGGGTAGTAGTTGCATTTGACCGATTTTCAGTCATTCTTTACGACAAAACTTTGAATTTTCTCTCTGTACAGCTTTCTCTCTCATCTCCCAGCCATTTCATAGCCTTGCTCCAAAGATCTTAGCATTTGGACCCTTGGAGGTTGAGAAATTGCAAATTTCTCTATTGTAAACCCTAATTTACAGCAGAAATTAGGGTTTAGCAGCAGCCTCGGGAAGCGTGTGAAAAAAGCTCCAGGACTTCTATTGTAAACCCTAATTTACAGCAGAAATTAGGGTTTAGCAGCAGCCTCGGGAAGCGTGTGAAAAAAGCTCCAGGACTTGGATTCAAGAGGGTTGAAGGTGAATATCAGCAAAATTCAAGTGGAGAACTAGTGAGCCATTGAATTTGGGGCATTTCCAAGACCAATTAAGTGCTCGAATCAAGGGGCAAAATAGATTGAATACTTGCTGGTCACTTTGGATAGCAAGGAGAGTTTGGATTGCGAAGGGAATCTGGAGAATCCCATTGTAAATCAACATTTTCTTCAATAAAGCTAAAGAAATACCAAAAGGGGCGTCAATTTTGGGGCCAATCAGGTGTACATTGTCCAAGATTAGTAGGTAAATTTGTATTTTCAGATTTGCATTAATTGTTTGCTGCTGTAATTAAGTTATAATCAGGGATTTACCACCCTATCTGAGGAGGAAGACTGGTTACACACACTTAGTCCTTATGAGTAAAAGGAGAATCATCAACCGTCACGATCTATTGGAGATCACTGCAATGAGCTACAACGGTTTTTTCCACCTATTTTCAGGTTCAATGGCTTTGACAACCATGGCCTGCAATTTTGGAATCTACTTCACTAAGAGAGAGTGCTTGTTGGATACCGTCTTCTCATCAATTGGCTTCTTTGAGAGATAGAGGTTGTTCGACTCCTTTCATTTCTTTGGCTCCACAGTTCACTCCATTGAGAGATAGTGACCATTGTCCACCCCTGGCTCTATAGGAGCTATCTATTTCCTCACATTCCTTGTATTACTCTATGAATACCAACTCCGATACGGGCATTGAGTAGATTCTGTGTGATATTCCTTTCTCCACTCCCTCTTCTACTTAGGTTTGAGAGGCCACCTCTGGGAGCTACGTAGAAGGCTCATCTCTCTTTATCAGAGGGGGATCTCATTTCTTTGGCTTCAAAGGGGTTTCTTTCTCATCCTATGGTTCTTTACACACCTTGTGGACAACCCTTGGGGTGGTTTACATCTTCATGTGAGATCACCCATTTCCTTATCTATTTACTCATTCTTCTTTTACCATTGACACTCAGGATCTACAGGTTCTTCCTAGTTTGGGGCTTTGGATGTTTTAGCCATGGCATTCATATACCTTCCAACATTGAGTAATAGAGCTTGTGGCTTCTCTCCATCTCCCAAGGTTGAGTTTTGGGTTTTATTTGTCACGAGGATGTGAAATTTTATTGCTTTGCTTAGCATTTGATTAAAAGCTAATCAAATGATACATATACAAGGCCAAGTTGGAAGTGCCAATCCAATGCTTTTTGGATTGCAAGGCATGCATGCAAGGATGGGATAGCCACAGTACTTTGGTGGTGGCACTAGTTTTTATGCTATGGCGGGTTAGGGACTGCATATGGGGAAGTATAACACAATTCCTTATGGTATGCAATAACCAATGCGTGGTGTGCAAGACCCAATGTATTTGAGTATGACTGGTAATGTGCATAACCTCATGTATAGCAATGTTTGCATGATGCTGGGGCACAAAAGTGACAAGTTTGACAATGCTTGTATGCAACCATTGTGTTTGGGACTCATGGCATTAATGTTGGTCATGCAAATGCTCCGCATAGTGTTGGTCATGAGAAAAAAAGAACTAATAATCCTTGCATCAGGAAAAATGCAACTAGTAATGTATGGTAAAATATATCTTGGTATGGCTGGTAGTATGTAAATTCCCATGCATGGTCACATTGCAATGGTTCAAAGTATGCAAACAAGAATGTTTCCTAATATATATGGTGCTTCTAGTATGTCAGGTATACATGAGGGGCTAGTCAACTGGATGAAATGTTGCATATTAGTTAAGTTGGAATTGCGGCAATATGAAAGTATAAAGCACCGCAATGCTTAAAAGGGAAAAATGCCTATAACCTAGTGGAGGTTTTGAAGCAAGTAAAGTTAGTGGTAAAGTTTCTATGTGTTTCTTGGTGAAGCTTCAACATTGTTTCACCTATAAAATAATGCAATTGGATGAAGGGGGGTGAATTGTAGTTTATCCTCTTCGGCAGGTGGGAGAGGCCACACCTTAGATATTCCCCGATAGGGTACGGATACCTTGTAGATGACAAGACAGGTGCTATGATCAAGAATAATGAGGAGAGGAGGGTGATATTTGGCATGAGAGAGTTGTACCAACAAGTATTTAGATACAATGTTATGGACCATTGGAAGGTTCAACAAAGCATAAAAGATCTAGAGTATTCTCTAATACTCAAGGGGGAGCTTGTATCTCCACTTTCCTGGTGATGGATAGCTTGGTTATATAGTCGATCTTGGATGTACTTAGTTTGCATCTAGGGTATTGTATATTGACAGTATTTTTACCATTGGGATCACTATTTAGTGTACTAGTCATTGTGAGTTGGTATGCACCTAGGCTTTGAAACTATACATTTGCAAGGTTGCTAACATGTATAGAATACATGGAATGTACATTGGATGATGTACATTTGCAAGGCATGTATGGGATACATGGATGGTATGTAGTGTACATTTGTAGGTGATGCAAAAGAAGTATAATTGCATAAGTTACATGTGGTTTGTAGTTGATATATGCTTTACATGACTATCATGTGGTACATCATTGATGAGGTGTTGTTTATGCTCAGTTTATGCACAGTTTATGCATTACAATGCCTTGGTTGTTAAACTAGTATTGGGTTTTGGCATGTGGATGTATCCCTTATGGTTCTGATAGTTGTTATGATTTATGTGTGTGGATTGTAACTAGTTTAAGTGATTGGAATTTCAAATGCAGAGGGTATAAGCATGGTTAAGCAATAGATGCACATGTTGTTTGACTATGATGCTAGCATGTATTTTCAGTGGTGGCAATAGATGCTTTGGCACATTGCAATGCAATCGAGGACGATTGCAAGGATTTCAAGGGGGTGATTTGTAACAAGGATATGAAATTTTATTGATTTGCTTAGCATTTGATTAAAAGTTAATCAAATGTGCAAATGTGACTTGCACATGTGAGGTGCAAGTTAATTATTTCAATGTGGATCTAGGAGCTTGAAATATCTGATGCTAGAGGTAAAAGTTGTAATAAGTTATGTATGATAGGTACTAGGTCGTATGCGGTGTGAGATTTGGGCCTAGATAAACTTATTGGCCACTTATGTTAGCGGTGATCTTAGAGACTAGGCATTAATTAATTAATTAATGCTAGTGTAAGGGTCAATAACTACTCTGGGATTCTTGGAAGACAAATTGGCTGAGCCAATTTAATTATTGATTGGTGGAATTATTTTTTTGAGCACTAGAATAATTATTAAATTAATTTTCAGAAATAATATTCTGAAAATTAATTTAATAAGCTAGATAATGCTAGAAATGTGATTAGAAAGTTGCCACTTGGCAAAACTTGATTAATTTCAAAAATTAATTTAATAAGTTGGATAATGCTTGAAAATGGGATTAGAATGTTGCCACTTGGAAAAACTTGCCCATGCAAGTGAAAAAAACGTTTTGGGGTATGGTGGAAGTCTATCCAATCATTGTGAGAGAGGAGGCTATTAGAGAGCAAGGAGATGCTGCTAATGTGATTTGTGTAGCCACCAAGGGCTAGTTCTATAGTAAGTGATATCAGTTTGGAGCATTCTAGGTGCAAGTGACAGCAACCTAAGGTCCTTTTGGTGTAAATGATAGTATACCGGAGTGGGCAGTAACCTTGGGGATGGTTCTAAGCCATAGCTGATAGCTTCCATGGCTGTTTGAGCAAGGCAACAGTAGTTTTTCAGCCTTTCTCATGATGAAACTTTGAAATCTCTCTCTCTCATCCTCTAGCCATCTCTTAAGTTATCTTAGTGTTGCACAGATTGATAAAGAAACACAGTTAAGGTTAGGGTTAACACAAATACAATGAACTTCGAAGATAATAATATTTGAATAATGAATGAATAGGTAAAATGCTTAATGCAGCAAACACACTATGCAAGGTGAAAATTGGCTCCTAAAATCTTATGCCTCAAGGACTAGGGTAGAGAGTATGAGTAGAAGAGTGTATCATACTATGATGGATCCCAAAACATAGCAAGTAGCCTTTGAAGATGTTTGGCAGCAGCAAATGCAGCTCTATGGTGGCCGGCGGATCAATGATGGATAGTTTGAGCACAAGGATAGCAAACACCTAAAGTATTGATGATGTGTCAGCTTGGCAATGCAGCGAATTTGGTAAATGCAACGTAGATGATGATGTGGCAGACCAGGCAGCTCCAAAAACAGCAAATGCAGATGTGAATTATGATGTGGCAGGTCAAGCAGCTCTAGGAAGAGCAAAATGCAGATCAAGTTAGTTGTACAGGCTGCAAATGCAGGAAATCAGGCCATGTGGCAGCAGGTGGCAGTTGGAGAAGGTGCAGTCTGCAGTTGCCTGGCTGGACAGCAAGCTGGAAGGTTGGAAACACTTGCAAACAGCAGTAGATAGGCTGGACACGAGGTGCCGAATGATAGATAGCAGTGGGTGCCAGCTCGAACTGATACAAGGTTGATGTGTACGTACTGTACGCAATGTACGGTACGTATTTGTACGTTGTTCCGTACAGATAAAATTTTTGTGTACGTAAAAATATGTACCATTGTTAAAAATATCAATCTATATGGCATTTCATATCAAAATAAACATAAAAAGATCCAAATACATTTTAAATTGTGAGAGAGACCTATAAGACAATCTAGTAAGGTCTTTGCTAATACGCATTTGATTAGTAATCACAAAACCCTTGCTGCACGCTGTAAAACTTATTACTTCAGAAATCAAACATTAGATACCAAAACCAATTTTCAATCGGAGATCAATCTTCAATCACCAATCACCACTCTTAGCTCTATATAAACTGATGAATCAGTGTTTACACAACAAAAGTATTGACTCTCATCCATGTTAAAAGGCTGCGAATGCATCAAAACAAACTGAATACAATGCACATACTACATAGCAAGTTGCAACACTACATTATAGAAATGTCCTCAAAAGGTCCATAAGGGCTAGTCTAGAGTCTAGACTCCACAATGAAACGTGATCTAAGAGTCAAAACTCCTCATAAGATGATGATGATGATGATGCACCAGAAGAGAGCAAGTCCCCATCTGTCAGGACATTGCCCTCGTCGTCATACTCAGGCTTTGCCATCGCGGGCACATGTGATGATGTGAAAGATGTATCATGAGATCCATGTTCTACATCATCATCTCTTGGCTCTCTTTGAGTATGAATGAGAGTGACAACCTCATTTGCCCGAGTCCGTTGCGTACGAATATGCAGCTTCCCTCGATGAATGCTCCTCCATCTAGCGCTCTTTGAATCTGCAGCCTCCTCACGCAAAGGTATGGTTAAAGCTCGTGTGCATGGCCTCATGACATGGTGATCGATGCTCTCCAACTCTCTATAAAGGAGTCGTATAATATCTGCTTGCTCGTCTTTGACACGTTGCTCCACGTCGTCCTCAGCAGAGGTTGGCACCATCTTCACACAGGTCGGATTTGCTTGTGGAAAAGCAAAATCCGACAAGTCAGAACCACAAGAAATGACTTAATTATATTGAAATGTATCAAAAGATGTATAACTTTGGAGAGTTAAATATACGTGCTTGGGTGTCCCCAAAGCATGATAATCTCGTACGAGCTTCATGTTAGCTCGGCAATACACTAATCGCTCCAACTGAGCGGTACTAAGTCGATTGCGGATCTTTGTGTGAACCAAGGAGTAGGCGCTTCAATTGCGCTCACAAGCACCATTAGAACAATCCTACGATCATGAATCACGATACGATTTTGGAGTCAAAACCCTTAATGAATTAAACTTTAAAGATGGATGCAATTATGAAAGAGTCAAGAGTACTTGCGAGAGGATTCGGAGAGCAAGATGAGTCAGCTTTGGAAGACCTTGTCTTCCATAGCTTTGCCACCACGTGAGAGGAAATTTCGTCTCCTCCTCTCTCAAAACCACCGCTCTAGTAAAGGATGGTCCTAGATTGTTCATAAAACTCACCATCTTTGCATCAACCTCAAGTTGCTCATCCTCGTCGTACATTATGTTGATGTACTGGTCTTTCTGCGTGAGTAGAGTGCTCTCACTAAATAGCTTTGACTTCTTGTGGAAGGGATGAAGCAATGCAGCCATTCCATGAATGGGATGGCTCATAAATGTCCATCACCGCTCTACAATAGCCAGGATGTCACCCCGGCTACAAATTGACAAGTTAACATTCCAATAGTCATTATATAATATAACTTTAAACATATTGTTGCAATGTGCATATTATTTAATATTAATATAATCAGCCAAGAACAATATCTAAGTGTACACTCACCGAGACTCCGTTAATGTCGTACAAGCAGCAATATGGCGCTTCATCTCCATGAAGAGATGATAGAACAGTCCAAGAGTACAGTCCTCCATATTTGTGACTCAGAGGACATGGATAGGCTGCAATGCCATTGTCAAGCTCTGTATCTCTGTCCAAAAGGCCTCGTCAAGCACTTTCTGCTGAATGTATCTAGTGGCCTTTGTCTGCGCATGGTGCGTAAATCTCCATTTCGGGTCCATCACAGTCTGTGTAGTACTGGGTCCCGCAATCTAAAAAGCCTCTGCAAGACCAGGAACATATAAGAAAACTTGGTCTTGGAGGGTCGCACCATATCAAGTGCACTATGGCTCATGAAGATGGCCAAAGCCTAATGTTTTTTTAGGAAAAATGTAGTAATCTTCGTGGCATTTGCAACATGAGGTTGCACCCATGGAAACTTTCCAATATCCTCCATGAGTAGGTCCAAGCAATGTGGAGCACAAGGAGTCCAAGCAATGCAAGGAAACTCTGCCTTGACCAATTCACCCATACGCTTGCAATTTGAAGCATTGTCTGTCACCACTTGGACCACATTCTCTGGCCCAACATCCAAAATTGCTTGTTTGATGTGGTGATAAATAAACTCAGCACTGATGGATTCTCTTGCCTTTCTTGCATCCACAGCTCACAAGAAGTATGTGCCAAGACATGAGGACTCCAAAATATTGATAACGTGTCGTCTATGCATATCACTCCAGCCATCAGATATGATGGTGCACCCAAAATACTGCCATCCTGCCTTGATAGGTACCAATGCCTTGTCTATCAAGGCTTTTTGCTCTTCAAGCATCGTGGTACACATTTTGTTATACTCCACCCCAAACCAGGAGTGTGTGTGGCCGACCTCTGCTAAGGGCCTCACCATTCTCTTCCATTGATTAGTTCTCGGTACATTTTGTTATACTCCACCCCAGACCAGGAGTGTGTGTGGCCGACCTCTGCTAAGGGCCTCACCATTCTCTTCCATTGATTAGTTCTCGGTACATTGAAGGAGATGTTGCACTCCACAAGAGTGCGAGCAATCTCCATCTCAGCTACTTTTTGTCTCTCTTTCACCCACGAAAGAGATGACACACATGAAGGCAAAGTACTTCGTCTCAGCACATGTGCATCCTCATCCTCATCAACCTCCTGCATGATGACACGGGCCCTCTTTTTGCTTCCTGTAGGCTGGCTATCCTGTGTGGAAGAATCACCCATCTCCCCCACAAGCGCATCATGAAGTGCATCTTGAGTGTGTTGGCTGCCCCTTACCTTCTTTGAACCCTTTGCTGTTGATGAATTCTCAGCAATGAGCTTGTCTCTGATATCCTGTGGCACCTGCTTGCACCCACCACAATTTCCGGTGGTGCCAATACCTGTCAAGTCGTGAGCTCGAAGTTGCAATACTTGCATTGCCATCTATGCGTGCCAGAACCAGCTTGGGTCGGCGTATTAATAACACGGATGACATTGGTGTGCTCCTGCCAATAGGGGTTGCATGGCTTCGGCATATTGGATCTTGGAAGCTGTGTGTGACACAAAGAAAGAGAGAGACAAAGCTTAGAGCATACTCCAAAGGAAGAAAGAGAGAGAGAGGGAGAGGGAGGGGGACTCCAGAGGGAGCGAGAGAGAGATGAGATTAATCATGTAGTACATTGGCCGCTTGCGACTGAGAGAGAGAGAGAGAGAGAGAGAGAGAGAGAGAGAGAGAGAGAGTACAGTACGAGACAGAGATGCATCATCAAATCCTTTGCATGAGTTCTCCAATAATCCAAGAACATGCACCTACACAATGGGCAAGAGGATGGGAATGGCCAAATTGAGGTAATTCTACGAAATGGTAGGGTAGTTCTTGCTGTTTTTGACAGTTTAATTTGGCAATGGCAACTTTCCATGTGGGTACGTGAATGCAATGGAAGGGAATTTGTAGGGTTCCTTTGTCGGTGCACAAGTGACGAAATAAAGTAATGCCTAGATGTTAACGGACCATGCTGTCAATTGTGTCATGATAAAGGCAGGCTCCTTATAAAACAAGCAATGTTGACACTCCACCCTTTGTTTCACTTTCCTCAACAGCTTCCCCTATGCCACTGATTTAGGATCATAATAAAAACCTAACCCTGGTGAGTCTTATAAATTATCCCTTGAGTAATTGCTAGCAGGAGCACATTTATGTTTTCTCAAGGTCTTGTCTACATTGGTGCAGTTATTTTGGATAGGTTGCACACGTTGCTGGTTATCCTTTAAACTTGGTTGGCTTGATAGTTACTCTTTGGATATAACTTCCATTTTATGAAATGTTTGGCAGGAATGGGAGGATACTCATATTTGTATGAACCGCTCTGGTGGACAGGAATGATTACCAGTAAGTGCCTTATCAATAATTGTTTTGAATATTGGAATCTACTTCTCTTCCTAAGCTCAAATTATGCATTGATTTTCTAGAGATTCACTGTTGTAGTGATTGTTGGGGAGGTGGCCAATTTTGTGGCGTATGCCTTTGCTCCAGCCATTCTCGTGACTCCTTTAGGAGCTTTAAGTATTATTGTGAGGTGCAGCATCTCTGCAGTATCTGATTCATCTCTCTTTTGTGTTGCATCTTTAATCACCAGAAATGAATCTGGGTTTCTTTTGCAGTGCAGGGCTAGCACACTTTATTTTGAAGGAGCGACTGCATGTGCTGGGGATACTTGGTTGCATTCTTTGTGTGGTTGGCTCTACTACCATTGTACTCCATGCACCGGCAGAACGTGAGATTGTGTCTGTTAAAGATGTTTGGATGCTGGCTACTGAACCTGGTTTGCTTCTACCTGAGCTTATGCCATTTGCCTTTCTAGGCAGAGAGAAAAATACCAGAGGGTTGGCTGTTAGATGTGTATGTAATTTATTATTTGAGTAGCTGGTCTTTGGCTAGATCTGATAGTTAACAAATTGTCATGTGTTTTCAGCATTTCTACTCTATGCAATTTCTGTGGTGGCATTGGTACTAGTTCTCATATTTCACTTCGTTCCTCAGTACGGCTCCACACATGTAATGGTATACATAGGGATTTGTTCCCTTATGGGTTCCCTTTCGGTATGATTCAAGAATCTTGCTTGTAGAATGTAATTACCTTCAGATCTCCTTTTTTGCATGATTTAACAAATTTCAAGCAGTTCTTTGTTTTCTGTTTTGTTGTTTTCCTGTCTCCCAAAAAAATGTGTTTTTTTTCTTTTTTGTTGGGTGGGTGGGGGGGGGGGGGGGGGGTGGGGGAGAGGTTAATGAATGGAAGGCAATGTCTTCAGTTTTATACTTTAGCCCCCTTCCTAATGCGTACAACTCCCCCCAAACCCCAAAGAAAAAAGCAAAAGTTGAGTGGCTACCCCTTAGTTGTAAGCCACTAAGTTATCAACTCATAGACCCAGGTTGAAATCCTTTTTAATTCCTATTGCTAGATGACCAAATGGGTGTTGCTCAGTTTGTAGATTGAAGATGTAGTGATCAGGAGAGCAGATGGCTTGCTGGATGACCAAATGGGTGTAGCTCAGTTTGTAGATAATGCATGGTGATCAGGAGAGTGGCGCCACCTACCCCCAACCCCCCTGGCCCCAGGAGGGGGCAGTGATTGTCTGATTAATGGTCACATAGACATCTAAGTGCGTCTGACCAATCTTTTTTAAGTAATGATGTTATTTTGTCATCACCCACACCCCTACTGTCCCTATTGTTGGAGAGGTAACACAAGTAGTGTTTAAATCCTAGTAAAGTGAGGCTTGACGTGTCATGTTAAGTAAAAAATGAAGGCATTCTATGTCATCTAAATATGCCAAAAGCCCAACCAACAGAGGGAGTGGAAAAGATGTTTGTCCTTCACATTGCCTCGAGAGCTCCCATAAAACAGCCAATCATTTAGCTTGCAGGATTGCAGAGATGTAGTCTTCAGCACTTAAGAAACATAATGCCACATCTTTCAGGACAGGGTGCAGGAACTTGAACAGATATAGTCTTCAGCACCTATGAAACATAATGCCGCATCTTTCAGGACAGGGGAATTTGAACAGATGTATATTCTTTTGCATGTGATTATACACAAAAGCAGGCTCCCATTTGCCAATTTTCCTTTTGTTGGCTGATCCCTGAGAAGTCCCCAACATCTGTTTGGAAAGGAAGTTTGGAAGCCCAACTATTCATTAGTGTAGTTCTCCACGATGCTGATCTGTTTTTTTGTGATCCAGCAGTTACTTTGCACCAGCATGTAACTGGGTTCATTTAGTGAGGCTTTTGGAATCCCTGAAAACCTGGTTCTACATGGCTCTGATGCATCCAGAGACGGAATAGTCTTCAGGGTGTTAGTGTGCCATATCCATGAGCTTATGTGGGTAACTTAGAACAGTAGCAAGAATGGTCAGGCACACAGCTGTTTTTTGACTGAGTACCTTAGAAAGTGCTGAGGTTAATGTCAGCAGTCAGATGCTGTAAGAAGTATCAAGACAGAAACACAATGAAATTGTTGTGCTACATGTTGAACACGGGGCCATTAGATACACTCTTATTCTTTGAAGAGCTTGAATGCACAATGCACACATCGTAGACTAGCTCTCACCTAGTCACTTGCACGCGGATTGAAGCAAACCGTTGTATTGAGCATAGAGTCACGAGCCTCTTACCAAGTGTCAAAAGATGACATACTAGCGAGATAGTAGGGTTTGCGGGAGGAACATGGAGTGAACTCGGTAAACATTGAGAAGAGAAGAGAAGAGAGAAGAAACTTTGATGAATGGAATGATGAAGATCTGAATCATGGAGTGAATGTGATACAAGGGAACAAGGGTGCCGTAGCACAAGGAAGATGATGAAGACAGCCACGAACCACGAACTGCAATGTCCTCTGAAGGGGTGTGAGGGCTGTGGAGAGGTTGGAGAGAAGAGGTGATGGAGTGAATGAATCAGCCGTGTCAAATGAGTAACAAAGGCAACCTATAAATAGGCAAGAGATTGTCTAGGGTGGCGCTTGGAGGGAGGGCGCCGGCTATCTAAGGTGGTGCCCCATTGTGGGCGTCCAACCCCTTTTTGGGGTTGTCCACTGTGAAACCCTAAATGCAAAACGTAGAACGCAAAACTGCGGGTAAAGGGTTTCTCAACACCAAGAAGGTCGCAAGCTCTAGATCCGAGTGAACACTTCATTTTCCCCTCAACCCTCTATAGCTCTCGTCATGCAAGAGAAAGCATGGTGGGCATGAGAGAGTACTAGAGAGAAGGCTAGATGTTTCACTCTCCCTATTCCTCTCCTCTCACCTCTTAGTCACTCACTCTTCCTCAATCTCATAAGCACACACATACACACTCTCTCTCAAGACTTTAGAGCAAGAAAGTAGAGGAGAAAAGTTTGCATACTTCCATTTAAGCTCATTACTTTTATACATGAAATCTAGGGTTAGGGTTTTTTCTTTCCCTTGGGCATCTTGCCCAACTTTTGGCTAATTGATCGGTCTTCTCTCTTTTCCATACTTTTAGCCCATTTTCTCATGCTACTGTTTGACAAATTGTACGGGAGAAGAGCTTGGCTTCTTGGAAAATTAATACAAGGCTTTTAATAATGGGTACAATTTACCAAAAATTACGTGGTTGCAAAGTCTAATGTCTTTATGCTTCCAAATCCATTAACATTTACCCTCTCCTAATGGAGTGCTAGTCCCATGGCACTCTCTCTAGCCAGTGGAAAGTGCTAGGATAATGGATGCAGTAGTTTTGATGGAGAGGGTGCTCAGATGGTGATGGTGAGGGTTGGATAGGGTGGAAACAAGAAGGGTTGTGGTGGTCGGAGATAGGAAAGTTCATAGAAAGAGGTTGATGTGAGCAATTAAGTGTTGATGGGCCTTTAGGCACTCTAGCTACCTGCCATGTTGTGGTGCGCTTCGTGAGTGGGGTGACTACTTGTCCAGTGATGTGAAGTGCTTGTGTAGTGGAATTGGAAGATGGGTCAAGTTCCAAGGAAACTTGGAGCGTTCTCCCACACTTGAGAATTCAGTTTGTGGAAAGTTCTGGTGTGGTGCTGACTTTAGGGAGATAGGTCTGCCAAGCAAACTTGGGATGCCCTTCCCTTGACATGCCCTAAAGTGATGATGTGGGGGAATGGGCTAGGAGATGGACCTCTAGGTGCTTTGAACGTGGTCTTGTGCTTTTTTTTTTTGGGGAGTGGAATAATGGACAAGTACGCACACTACTCAGGAACTAGGTTTAGTGCATACTAAAGAAGGTATCCCATGTTGACCTTGTATTCTTTCAATGAATTGCGTTGTTGTAGGAGCGATGCAAAGTAGAAGGGATGTGTATATAGTGCAAACCGACTATCTCCATATCCTGTAGTAGCTCAATTCAATAAGGAGGCAATAGTGCAGCTCGAAGATGAAGTTGTATCATTGCCACTGGGTTAATTCCTGTGATTACATTAAAAAATAGTGGTGGAAGTCACTCCTCATTTGGTGTGATTGGTTTTCGGAGTAAAGTAATGAAGAGTTAGAGATAGTTGCAAGCGGTGAATAAAGAAGGATCAGGGCAGTTGGTGAGTCTTTTTACAAAGACGGCAAATGATGGGATGAGGTCAAGGGATTGGAATAGGTAGGTCTTCTTCTTGTCATTGGCTCTTATATTTGGGATTTTGGGAAAGTTATACCTACCATGTTCTTCTTCTGTGTATTCCTTGCCATGTCAACAAGGGTAGGGGTAGGGGATCTGGTTCACCTTTGCAATGTTGCTTGAATAGACAAAAACTTGCCAAGTTGTCTTGTCATTTTCCAGGATAGGGTATCTCCACTCCGATTGCCTTGGCTAGGGGTTGGCTTTAAGATGAGGTATTTGCTTTTGCCTCTCATGACCCGACAAGATTCCTTGAAGGCTTCTATATCAAGTTGCCCTATCCACTTTTTTGCTATGCTCTTAGCTGCCTTGATGAGAACTCGTATTGTGTGTGGAGGTAGTGGTTCCTTGAACTTATTTCCCTCGTCCATCTTAAAGTCAAAAATCACTGTAGTGCTGCATTTTTCCTGTGCCTGGTATTTCTATAGTGATTCCTTAGGGTTTACTTGCTCTGCATCAACTAGAAGCTTAGAAGGAAGGGACAATCGATGAACTTTTGCAATTGTGCCCGCAACTCCTCAATTATGGCTTCATAAGCTTCTTTTTGGTTTTGAGGTTTCTTCTATTGGGTGTTCCATGGGTTCTCCAAAGTCAAAGTTTGGCAAGTCGGGTAGATCTGTTGGAGGGGTTATGGCAGCTGGTAAGATTAGTAGAGACTTAGGGGGAGAAGATTTGTCATCTATTAGCCCCATCATTTCTATCTCCCGTCCTTTGTATCCATTTTGCAATAAGTTCCTTATGACCTTTTGTCTTGTTGGCTCGGTGGTCAATAAAATAGTCCCTTGATCTGCACCATTTCCTCCAAGATACTTTGCACTATCCCTTGGGATTCTCGGACAGTGGCATGCATGCTTTAGTGGTTGCCTCCCTGTAGCTTCTTTTTCCATAGAATTTGTAACTTGGTGTTGCAAGGTATTGAAGGTTGTTTTCCACTGCTCTCATTCTTGCAAATGCAATTGGTAATCTCTTTCTTGTTATTGCACCTTGGCTTTTTTTTGGGGAATAACTAATTTACTTTTAGTGAGTGCATGACTCAATTGCAGATTTTCTTCCCTAAGCCTTTCATTCTCTGTTTGATATGCTTTGTAGGTCGTTTGTATTTCCTCAAGCATGTCCTTGGTGTCTTGGAGAACACCGTCTTTATACTCCAGCTCCTTTTGAAGTGCTATTTCCCTTTGATTGGTAGTTTGACTTTCCATTTTCAAGGCCCTTTCCCTCTCCTCCATTTTCTTCTAGAATTGTTTCTTTAGGAGGTTTTCCTTTTCCAACTAGATTTTTTGGAATTCTACTTGCAAGGACTTCTTTTCCTGTAATGCTCTTTGGATGTTTTCACCCCTTGTGGCCTTGGTTGTGTCAAGTTTCTCTCTCTTTTCTTGGAGTTATGCTTCCTTCTCCTCAAGTTATTCTTGTAGTTCTGTTGCTTGTTTCTCTTTTTCTGTAATGAAGATTCTATACTCCTCCTGCAAGTTAACCAACTTCACTTGCAAATCCTATTTTTCTTTAAGTGTGTCAGTCTTTGCTCTCTTGAGCTCCTTACGCATCCTCTCTAGGGTTTCAATTCCTCCTCTCCCATGTTGTTTTGGATGGCCGTGGGTACTTTTCATGGACTCTACATGTTGCTTCTTCTCTTATTGATTGTTTATAGTGGTCTCCTGTGGGGTCTTGGCTTTGGCAAATTCAGAGACTTGGGCTTGTAGCTTATGTTGAGCTAAAAATGCATTAGCCTAACATAAATGGTTCCAATACATGTTTAATTAATGAACGTTCTGTGTTTATCAGTTTGTGCTTTGTTGTACGAGTGGTTTTGTGTTTTCTGTGTTAAGAGCATTTTTTCACATGGTATCAGGGCTAGGTACTCTCTAAGAAACCTTAACCTTTGATTAGAAAGCTCATCCGCAAAAGCAGGGACAACAGAAGGGTAGATGACTTCGAACTCATTTATATCGCTTTAGTCTTCACATCGAAACATGGACAGAAACGATCAGGAGTGGGCCTCCTAACTTGCTTTTGCTCGATCTGGCATGGTTGAAGAACTATCGGACTACCATGGAGCCCATAGATCATATAGGACTTTTGCTATTAAGTATGATCTCATTTTTATGCATAGGGCTCAGTAGGAGATTAAAGATAAGCCTAAGTTTTCTCCTTTAGATTCGGTGCACAGAATTAATGATCTTGTAGGATCTTTAGAATCTCCTGGCCATCAGTGAGTGGAACGTGGCTCGTATTACACATCAGTTCCATAGTACATCTTTTCTTCAATGTTAGGTATGAATCCTATTATTTCAGATTCTATGTCAACTGATTTTGTATTTTGTGTTGGATCGGGGGATGCTCGTCAAGAAGGGACTCTGCAAAACAACCTTTGGTTTTTGACTAATGAGGAAGATAGGTATTTCTTTATGAACTTAAAAATATGTAAGAAGTTGAAAGAAGAACTTGTAAGTATTCCTTACCTTTCTTTTCCTTCAGATGATTTTATTTCTCATGGTCAATTTGGAGTAGGTGCATCTTCATGTAATTCATTTAATGGACAAAAGGAACCAACCATGTTTTCCACAATAACATCCATCACAAATCCATTTGGACTCCCATCCATCCCTCACTTATCATCTGCTACACCTTTCTTTCCGCTTCCATTAAGTGCACCCTGTTATTCACCACACACCAGATTAGGGTGTTCTGCACATTTAGGCATAGCCTTAAGGATCTCTATATATCCGTTTCCAGGTGGTGTACTAGTGACAGAGGCTTGACCTCCCACACATATACTTTTGAGTTACCCTCTGGAGTATATCCTAGACACACTCGAATGTGAATCGTTTGGTACCATGGTTTGTCTCTATTGCATTACCTAGTTGACCATACGATCATTATGTTGGGCCCCAATCCATATTTAGACATACTCGAATGTGAATCGTTTGGTACCACAGTTTGTCTCTATGGCCTTACCTAGTGGACCATACGATCATTATGTTGGGCCCCAATCCATATTTGGACAGGGTTATCGTGTCCTTGTGTCTCCATCTCTACCTATGATATTGTATGGACCTATGTTCCTTTTGGTACCTTTGTAGCAATTGGCACTCTTTGGATATCTTATCCACCTTTACCCATTCCTCCTCCTTATCTACCACCACTACCATTACCACCATCTTATCCTCCATATTATCTCACTTATCCCTCTTTACAGATACCTCATGGTTCTAGCTCCTCATCTGCCAAGCGTGCATTTAATGACAAGACTCGTTTCAATAGATCAAACTACACCACTTGGTCAAATTTGATGAGGTATGTTTTAGACTCTCAAAACCTACGGGATTCAGTGTAGGGATTGGAATCCCAACTTGATCTTGCTCTTGTTCCATACAAGGTTGTCCGTCCATGCAAGTCTTGTAACACCTTTGCTATTGTTGAGCTTATGGAGGGGTTTATAGGGGGGTTGAAACCCCAACTTGATCCCACCTTTGTTCCATACGAGGTTAATCGCCCATGGAAGGCTCGTGACACCTTTGCTATTATTGAGCTTATGTAGAGCTTATTGCATGATTTTTACTCTTAGCTTGAGCATTTCGACTTAGCATTTGAGCGTTGGGCATACTTGATTGACCGCTATGTGGCTCAAGACTGGTTGGATATCAATTTGGATCATGAGCTTTAAAACTTTAAAATCACAGACAAGGATGACTTGAAAGTCAAGTTGAAAGAGTATTGGCGTCTCCTTGTTGAGTTCTCAAGCATTGGGGCTCCTAAGTCCTTTGACGATCATGTTACACTGCTCCTTCACAAGCTGCCAAAAAATATTTCCATTTTGTGCAATAGCTGATTTCATAGCCTTAGATGCCCATATTTTATGAGTTTGAGTGTTAGCTATTGTGTTAGACATGATTATTCGATCAATTTCATAACATGTCCTCAATAGAGGGGGCAACAAGGCAAGCACAAACAAAACTTGACATGCACTTCACTAGAGGCACCCTTAGAGCGGATGCTCTATAGTATGGGTGTGTATGGAGATGAAGGGGCTAAAAGGACATGGATCCACAGGGTTTCATGGAATTATGGATGCATTGGGACAATGAGATTATAGATGCACAAGGAAAGATGTTAAACTACATGGGTATACACGATGAAAGCAATGTGAGTAATTGGATGCATTGTGGGTAATGAGATGGGTGCTTCCAATGTGCAGTCGGCTGCATGCTGTGTTTTGTTCGGCTGCACTTGACTGCACACGGTGGTATGAGCCCAATTTTTCTCCTGCTACCTCTCTTCCCATTGTCCTTCCATACTACTAGGTTGGGACTTGGATTGTAGAGACAGAGATTAGGCACTTGGATGCACATCACATTGTGAGAAATCTTTTCTACACCTATATGAGTGGAGTAATGTGCAATTTAAAAGAATGCAGGGTGTGTGTGTGAAGCACACATAGTGTCGCACATAGCTTGTCTCTCTACTTACCTCACTTCCCATTGTCCATCCATCCTACTAGGTTGGACTTGGGTTGTGGAGGGGGAGACGAGGCTCGTTGCAGACAATGTATATATGTAGCATGCTATGTGTGGTGAGAGTCACAATGGGGTGTCCACATAAAAATTTTTACTCAGAGAATCAATCAGATTCGATAATGATAAAACCTACACGCAGATAACCAATTTGAACTCACAAGATGCACATAAATCCAATTATACTCACGATTGTTTCATTGTCATGCGGCTCATGTGGTTCAGGATACACAATGTAGCCGCGGTGCACTAAGTGTCCACCGGCCTTGCCACTCTTGCCAATCCTCTTGCCCAATAGGTTGGATGGCTGAGTGTGCGAGGGGGGAAGAGCCTTATGCTCACATTGCTACATACATGTGCAAGCAGATGCACATAGTGTAGACAGAGAAAAACAACATTACCCTCTTTTACCCAAATTCAAAAGCAATAATAAATAACTCATTTTTTTGTGTGCCAAAGTGTGTGTGTAGTAATCAATGCATTGACATAGGGGAAGCAAGTGCCAAGCCTTCATAGTCCATGCATGCATCAGGGAATCTTTTACTCGTGCAATCATTAATGACATCTATGTGTCCAGGTTGTTTTTGACACACACTTCCCTTTTGGTCAATCACTCACCCCACTAGGATGGGTGAGAGTCACTGAGAGGGTGAGGTGGATTCCCAACCTGTCAAAGATTTTTTGCTTCTCAACAACTTCACACGGAAAAGGTTAAATACCCTACTTGTGGTTGCTGTTGGGTTGCCATGGTGTCCTTGGCGATGCTGCTTGTGTTGTGTGGTGGCTTTGGGTTGCTGCTCCTCTCTCGATGGTGGTTTTGCTTCTCTTCTCTTCTTCTCTCCTTCTCCATGGGGCACAACGATACATGTTATAGGGATTAGGGAGATGATGATGGCAGAGGAGATGGTGATGATGATCGTGGAGAAGATATGGGTGAAGATGGTGATGATGCTGGTGGTGGGATAGGGAGTGAGGATGGCGATGATGGTGGGGGAAAGAAGATGATGGGGAGGAGATGATTGCTATAGCGGTGGTGGTGATAGTAGAGGAGATGATGATGATGGTGAGGATGGTGGGTGGTGACGATGATGACAGGGGGTGCAAGCGTCCACATGGCCTGTAGGCGGAGTGATTGTGGTGGCAGATGATCGTAGTGGTGGCCTGTCTTGCAAGGCCAGACGTGCGGCTGTAATAGTAGCAACGGGGGCCACGAGGACAGCTAGCCGTCTATCAAGGTGGTTATGGGCCACAGGTGTGGCAATGGTTGCAGGGGTGGCGAGGATGATGACAACAGGGTGGCGACTGCTGTGCTAAGAAATGCACTTAGCCACTTAAACAGCCCCAAAACATACTTATTTTAGGCTTATTTTAGCCAAAACCCTAAAACAGGGAGCGGATCGAGAAAGTTAAGTGGGAGAGAATCTAGAACCCTAATTTTCTATAAATTGGTAGCCAGCCCTCCACTCTTTTATAATCTCGTTTTTGCAGGTTTCAGGTGTTACTAGCTTGTTGCCCACACCTTGGTCATGGAGGACATCTCAGCCCTTGCCGTCCATCACTGTTCCGTACAGTCTGGCGCGTGTTTCCAGCCCTCTCCACACGCTGATTATTGCTAATTTTGCCTAGCGACTGACTGCTGTTCATTTGCACTGCTGTCGTATAGCCTGTCATGCCAGCAAACTGCTGCGTTTGTAGGCTCCAGCTGCCGCCCTGACAGTTTTCTCTCTCCTGTTTGCAGTCGCTGCAGTCTTTATCTCTCCTGCAGGCTGTTCTGCTTGCGTTTTCAGCCTTTCTCTCTCTTGCAAGCTCCGTTTTTAGTCTTTCTCTCTCTTGCAAGCTGTCCTGCCTGCGTTTTCAGTCTTTCTCTCTCTTGTAGGCTCCGTTTTTAGTATTTCTCTCCTACAGGCTGTCTTGCCTGCGTTTTTAGTCTTTCTCTCTCCTATAGGCTCCGTTTTTAGTCTTTCTCTCTCCTCACTACTGTCTGCATCAGATCCAGTTTTTCATTGCTGCGTTTGCTGGTGTCCGATATTTGGAGGCTGCCTTGCTGCGATTCGGAATCCGTTCGGAGTACGACACACTCTCTAGCTCATTACCCTTGCCCTAATGCTAGAGATACAAGAGTTCGAGGTTCAGTATTCATTCACTGCATAGTGTGTTTGCTGCATGAGCATCGAATTATTAGTAGTCATATCATTTCATTTATTCACTGTGTTCATTGTCTCTGAGTTACTCTAGCCCTAACCCTAACCCCAACTGTGTTCTTTTTATTAGTCTGTGCTTTGTCGTACGGTTTCTGTTTATGTTTCTGTGTTAGGGTATTTTTCATTATATGGTATCAGAGCTTGGTACTCTTTGAGAATCTAGGTCTTTGATCTGAAAGCTCTTTGCAAGAAGCAAGAATAACAGTAGGTTCAAATGACTTCGAACACATCAACACCGATTCAATCTCCAGATCAGCCTATGCCAAGAACCGAGCGAGAGTGGGCCGATCAGCTTGCTCCACAAAGTTCTGACATGGTGGGAGAAACATCTAAGTATATGGAAGAAAGTATAAGCAAGCTGACCACTGAGGAATATAAATTGATCATAGCCTATCGACAAAAGAAGATTGAGGAGCTCGACCGAAGGATTGACCTTTAAGAAAAGCTTCTAAATGAATGTATATATGGATTTCACTCTTCAGATGTTGCGCGTAAGTCTGATGATGTTGCAAGGACGTCGAGATCTCCATCAGGGATGGGTCCTCCTCTTGGAGAGCAAGATCCGGAGTATGTTCCATTTTTTTAAACTCTTCCGTCCTCTCCGGTGCAAGGTACTTTTGATTTGTCTTTTGTGCCTTCTTCTTTTACCTCTTCTGTTTTGCAATATACTAGTAGAGATTATGTGGAAGAAAGAGTCCAGTTTGTTGACTCGGAAAAGGTCCTCTAGAGGATCAATTCTTGTATGTTAACACATGTCACGGGGATTATAAGAAAAAGCCACGTAACTCTTATTCTGTCCTTCCTTCTTTTCCGTCTACTTCACGTAATCAGATTGAATTTGGTGTTCCTTTCACTTCATTATATGGTGTATCATCATCTTCACAGTTTCATTTTCAGTCTTTAAATGATAAAAATGAACAAAAAGAATTTATACCTCATACACCTCACTTTTAAAACCCACCCATCCCACCACATTCTTCTGCTGTTTCACTACTTCCATTTACACAATTTATATTTCCATTTCAGACA
Organism: Lygodium microphyllum; assembly: GCF_053477565.2. Classification (NCBI taxonomy): domain Eukaryota; kingdom Viridiplantae; phylum Streptophyta; class Polypodiopsida; order Schizaeales; family Lygodiaceae; genus Lygodium; species Lygodium microphyllum. The sequence goes on along the minus strand of NC_141153.1, from coordinate 14,534,127 downwards.
TCTCATATTGCATCACACATCACATCGGGGGTTTATAGAAACATAGGTACATCCTTTAGGACCTCATCCTTCTCTCAGCCGAGTGGTGTTTCATCTACCTCATACACACTTTCAGGATCATTGTAGCCTGAGTATCCCACTCAGTCTCTCCCGAGTGTGGATCAATTGCCTTCACAGTTTGCCTCCATGGCATTGCCTAGTGGACCTTCTGGTCATAATGCTGTGTCCCAACCTTACTTTGGACAAGGCTACTGTGTCCTAGTGCCTCCACCTATACCGGTAACTTATGGAAACATTGATGTTCCAGTGCCTCCGCATCAATCGGCACTCATTGGACACTCAGCCTACTTCTGCCTATCCACCTCTTTGCCCTCCTTCTTACTCTTATTAGACATTCTCACCTCCACCATATTTTCCACCATCATCTTACTCCACCCACTCGACACCTCATGGTTCTAGCTCATCTTCTGCCAAGAATGCATTTAATGAGAAGACTCGTTTTAACGGGTCAAACTTTACTACTTGGTCGAATTTGATGAGACATGTCATTGATTCACAGAACCTATGGGATCTAGTGTAGGGGTTGGAACCCCAACCTGATTCCGCATTTCTTCCATACAAGGTCGTCCGCTTATGGAAGGCTAGGAATGCCTCCGCTATTGTCGAGCTGATGCAGGGCTTATTGCCAGAGTTTCATTCTCAGCTTCAGCATTTTGACTTGGCGTCAGAGCAATGGGCACACTTGATTGACCGCTATGCGGCTCGAGATAGGACCTGTCGTATTAATCTTGACCATGAGTTTCAGCTTTTCAAAATCACTGACCGGGATGACTTGAAAGTCAAGTTGGTTGAGTATCAGCGTCTCCTCGCTGAATTCTCCACTACAGGGACTCCCAAGTCCTCTAACAATCAAGTCACATAGTTTCTAAATAAACTCCCCAAGAAATACTTCAATTTTGTGGAAGGAATAGTTTCAAAGCCTACCATGCCTACATTCTATGAATTTGAGTGTCAGCTGTTGCGTTACGCACGGTTGTTCGATCAATTTCATATGAATTCCTCTTTAGAGGGGGCTCTTTTTGCTCATTCTCAGAAAGGGCAACAAGGGAAGGGCAAACTAAACCAAACCTCCACTCAAAATCAAAATCAAAATCAAACTCAGAAGCTAAATCAATCTGGGGATTCTCAAGGAAACTCCCAGTCACAACTCAAACATGGGTGGCAGAAGATACCTAAAAAGAATAGGTATTGTCAACATTGTCAAAAGACTGGCCATTTTGATGAGGAGTGTTGATCAAAGGTACGAGTCACAACACTAAAACCTAAGTCTCAGACCCCTGTCCCTCACTCGAGCAATCCCCAGCAGGGGAGGCAGGGTGATGGCAAGGGGCAGTTTAAAGGTCAGACTCACACTGCCACCGCACAATCATCTCAGTCGACAACGTTCTCAACTCCAGAGGGCTTGTTTGACTGGTTTGTAGAGGCCCATATCGTCTCCATAGAGACATCAGATGTGAGTCTTGTTCACATCTGTGAGTTGCCTCCCGACGAGGTTACTGCAGAGGCCCACTTGTCACAGCCGAGCACTTCAGCTTCTGTTTGGATTGTAGATAGTGGAGCTACACATCGCATGACTCCCATAGAGGACATTTTCCGCACCCGAGCCCTTGCAGTCGGGCGGTCCGTGTAGGAAACTACTCCTCGGTCAAGATTCAAGCTTAAGGTTGTGTCAGTTTTGCCACTGACAAGGGTCCGGATTTGGCTTCGCTGGACAATATATATCATGTCCTTTAGCTTGGGGTGAACTTGTTATTTGTTCAACAGCTTTGCCGGTTGGGGCGAGCAGTTTTTTTTACAGCGACTACAGTCGAGGTCCTTGACTCTTTGACTGGTTTAGTTTTTTCTCGCGGTGAGGCACAGCCTAATGGCCTATACTACATGACACACTTTCTGACCGAGCCGACCGCTGAAGGCTCCGTGTTCCATAGCTTCTAGGCCTTAGCCACATCTCGGGAGTCTACGCACAATGAGCGTCTTTGGTATTTTCGCTTAGGGCATCTTGGTTATGACTCACTTTACGAGTTGTCATGCCGTGAGTTGGTTGAGGGCTTTTCACACCTGAAGCTAGCTCGAGATGTCTGTAAAGCCTGTCAGCTCGGGAAGCAGCACCGTATCCCATTTCCTCAGCAATCTACATATGGAGCTGAGGAGCCTCTTAGATTGATTCACGTTGATCTTTGTGGGCCGACATTCACTGCTGCTTTGAACGGCGCGCTGTACTTCTTTTTGATAGTGGATGATCATTCTGGATACATGTGGGTGTACTTTCTTAAGCATAAGTTAGATGCTTTCACATATTTTTCTGCTTGGGTGTTGCTAGTTCATAACAAGATTGGTCATCATGTTGGGTGCATGAGGAGTGATAGCGGTGGTGAGTTTATCTCCCACGAGTTTTTCGAGTTTCTACACAAGCATGGCATTTCTCGCTAGCTCACCTCTACCAACTCCCCGTGTCAGAATGGAGTCGTAGAGCGTAGGAACCGCATAGTCATGGAAATGACACGCTCTATGCTGTTCGCAAGAGAGCTTCCTGAGCGCCTTTGAGATGAGGCTGTTAACACTTCGGTGTACATCCTTAATCGGTGTCCGACTGCGGCTCTTCCTCAGAAGACCCTGTATGAGGCATTTTTTGGCTTACTGTCAGTTATTTTCCATTTCAGAGTCTTCGAGTGTTGTGTGTGCACACACACGCCTGATGACAAGATAGATAAGCTTACCACTTCGACTCAGACACGGCTAGTGGCCATGCCTCTTGATCCTACTGTCCACTTGTTGAAGAATACCCTAGGACAGCCCTTCGATGCACTCACCTATCGTTCTGTTGTAGGAAAACTTCTTTGGTTAATTCACACTAGGCCAGATTTAGCTTACTCAGTTAGCATACTCAGTCAGTATTTCACAGCACCTAGGATGTCACATTGGATTGCATGTCTTCGTATGTTGCGTTATTTGCGGTGTACTTTTTCTTATGGCTTGACATATGGTTCTAGTTTATGTTTGCAAGGGTACACTGATTCTGATTGGACAGGAGATCCTGACACTCGGCGTGCCCATGGCGGCTACCTCTTTATCTTGGGCACGGCTCCCATTTCTTAGTCTAGCCGTAAGCAAGAGATGGTGGCAGCTTCCACGCCCGAGGTTGTGTACCGGGCTCTCTTCGATGGCACCATCGAGGCTATCTATCTGAGGAGTTTACTGGCGGCACTGGATTTTCCATGTGACTCTCCCATAGTTGTCTATTGCGACAACCAGAGTGCCATTGCCCTTGCGGGCAATCCGATCATCACACCACAGACACGACATGTGGGAGTCCACTTTCACTTTTCTCGAGAGTAGGTTGAGCTAGGCCCTATTCGTCTAGAGTTTGTGCCTTCATCAGATAATTTTGCAGATATCTTGACCAAAGCGGTCAACCGGCCGGTTTTTCAGTACCTGCTACCCAGGATCGGCTTGGGTACACCCTCCCCTACTTCTTCAGCTTGACAGGGAGAGGGTGCTTTCCTCTTGCTTTCCCTTCCAGTTTGAGAGGGGGCGACTCCTACTTTTGATCGTGACAGTGATGATGCTTACAGTTTTTTAGACATTACATTCACTTATTCTTTTGTATTGTATTATGGGCATTTGTAACTTCATCCACACTATCAGGATGACCTGATTGTAAAATGGCATTTGGACAAGTGAACACTTGCCCTGCGAGGGCACTGTCCCAGTGGCACCGTTGCATAGCATATTGCATGAGCATGATATCTTGCATCTCCCTTTGCATTACCCTATGCATTGGCATTCTGTTCATGTCAACATGCATCTGTGTGCATTTATTCATTTTCAGTCTTTTGGAGTGGTCGACTCTAGGATCCACCATATTCGTAGCATAACACATGGCAATTCTCCAAAAGGCAGTTACCCTACCCTTGCTTGCTTTGCTTGTCTTGCTAAGCCCACGGTTTTTTTGCCTCTCACATATTCAACACATGATTGGCACATACACTCACTTTTATCGTCCTTAGGCACTTATCCTCGTCAGTGCGAGGGATTGGCTTTCTAGTTTTGTAAATAACTTGGGTTTAAAACTCTCTTTATCTTTTCCTATCTATCACTTAATCGGCCACTGCCCCTATATTATTTATGTATTTTCAAAACACTTTTCAGAAAAAAAAGAAAAAAAAAGAAAACAAAATAAACAAGTCCATTGTTGATTCCATCCGCCTTTGTAGGCCTTGGTAGGCCCTTGGGCAGCCGACAAGCACCCTTGGTCCGATGCCCTGACCTCTTTGGGGTGATCACTTGGGCTCCCTTGGTAAGATATCCATGGCCTCTGGAGTCTTGGTAGGCCACTGAGCAACCGACATGCACCTTTTGTCTGACGCCCTGGTTGCTTTGGGGTGGGACGCCTTGGGGTAAATCAAAATTTAGGTTGGCCTACTTTTCTTGACCTATTTTGGGCCTGAGTTGGTTTGTTGTGCTAAGAAATGCACTTAGCCACTTAAACAACCCCAAAACATGCTTATTTTAGGCTTATTTTAGCCAAAACCCTAAAACAGGGAGCGGATTGAGAAAGTTAAGTGGGAGAGGATCTAGAATCCTAATTTTCTATAAATTGGCAACCAACCCTCCACTCTTTTACAATCTCGTTTTTGCAGGTTTCAGGTGTTACCAGCTTGCTGCCCACACCCCGGTCATGGAGGACATCTCAGTCCTTGTTATCCATCACTGTTCCCTACAGTCTGGCGCCTGTTTTTAGCCCTCCACACACTGATTGCTGCTGTTTTTGCCTGGCAACTGATTGCTGTCGTACAGCTTGCCACTCCAGCAAACTGCTGCGTTTGCAGGTTCCAGCTGCCGCCCTGACAGCTCACTCTCTCTTGTTTGCAGTTGCTGCAGACTTTCTCTCCCCTACAGGCTGTCCTGCCTGCGTTTTCAGTCTTTCTCTCTCCTGCAGGCTCCGTTTTTAGTATTTCTCTCTCCTGCAAGCTGTCCTTCCTGCGTTTTTAGTCTTTCTCTCTCCTGCAGGCTCCGTTTTTAGTCTTTCTTTCTCCTTATTGCTGTCTGCATTAGATCCAGCTTCTCACTGCTACGTTTGCTGGTGTTTGATATCCGGAGGTTGCCTTGCTACGATTCGGGATCCGTTCGGAGTACGACACACTCTCTAGCTCATTACCCCTGCCCTGATCCTAGAGATATAGGAGTTCGAGGTTCAATATTCATTCATTGCATAGTGTGTTTGCTGCATGAGCATTGTATTATTAGTAGTCATATCATTTCATTTATTCACTGTGTTCATTGTCTCTGAGTTACTCTAACCCTAACCCTAACTATGTTCTTTTTAATAGTCTGTGCTTTGTCGTACGGTTTCTGTTTATGTTTGTGTTAGGGTATTTTTCTTTACAGCGACAAGCACAAGTGTAGTGATGGCATAGGGGTGGCGACGATGATAACAGCGGGGTGGCGACATGCATAAGTGTGGTGACGGTAGGTGTTGCGGTGGTGATGGCTACATAGGGCAGTGACAAGCATTGTGGTGGATTTCAATGAGTTGCAGCGGCTGCACATCAGCGATGGGAGGCAAAGACGAGGAAGAAGAAGAAAGTCGAAGATGAGAATGATGAAGAAGAAGACAATGATGATAGGAGGGAGAGGGGGGGGGGGATGACTAATTGAGGAAAGCCCCCCTTCTTTCCAAAAGCAACAAGTGTTTGTTAAAAAGAAAAAAGCCTCCCTTCACCCAAGGTTTGCAAATACCTAAACTCCCCTCCTTTACATGGCTTGTTTCCCTCTTTCCACACAACTTTCTTTGGAGGGCCCAAGCCCCCTTCTTCACGTGGTTATTTTTTTATAAGGACGGAAGCCCCCCTTCACATGGTGATTTCCCTTCTCAAGGTACCACTTGACGCATGTACCCCCTTGGAATTGCGACTCTCTTCTCCATGTAGTGCATTCACTTGAGAATGAGGCTCCCAACTAGATCCTTGCCCCTTCTTGTGCTACAAGGCACGAGCGGCCTTTTTTAAAATGGAAAACTCATTAATGAAAAATAATTTGAGTAACTCTCTCTTTTTTATGTGTCGCACACTTCGGCATGTGTACGAGAGAGGGTGTTATGGGCACTACTTCCTAAAAATAAAAAAATAAAAATGAAAAATATTTACAAGAAAGAACGTGAGTCTTAATGCATCTTACACTAGGCAAAACAAAATCCACTTATCAATTACATAATGCATTTGCCAAAAATCATTAAGAAAATGAAACCGAACCTAACTAAGTGTCGCACACATTTCGGAGTTGATACGATTAGTACTCTCCTATTGCGTGGTAACACCCATACGAGCGATCCGCGGTCCACGTGCCCTAGGCCTTGGCAATGGAATCAAAATGTTGTGCTACATGTTCAACATGTTGGGGCCATTGGGCATTCTCTTATTCTTTCAAGAGCTTGAACACACACATCGTAAACTAGCTCTCACCTAGTCACTTGCATGTGAATTGAAGCAATCCGTTGTATTGAGAATAGGGTCACGTGTCTCCTACCAAGAAGGTGGCAAGCTCTAGCTCCATGATCCAAGTGAGCACTCCATTGCCCCTCAACTCTCTACAGCCCTTGTCATGCAAGAGAAAGCATGGTGGGCATGAGAGAGTACTAGAGAGGAGGCTAGAGGCACTCTCCTTGTCGCTCACCTCTCACTCACTCACTCTCTCCCTCAATCTCACACTCTTCACACACTCTCTCTCACACAAGACTTTAGAGAAAAAAAGTAGAGGAGAAAAGTTTGCACACTTCCATTCAAGCTCATTACTTTTATACATGAATTCTAGGGTTAGGGTTCCTTGGGCATCTTGCTCAAACTTTTGGCTAATTGACCAGTCTTCTCTCTTTTCCACACTTTTAGTCCCTTTTCCTATGCTACTGTTTGACAATTTGCACGGGAGAAGAGCTCAGCTTCTTGGAAAATAAGGCAAAAAATGTGGCGGTAAAGTCTAATGTCTTTATGGTTCCAAACCTGTTAACAGAAACCAACTTCCAAGCATGCTAGAGGAGGTTATACATTGGCTACCTACCAAGGCATTGGCAAATTACATAAGATTATGGTTATCCCCACTTTCCCAATGGCTATAATTCTAAGGCTAAGTTCAATCTTGTGAAACATTTTACAAGATGTATGGAAAGTCAGCATGTTTACTCGGGTAAGCTTAACAACGTGAATAAATCCTCAAAGAGTTCCTTAGAACCACAATGACAGAGTTTTAGTTCCCACGAGCTCTGCAATACCCCCTTCTGTGGTTGAAAAATGTATGTCTACATTGGGATCAGTTTTTTATGTCCTTGACTAGTCCACATGACAACTACTTAGGAGGGGAGATGAAAGCAAATTGATTTTTTTTCCTTTTCATATTTGATGCAGATTATTATTATGTTTTACAAGTTTTGGCTTCAAACAAGGAGCTTGTAGCAGATCTCAATACAGTAGACTTGCTTGCATCTGGCCGCCTTGGGGCCTTCTAGAGTGTCATTTAGATCTCTCTCATATTTTACTGCTGGTTTCAGGGGCCTCAGAATTATGGATTTTTGGTTCAAATTCATCAGAATATTTACTTACTGTGTGTCACTCAAGTGGCTATTGATGTCCCTGTTATCCAGGTGATGAGTGTCAAAGCTTTGGGTATTGCTCTCAAGCTGACATTTCAGGGGATGAATCAACTTGTCTACCCTGAAACTTGGGTTTTTGCTACAGTAGTCATTGCGTGCATACTTACACAAATGAATTATCTAAACAAGGCAAGCTGTTTACCGCCATGTGTCATACTTTTCTTCCCTCCTTCCTCACATGACAGTATTTTGTCCAGCAGTTGTGTACAGCACAGGGTAGACCTGTAACTACCTATTGGAATCTTGAATCGTAATTCTTGACGCTCTGAATAAATTTTACAGGCTTTGGACACCTTTAATACTGCAGTTGTATCCCCAATATATTACGTGATGTTCACGTCTTTGACAATATTAGCAAGCATCATTATGTTTAAGGTATCCATTCTTACTAATTATATTTCAAGATTCAAGATGCATCTATATGTAACAGTGTCTCAATATTCTCTCTTGCTTTGCAGGATTGGGATCGGCAAAACCCTTCCCAGATCATAACAGAACTTTGTGGGTTTGTAACAATTCTCTCCGGGACCTTTTTACTGCACACAACAAAAGACATGGGGGATAACATGACCTCTGGACTTGGTATCATCTCAGTGCCTTTCCACTTGTTCTTTTTTGAGCTGCTTCAAACCTTCAATCTACTTGCAGGTTTCTTTGGATGTGTCATTGTTCAAATAATTTTTGGTGGTGGGTTTTGTGGGAATGGGGAAGATTCATTTACAGGATTGGCCCCATCACTTTCCTCAAGATTTGTGGTATTAAAGCGACAAGAAATTGAGTTTGCCAAGGAAGAAATTCCTCTTCGCAGAGTAGAGACTTTTTGTGCACCTTAAGAGTAAATCTTTCCAGAAGAGTTGTTAGTTGGTGGCAAATGTAGCTGAATGGATGATGCTGACAAATGGTGTTCCACGTCTCGAGGAGGTATGAAAGTCTGTTGCCAGCCAGCACAAAAGTCCTTAGTTTCTTAAATGCCCCAATGATTTGTAGTCTCAGAGCTGATTATCAATGACTTCATCCCTTCATTGAAGTGTGGATATAGTTCAGCATTCTGGACTTTTTGTGTTTATCGGTCTCATTGACTCACTCTGGCTGATGAGCATCTCTCAAGGGCATTGACTCAGCAGATAGCAGCTGCGGCTCTTTGCAAACATTCTTGCATCTAAAGTCTATCAACAAGTTACAACCATGGAATGTGAGCGGTAACCACGAATGTTACTTTTGAAAAGCTGATAAGAAAAGATGTACAGTTGCATTCTCAGTCAGCTGACAGCTGTGCTGGTGAGTATAAGTATTCAAGGAGGATCTTCATCCACTTAGAGCTTCATCTTCCATTCTGGGTACCCTTAGAAATTTCTAATTCTTTGAATCCTCCCATTGGTTGTACAATGCTGTAACCTTTTGTGGTATACTAGAGAGGCTCGCATGTAAGATCAAATTGTGTACCCATTTTACTGGATATGACTGTTATGTGCAGTCCATCTAGTACTCCTTTCGCAGCAGGAACATCATCAATTTGTGTACCCATTTTACTAGATATGATTGTTATGTGCAGTCCATCTAGTGCTCCTTTCACAGCAGGAACATTATTCTTGTCTTTCCTTGCCTAGTCAGAAATAAAACTGGATTATCTCTTCCTGATGGAATGACTAGGCGTCTTATACATAGATTAATGGCGATTTTGACTCGCCTACTTGATTATTATTAGTCTACAGATTTCTAAGGTGAGGTATTGGTTGTCAGACGATTATTTTAACCACAGCCACTAGTAAAAAAAAGCAAACCATAATCCAGATCACTGTTAGTGTTCAAAGTCCTGCAGGGCAAAAAGTTTGTGACAAGAATGCGGCACCCTTTTAGGCTCTCTCTTTTGTCTGGGTGTAAGTGATACAGACCTCAGGTAGTGTTGGAATACATTCTATAATCGTCATTCTCATTCTGAAGTATACTATGACTCATAGAAGTATTTGAGCCTACAATATGGGGCCTTGCTACGCACAGCATGTGTTGTACAAAGTGACATTACTGTCAAAATTAAATTTATGGCTGTTTTTCTGTCTTTTTTGTCTTATCTGGGAATGTGTATTGTTACATTATTTTGCGTCACTGTAACCAATTTGTTGATCAGATTCCCGTCCTATGAAAACTCCTTGCAAATGGCCTTGGACAGTGCAGGTGGAGATCCTTGTAGGTATAACGCAGTCCATTGGTGAGGTATGCTGATGGTCAATATGCCATTCTCCTTGGCCTTAAGGTTTTTGTCTAGAGAGCTCCTATGTTAGATTAACGTGCTGGAAAAGTCTAGGATGATCAGTTTCAAGCTTTATGTGTCTACGCTACCAGTTTCTCTTGGTTTTATCATTTAATGTCTTGTTTAACATTATTGGGCTTTTCGTATTTAGTGAGTTTAAGCTAGTTTCTACTTCTTACGCTTGTCAATAACCTTACTAAAATCCATTGGGTGTCTATTGTATCATCTTTCTCTCATGAGAACTTCTAGTTATGGGCTCTTGAACTCGAAGTTCATAACTCAAGGCACACTAGTTTTCTAGAAGTACAAGGTTAGTCTAACATTACGAAATTCACCCTTGAGAAAAATTGAGATGTGCCAACTCGAGAGAAATAACCTCCCTTTGACAAGGTTATTGTACAAGGTTAGTGTAACATTACATCATTCCCCCTTCAGAATAATTGGCATGTTTAATAACGGTGGCCTCTTCTACCCATGAGGTATATCCTTGTCTTTTCATTGCATGTGAGGTCCTCATAAGATGTGAGACCTTGTGAGGTTTTCTCTTGTATCAAGGATCCCTTTTGGTTGCATTTAGAAAACCCCTTGACTCTGCATTATGATTTAGTTATCATTGAGGACACGATTTGGATTACTCACACGGGGCTTGAGTAGACCTACATATAATACATTGTGCACCTTAAGATGCTAGGGCAATTTGAGTTTGTAAGTTTTCTTTTCTAGAGACCTAATCATCTCATAGGGTCCATAGTGTCTGGGACTAAGTTTCTTATAGTTTCCCAAGGACAGTGAGCATTTCTTGGGCTCTATTCTTTGGAAAACAATGTTTCCTTGAATGTTCTCGCCATTATTTAGGGGCAATCTTTTGTTGATTTTTGGATGTCTCAATATCTTGATGATTGACTCAGAGTTTCTAATCCTTTTCTTTATTGCTTTTGAAGCTTGAGTTTTGAGGATAAGATAAAAAAATTTAGGGGTGTTTAAGATTCTTGATTGCAAAGAGCTATAAAAGGAGTCCTCTTAATTGTTTGTTGATAGGTACTTTTGTGGACAAATTGACTAGGGGTAGGTGTTGGACGCAAGTGTCCAACTAGGGGGCTGTCATGTGACTTTCACAAAATATGGATCGACTTTATGATTGTTTGGAATACAATGCCAAATTTAGAAGTAAAGATATCGATCTTTGCTTGCTTAGCTATATTGAATAATAATTTCCACGAGTGCTTTATATTCTTTGTGAAGGGTGATAACTTAGTGGATAAGTTCTAGGATAGGGTTATTAGGGCTAGCAATAGTTCTAAGGCGTACCCTTGCTAATATTATTCAAGAATCCTTTCCAACTTAGAGCGTAGTTTACCATAGTAGTATCCTTGATGTCTATAAAATTTCAAAGTCGGACACTTTTTAGGGTTTCTATTTATCTTTATAGTCTCATATTGAGATGAAGATTAACTTAAGGCTCTTGTGGTTTATTACTAATCTTCTTTCTAGAAGATAATGTCTCCATAGTTTCAAGACTTGTATTATTGTAACAATTTTCAAGTTATGCATGATATAACTAGCTCCATATGGCTTCAATTTGTGGTGGGTGAAAGCCACATGTCTTCGTTCTTATGCTAGGGACTTTAATTGCAAGTTCACTTACATTAGTAGCTACCTTAAATTCATAGATAAAGTTTGGAAGTTTTAGTATAGTAGCCATTGTGGTATATTTCTTAAGTTTGTTGAAGTTCTATTGATGCTTTAATAGCCAAATCCTCTAAATGTATTTCTATAAAAGATTAGTCAGTGGTGCTACTATAAGAGAATAATCGTTGATGAATATATGATATGGTCCTACCAAGCCCAAAAATTTGTGGAATTTCTTGATCATATTGGGAACGTAGTGCCAAGAGTATCCTTGACTTGGTAGGATTGACAAAATCTCATTTGGCAGAAACAATATAACTTGTATTTGACTTGATTTGTGTAAAACATGCACTTGCTCTTCTTGGCATAGAGCTATTTTATCAAAGAGTTTGAAGCACAATGCTCAATTTGACTTCATAATCCTTTAGAAGCCTTGTATTAGCACAAAATCATCCTAGTAAGAATAAAATACGTCTTCAACTTAACAAATCGGATGTTGTTAGCATGTTAGTCAATCCAAATGGCAAAAATCATAATAGCCATAGTGTGTACTAAAGGGTATCTTAGGAATGTCTTGCTTTTTAATTCAAATTCGATAGAATCCTCATCTTAGATCAATATTAGAGAAGACTTTGGCACTATATAATTGGTCCAATAGTTTGTCGGTTTGCAAAATAGGATACTTGCTCTTGATGTTACTTGGTTTAGATATTTGAAATTGGTACAAAGGTTGAGGGATCCATCTTGGAAAATAATAGGTGAATCCCAAGGTGGTTACTCACATGTATGAGTCTCTATTAGATCAAGGTTTGATGGATCTACCTTATTTTGGAAGGTAAGTGTGTGCATCCTAAGGTGAGTTATTTTGACAAATGAATCTTTGTTCAATCACCATTTTAGTTATTCCTTGAGTTGGAAGGCTTTTGAAACGAACCTTTTGTAAGGTCTCTTGGATGTAGATTCAACTCTAATGATTACTTCAATTTCATGTTTGAGTTTCTTATTAGGGGTTGGCGAGTCAATTCTTTAGGGAACACATCAAAGTCCTTAATTTAAGAGGATAGATTATCTGCTCGGAGTTCTTCTAGTTTGTCCTACCTAAGCAAACTAATTTCCCTCTTCTCAACCCCTTTTGGATTCAATTGACTTCAACCCTTTCTCAACCCTCTTTGAATTCGATTGACTTTAGCCAATTGAACCTAGTCCTTCCTAAATTTTCTTGGTTTTTAATGGTGTCACCATTGGGGTTTTGAAAAATTACTACTACTACACATAGGATCTTATGCAATCATAACATTCTAAAGGCAGTACTCAAAATCCACTTATAGTTATTTCATTGTTATTCAAGTGTTGCTTGTCTCTCATAAATTGATAAAATTCTAAAGACAGTTCTCAAAAGTCAACTATAATTTTGGAGCCAATCAAGTGTTGGTTTTTTTATAAATTGATAAGTCGTTAATTTTGTTATTAGTTAAAGTATTGCTTGTTGTAAATTGTTGGTAAAATCAAGTAAATCACCATCCTCTCCATCAAGGATGAGTGGTTTCAACAGTTTCTCTTTGGTGTCGAACATCTTTGCCTTTTCTCTTGTAGGTCACCATCCAATAGTCAACTTGACAACAACCATCATTCAAAAAAGATTATGTCATCATCTTCATCATCCACAACTCTTAAGGATTGTGTTGCATTCACTTGACTTTTGTCACCATCATCACCCAATGTCTGCTATCACATGTCCTCTCCAAAGGATATTTTACTCTTATCATAGAGCATTCTAATCCATAGGTAACTACTAGGATAGTGCAATCATTTCTAAGTTTTGAGTAACATCATCAACTCGTCTTTGCTCACCTTAGTATTGGTCCGAAGACAAGACCTTGAGCCTCTCCTCCATTGCATCACCATTGAGCATGATTCATTGTTCATGCTTCATTGTTTCATTCATTTTTTGTGTTTTTGAGTTTTATATCATAGTTTTACTATAACACACTCAATATTCTCCCTACAAACACACACTATTTCTTTACATGGTATTAAAGTATATATTTATAGGGGAAAGATCCATGCCTCATAAGATGATTGAGAGAGAGCGGCAAGGAAGACTAGGTGCTAGACAGAGGAGAAAAACACAAAGTATCAGGGCCAAAAAACATAAAAAATATCACTTATGTTCATCATGGATTCAAAAAATGGTCAACAAAGTTTGCAATGTATGCAAGAATATGGTATCCTAATCTCCTCTCCTTTGGAGATAGTAGAGTGCAAGGATTCTTCTTTTTTAAAGCTAAAATATTCGAAACCTAATATCTTTTGGTAGTCCCAAAGTTCCTAAAACTAACAAGAGCTAACTTAAGTGTAGAAATTACACGACACACTAGATAGAATCTAAGCAAGGAGTAAAGAATACACAATAAATATGAGAAAAATAGACATTTCTTTAATTTTAAACGAATTGATAGAAAGATATCTTTGTCCACCCGTGCGCTTCCACTATGAAACTTAGATGGCGATTCAAATAGATGATAGGTGAAGAGCTCAAGGCTAGCTAAAATAACTGTGACAGAGTTAGAGATAGATTGATGATGGCTTTGGAGCGGTTTTCCTTTTATAGCACAAGAAGGTAGTCTTGTCAACCTATTTGACCATATGATGAACATTTCCTAGTTGACAAGAGAATATTACATTTATCGTCGGGCTGGAGGCATTGTCCGTGATGATAACTCCACACCTTGTAATTCAATGCATTGTGCCTTGAGTTGCTATTAGTATAAGTACTCTATCTAATCCAAAGCCTATATCCACAATGGTCATCTTTTTGTCATTCGGTCACATAGACCTCATCTGACATAGAAGTTAGGACTCAATCAATGTTTGGGTGCACACATGACTTTTCCTCATAATGGGGGCCTTACAACTTAGAGCACCATGGATCATTGATGGTATCTTACAAGGGTAGGGTATTGAGCATATGTAACAAAAGATGTCATAAAAGTGAAATGAAGTTAATTTTATATGTTTTGAAACTTTTGAGGACCAGTTGAATTTTCTTTTTGGTACCCATTGTATTCTCATTAGTCTCGTTGACATTCACTTTGAGTTTATCAAACTTTCTTATTAGAATTTCTTTCTTTGTACATTATCTGCACTTCCATTTTTACTTAGCATCCACAAGGTAGCCTTCTCATTCAATAAACTAGGCATTTGAATATTGTTCTTGGTGTCCATTGTATTCTCATTATTCTCGTTGACATTCGCTCAAGTTCATTAACCTTTCCTCTTTGAGTAACTTTCTTTGCACATTATATGTGCTCCCATTTTTAGATGTGGCGAATGATATGTACTTACCCCCAACTTGTTGTAAAACACACATCTAGAGCTAGTTAACTATGGTGGACGCAAATCAAACACACGATACATTATCAGAATGAGAGATTGTAACTCCAGTGAATTAGGTTCCAAGATAGATTAGCTTGAACTCATAAAGACAGTCTTGAGTAACTCAAACTGGTAGTTCCATTACATTGAAAGGAGTGTCAAGTACATGCCTTTATAGCCTTTTGAATAGTACCACTCTCCTCACTGTGCATATGGGATTCTGAATCCTCTTCCTAGAACATACATCATTTGTCTATCTTCTAGTCTCTTCAGGGTATACATCTAACCTCTATGGGCAACCATCATTTGCTATTCTTAACACAAACGAATGTTTTTCTTAACACACCCATTATATGTTTTGTTTTGAGTTGAATATTGTATGCGAATATAGTTTTTTTGTTAAAGCATGTAGTAAGTTGTAGATTGTTGGTATTAGGTATTTTTCCATCAACAAGTTTTCAATGGCAACTCATGAAGAGCGTAAACGGTACATCCTATGTAATTCATGAAGAATTTGTAGACATTATCTAAATTGATTAGACCGCAAGTTTTTTATTGAAGGTAGGATTCTTGTCTATTATGCACAATATGTGGTTCCCTCAAGAGTAGGTGTGTATGGATATATTAGGGATTTGCCATTGCCAAGCCTTGCACCTCTAAATTTGGAGACTCTTGATGAAGCAACAATACAGAGCTTCAAACTTAGAATATCCCAAGATATTTAAAAGGCCATGATTCTTAGAAGGATCTCGAGAAGAATATGCTTGACATGGTTTGTATCCTTACATGTCTTCGTATAGAATTTATAGAGGATAAAGGTTTCATGGCTAAGTATAAAGTTTTCATAGGAGGATTTGGATAACATTCAAGGACTACTTTGAAAAAATAGGGATTGTGGCCACAAGGGTGATTTTATACGATGCAATGCATGCACTTAGCCTTTGGCTATATTTTACAAGATCTCTTGACAATCTATTGTTATGCTTTTAGTTATAGGAGGTATAAACTTAGATAGGGTACTTGGGTTTCTTTAGATTTTGATGTTGATTGTATTCCATTAAAACTTGAGATGTAAAAGTAATTGGACAAGAATAGAAGGAAGTTAATGTAAATTCTCAATGGAGTTTAAAGGGTGTAAGAGCCACCTTGGAGTTTTTAAACAATACAACTTATAAGTTCAAGATCAATGGTACTACAATTGAAAGAAGATCTATGCTCTTTCTCTTGTATGAGGTATTTGTCTCCTAGCATTTTGAGTTTTGAACCATGTATATATAAACAATTTTGAATTTTTTCTTTCTTACAAATATTGTTGCCAAAAATATTGTTCAATGGACACTCATAACCATTACAAAGAAATTGTTGGCATGAACTTTAAAATTTGATATGATTCTTTAGAAAAACTCATTTTATGTGAGTAAAAAACTAAAAACTTCATTATATTTGGGTTACAAAATGGAAGTACAAACATACAATGATAATGTTACTATAGTATAAATGTACAAAGGGATAAATACAAGGCTATCGTTTAGTTTCTTTCTAATCTTCAATTTTTTCTCTCTTTGGACTTTTCTCCTTATCTGACACAGTTTCTTCTTCATCATTTTCATTAATCATCATTAGTTTCGTTACAATAGGTTGTTTATTTCCTTATTTGAAGGATTTGAATTTCATGGGCACCCTCTTCTCTTCAGGTTTAAGAGGACATGGATCAAAATTTAAATGAGAAAGGTTGGGCATTTCTTTCTGTGTGAGGCTAGGGTAGTCTTCTCAGTAGTTGACTTGTTCTTGTCTTTGCCCTTGCTTGTTGCCTTTACCTATCCCTTGGATTTACCCTTGGAAGTTTTAGGGAAAAGAGGGGAGTTAGGGTCCATTGATGTAATTTCCTTGTTCAAAATTAACTTAGTACACCTCTTGCTTATCCACCACACATGCATGACTCAGGGTAATCTTTACATTGCAACAGAGTGCACAAGAACTGAATTGAAATTACAATAGAATTTAAATTTAAAAGTGAAAGATAAAAGGCTTATATTCACCTTGTCTATGCTCATTAACTTTGAATCTATTGTCCTACAAACATTTGAAATAAATCTCCATCCACATAATTGTATAAGTGACTTTGTAGTGGGAACTCTTAAAGGAGAAACTTGAAAGGTCTTTGAGATTTAGAAATATCTTCAAAAATGGTGTCTAAGTGGGTAGTAACAAGTCTAATGGCACTGCATATGAAAAATTCTTAGCAAGCACTTAATAACCTACTTGCAACAAAACTTAAAAATAAGGGAAAACAAGAAAATAAGGAAAAACCATTAACGATACATTTTTGCCATGGCATGAATTCTAGAAAGAGAATGCATAAGGATGACCTTTTGAGTAAGAATGCCAATGTAGATTAGACTTTAATGTCCTCTGTAAAGTAAACATTAGTGAGCAAAATTAGAAAATAAATTGCCAAAAGCAAGTACGTATAAAGGACATATCTTTCAATATGTGGAAAAGGGATATGGAAGTGTGTCATGCTTGTGGAGTTCTATTTTAGTATCTCAGTCTTGGGTTTTCTTCATGTTTCTCTATTTTGCATCTTGAGCTTGTCATGTTTGAAGACACATGATTCTTGCCTATTTCTTTTACCAAAGGATTGAGTCTCAAAAGGAAAGGAAGGATATCCTCCACATCATTCAAGGATTTAGTTAAAGGAAAGTAAGGCCTGGTCCCTAATGTTCTTTCAACCACTTCTCCATGTTCCACAGGAAGCACATGGATATCAAGAAGAACTCCTAGCAAAGGAGAATCCCCTTTGAGGACCCTAGACCTCACCCAGCTTACATAAATCACAACCTCTGAGAGGCTTCTGGAATTTCTTATTTAGAGTTGTATTGAATTGTCATGTTTTTCAATTACAAAAATTGGACCCTTTAAGAGGCTTTTGGAATTTCTTATTTAGAGTGGTGTTCAACCATGAATGGGATCTGAATCAAGTGGTAAATTATTCCAAAAACTTTTGCAAGGAGGACCATGTAGAGTTTGAACATTTGGCAGGTCCAATAGTGCAAGTGGACTCAAAAGATTTTTCTTACACTCCAATTGGTAATTCACCTGTAGAGAATACATTGTTTACAAAGAAGTGTGGATGCAATTCCTTGGACAAATTTTATGCATAAAATGTTTTATACTCTCTTCATCGAATGAAATATGAGCTTATGTAAAAGTTTGTTGCATTCATTGTTTATGCTCTTGTAAAGTATCCAATTAGATTTGATGAGCAATAGGTGCAAGTAGTGAAATTCTCTAGCTATTTCCTACTTAGGGAGTTGGTGGATGATAATTGAGAGAGGATTATTGTTTGATAGTTATTGCAAAGGCTTCTGTAGATGTCGATGGCATAATTGATGTTGAAAATGAGTATAATGAAGAATTTCTTTTACTAAATATGCAAATATTAGAGGACAAGTTTATTGATGCATATGAGGACTTATCTCTATGTTTGACCAAAGCAAAAGATATTGAGAAGGAATTATAGACTAGTGATAAGGGATTTGACCAACTTAATGAGACTTGGAATTTCCAATTTTGGGAGAGAAGAGTAGGAATATATAAGGGAACTCAAAGACATCAAGAAAAATCATCAATTAACTTGTGGAATCCAAGTAAATTGAAGAATATTCTTTTTCACATCTCCTTTTCATCACATATTCTTTTTCTCTCATTGGAGATTGCAAATGAGGATAACTGATTGGGGAGGGGCAAAGGATCAAGAAGTGGTAGTAGTTCCCTTAAGGATGTTGCACTTGGATATTGCCTAGCCATGATTGATCTTCAAGCTCTTTTGATTTTGTATAACACTTAATTAGAGGAAGCCTCATGGTCCCCACTCTTTGTGTAAAATTGCTTAGTAAGGATCATTAGCAAATAGAAGGGTATTTTTCATTAGTTCCATTGCATATTCCAAGCATACATTTTACAATTTTTAAGTCAGTACTATGTTGGTACTATACCATTCTACATTGAAACTACCAACCCTATCAACTATTATTGTTTGCCCCCTCTACTTTGAGACTTAATAATATTAGGAATACTTTTATGAGAGAACAACCACTTCAAGGTTTGATGACTTTCAACTAGTACTTGAGGTGTACCAATCCACTAGATCTCCATCTTGGATTGAATCTTAGGATGCTTTTTGTATCCCTTGCTCTTATTGTTATGTAATACCCTGTTCATGATACAAAATTTGACTTATTCCATCTTTTGTCATTTTTGAATCTACATTTTGTAGAAACTTTAAAATATCGCCACATTCTTGTATATTAAATTTATACATATGAAACATTGCAATTTATACTATTTTAAAATCAATCAAAATATTGTATTCAAAGATAACTTTCATTTTCTATTTTTCATGGGGCATTGACCTTTCAATATGAATATATCCTCTAAAAAGATGTGAAATCCTATGATTCATAGCTTTCCTATTATTGAACTACAAGGGGTTGTGAGGCAAACCAAATGCACTTATCCCATGACATTTAAGGTTTTTGAACTACAATCTAGAGAAAGTACAATAGCCTCTACAATTGATACCTACAATGTCACATGTTTGTACTACTTCATTTGGTTTTATAGTCATTTTTAAGTCTTTCACTCACTCTTTGAGAGTTCAACCTCTCAAATCTACATTTTTTGATGATCAAAGAATCCTCAAAATATTCTTTTTATTCACAGTTTCTTTTAAAAGCTTGATTCCCCCCTTGTTCTCTCGGATATTAATGCTTGATATGCTACAGACACATCTCTTTATAAGATTTAGTCTCATTTTTTTTGAAATTTTTACACCAGTCGGTTATACTTTTTAGTGGTCTTTTTCTCTCTAAATCCTATGAAAGTTTTCTTAAAGCGTAATAATTTTTCTTGCAAGGACTTCTTAGTATTTTTTGGTTCATTAGCTTAGAAATAGTTTTTTTGTGCAGTTGTTAATGCTTCTCTCACTTCAAGTATTTGTCGTGTGTATACAGAAGATTCAGAAGATGAGCTCATGCAATACCCAAGAATTCCATCCTAACCATCTCCAACATACCTCAGAAATTTGTGAACATTGAAAGAAGAAGGAGGCTTACATGTTAAAGGGTCTTCTAAATAAATATTTCCATCCACTCATAAATCTAAATGTTTATTTCCTTCTAGTCATAACTTGTTAGCCTCGTCATTGTCTAACAATGCTCATCGATGTATACTTCTCCAAGAAGGATAAACTGGATCTATTTGGATAGTACGTTTATATTTGTGTGGATTATGATAGCCCTTGTATTGGCCTATTCTACAACAATGCTCATCGATGTATACTTGTCCAAGATGAATAAACTGGATCTATTTGGATGGTAGGTTTATATTTGTGTGGATTGTGATAGCCCTTGCATTGGCATATTCTACCATAGCAAAACAAGAATAACAACCAACATAGAAATTTGCCCCAAATACTCATAATTTAGCTCATAGATTCTTGAATAAGAAAATGATAGAAAAACAAATATACTTTAGGAAAATGGTACAAAAATTCAGATAACATTGTAAATGACATAATGAAAACACTATCTTAAAAATACTACACTCAACATTCTTCTTGAATGAGAAAATGATAGAAAATGGCATTCAAATTTTAGGAAATTGGTACATGATGTCAAGTCACATCATATAAATAGCCAAGAATAACCATTGTTCTGAATATTATTGATCACATATTTGCTAGATGAAAAAACTATAGTAAACAACATTAGATTTTCAGGAGATGGAGACACATGTCGAGGTTACGACCTCACAATCCTAGTAAGATACCATCCTAAAGGATTTTGACTAGATATCAAATGAGATAGATTTGAAAAAGATGCATACAAGGAGTTACAACTAGGATATCCACCCTTCACATGACTTTTCATGACATTCAAGGGCTATTTCATACATATTAAATAAGTCACTTACATACATACTAAGGTTAAGAGCGTAATTCAAGCCTCACTTGGCACAACCCAATGGATGGCTGCATCGTGGCCATGACCTGAATCCACATATCCTTTTATCCAAAGTGAATAATGGTGCAACCATTTCAAAGTTACATGCCATGGTTAATTATGATGACATTCATATAATATTATAGATAATAAAGATATAGAACCATGACTAAATAAGTAAATCTATATTCCAATGACAAAGAGTCATTACATCGATCAATAAATGTTGATGACACTCCAATATCTACATCCTAAGAGATATATGGCAATGTACCACACAACTTAAATCTCAAATAAGAAATGGCATCACCAAAGAAATAAGCAAGATAATCCAACAAAACCCACAAAAGAAAACAATACAAAAGTGCATCTGCATTTGTATCATAATTTTCCATGACTTCAAGATGCATCATCGCATCTGCAAAGTATTGCTTGGTATCGATCCAAACTCATATAACCTATATCTATTGAATTCCATGTCTATTTTTAGGTTCGTGAAACTTTGCTATTTTTTAGAATGATGTAACACTTTCTACTTTATATCTTGCATTTTAAAATGCTACAACACTTCTCATTGTTGTTGCAAGAAATCAAGTTGTTGTTTCAAGAATTTGCGTTGTAGAAATTTAGGTTTTTGCAATCCACCTTATAATTTTGACACTACCAGCAAGCATGAATATTGCTGAATTACCAAAAGTTGATGGAAACATGAAATCTCATCCAAGAAGCTGTACATCTCATGTCCCACGATATCATCAAAAAGAGAATCCATGAATGGGATTGCGAACATATAACAAATTATTGCTACATTCAGATTTTACCTTTATATGTTTGGTTGTTTGTAGGATCCCATTGGAGAAATAGGGAGTCCCCAATGTTTGATTCTAAAGTCCAAATGGCAATAACTAGCAGGGGAGAAACTTTCGTCAAGATTTGAAACTCAAATAAATTTTGAGAAAGGGGGAAAGATGAAGCCAATATATGGATTAAGAATCATGTTGCATAGGAGAAAGATAGTTAGGGTTCAATGTTGGAAAGAAGACCAAACGTCCATTGTAAGATGGCAGAGCACAAGATTGTTAGGTTGGTTATATTCAATGTTGAAGGCATGATTGATGCCAAGAAACATGGTAGAGTTATTTGCACTATTGAGTAGTGTGTCAATGGCTTCATCTTTTCAATATCTTTACCAAAGGAATATAGTTGCACTTTCAAGCTTTTTAATTTATTTATTAGTGAGACTAGAGAGTCATAATTGTTTAGATCTAGCTTGAAAAATTTCATATAAAGATATATCTTTGAGTTATTTACTTGGGAGCCAAATATTTTATCCAATTCATCCGTGCTTTTTTTGCTTTTGTAATTTCGAATATGTGATGAAGAACATCTGATAAGCTCCATGCTATTATACCGAGTGCTAAATTATTTTTTATTTTCCAATTTGGATCATTAGGCTCTTGGGTTCCTCAAAAAATTCCCAAAGATCTTTTTGCATTAGGTGATACATGGTGTTCATTTTCCAAGTGTGAAACTCATTACCATTGAATTTTTCCATTACTTCGATTTCATACATTTTGTGAGTGGAGAGGTCTTATTGGTGACTCACATGGCACTATCTAACTCCACTTTTAACAAGATATTTTGTGGGAGTTACAAGGAGTTTTGGTAGATTTTAATGATGAGTACTTGCATATAATAATAGTTTATGATATTTCAAGTGCTTTGAGTGTGAAATACCCTTAAGAGATATTGGTTTGAGACTCAAGTGTGGATAGGCTATAGATGAACTAGTTTAGATAGGGCAAGTGTGAATAGTCCTTGCAAAAATCCAATTTGCAAGTTGCAAGTGAATGGGTATTAGTTGCAAATGAATGAGTGAGAAGACAGGGGATTAAGGAGGGAAGAAGAATAACAAAAATGAGACCATAATGAAATGGAGAAAACTTGATGATTCATGGTGGCTGAGTAAGTATATCTATTTATAGCATTGTAGCTTGGACACACACCTCACACTTTGCTTATGGGATTCAATTAAATGTGCCTCTAGCAACATACATACATTTTAACAATTGAATGGGAAGCAAAAAGATGCCTTTTTTGGAGACGGATCCTTAATAGTGGGCGTAGCATTGTATTGATACAAGAACATAAGACACATGCTCAGAGTGGTAATTATTTCTCTCACGGTGAGTATGAAGGGCTTGTTAGTGGACAAGGTAAATGTCACACACCAACTCAAAGTTGTGCTAATTCTAGGCAATGATAGATTACTTAATAATTAGGTTTGAGTAAATTAAATTGTTATAATTAGTCAAAAATACTTCTTAAAATTTCTCTACTTTTCCTATTTCAATTATGCAAGTAGTCATATACACGGTTATGTGACTTAAATGGAAGAAAAAACAGAGAAAAAAGACATGTAGAGTAGTTGATTTAGCTAATAAATTATATTAGATGTAAATTGATTAAATGATAAGGAATAAAAGTATGAATATTTTTTAAGGATCATAATTTCTTTTAAGAAATCTAATAGGGTAATAAGAAGGGTAGTTTCTAGGCACAACATGTCTAAAAGTATTTTAAAATATTATTTTTATGATTATGGCAGCTTTTATAATTTGAATGTGATACATCAGCTTATCTTATAAGTCCATGCTTGTGGTAGCTAGAGTAAGTAAGGGATATGGTGCTGTATGGTATTGGAATCCCCACATCAATGCAAGATGCTTAAAAAATCACATGAGGGTGAAGGTCCTATGCTCTTGTGGGATGTAGGCATTTTTGCATTTTGGATTACTTGAGCACCTAGTAGGGCCAAGGGCTAAGTGTTAATAACTGCCCCTATCTTGTAGATTGAATCGAGAGACTTAGGGTTGTTGGGGTAAAGGCGCCTCCGCTGTGCCACCCCGTGTATTACTACACTGACAGTACCCGTCACCGTCACACTTATTCTTTATTCTTTCAGTGACTAGTGAATAAAGGAAGGCCTGGTCACACATTGTGACTGTTGGAGTTCCCATTTGTCTCTCTCTCTCTCTCTCTTTTCTTGCTCTTTCTCTCTGCCATAGCTCGTGCATGGTCTTTTGATCCTCTCATCCCTTTCAACTGGTATTAGAGCTTGGCTTCCGATTGCTTGAGCTCTTCTCGGTGCTTGCTTAGCTTCGCATCGACTCCCTTCTTGCATTGGATCTCCATCCCGGCAGCCATATCCGATCTCCCCGAGCTCCCGTCACTCCCCGGCTTCCCGAGCACCTTCCCGGACTATTGAGGCACCTTCATGGCATTGGTATTGAGGTATTTGATCATTCTTTCAAGGTTTTATTTCAGTCTACAGGTTGCAAACAGTAAGGGCAGCCATGGCTTCAAACCCTTGAAGCTTATTCCCCTCATATTGTGCCTTACACCTATCAAGGCTCAAAGAGGCTTGTCATAGGCCTTTGATAGGCCCTTCTTGAGCCCCCCATTACCCCCTTTCAGCCCACGTGGAGTAGCAGCAAGTTCAGCACCAATAGGGCAGATTGCGCCATTTTTCCAGGCTGTTAGCACTCGTCTACTTCAGCTCCACACTTGGCCATTGCTTCTTGCTCTCTACCTTGATCAAGAGGGCTATTAGACTTCATGTTTGATGTCATTCAAGCTTTGGGCATTGGTCTTGATCATTCGGGGCTGATTTCTTTAGATTTGGGACTGTCATAAACTGTCATAATAGGCTGAAAATAGGGCAGCAACATTGGCATTAGCATTTTTTGCTTACACTCCATTCCGGTTGTGCTATTTGATGCCCGTATGCGGCCTACTTGATGCCCGAATGCCTTGGGAATGTATGCATTCGATTTGCCCATGATTTGGCATTGTTGTTGGGCTGGAAATTGACAGTTTTGGATTGTTTAGAGGTGCTGTACATGAGCAGGCTGAAGCTCATTTGTCACATGTATTGCTTCTCTATCGATACCGGATGTATGCTATGGGTTATGCCATGATGTATTACACTTTGAGGATTGACTTCGAACTCATGATCATGATTCCGGAATGCTTTTGAGCATCGCATTTGCTTCGTTGTTATTGGTTTGTCATTGGCCGTTTGGTCGACTTGACTGGCATTTGGGCCGCTTATGCCTATTGTCTGTACTTGACGGATAAGCTCTATGCATTACATGCTTTGGTTTGTGGTTGATGCCTCTTAGTTCGTCCATGCTTGACATATATTTTGGACCTCCCGTTTGGATGTTTTGAGCACTTCCGACTCACATGGATATTGACTTTGGGTTGCTACTAGATGTATTGACTTGACAGAGATCTTGCCATTGGGATTATGTCTTGCTCAGTGGTTGCTACGACAGTTGCTTCATGTATGTCATGCTCTCTTGGATGCATATGACACATTGACTTGGTCACTTGTCACTGGTACTTTTTCTTGGGTTGTTTGAGCTCTTTAGCTCGCCTGTATGCCATTTGTGCCAGTGGGAGCATAGTGTATGCATGACTGACTTTGAGCAGTTCATATCTTGGAGCAGCTTACGACTTTGAGTAGATGTTTTTTTGAGACTTTGGGATTACCCTCCGATCTTTGGATGTTGCATTGATGTATGTCTTGGTCTCTGGATTGCTTATGAGCTGAGTCTCTTGCTTTGGATCCTCTTTCATTTTGGGCAGACACCTATTTGTGTCAGGTTTTGCAGGTACATCTTGCCTAGATTGTCTGGGGGTGTGCCTCTTACTGGCAGATGCTATTTGACATGCCTCGGTGTTAAGCTCATGTATTTTCACTATCATTTGGCTTTGCTTTGTCCTTTTCATGCTGGCTTTGGACCTAGCACTGTCTAGTTGACTTTGGATCCAATTTTGGGACAGTTTGCTCTCATTATTGCAGGTCTGCAATTTATTACAGCAAGCATTTATTGGTGGACTGAGCTGTATTTTTCATGCTAAAATGTCTTGATTTGGTGTAATGTACATCGTACTTGGTGGGCAGTAGCTTCTTAATCAGTTTCCCAGTCATTTTGCCTTGGATTTAGTGGTTTTTTGGCTGTTTACAGCAGAAAACAGCAAGCAATTTTTGAACTGTCTCTGCATTTACAGCCTGCATTATGGCTTCGTCTTCGACTGATAATGCCATATTTAATATCACAAAGTTGGATGGTATCAACCATGGCTATTGGAAGAGCCAGATTTGGCAGGTCTTGGTGCAGAAGAACCATGTAAAGCCACTTCGATTGAGTGGGCAGCAGCCTGCAGGTATGAGCAATGATGACTGGTTTGACTTGGATGCATACTGTAAGTCCACAATCATACTCTCTCTGACTGAGTAGGTTCATTACAATGTAGTGGATGAGGCATAGACCGCATGGTAGTTATGGGAAAAGATCGAGAATCTTTATGATAAGAAGAGCCCGACTAGTCAGATGTATTGGCTCAAGTAGCTCATGGATCTGCGTATGAAGGAGAATGCGATGATGTCTACTCATTTGAGCCAGTTCCATGTGATCTTGAAGAATCTAACATCGCAGGGTATCACATTTCCCGATGAGGTGACCCCACTCTTTTTGCTTGGGACTCTTGGAGAGTTGTGGGATGTCTTTCGTACTGCCTTGTGTGCTCCTGCTACTAAAATTGTCTGATGTAGAGAGTGCTCTTCTATAGCAAGAGATCAATATGAAGAACTTGGATGCCTCTCGTGTTTCTCATGCTATGACAGTTAGAGGCAGGAATGACAGGAATAACCATGGGAATGGCAGTGGCCGTGATTCTCAGAAGGGTCGGTCCAAATCTCGTGGAAAGTCGCGTAGTAAATCGCGTTGGCGCAACGCTAATGTCACTTGCCATCATTGTGGGAAAAAGGGCCATATCAGACCATAGTGTCATGAGTTGCGCAATGAGAAGCGCAAGGACAAGGGGAAGGATAAAGTGCAGGAAAAGTCTTGTGATCGCAGTATTATACCTGCGAAGTCCAGTGTAAAGATCGAAGAGATCAATGTTACGCAGACTGAGGAGCCATCTGATTATCTTGGCAGCTAGTTCATTTGACAGCTCACAGTTGACTGACACTCCTAGCATATATGCACAGTGTTGGCTTTTGGATTCAGGCGCGTCTTTTCATGTGATGCCTTATCGTGAGTGGTTCCACTCCTAACGCACTCTATCAGGGTCAGTCAGGCTTGGAGATGATAGGTCTTTGGCTATTGTGGGCAGTGGTGACATACAGTTGCAGTTTTCCACTGGCAGTTCTTTTGTGCTCAGGAATGTACGTCATGTACCTGTGCTTACGCGCAGCCTTATGTCTGTAGGTCAGCTGGATGATGCAAGGTTTCACATTGGTTTTGGAGACTCTGCTTGGAAGATTACCAGAGGCACTTGTACTGGCCAAAGGTGCCAAGGCTGGCAGCCTCTATCCTCTTGTAGTGGATGGTCCTACAGTTGATCATGTTTTGTCAGTGGGTTCTATCCCACATGTATCACTTTGGCGTGCCCATTTGGGACATATGTCTTTGAAGGGAATGAAAATGCTTTCTGGTTTGCAGTATCTTCTGGCTTTAGACTATGCATGTTTTGACTCGTGTGATCATTGTCTTTATGGTAAGCAGAATAGGTCTACGCATAAGAAATTGTATATGTCACGCATGAGTGAGCCCTTGGCTTTGGTGCATTCCGATGTTTGTGGGCCCATGCCTTGTATGTCTATGGGTGGCGCGAAGTACTTTGTTACCTTCATTGACGATTTTTCTAGGAAAGTGTGGGTTTATCCCATAAAGCAGAAGTCCGATGTCTTGGCAGTCTTTCAGCGTTGGCTTGCTCTTGTTGAGAACCAGACTGGGTATAGGCTGAAATGCCTTAGGACTGAAAATGGGGGAGAATATGTCTCACGTGCTTTTGAGCAGTTGTGTGATGACAGGGGTATTAAGCGTCAGTTGACCGCCCCTTACACCCCACCCCAGAATGGTTTGGCTGAGTGCATGAACAGGACTATTCAGGAGCATGTGTGCTCTATGCTTAGCCATGCAGGCCTACCACAGAGCTTTTGGGCTGAGGTAGTTAGTATGGCAGTGCATGTCATAAATCGATTGCATTCTAGTGGTTTGGATTTCCAGGTTGCAGAGGAAGTTTGGGCTAGTAAGCCACCTTCTTATGCGCATCTCCGTGTCTTTGGATGTGAGGCATTCTGCCATGTGCCCAAGGACAAGAGGAGTAAGTTTGATCCAAAGAGCATTAAATGCATCTTTCTTGGCTATGGTGATTCAGGAGAGATGGGCTATCGCCTATGGGATCCGCAGGCGCGGAAAATAGTACGCATCCATGATGTAGTTTTCCATGAACACAAAATGCATAAGCAGCCTGAGAAGGTGGTTGAGATCCGTAGAGTGATCTTTCAGGAGGAGCCTCGAGCTCTAGCACAGCCAATAGTACAGCCTGTAGCAGTTCCTACACAGGGCCAAGGTGTTGGACAGGTAGTTGGGCAGGCAGCAGAGCCTACGGTGAGACGGTCTACTAGAGATAGACATCCACCTAATCGCTATGAGCCCTCTATGCAGTATGTCTTGTTGACGGATGCAGGAGAGCCTCTCACCTATGATGAGGCTATGTGGAGGGGTGATAGTCACTCCTGGGAGAGGGCTATGCAGTCTGAGATGGACTCCTTGCATAGGAATATGACTTGGGATCTTGTTGCCTTGCCTAAGGGCACAAAGGCTTTGCCAAGAAAATGGATGTACAAGCTGAAAAGTACCCCTGGGCACTCCAAGCCGGCCTATAAGGCTAGACTTGTAACTAAGGGTTTTAAGCACGAGCATGGAGTTGACTTTGATGAGGTCTTCTCTCCTGTCATCAAGATGACTACTCTACGCTTGGTCTTGTCCTTAGTCGCGCAACTTGACTTGGATCTTTATCAAATGGATGTTAAGACTACATTCTTGCATGGGGATTTGCATGACGAGATCTATATGGAGCAGCCTAAGGGCTTTGCAGAACATGGCAGGGAGCACCTAGTGTGCAAATTGAAGAAGAGTCTTTATGGCTTGAAGCAGGCACCTAGGGAATGGTATCATAAGTTTGATGCCTTTATGCAGTCATAGGGCTACAGCAGCAGTGCTATGGATCCGTGTCTTTACAGGAAGAAAGCCTGTGATGGCAGTTTACTGATTTTGGTTCTCTATGTTGATGACATGTTGATAGCAGGGAAAGCTTATGCATAGCTTGATGCTCTGAAAGCTCAGCTCAAAAGAGCTTTGAGATGAAGGATATGGGACATGCTTCACATATTCTTGGGATGCGCATTAAGCGTGATAGGCATCAGGGGCTTTTGTATCTCTCACAGTGGGAGTACATCCATAAAGTCCTTGAGCGCTTCCGCATGCAAGACGTAAAGCCTGGGGGCTGTCCTTTGCCTTCTCATGTGAGGGTTTCACAGGCCGATTGTCCGCAGACAGATGAACAGAGGGCCGAGATGGCCAAGATCCCTTATGCATCAGCAATGGGCAGTCTCATGTATGCCATGATAGCCACTCGTCTAGATATTGCGCATGCAGTTGGTGTTGTGGCACGTTATATGGCTACACCTGGCAAGAAGCATTGGGATGCCGTGAAAAGTATCATGAGGTATCTGAAGGGCACTGTAGATATGTCTATATGCTATGGCAGCCAGGATACAGGGGTCGTGGGTTACACTGACTCCGACTATGCAGGACATGCAAATAGTAGGAAGTCCACTTCTGGCTATGTGTTCACTTATGCTGGAGGCACTGTTTCTTGGATGTCTAGGGTGTAGAAGTGTACGGCTTTGTCTAGCACTGAGGCCGAGTATGTTGCAGCCACTGAGGCTTGCAAGGAGGCTATCTGGCTAGGCCCTGACCTTGGGATTGATGCTGTTCCTACACTGTATTCGGATTCTATGAGTGCCATTCAGTTGGCTAAGAATCCAGTCTTCCATGCGAAGACGAAACATATTGAGGTGAGATATCACTTTATTTGGGGTGTCGTGGAAGACAGGTTTGTTGACCTTGTCAAGATCTCCACTGACATCAATCCTACAGATCTGCTCTCACGAAAAGCCTCACTACTGAGCGCTTTGCCTTCCTTAGGAGATTGATGGGCGTTGGATGAGATGTTGCCTTTCCTCATCCCTTGTACCTATGTACATTTGTACTGTCTTTTCTTTTCTTTTCTCTCTCACTGGGGTAGATTCGCCTTTAAGTGGGAGGTTGTTGGGGTAAAGATGCCTCCGCCGTGCCACCCCGTGCATTACTACATTGACAGTACCCACCACTGCACACTGCAGGTGGCGGGCGCTTGTCACCGTCACACTTATTCTTTATCCTTTCAGTGACTAGTGAATAAAGGAAGGCCCGGTCACTCATTGTGATTGTTGGAGTTTGCATTTGTCTCTCTCTCTCTTTTCTTGCTCTTGTTCTCTGCCATAGCTCGTGCATGGTCTTTCGATCCTCTCATCCCTTTCAAGGGAATCTTAGTGGGGCTCCAAGCCAATATGTTCCTTGTTGTCCATAGAAGGAGCGTGATCTTATAAAACATAACCTTACTGTCAAGGAGAGCACTGGAGAGACACAAAGAGGAGAGAGAAGGAAATTGAAGAGAGAGATGGAGTGCAGAAGAGAGAGAAAGAGAGCAATGAGGAGAGAGAAATAATAGAAAAGGAGACAAAAAGATAGAGAAGAAGAAGAGAGATGGTTGGAAGCCACATGAAAGGATAGGAGGAACTAGAGAGAGAAGAAGGACAAAGTTGTATTCTTGTGTAAAAAATTGATATCCTGTACATGTGTCCTTTGCCCTTTTATATGCCCCTAATTTCACTCTTCACATTCATCCCCACTTGGATGTTTTTGTTCTTAAAAAAAAAGAGAAACTTATTATAAATTACCAAGTGGCGGAAAGGATAGAGTACTATGCATGGACTAAAAACAAATTGACCTAATCTTAAAGGATTCACGAAAGTAGAACTAGAGAGCTAAGAATCAAGTACAAAGCATTGACAACCATTTGGAAATATGAAAATGAAATCTTGGATTAAAAATTAAGAGCTCCTCCTAGATGGAGACTCTGTGTTGTCCAATGTAGACCTTGCTGTACTAAATCTGCAATAACTTTGGATTAGCTGATCCAAATTAGACACCGGTACCATGGATTGTTGGTGGCATCTTCCAAGGATGGGATATTGAGCATATGTAACAAAAGATGTCATAAAAGTAAAATGAAGTTGATTTTATATGTTTTGAAACTTTTGAGAGGGAGTTGAATTTTCTTTTTAGTACCCATTGTATTTTCATTAGTCTTATTGCCATTCGCTTTGAGTTTATCAAACTTTCCTCTTAGAGTTTATTTCTTTGCACATTATCTGTGCTCCCATGTTTACATGGCATCCACAAGGCAGCCTTCTTATTTAATAAACTAGGCGTTTGAATATTATTCTTAGTGCCCATTGTATTCTCATTATTCTCAATGACATTCGCTCTAAGTTTATTAATATTTCCTCTTTGAGTAACTTTCTTTGCACATTATCTATGCTCCTATTTTTAGATTTGGTGAATGATATGTGCTTGCCTCCAAATGAATGTTTTTCTTAACAAACCCACTATAAGTTTTGTTTTGAGTTGAATATTGTATGCAAATATAGTTTTTTCATTAAAGCATGTAGTAAGCAATGGATTATTATTATTAGGTATTTTTCCATCAACAAGTTTTGAATGGCAACCTGTGAAGAGTGTTAGTAGTACATCCTATGCAATTCATAAAGAATTTGTAGACATTATCTATATTGATCAAACCACAAGTTTTTTTAGTGAAGGTAGGATTTTGGTATATTATGCATAATATGTGGTTCCCTCAAGAGCACATGTGTATGGACATATTAAGGATTTGCCATTGCCAAGCCTTGCATCTCTGAATTGGGAGACTTCTAATAATGAAGCAATAGTATAGAGTTTCAAACTTAGAATAGCCCAAGATATTCAAACGACCATGATTCCTAGAAGCATCTCGAGAAGGACATGCTTGTCGTGGTCTCATTACTTTGGAAATATAGGCAATGTGACCACAAGGGCGATTTTATATGGTGCAATGCATGCACTTAGTCTTTTGGCTATGTTTTACTAGATCTCTTGCCAATCTCTTGTTATGGGCTTAGTTATAGGAGGTATAAACTTAGATATGGTACTTGGGTTTCTTTAGGTTTTGATGTTGATTGTATTCCATTAAAACTTGAGATGCAAAAGTAATTGGACAATAAGAAAAGAAGGTTAATGTAACTTCTAAATAGAGTTTAAAGGGTGTAAGAGACACCTTGGAGTTTTTAGACAATACAACTTATAAGTTCAAGATCAATGGTACTACAATTGGAAGAAGATCTATGCTCTTTCTCTTGTATGAGGTATTTGTCTCCTAGCATTTTGAGTTTTGAACCATGGATATATAAAAAATATTGAATTTTTTATTTCTCACAAATATTGTTCAATGGACACTCATAATCATTACAAAGAAACTATTGGCATGATCTTTAAAATTTGATATGATTCTTTAGAAAAACACATTTTATGTGAGTAAAAACTAAAAATTTCATTATATTTGGGTTACAAATTGGAAGTACAAACGTACAATAACAATGTTACTATAGTATAAATGTAGAAAGGGATGAATACAAGGCTATTGTTTAGTTTCTTTCTAATCTTTAGTTTCTACTTCCTTTGGACTTTTCTCCTTCTCTAATGCATTTTCTTCTTCATCACTTTCATTAATCATCATTAGTTTCCTTACAATAGGTTATCTCTTTCTTTATTGGAATGATTTGGATTTCATGGGCATCCTCTTCTCTTTAGGCTTAAGAGGAGATGGATCAAAATTTAAATGAGAAAGCTTGGCCATTCCTTTCTTTGTAGAGGCTAGGATAGTCTTTTCAGTAGTTGACTTGTCCTTGCCTTTACCCATCCCTTGGCTTTGCCCTTGGAAGTTTTAGGGAAAGGGGGTAGTTAGGGTTCATTGATGTAATTGCCTTGTTCAAAATTAACTTAGTACACCTCTCCCTCATCCACCACATGCATGACTTAGGGTAATCTTTACATTGCAATAATAGAGTACACAACAACTGAATTGAAATTACAAAGGACTTTAAATTTAAAAGTAAAAGATAAAAGGCTTACATTCACCTCATCTATGTTCATTAGCTTTGAATCTATTGTCCTGCAAACATTTGAAATAAATCTCCATTTGCAACTATATGAGTGCCTTTGTAGTGGGATTTCTTAAAGGAGAAACTTGAAAGGTCTTTGAGAATCAGAAATATTTTCAAAACTGGTGTCCAAGTGGTTAGTAACAAGTCTAGTAGCATTGCATATGAAAAATTGTTAGCAAACACTAAGGAACCTACTCGCAACAAAACTTGAAAATTAGGGGAAACAAGAAAATAAGGAAAAACCATTAACAATACATTTTTTTCCATGCCATGAGTTCTAGAAAGAGAATGCATAAGGATGACCTCTTGAGCAAGAATGTCAATGTAAATTAGACTTTAATGTCCTATTTAAAGTAAACATTAGTCAGCAAAAATTATGAATATAAATCTCCAAAAGTAAGTACGTATAAGGGAGATACCTTTCAATATGTGGAAAAGAGATATGGAAGTGTGTCATGCTTGTGGAGTTCTATTTTAGTATCTCAATCTAGGGATTTCATCTTTCTCTATTTTGCATCTTGAGCTTGTCATGTATGAAGACATATTATTTTTGCATATTTCTTCTACCAAAGGATTGAGTCTCAAAAGGAAAGGAAGGATGTCCTCCACATCATTAAAGGACGTAGCTAAAGGAAAGGAAGGCCTGGTCCCTAATGTTCTTTTAACAAGTTATCCATGTTCCACAAGAAGCACATGGATATCAAGAAAGAAGGACTCCTAGCAAAGGAGATTCCCCCGTTGAGGACCATACACCTCACCCAGATTACAGAAATCACACCCTCTGAGAGGCTTCTAGAATTTCTTATTTTAGAGAGGTAATGAATTGTCATTTTTTTCAATTACATAAATCACAATCTTTGAGAGGCTTTTGGAATTTCTAATTTAGAATGGTGTTCAACCATGAATGGGATTTGGTTCAAGTGGTAAATTATTCCGAAGACTTTTCAAGGAGGAGTATGTAGAGTTTGAACATTTGGCAGGTCCAATAGTGCAAGTGGACTCAAAAAGATTTTTCTTACACACCAATTGGTAATTCAACTATAGAGAATACATTGTTCACAAAGAAGTGTGGATACAATTCTTTCGACAAATTTTATGCATCAAATGTTGTATACTCTCTTCACCCAATGAAATATAGGCATTTGTCAAATTTTGTTGTATTCATTGTTTATGCTCTTGTAAAGTTTCTAATTAGATTTGATGAGCAACATGTGCAAGGAGTGAAATCATCTAGCTATTTCCTACTTAAGGAGTTGGCGGATGACAATTGAGAGAGGATTATTGTTTGATATGCAAATTTTAGAGGACAAGTTTATCGACACACATGAGGCCTTATCTCTATGTTTGACCAAAGCAAAAGATGCTAAGAAGGAATGATAGACTATTGGTAATAAATTCAACCAACTTCAGGGGACTTGGAATTTTCAATTTTGAGAGAGAAGAGGAGTATGTAAGGGAACTCAAAGACATCAAGGGAACATTATCAATTAACTTATGGAATCCAAATAAATTGGAGAAGATTAAAAATCGAAATGATTTTTTTTTTAAATTTTTTTACGAGTATCCATGGATACTTTACATCTCCTTTTCACCTTATATTCTTTTCACATCTCCTTTTCATCATATATTCTTTTTCTATAATTGGAGATTGCAAATGAGGATAATTGATTGGGGAGTGGCAAAGGATTAAGAAGTGGTGGTAGTTCCATTAAGGATGTTGCACTTGGATATTACCCAGGTCATTTTGTATAGCACTTAATTAGAAGAAACCTCATGGTCTACTCTCTGTGTAAAAGTGCTTAATAAGGTTTCTTAGCAAATGCAAGGGCATTTTTTATTAGCTCCATTGCATATTCCAAGCATACATTTTACAATTTTTAAGTAAGTACTCGTATGCCATTCTACACTAAAAGTACCAACCCTATCAACTTAATGTTTGTAATCTCATTTGAGACTTAATTATTAAAAATACTTGTATGAGAGAACAACCATTTCAAGGTCTGATGACTTTCAACTAGGACTTGAGCTACACCAATCCACTAGATCTCCATCTTGGATTGAATCTTAGGATATTTTTCATATCCCCTGCCCTTATTGTATTCTAATACATTGTTCATGCTACAAATTTTGACTTATTCCATCTTTTGTCATTTTTGAAACTGCATTTTGTACAAACTTTAAAATATTGCCACATTCTTGCACATTAAATTTATACACATGAAACATTGCAATTTATACTATTTTAAGATCAATCAAACTATTTATTCAAAGATAACTTTTATTTTCTATTTTTCATGGGGCATAAACCTTTCAATATGAATATAATCCTCAAAAAGATGTGAAGTCCTATGATTTATAGCTTTTCTAGCATTGAAGTACAAGGGGATTGAGGGAAACTAAATGCACTTATCCCATGACATTTAAGATTTTTGAACTACAATTTAGAGAAAGTGTGATAACTTCTATAGTTGATACCTACAATGTCACATGTCTCTGCTACTTCATTTGGTTTTATAGTCCCTTTCAAGTCTTTCACTAACTCTTTGAGAGTTCAACCTCTCAAATCTACATTTTTTGGTAATAAAAGAATCCTCAAATTATCCTTTTTATTTGCATTTTCTTTTAAAAGCTTGATTCCCTCCTCATTCTCTCAGATATTAATGCCTGATGTGCTAGAGACATATCTCTTTATAAGATTTAGCCTCATGTTTTTGAATTCTTTACAAAAGTCGGTTATACTTTTTAGTGGTCTTTCTCTCTCTAAATTCTATCAAATTTCTCTAAAATCATAATACTTTTTCTTGTAAGGGCTTAGTATTTGTTGGTTTATTAGCTAGAAAATAGTTTTTTGTGCAGTTGTTAATTCTTCTCTCATTTCAAGTATCTCTCTTGGTATACAAAAGATGTAGAAGATGAGCTCATGAAATACCCAAGAATTCCATCACAACCATCCCCAACATATCTTAGAAATTCGTGAACATTGAAAGAAAAAGGAGGCTTACTTGTTGAAGGGTCTTCTAGATAAATATTTCCATCCACCCATAAATCTAAATGCTTATTTCCTTCTAGTCATAACTTGTTAGCCTCATCCTTTGTCTAAGAATGCTCATCGATGTATACTTCTCCAAGATGAATAAACTGGATCTATTTGGATAGTAGGTTTATATTTGTGTGGGCTGTGATAGCCCTTGTATTGGCCTATTTTACCATAGCAAAACAAGAATAATAGCCAACACAGAAAATTGCCCCAAATACTCATAATTTAGCCCATAGATTCTTGAATAAAAAAATGATAGAAAACAACAAATATCATTTAGGAAAAGGGTACAAAACTTAGGTAACATTGTAGACAACAAACACAAGGAAAACAATATCCTAAAATTACTACACTCAACATTCTTCTTGAATGAGAAAATGATAGAAAATTGCATTCAATTTTTAGGAAATTAGTATAGGATTTCAAGTCGCATCATCAATGGCCAAGAATAACCACTGTTTTGAATATTAATCACATACTTCCTAGATGAAAAAAATAGTAAATAACATTCAGATTTTTAGGAGACAAAGATAAATAATCAAGTTATGAGGTCAACAACGTGAGGCACCCACATACATACTAAGGTTAAGAGTGTAATTCAAGCGTCAACACCTAGAACAACTTGATGGATGGCTAAATGGTAGCCATGGCCTAAACCCGCATATCCCTTTATCAAAAGTGAATAATGGTGTAACCATTTCAAAGCTATATGGCATGGTTGGGAACCCATTAAGTATGATGACATCCATAAAATATCATAGAGAATAAAGATATAGAATCATCACTAAATAAGTAAATCATTACTCAATGACAAAGAGTAATTGCATTGATCAAGAAATGTCGATTACACTCCAACATTTGCATCAAAAGGAATATATGGCAATGTGCCACACAACTTAAGTCTCAAACAAGAAATAACATCAACAAAAAAATATGCAAGGTATTCCAAGAAAACCTGTAAAAGCAAACAATGTAGTAGTGCATCTGCGTTTGTATCATAATCATCCATAACTTCAATATGCATCATGGCATTTACAAATTATTGCTTGGTATCGATCCAAACTGATAGAACTTGTATTTGTTGACTTCTAGGTCTATTTTCAGGTTCCTGAAACTTTTGATCTTTAGGTTGCTCTTGTAATTGTTGTTTTTTAGATTGTTGTAGCACATCCTACTTTATATCTTGCATTTCAAAATGCTACAACACTTCCAATTGTTGTTGTGAGAAATCAAGTTGTTGTTTTAAGAAATAACATTGTAGAAATTTAGGTTTTTGCAATCCATCCTATAATTTTGACACTACCAGCAACCATGAATACTCCTACATTACTAAAAGTCGGTGGAAACCTAACATCTCATCCAAGAAGCTATACATCTCATGTCCCATGATATCATCGAAAAGAGAATCCATGAATGGGATCGTGAACATATAAAAAATTATTGCTACATTTATATTTTGCCTTTGTATGATTGGCTTAGCATCCTTCTTCAAGCTAGTTCTATGCTGGGGTAGATTACTAGATCAAACCCTCTCATATCTATGTGGTCCCAAGCACATAAAAATTTATTGCTACATTTAGATTTTGCCTTTGTATGATTGGTTTAGCATCCTTCTTCAAGCTAGTTCTATGCTGGGGTAGATTACTAGATCAGACCCTCTCATATCTATGTAGTCCCAAGCAAATATATCTTGACAAGATCTTTCTTGAATGCCTCCTCAACATATATGCTTACTTTGATAAGTTTAGCCTCTCTTTACTAATTCAAGTTGACCTTCTATACTTCCTCCTCCACCACTCTTGGAGAACTTCTCAGAGTATGTTCATATCTTTCCTCAACTTGAATAATCGCTTTTTGTCCTTCCTCATTGTGCACATCTAAACTATCCATACATTGAGCTTCCTCAATTCCTTGATTTCTAGATTTCCCTTTCTGTCCTAATTCAAGATGACTAATTCCATGGTCTTGAACCATGTTATAGTGCTCACTTCTTGACCTTTCCTAAAATTCAAACTGCTTCTGACCTACAAAAGGATATTTAGGATGCTTTCCTGACCAATTCTGAACTACACATTGAACAATTTGCTATCTAGAAATTCCATTTCTTGCATTTTCGGACTGCTCCTCATACCCTTGAATAATTTTGTTCACATCTACTTCAAACGCCGGTACTATGGATGAATTTTCCTCAAGAAATAACTCCTCCTCATCAATCTCTACATCATCCACCAAAGTAATTGTTTGTATATATAGATACTCAAGAATAACATCATGACTTGGAATATGAGAAAGTGCTAATTGAGTATGTAAATCAACAATTTCATTATCATTCCGCAAAACAACTTCCTCAAGAGAAATAATAACCTCAAAACAATGTGAAACTTACAATTCCATTGCATTCTTGACATGAGAAAGCCAGTTGATTTTGATGCATTTTTTTCATTTTCCAACTCATAAAAAAGTAATTGAACCATCTCAGTTGAAGATCGATCCAAAGAGCATACCCCTTGCAAATATTTAAGAAAACCACACAAAGTAAGTGATTTTTGTAATTCATGATATTCAACTTGCTGTTGTAAACTTGAATATTGCTGAAAATCGATCATTTGCTTTCATGAAACTTGTTATCTTGAAAAATACTCATATAGGCAATCGACTTGAAAATTCATAGTAGCATAAACTTGTTGAATTTCTTTAGGCTATTGAACAATATAATGATCTGAAATAATATTCACCATGCTAGATATGTAGATACCCTAAGAATATGATGCATTTTGCACTACAAGTAAAGGCATTTCAAGTAGTTGCAAAGTCTCTTCATCAAAATCAAAAGCAAGAAAATAATCCATAATAGTACCTTCATTGAGAAAACCACAATTCTCATGCTTTTCACCTTGACAATATCATCTTCTTGAACACAAAAATGATCCTATCGATCACCAAATTGATCAATTTCCTTGATGATAACTTCATTACTTCTTCCTTCTTCAGCAAAACTAATTGGAGATTGATTATGACATTTTGCAAGACAATAAAATATGGAAAATACCTTTAAGTTATTGATGTAAGGTATGTGATGCTCAAATCTCCCATTGGTAAGCTTCTTTGTTGGGTTTTGGCACTCAAGGATCCTTGGCTGCTTTGGCTCTTGTCCTCTCTCACTCCCTCTGCTTCCAATTGTTGGCAAAACCACATGCAAAGGGTCACAATCATTAGATTCATCACTTGAACTTGAATCCAAACTAAAAACTAAAACTCAACTTTCTCAAAAGAACTCAACTTTTCCCATGCTCTATCCATCCTTGAACTTGCACCCGCCATCTTTGCTGCTAAACAAAGCTTCTTGTGGTCACCATTGAATTGTGTACATAGATTAACCATGCAAAAATACAGGCAAGATTTTCCTATTTCATAGGACTCATAAATATAAAGACAACATCTTGAGGTATGTCCATGCTCAAAGCATGATGAAACATGCCTACAGTTTGCAAATGACCTACTTTTCTTTCAGCATCCTAACTTTCACAATAATGAAGTAGTAGGTTTTCAGCCTATGATATTTAGGCT
Source organism: Lygodium microphyllum (assembly GCF_053477565.2). Classification (NCBI taxonomy): domain Eukaryota; kingdom Viridiplantae; phylum Streptophyta; class Polypodiopsida; order Schizaeales; family Lygodiaceae; genus Lygodium; species Lygodium microphyllum. Next base: position 14,494,395 of record NC_141153.1, on the reverse strand, counting down.
ATTCCCACAATTTCTATAGTTTAGGAGGTATGAAAAAATATTTTGTAGGCATTGCCTAAAAACTCCTATATTGATCAGATTTCTCTGTGTTATTTGGGTGGTCTCTAATAAATCTTCAACAATTCAAGTTACTCCTTCCACTTCTACACTCTTGACACTTTTGCACTTTAGATTATGCTTGAAAGTACTGTAATTCAAGTTATTCTTATCATCACTCTACAAATCCCTGGGACACTTTTGCACTTTAGATTATTTCCTTAGGATTGATATCAGTAAAGCCAAATCCTTTTTTCTCCTTATTATGCTTTATCTTATCTTCTTCTACATCTTTCTATTCATCATTTCATGCCAATCCATTCCTCATTATTGCATTTTCTTGAAGTTGCTTCTAATCTCCTTCATTGTTATGGTAGGAATTTTCTTCTGAGATTTCTTCATATTCATTTTCACTATCTCATAAACATCTGAATTACATGAATCTACTTGAATTGCATGAATTTGCATGAATTGAAGGAATCTTCTTGAACTATAGGAAACTCTCTGAAGTGTAGGAATATGCTTAAGTGCTTGTTTACCTTGAAACTATCAAAATCTCTACTTGCTCTAAAATAGCCTGAATACAAGACATTTTAAAGAAGAGATAACATGATACCCTCCATTTATAGAAATGAATCGTAATGTCTTCCTAGAAAAAGGTCACCTTTCTCTCATATTCTCTAGTTGTCTCTCAATAGATTGCATCCTCTTTTGTTGCTCTTGTATCTTTCTCTATTGACATTTCAATTTTGAAGAAGAAACTTGAAGATTTGAAATTAGGGTTGCATCTTGAAACTCCAAAAATGAACCCTTGAAACTATTGGCTATCACGGATCAGAAATTTCAACTTTAACCATACTTCCTTGAACCCATAACGTTGAGAACTCTTGAGTAGATTGAGATCTTTAGGCTATCAACTAAACCATTGCAACAAGTGTTTTTTCCATTACATGAATCTTGAAATTAGAGCATTAGAATGGAACTTACAACAATAATTTCAAGAAGGAGGATGAAATTTTAATGATCTGTCTTATAGACACGACTAAAATCTTCTTTTAATTGATGTGAATCATTTGTTGCACACTGAAACTTTAGATATTACACTCTTGTGCTTTCACATGTTGCTCCTATGAATTTCTTTATTTGAATCCCGAAGCCTAAATCATGAGTGCAATGTAATGTGAACCAAGCAATTCCAAAGTGTATTAGCCTATTCTACCTAGCAAAACAAGAATAACAACCAACACAAAAATTTGACCCAAATACTCATAATTCAGCCCATAATTCTTGAACAAAAAATTGATAGAAAACAACAAATAGTCTTCAGGAGGATGATACAAAAACTCAAGTAACATTTTAGACAACATAAGGAAAACACTGTCCTGAAAATACTATAGTCTACATTCTTCTTGAATGAGAAAATGATAAAAAGTGACATTCAATTTTTAGGAAATTAGTACAAGATTTGAGGTCGGATCATAAGCAACCAATAATAATCACTGTTGTGAATATTATTGATCACATATTTATTGAATGAAGAAACCGTAGTAAATAACATAAGAGTTTTAGGAGATAGAGAGAGACATCAGGTTGTGACCTCAACAAATCCAATAGGGCACCATCTTGAAGAATTTCAACCACACATCAAAGATAGTTGAAAAGATGCATACAATGGAGTTACAATAAAGACATCCACCCTTCACATGACTTCCCATGACATGGAAGCGTTTTTTAATACAATAACTCACCTACATATACGCTAAGGTTAAGAGTGTGATTCTAGCCTCAACAACCCTAGATTATATATGCTAAGGTTAAGAGTGTAATTCTAGCCTCAACAACCCTAGATTATATAATCATTTGTAGTAATATATATTAACTTCATGTGCAAATTATTAGTAAAAGAAAGTGCATAGTCTATTTTTAGCAATCTAGGAGTCATCAAAGGTTACATTTCATAACCTTGCAATGAAAAGTCATCAAATAGTCCTAAATGAGAGGGGCCTACTAGACAAGGCATTTCGTCAAAATCTAACATCATGTTATGCAACAAGAGTCATCTTCAAATGCATCAAAAGTCCTTGCAGCTACTATTACTAGCAGAATTTATACTATTAACTTGCTCAAATATTTTATCCTTTCAACAATTAGTTTGATAGACTCATTTAGATGCAAAACCATATCATATAATACATAAATAATGATCATCAACACATTTAGATAGTTAATCCATTTTATCATCAAAACATGATTTATGGTGATAATTAATGGTCTAATAGTGGATTAATACAATGTTTAATTACAATAATCCCTTTGTCTTACAAGGTTTTAATAGATTTGAACTAGAATATGTACATGGATTAAAAAGACTCATTTTGGGGTAAATTTGGAGAAATAATAGACTATCATTGATACAATTAAGGGCACTTACTCTAGAAGCGAGAAAGTAGTAGATTGTCTTTGCCTACCTTTAGATCGATTATGATCCAACAAAGGGTTGGTTTTAGATAAATTTCTTTGATCTAGACATGTTGTAAGAAGTAGAAAGATTGAGGAGATAATTATGACTGACATGCAACCTATGAGTCTATGACCACCAACTTTATAGATGATTCATGTAGGTAAAATGGGCAAAATTTCACTTCTTTAAAAAGCATACATGCAAATATTTCATTAATTAAAGGGACAATTCTACATAGCTAATGATTTCAGTACAAGCAGTAATTAGTCATGATTAACCTTATTAAAGATAAGTTACCTAGTGTTCTCTAGCTTGAATGAGTGTAGATGACTAATTTGAAAAAGGGGGAGCACACAACCTTGAACCAAAAGTTGAAAGATAGTAGGGATAAGGATCGTAGCTGAAGTAAATGGAGAGGCAATCATCTTCATTGGTTTATAGGTCATTGATTTCATCCATGTCAGGACATCGTGCTAAAACAGAATTAGTTAGCACAATATTAGCCAAGGTTAGTAGATGAAATTAGGAAGAAAATAGGTAAGCCATGCACCTTATTGACTAAAAAGGATTTTTTGAGTGTTTATCAGAGTTTGAATCTTCTATGCATGTATCTACCTATCGTGTAACTTTTTGTAAAGATATCTGTGTGTGTGTGTGTGTGTGTGTGTGTCCCCATTCCTAGGAGTAAGATTACAAGATGGGGAATAAGGCCCACCTTGAGGCTCTACTCCCCACCAAGAAGTGTTATGAGCTCTTGCACATTAACCTTGATTCTTGGAAATATTCCTTTATCTAAACAATGTATCACATGTTTAGTAATCAAATTTTAAATCAAAACCATTTGTTTGAAATAGTCTAGAAGTATTTTAATGAGAAAGGTCTTCAAGAGCAATCAATTGTAGATGAAACATTATACAAGATCTTAAGAGCTTGTGAAATATACACATTTTGGGGCATATCTTTAGACATGTTTCCAAAAGCACTAATGTAGAAGATGCTACTATAAGGGACTTTATCCTTTTTCCAAGTAGTATGGGTGATGTAGTCACCAATGAATGGTCTGGAGAGTTTAATATTTGTGTTTATATATGTGTCATATATGTGTTTAAGTGAAATGATATTTAGGGGATATATGCTAAAGGGGTCATCATCTTGTGTCACTAAATTGATTGCTCATTACACATTCTCTATTTAGTAAATTTATGTTAATAAACTAATGATTCACTTTTCTTCAAGTGTTGATGATGATCTAGCATGGCCGTGAGACCATTTAGAGAGACTAGTATTCCTAGTGCATCACTTAATGGGGTGATCAGAGCACTGTGATGACAGGGACATCTAGTACATGCAATACAAGTTATGAAGGGGAAAGGAAGTGTCTGCCAAGTGTGAGAGTGTACAAAAGAACCAAGGAGTTACACATAAATGAAGATGGATTGAGTTCTAAGAAGAGGAAGTGCATTAGCATTGTGTATATGTATTTATGTGTACATCCGGGGATGCCTAGGACCGTTTACTTGTGTGTAATGAGCATTGCATTCATTTGGGGTCATCCTCTCCCTTACAAGTTAAGGTTTAAGGCATTTTCTTTCATTAAGAAAGACAAGAGGAGAGAAGTGATTTTCCCTTTCTAAGGTCTAAAATGACACAAGCTTTTGTGTGGAATTCAATCTTAAGGTTGAGGCCCAATGCAATCTAATGAACTCTCCTTTTCTATGGCTCAAGGTGGTTACATGGACCACAAGTTTATAGTACAATTTAAAAAGATATTTTTCTTTTGAAATAGACACGGTGAATGGATTTTTAAAATATATCACGATAAAAAGACAGTCTCTAAAAATGGCCTGCTAGGGTTATCGAAAACGACGAGATCTACAACTTTCTTGTTGGATGTTTTTTCATCCGAATAACACACAGAGAGATATTCCAAAATTGGTACTATAGAGTAGGTCATGGAACAACCACATATTGAATGAAGATCAACCTTTCCAATCTTGGCATTCAAGTCTCTCTCCAAGAAGAGAAGCTCTTGGAGCCTATAAAAAGGGAGGGTCTCCTTGGGTGTGGGGGAGATGAAGGAAGCATCACTTTGCATGCATCCAAGAGGAGAAGAGGAGGAGCAAGTGTTACGGAAGCTCTGCTGAAATCAAGTTCCAAGAGTAGAAGAGAAGGTGCAAGTGTTGTGGAAGCTCTACTAAAATTAAGCTCCAAGAGGAGATCCCTACACATTTTGTGTAGGAGAGAAGGTGCAAGTGTTGCGGAAGCTCTACTAAAATCAAGCTCTAATAGGAGAGCCCTACACATATTGTGTACGAGAGAAGGAGAGACTCAAGAAGGATCAAAAGGTGCCAACTTCTAAGTTGTGCAAGTATTAGCCGGTTGTATACTGTGCAAAGAACTGTGATCTTGTTCCCAAGATTCACAAGTTAAGAACTAGTTTATGTGTAACGAAGGAGCTTGCTCCTTGTCAATAATATAACTCCACAAGGGAGGGACTGGCCCATCTTCCAATCCCTAGTGTGTTTTAAATTTGTCTATCTCTCTCTCTCTCTCTCTCTCTCTCTACATCTTTCTTTTCTCTCATACGTTCTCTCATATGCCATCATAATATTCACCATATATCTTTTAAGTATATAAGAAGGTTGAGCGTGTATCTCAGATCTTATAACAGTGGTATCAGAGCAGGTCTCTTTGCTTTTCTCAAAGTAAAGGTGATCCTTGTAAGAAGAAGGTAAATATGACAATTGATGAAGTGCCTACAAGTGAGCAATTACAGGTTCGATTGACAGAGTATTGTAGCTTGTTGGAGATTTCCGAAGTACGTCAATTGATTGATAGCTTAAGAGCAAGGGAAGAAGCGACTTATGAAGGACAGGATCCTCCAAAAGATGGTGATACTAGAGCAAACATCATTGCACCAATTGATGGTGAAGGTGCAAAGCATCCAATTGCTAAGAAGCTTCCTAGAAGGAAGAAGGGTAAAAAGACCTCACCTCAAGTGAGGCGGATAAGGAGAAAGTCATCTCCCTCAGCAACCAACTACTCCCCTGATTACTCAAGTTCCTCCTCCTCCTCATCATCTTCTAGTTTCTACTCTCTTGGTTCTAAGTCTCATTCAATCAAAAAATGGACAAAGAGGGACTATAAGATGAGTAAGCTTAAGAAGACTAAGACTTTCAAGTCTGGGGATAAGGACATAAATTTTGACTCTTACTTTGGTAAGAGAGATCCTACTAAGGTGTTAGCCTTTGTCAATTAATTTGAAGTTACTTTTTCTGATGGCAATTTCTTAGAAAAGTTCAAGTTCAAGCATGTAGGCATGCACTTGAAAGACACCGCTAGCAATTGGTGGTTGAATCTCATTTTGGAGGGAAGGAAACCTATGACTTGGGAAAAGTTCAAGAAGAAGGTTTATGCTCAGTTCTCGCCTCCTAATTTTGAGATGATGTCAAGAAGGAGTGGGATTGGCTAGGCTAGAAAGAGCATGAGAAGGTCACTAGCTATGTGGACAAGTTTTGGTCTACTCTTCTCAAGGTTACTTCTTTCATGGAGATCAATGATGAAGAGAAGAAAAGGAAGTTTGAAGTTGGCCTACTTCCTCATTTACACAGAACCATGAAGGTGTATCCACATGAAACCTTATCTTGCATGATGGAGTCTGCCATCATAGTTGAAGTTTGCATACACCTGGTACATCTCGAAATTTGGAGATGAGTTCTTATAGAGCTAGACAAGAGCAATTCTATGATCAACCAAGAGACATGACTAATCGAAGAAGACCTACCTCTACTGATGACCAATATTCAAAGCCAAAGGGTAACAAGAAGAAGCGCAATTATCTCTCACCTTCTGAGATACAAAAGTATAAAGAGGAAGGAAGGTGTTTTCTTTGTGGTGAGTTAGGGCATATGAAGCCTGATTATCCTCAAAAAAGAAGTAAGAAAATGTGATTAAAGATCTTCCTCCGGCAACCTCAAATTCTATTCTGGATGTGCAAGCTAACACTCATTCAAATGAGAAGAAGAGACAACTCTAAAAGGGTTGGGGGACACTCAACAATCAATAACTTTTGATACTCTTTGATCCAGGGTCCACAGATAATTTTGTGTCAACAGATTCTATTGAAAGGCTACAAATTCCACTGGATCGATTGGGAACACCAGTTGGATTAGGTTCGCGACATTTGAAGGACTTACAACCAATTCTACTCCTATCCAGGGGAAGTTGAATCTTAGAATTGGGGATTACCGCGACCAAGAAAATTTTCTACTTGCACCCATTGGTAACTGTGATATTATCTTAGGTATGCCTTAGCATTACAAGATTAGATCTCTTCTCGATTTTGTTAAGAAGACCCTTGCATTTCAATTCAAGGGTTGGAACATAATATGTATTGTTGATGCTAGAGATTGGCTTGTACTAATGGTTAGTCATGTTAGCATTTCTAAAGAAATGAAGAAAGCTATTTCTACATACATGATTTTTGTGAGAGAGTCAAAAGAAGCTAATGATTCAAGGGCACTTGATGCCTCTAATGAACACACAATACAAACTAATGCTTCTAAGTCTCAGAATTTAAAAGAATCCCTCTCTTTAATTGATCAAGCCAAACACGATTTTGTTAAACAAAATGAAGATTGTTTTGGTGATTCACTCCTAGGAGAATTACCTTCTCCTAAAAACTCAGATGATCACACAATTGATCTTATCCTAGACAGTTCACCACCTAACCAACCGCCTTACCGAGTAAGTGCAAGTTAGCAAGAGGAGATCCTAAAACAAGTAAATGAACTATTTGGAAAAAGGGTTAGTTCAACCTAGCTCTTCTCCATACTGCTCTCTAGTCTTACTTGTTCAAAAGAAAGATTGTTCTTTCCGTATGTGCATAGACTACAGATATTTGAACAAGATTACAATCAAGAATCTTTTTCCTATCCCAAGGATAGATGATATCTTGGATAAGTTGCAAGGGGCTAGTATCTTTAGTCACACATTGATTTCAAGAGTGGCTATCACCAAATATGGATAGCACCTGAAGATGTTCATAACACAGCTTTTTGTACAATGTTTGGACTATACAAGTTCTTAGTCATGCCATTTGGTTTGACTAATACACCCACCACATTCAATCGAATGATGGAGAGAATTTTTAGACCTCACTCAAAGTTCACAGGTGTCTTCTTTATGACATTCTAATATTTTCATGGTCTGAAGAAGAGCATAGAAAATATCTATCTATTGTTTTTCAAGTGCTTCGCAAGCATAGAATACAGGTCAATGCTAAGAAGAGTGAAATTTTCCTTTTGAAAATTCATTACTTGGGCTATATTGTTTCTCACAATTTGGTGAGAATGGATCCTGAGAAGATTCGAGCCATTGTTGAATGGCCTACACCTACTTCTGTACATGAAGTTAGAAGTTTATTGGGCCTATGTTCATACTATAGGAGGTTCTTACAAGGTTTTGCGTATGTTGCATCTCCATTACATGACCTTACTAAGAAGTGAATGCCTTTTCACTAGGGATCAAGGCAACTACAAGCCTTTGAAAGAATTAAGTTTTTTGTGACTCAAGAACCAATTATCATAGTTCCGGATCTTCAAAAACCTTTTGAAGTTCACTGCAATGCTTCTGGGGATTGCATTGGAGTTGTGCTTAACCAAGAGCATCATGCAGTAGAATTTGAGAGTGGATGCCTCAAGGATCATGAGCTACATGCTCCAGTATATGAGAAAGAGCTTATGGAAGTGGCACATGCTCTTTAAGTATGGAAACACTATTTACTTGGTGTAGATTTTGTTATTAAAATAGATCACCAAAGTCTAAGATACTTCCTCACTCAGAAGAAGCTCTCAGAGAAATAGATGCACTGGGAAAATTTCTTATCTACGCTTCATTTTCAAATCCTTCACACATCTAGAACTAAGAATGTGGTAGCAGATGCTCTATCACGATGATCTCGAGCTTAATTTATACAAGGATTTATTACTGTACATTATTTGGGCAACAAGGTTTTATCAGGGACGGCTTATGCATAATGTTCTTTGTTGATATTCGGGTGTTCTGTTGGATGTATTGATGCTTGGTCATCATGGTTTATGTCCGGATATGCTATTTGAGAGCTATTGAGCCTTGATTTGGATGCAAACACTTCGTTGTTGGTTGGGATTTACGCTATCTTGGTTGACAGGTTATTTTTACATCTAGTTTGGTTATGCCTATCGGTTTTGGGCTATGTCTTTGGGATATGCAATGAAGTATTGACCTTCGGGGGGGTATGACATTGAGCTTGTCTTTGGTTTCGGATCTTCATTTGAGCTTGAGCTCAGCTTTGGAATGCATTTGATGCTCCGTCTTGGATGTACATATGGCATGTATGTTACCTATGTCTGACCGGTCTTAACATGCTTGGCCTATGCCACTACTACATGCTAGTTACATTGTTTGGAGCCGATTGCTACTAGTGCCTTGTCTTGGCTTGCATCTGGCTTCCAAGAACTTACTTGGGATGTTTCTTGGTTTGCTAGAGTTATATTTGGGATACAATTGATGTCTATGGATGCTCTAATTGGAGGCTACATAGTCTATATGCTCATGATGTCTTATTGATGTCTGGTCTTAGATCTTTCGTCATTAGTGCTCTCATATGCCTTTCTTGAGCTTCTTGGCTTGATCCATACGGCTTTTGTGCATATGGGAGAATCGTTGGATGACATTGAGCAGGTGGTTTAAGCTATTGAGCTTTGAATCTTCTGAGACTGGGATCTTCTTCACTTGGATGTTGCATAGTTGATATGCCATGGTTCGCATACATGTACTTGGGCTACATTGTCTTTGCACTCCTTGAGCATACACCTCTTTGTGTCAGGTCTTGCCAGTGTTGTGTATACTTTTCCCTATTACACAAAGGATGTGCTAGCTTACTGATGAGTTCGTTTGACATGCTTGGGTGTTTACTCGATGTCTGTATGACTATCGTATGTTAATTTATGTCCGCTTGATGCTGGTCATGCTTTAACAGTCAATGGTTGACTTGGTGCATTGATTTTGCCTACAGTTTGCTCTCATTATACCTAGTCATAATTTATTACAGCAAACAGTTATGCATGGACTGATGTGGAATTTTCATACTGAATCATCTTGCTTTTATGTACTTTTGATGGTACTTGGTGGGCAGCCTCATTAGCTATCAGTTCATGGCCATTTTGCCTTGGTTTTGGTGGTATTTTGGCTATTTACAACGGAAAATAGCAAGTAGTTTTGAATTGTATGCACTGTTTTGTACATCATTATGGGTTCTTCTTCCATTGTTGACAGTGCTATCTTCAACATCATTAAGCTTGATGGTATGAATTATGCCTATTGGAAGAGCCAAGTTTGATAGGTATTGGTGCAAAAATCGCAGATAAAGCCACTCCTATGCATGGCGAGCAACCTGAAACTATGACCCATGACAAATGGGATGAGATTGATGAGTTATGCAAGTCCAGCCTCATCTTCTCTCTCATTGAACAAGTGCATTACAATGTGGTTGAGGAAGCACAAAGTGCTTGGCAGCTTTGGGATAAAATTAAGAACGTCTATGACAAGAAAATTCCAACAAGTCAGATGTATTGGCTGAAGCAGCTTATGGACCTATGCATGAAGGAGAATATGACAATGTCTCCTCATTTGAGCTAGTTCCATGCTATTCTCAAGAACTTGACTTCACAGGGTATTACTTTTAATGATGAAGTTGCTCCATTATTTTTTGCTTGGGACTTGAAGCGAGTCATGGGATGTATTCCGCATTGTCTTATGTGCTCCTGGTACTATTTTGAACTTGCCTGATGTAGAGAGTACTCTTCTATAGGAAGTGATCAACCATAAGAACTTGGATGCCTCTCATGTGTCGCATGCTTTGACTGTTAGAGGCAGAGATGGTAATGGCAAGAATGACCGTGGGAATGGCCATGGTAGAGACTCGCAGAAGTCTAGGTTTAAGTCGTGTGGTAAGTCATGTAGCAAGTCTCGTGGGAGAAATGCTAATGTGACATGCCATCATTGCGGCAAGAAGGGTCATATACGCCCACAGTGTCATGAGTTGCGCAATGAGAAGTGCAAAGAGAAGGGGAAAGACAAAGTATAAGAAAATTCCTCTGATCGTAGCATTATGCGTGCAAAATCTAGTGTGAAAATCAAGGAGATAAATGTCATGCAGATTGATAACTTTGATGGGGAGTACATACTTGTAGCTAGTTCTTGTGACGCTACGTCGTTGATTGATATTCACTCTATGTATGCGCAGTACTGGCTTTTGGATTCTAGTGCTTTCTTTCATGTTACACCATGCCATGAGTGGTTCCACTCCTACCGCACTATCTCTGGTTCAATTCACTTGGGTGATGACAGGTCACTTGCTATTGTTGGCATTGGGAATGTAGTACGGCTGCAGTTCTCTACTGGTAGTACTTTTCTGTTACAGGATGTACGTCATGTACCTGTGCTTACATGTAGTCTTATGTCTGCAGGGCAGCTTGATAATGCTGGGTTTCATGTTTCATTTGGGGATTCTGCTTGGAAGATCATATGTGGTAGACTTGTACTTACTAGAGGTGACAAAGCTGGTAGCCTCTATCCTCTTGTAGTTAATGGGTCCTCTGTTGACCGTGTTTTGTCAGTGGGTTCCATCCCACATGTATCTCTTTGGCATGCCCATTTGGGCCATATGTCCGTAAAGGAAATGAAAATGCTTTCTGGTTTTTGCAGTACTTACCGCCTCTTGACTACGCATGTTTTGATTCATGTGAGTATTGTCTTTATGGTAGACAGACTAGGAATATGCATAAGAAGTCTAGTAAGACATGCATGAGTGAGCCTCTAGCATTGGTACATTCAGATGTCTATGGGCCCATGCCCTGTTAGTCTATGGGTGGTGCAAAGTATTTTGTGACATTCATTGATGATTTTTCATGTAAAGTTTTGGCTTATCCCATTAATCTTACGTCAGATGTCTTGGTTGTATTTTAGAGATGGCTTGCATTTGTTGAAAACCAGACTGGGCATAGGCTAAAATGCCTTAGGAGTGACAATGGGGGAGAATATGTGTCACATGCTTTTGAGCAACTATGTGACGAGAGGGGTATTAAGCGTCATTTGATCTCCCCCTATACCCCACCCCAGAATGGTTTGACTAAGCGGATGAATAGAACCATCTAGGAGCGTGTACGCAGTATGCTTAGCCATGCATGCCTACCACAAAGCTTTTGGACTGAGGCAATCAGTACAGTTGCGCATGTCATAAATAGATCACCTTCTAGTGGTTTGGATTTCCAGGTTGCAGAGAAGGTATGGACTGGGAAACCTCCATCTTATGCGCATCTGCCATGTGCCCAAAGACAAGCATACTAAGTTGGATCCTAAGAGTGTCAAATGCATTTTCCTTGGCTATGGGGATGTAGGCGAGATGGGTTAGCGCCTCTGGGATCCGCAAGCGCAGAAAGTCATCTGCAGCCATGATGTAGTCTTCCATGAAGACAAGATGCATAGGCAGCATGAGAAGGTGGTAGAGATACGTAGGGTTATATTCCAGGAGGATCCATGTGCTCCTGCATAGCCAGTTGGACAGCTTGTAGCAGCAGTTGGTACACATGGCCAAGGTGTTGGATTGGCCGTAGATCCTGCCATGAGACAGTGTCATAATGCTATGTGGACACAGTGTGAAAAGCATGGAATGCATAATCATCCGACTTTCTTATTGATCAAGAGAGTCAATGTGATCTAGTTCATTAGGAGTAGTGTGAGTGGCATAGATAGTCCAAAAATATTAGATATTTAGAAAATTTTAGACTATTATTTATTATAAATATCTAAAAAATCTAAGAAAGCTTCTAAATTAGGATGGCATGCAAAAAATAAGTGGTTTTTTCAGCCAGTTATTGGATTTTTAAGAAAAAAGACAGATTGGCAAAATCACGCGCGTTGCGATTGCTGTTGACAGGCTGAAAACTACACTTTGAACTGGAAGAAGAAGAAGGAGTGAACTAGGAGATCCCTAATTAGGCGTCCTAAGGTTTTACCCCCCTTCCGAAGCCAAGGGAACCATCAGATTTGGGTTCCGAGCAGCAAAGAAGGAGCTGTTATTTTTATGCACGTTTTTAGTCTACGAAGTAGCTCTAGGAGATCTAATGCTTGGAGATCGCTTCTGAGTGGTGCCAGACAAAGGATTCAAGAACGCATGCACGCACACATGCATGCATGCACGCACGCACACACACACGCACACTTTCAAAACTTTAATTTCAATGCATTGATAGCTCCCTCCCCTCCCCTCTCTCTCTCTTCCCCTCCTCTCCTCAATAAATATGATACAAGACAATTCATACAAGCAATCCAAATGTACATTTATATTGTGTTAACTTTGGGAAACGTGCCTTTTCTCGTCAAATTAAGAGAGACAAGTTCACCAAAGGCTTGCCATCCAAATGGATTCTATAATCGTGACTTCTGAACAAAATAAAATGTGGTTGTGCTAAGAGGTAGGCATTGCTCGTCACTATATAGGTGGTGTTGGAAAAGTTATTATGCTTCCAAATGCAATATGCAAGTTTTCTTCAATGAGTGCGGGTTGGTGTATAAACATGTTGGCATTTGCATCCATCCCAAACACTCAGAGGTACACATAGTATAGGTGCTTGCATGCCGAATACACTTTTCCTTTTGTGGCACAATCCATGAAATCCCTGCAATTACATGTTGGAATCTTTGCAATGTGCACATCATAACACTCATGCATGACACTTGAGTTAGCTGTCTCTAGTTTGAAAACCTCATGCTTCAATCAATACATGTTGATTCAATTCATTGTGTTTTGTCTTTTTCGTATTTACCTATTGTCTATTCTTTTTCTTCTCTTCCATCTCCTATCTTTACTTCCTTCTACCTTTGATCCCTATTGGATACAACCTTTTGACAAAAACCCCTCCGACATTGGTGGACTCGAGTGAAAGGTCATCAGAAGAAGGAAATACAAGATGGGAGAAACTTTGAACACAATCTCCAGTGATGTTTTGCAGCAGTTGGTGCAAAATATGAATATGTTTATGCAGGTACAATAACAACAACAGGTGGTGCAGGCTTCTGCACAAACAAAAAGTATTGTGATGAATGCTCTACAAGCAGTTGAGCGTGAGGTGAAGTTATTCAGTGGCAAGAATGTATCTGCATATGCACATACCTATGCTCAAAAGATGGAATTCTTTGGAGTGGCTCAACTTGCATGGAGCTGGTATTTTGTACGTGTTACTGTACATGAATTGAAAGTGCGAATTACTAAATTATACATGCAGGATGCTGATTGGGTAGCTTTCAAGAAGACATTCAAGGAAGAATTTTACATTGAGGATACCGGTTTGATTATGCACAAGACTTTTTAGGAGTGGGTTTTACAACCCAATAAGGGTCTTGTGGCTCTACAGAATTATTAAGAGAATTTGAAAGTCAATTTGAGCAATTGGATCTTGCAAAACAACAAGCTCTTGCAAGTTAGAAAATTGAATTGCTTCTACATGCTGCTGATCCTGAGCTTTAAGAGAAGCTTGATGATTTACTAGAGGATTAGACTACATAGACAGGTTTGAAAACAGAGTGGAGACATGTTAAGGAAGCTGTAACTGCACTTGTGAAAAAGTATAGAAAAAGAGAAAGATTGCATGTCTCTAGCTTGCCCACTGTTACGGGCAAGATAGTTGATGTATCCAATAAGCCATCCACTTCTGTGGCTAACCCTATGGTTGTACTTGCTATTGTTCCCTTTGTTAGGGAAGACGTCTTGGATGAATTGGTCAAAGGCATGTGGGATCTTCAATTGAAGGTTGCAAAATTGGATGAAAAAGGACAAGGAGATAGGGAACGGGTAGCAGCCCCTAAGCCAAGAAAAAGATGTATGTGGTGTGATAGTTTGCAGCATGAGAGAAAGGATTGTGATGCTTATCAGGAGGCCTTGGCACGACAACTCATCTTTTGGAAAGATGGCAAGATCCATGCACAAGAAATGGGATTGCCTCTTGCTTTGAATTTTGGAAAGGGAGGTATGTAGAAGTTGTTGGAAGACTTGGTTGTTTGAAATGCTTATGCGGCGGTACATGCTTCTACTTTTAGTCTACAGTTGGATAGAATGCATAGCCAAGTGATGGTTGGTCAAAAGGTTGAAATATGGACACATACTTTACATGCAACTGAAAAGAGAAAGGTCATTGGTAGTGAAATGTCTAATGCAAGGCAAGACATTCATGGCATAACTGGTTGGGAATCACCGATAGATGCATATTCAGTGTATGCATAGTTAGCAAAGGTATAAAACACGAATGTACTTGTGAAGAGAAACGAAAGAGAGATGAAGATAATGCAGGGACATCTAAAAGAATGACAAGAAGAAGTGTGGATCGGCCTAAAGCTACAAATCAGCCACCTCCCGAGCATGTTATGGAAGAGGTCAGTCATGAGAAAAATAGGATAACAAACAAGAGGGTAAAAAGAAGGGAAAGTAGCCAGGATATAAGTTGCAGTCTGACATTGAGACATCCACAGATCTTAAGAAGGTTCTTGAAGAATGAATCCTAAACAGTCAGGTGGAATTCACCTTGGGAGAGGTGCTTAGCATCACCAAGTAAGAATTTCATGATGAGATTATTGACACAATTAAGAGGAAGCGTCAGTTTCTTAGTGATACCATTAGTGCATTGTTGCAATTTGAAGAGGAAACTGGTTCAGGTTGAATATGAGCATGAAGTAAGTACTGGATTATCTATGCAGGATGCTACTAATCTGGATAGCATGTGGAAAAGAGAAGAAAGTGGTTAAAAATGCATTGTCTTGTAGCAATATGCATGGTGGAGTAAGGTAGATGCAACAATATGGGGAAGAGACTCTAGGATTTATTCCTTGAAGTCATTACATAAGAAATCATTTGGCAAGAGCTACCACTGAAACAGTAGTGAAAATAGGAGAACGTGAAACTCCTTGTGTTGCTTTACTTGACCATGGGTCTGAGATAAATGTCATTGAGGGTGGATTGTATGAAAATGGTGCATGGCCTGTAGATATTGATCATGGTTGGCATATGAGGGCTGCAAATAATTCTTCGGGAGAGCTTTATGCTGCATGTCCTAATGTAAAAGTGACGATTGGTGATATACAAGAAGAGCAACACTTCTTTGTGCAATATAATTCCTCATATGCAATGTTTTTGGGACAGCCCTATATTACATGAGTGCATATGGAAACAAAGGTGCTTGATGATGGTTCTGCTTATGCAAGAGTCAAAAGCAAGGATGGGAGGAAAGCAGTCCAATTTCTTACTATTTGTGTTAATCATCCTAGAAATTAAGATACACTTCAAGAGTCTCCTTTGGCTCCAAATGCAAGGAAATTCAAAGACCTGGATTTTCATTAAGCACTGTTGTAATGCGGGCCTACAGTAGTGCTATTCAGAGGATGTACTCGCCTCTTGATGGAATGAAGCATGTATTTACTGTTGGTTATTCTTGGTTTACAGCAAACAATTCATCTTGTTTTAAGCCTATTAAAGCTATGTGCAAGGCTGAATGCATATCTACGAAATGGGCTATTAAGGAACTAAAAGCATTGGGATTGTTAGCTAAAAATGAAGGCATTTCAGGCATCTTTTATAGCCTGAATATCAATGACATTATGGCTGAAATTTCAACAACTATACATGTAGGAAATGAGACTGAAAACAGAGTATTGTCAGTATGTTCTTTAGACATGTATGATGTCATAGCATTGTTTGCTCAACAAGAAGGATTACAATGGGTTGAAGTACTTGTGGAGACAAAGTATAAGAAAATTCACAAAAATTGAAACCAATTGCTTTGCCACTTCCATCAGAGAGTAAGGGTTTGTATGAAAAAGTGTCAAGGAAACCAAGCTTACGTGATCCTAAAGATATAGGTCATCAGTTTACATCTGAAATATTATAGGAATTGAAAGTTGGTGCAGAAGGGTTTCTTTTGCCTGCTGAGAGAGACTCTTTTATGCAAATGTTGGCTAGGCATGGAAAGGCATTTGCATTTCAACCAACTGAAATAGATTGTGTGGATCCAAATGTTGTCTCTCATGATGGTAATATTTATTGTACCACATGTACCATGGAACTTGAGGCCTATTCCAATGCCTAAAGCTTACTTGCCAAAGCTGATGGATTTGCTAAATGAAAAGATACGCATGAAGATCTTGGATCCCTCTTCAGCCCCATACTCAAATCATTGGTTTACTGTGCCCAAAAAGAATGGGTATTTGAGATTTATTCAAGACATGCAACCGGTCAATAAAATGACCATAAGAAATGTGGTTGCAGGTCCTGTGGTTGATGAATTTGCAGAGGCTTTTATAGGCAAAGCGATCTATTTTTTGGGTGATCTTTACTCGGGGTATGATCAGTTTCAATTGGCAATTGAAAGCAAGGATATCACAACCATGAAGACTCCCTTGGGGTTAGTACGGATATGTACTCTCTCATAGGGTGCAGTGAACTTAGTGGCACACATGATAAATGCTATGAATAGGATACTTAGGGATTTTATACCACAATCGACAATGCCCTTCTTGGATGATGTTCCAATCAAAGGGTGCATAGTGGATGAAAAGAATGAAGAGATGGATGCTCATGGATGCAGACAATTTGTTATAGACCATATTGTGGATTATGAGAGGATTTTGACGCGTCTAGAAGAGGCACATTTAACTCTTTCTAGACAAAAGTCTGTCTTTGGAGTTAAAGAGGTTTTGATTGTTGGGCATATGTGTGGGCCCTATGGGCGAAGACCATCACCAACAAAAATAGATGGGATTGATAGAATGCAAGATGTATGCACGAATGTATCAGAGGTGTGTAGATTCTCGGGTAATGTGTGTTCTATTTGATATGGATTCCTCACTTTGCATATGTAGCTAATGCTCTATATCAGCTTCTGAGGAAAGGTCAGAGATTTCATTGGGAAAGAAAGCATCAGAAAGCAATGAAGAAATTGAAGCATCTCTTAAAATCTGCTCCTACATTGAGAAAGACTGACTATTCACATGGAAAGCCTATCATTATTACTATTGATACAAGCCCAATCTGGATTGGATGGGCAATTGGGCAAAATGATGAGGAAGGGCAAAGATATACAATTTGTTTTGGTGCTAAAGTATTGACTAAACGAATGAGAAGGTATCCACAGGTAAAAAGAGAATTATGGGGAATCGCGACAACCCTTAAACTTGATAAGGAGTATTTTAAGGGTGCTCATGTAGTCATTGAGACTGATTGTTTGTCGGTATTGGGTATGATTACTAGTTGTCCTACCTCGGACATTGCTGGTGGATTGCATACATCAAATCTTTGAACCCTGAATTTCAACATATTGCAGGAAGAGATAACCCAGTGTGGCAGACATGTTATCTCAAGCACGCTATGAGAATGAAGATGGGATGATGGATGAGGAGGAAGAAGATGACTTTCTTGCAGCTAAAAATGATGTTGTAAGAGTGAATTTAGCAATGCAAGGTGTTGCTATAGCATTAATAGAAGATTGGACAACAAAGAGAAGACACTTTAGATGTTTTGCATTTTGTGTAGAAGTGTTTTTGGAAGATAAATATGTAGGAGAGTGGCTAAGAATTGGTCAATACCTCTGTACATTAACAAAGAAAGATGAATGGTCAGATGAGGAGTTTAAAAAATCAAGAGAAAAGCCTATAGGTTTTTCTTAAAAGATGGATACTTATGGAAATATGCTAAAAAGAAATAGGGTATGCCATTGTGAGTTTTGGGTGCTAGAGCTTCACAAGTAAATGTTATGCAAGAAGTTCATGAAAGATTGTGGGCTGGCCATAGAGGTGTTTGGGGTACTTTTGCAAAGATCAAAGAAAGATATTGGTGGCAGGGTATGTATAAGGATGTTTCTCACTTTGTGGAAACATGTACGACGTGTCAAATGTATTCATCTGTGAGACTTTGGGATAGATTGCAACCCACATATCCATTGTCTCTTCATTCTAAGTGGGTGGTGGATTTAGTCACAATGCCTACAGGTCTTTGGCAAATGAGATATCTTGTGCTTGCCCATGAAGACTTGACTAATCAAGTGGAAGGGAGAGCTCTACGTACTAAGACAACAAATGCCGTGTGTACTTTTCTCTTAGAAGAGATCTTTTGTCGATATGGCTATGTGGGAAAAGTTCATGCAAATAGGGGTGAGTTGGATGCAGATAAAGCTCATGATTTCTTTGCACAATTGGGAATAAAGCTTGCTTTAACTTTAGCCTATAACCCTGAAGGAAATGGAAAAAGTGAAAGAGGTCATCCACCTATTGTGAAGGCATTGGCAAAAGCATGTGGAGAGAAGGTAAAAGAGTAGCCACGATTACTCCCTTATGCTTTGTGGGCTGATAGAACAACACATAGTGCTATTACAGGATATATGCCTATTGAATTGATGTATGGTCAAAAACCGATCATGTTGATAGAAGAGATAACAGTCACACATGGAGTGTGCTACCTTGGGAGGAGGAGCTGAATCGAGAGGATTTGTTGGCCTTGCGCATTAGATAGTTGGAAAGAATATAGAAGACATAGATGCAACAATTGCAAAATTAAGGGCACCAAGGATATAGAACAAGAAATGGTTTGACAAAAGACATAGATTGAGACCAAGAACCATACAAGATGGGGATTGGGTATTGGTTTATGATAGCAGTTTAGACAACTAGCATAGTGCCATCCATAAATTTTCCAAAAGATGGTTTGGACCCTATGCGATAAGATAAGTGTTTCATAATGCTACTTATGCATTAAGTGAATTGGATGGGACTGCCATAAAACTTCCGGTAGCAAGGAAAAGAATCAAATTATTCAAGAGGCAGGAACCTAATGCCTATGAGTTGCCAGAATTGGAAGAAAATAGTGGCCATGATACAGGGGCTAGCTAGGAAGATATGGAAGATGAAGAAGCAAAGGATATGGTTGCAGAGAATGATGAGGACTCAAAATCCGGTGACAACTAGGATTTTGCCACATACCAGAGGATTTGCAGGTTCAGAGGGGGTGGATATGATGCTATGTGGACACAGTGTGAAAAAGCATGGAATGCATTATCATCCGACTTTCTTATTGGTCAAGAAAGTCAATGTGATCTGGGTCATTAGTACTAGTGTGAGTGGCATAGATGGTCCAAAAATATTAGATTTTTAGACAATTTTAGCCTATTATTTATTGTAAATATTAAAAAAATATAAGAAAGCTTCTAGATTAGGATGGCATGCAAAAAGAAAGTGGCTTTTTCAGTCAGTTATTGGATTTTTCATAAAAAAGACAGATTGGCGAAATTGCATGCGTCAAGATCGTTGTTGATAGGCTGAAAACTGCACTTTGAATTGGAAGAATAAGAAGGAATGAACTAGGAGATCCTTGACTAGGTGTCATGGGGTTTTATCCCCTCTTCCAAATCCAATGAAACCATCAGATTTGGATTCCGAGCAGCAAAGAAGGAGCTGTTATTTTGATGCACGTTTTTGGTCTAGGAAGGAGCTTTAGGAGATCTATTGCTTGGAGATTGCTTCTGAGTGGTGCCAGACAAAGGATTTCAAGTTCTCTCAATACATATTGATTCAATTCATTGTGCTTTGTGTTTATTGTGTTTACCTCTTATCTATTCTTTTTCTTCTCTTCCATGTCCTATCTCTACTTCCTTCTACCTTTGATCCCCAGTGGATATGATCTTTCAACAAAAACCCCTTCGACAATGGTCTACTAGAGATAGACGTCCACCTGATAGATTTGAGCCCTCGATGCATTATGTCTTGGTTACAAATGCAGGAGAGCCTCTCACCTATGATGAGGCAATGTGTACAGGTGATAGTCACTCTTGGGAGAGGACTATGCAGTCTGAGATAGACCCCTTACACAAGAATATGACTTGGGATTTGATTGCATTGCCTCAGGGCAAGAAGACTTTGCCATGCAAATGGGTGTACAAGCTGAAAAGTACCCCTGGAAACCCCAAACAGGCTTATAAGGCAAGACTTGTCTCTAAGGGTTTTAAACAGGAGCATGGAGTTGACTTTGATGAAGTTTTTTCTCTTGTGGTCAAGATAACCACCCTACGCTTGGTTTTGGCCTTAGTCGCGCAGCTTGAATTGGACATGTATCCGATGGATGTCAAGACTGCATTCTTGCATGGGGATTTGCATGATGATATATACATGGAGTAGCCTAAGGGCTTTGCAAAACCTGGCAGGGAGCAACTAGTGTGCAAATTGAAGAAAAGTCTTTATAGCTTGGAGCAGTTGGTGTTGTGGCACGCTATATGGCTACATTTGGCAAGAAGCATTGGGATGCCATAAAGGATATCACGAGATACCTAAAGGGCACAACAGATATGTGTATTTGCTATGGTAGCCAGGATACAAGAGTTGTGGGCTACACAGACTCCGATTATGCAAAACATGCAGATAGTAGGAAGTCCACTTCTGACTATGTCTTCACCTATACTAGAGGTGTTGTTTCTTTGATGTCCATGGTTCAAAAGTATACAACTCTCTCTACCACTGAGATCGAGTATGTTGTGGCCACTAAGGCTTGCAAGGAGGCCATACGGTTGGGCCATTTGGTTCATGACCTTGGGATTAATACTATACCTATGCTGCATTCAGATTCTATGAGTGCTATTCAGCTAGCCAAGAATCTAGTCTTCCATGCGAAGATGAAACACATTGAGGTGAGGTATCACTCCATACGTGGGGTTGTGGAGGACAAGTATGTTGCCCTTGTCAAGATCTCCATTGACAAAAATCTTGCAGATCTACTCAGGAAAAGCCTCACTATTGAGTGCTTTACCTTCCTCAGAAGATTGATGGGAGTTGGATGAGATGACGTTTTTCCTCATCTTGTTGTACATGTGTATATTGTACTTTCTTTTCTTTTTCTTTTCACTCCTCACTAGGGCAGATTCACCTTTAAGTGGGAGGTTGTTGGGGGTAAAGGTGCCTCTGCCTAGCCGCCCATGTATTACTACACTAACAGTACCCACTTGCACACTGCAAGTGGTGGGCGCCCATCACCGTCACTTTATTCTTTATTCTTTTAGTGATAGTTTGAATAAGGGAAGGTCTGGTCACACATTGTGACTGTTGGAGTTTCCATTTGTGTCTCTCTCTCTTGTTGCTCTTGCTCTCTGCCATAGCTCACTTCCAAGCAAGCTTTGATCCTTCTCGCCTTTCAATTTGGTGATGCTCATTACTGTGTATCTTTCATTGATGATTTTAGAAGGTACACTTGGCTATACATATTGAAACATAAAGATGAAGTGTTTGATGCATTCAAAGGTTTCAAGAAGCATGCTAAAAATGAGTTGGGCTACTATATTTCTTGTCTTAGGTCAGATGGAGGCGGAGAATATGTCTCATGCAAGTTTGACAGATTTCTTGCAAAGTATGGGATCAGAAGACAGCTTACTTACAGTTATATACCACAGCAAAATGGTGTATAGAGAGGAAAAATAGGGTACTGATGAAGTCGGCTAGAGCTATGCTGAATGAAAAGTGTTTGCCTTGGGCTGAAGCAATGGTGTGGGAGCTTTCACTCAACCGCCAAGACCCATGGACCGCTTATTGTTTCAAGCGTTCCAAGCGGAGCACTAATGGCTACCTCTCACATAACCAACACGCCATCCATATCTACGGGTATAGTGAGCTTACCTCCGTGCTGTTCGAGTTACCTCCTCTCCCGCGCACTCCAGTGGCTCCACGATCCAAGTGCAAGCTTCAAGCAAGCTCGATCCTCAAGCTCCACGCTCCAAGCTCCATTGCCGCGAGCAAGACAAGAGAAGAGAAGAGAAGAGAAAAAGAGAGGAGAAGATGGAGAGCTTCTCCTCCTCGGTCCCTCACCCTCACACACTCACTCCCTCACACTCTCACACTCCCTCTCTCAAGCACAAGCTCAAGCAAGCAAGAAGAAGAAGAAGAAGAAGAAGAAGAAGAAGAAGAAGAGGAGAGCCACTTTTGGCCACACACAAAAATGAGATTTTCATTCACTTTTCAACTTTATATACAAAACCCTAAATCCCTTTTGGGGCGGTTATCCCCTTTTCCCCTTTTTTACATGGCCGACCGTAGCCTAGGCCCTTTTTCCCATTGTCCTTCTATCTTCCTAGCTTCCTTTCCACTGCCCATCTACATTTACAAATTGCACGGGTGCCGGCACTCCTTGAATTAAACCATGATGCGCTGCGCTCTTTTACAAAAGTTTTGACTTGCGCTTTTCCTTGTGCGCCTTTCTCCCTTATTTAGGACTCTTCTCCTTGTGCGTCTTTGTCTTCCGTTTCTCTTTGCCTTGGCCTTTGTCTTTATCTTCTGCTTTAGCTTTTCTGGATTTTCCACCTTCGTTCGTTTGAGGGTTAACATTACCCCCCTCCTAGACGAGTGCCAGTCCCATGGCACTCACCGTCGTAGGTAGCAGGCTGTAGCATGCATCGAAGACGTGGGTGATAAGGATGCCTATGGTTTCCGTGGAGGAGTATTGGTGGTGGTGTGGCAGAAGGTCCTGGGGGCCTGTTGGTGGCCAAGGTGGCTGGTGGAAGGTTGTTGGAGTTGGTGGTAGGGCTATTCTGTGTTGGGGATTGCATTGATGGCCAGCACAAGTGTTGGTTTGTTGGGGATTCTGCACATGACGATTCTTTGCGGGCTTGTCGGATGGTAAGGGATAAGCATTCAGAGTTGGGTGTTGACGAAGAGCGAACGACACTTTCGTTGGAGTCTTCAACACCTGCAATTGAAAACCTCTCATGTGGTCTCTCCATAAGGGTAGTGCCAGTCTTCTCTATTGTGCACAAGACATAGTGCAAGTAGTTTGGGAGACAGGTCGAACTCTAAGCAAGCTGTGAGTATTGTCCTGCACTTGAGGACCCAAACTGTGTATATAATTTGGTGCAGATATTATGTAAGTGCTTGTGCATACTTAGATATTACGTAGTTAAAAGACTGTCGGCCTGGTTCCTTGTATAGCAATGGGTCAGTGAAGCAAGGGGCTAAGTTGATGGAAAATTTTGTCGATGAAGACAGGAAGTACACTTGAAGATTGCTTGAGACATCATTATGGTCTTGTCAAGGCCATGTAGCATAATTGAGCTCCTTGATGTATAGCTCTTGGTAGCTAGTGACTACTTGTAGTGCTTGAAAAGTATAGTGTACTTTTCCAGTGTCTTTCATGCCTTGCTTACCAGTGTTGATTGTAATGGCATTGAGATGGAGTGCAAAAGAAATGGCAAGTGATTTAGGGTGACAGGTCTAACCATAGGCGAGGGGAGCTCCCTAGGTATGTCCTGTCCTTGATGTGCCCTAAACAATTGTGGGGGATGTACAAAGGGCAAGGGAATTAGGGACGGAGCCAGCCGACCAAGGTCACTAGACGTACCTAATTTAAGGACCCCTAGGTGTGGTGCTGTGATCGTGTGTGTTTTTTTTTCCTTTCTTTCTTTCTTTTTCTTTTTCTTTCTTTCTTTTTTTTTGGGTGGAAAAAACGAATACAATCAATGCCATACATTGAGGCTGTTAGCCTTTCATTTGGATTGAGAAATGTTGGAATCCAAAGGCTATGAAGAATGGATATTACAGAGAGGATTGTGTCACCAGCCTTGATGCTAGAGGAACTGTTGTTGAGATGAAGAGAAACACTTGAGATTTTGCAAACCTCTTTGTAACATGTGATACATCAAACGATTGAGGTAGCACTTGGAGTGAGCTATGCATGGACAAGGGCAGAGCATCCTACGAATTGAATCCTGGATAATGAAGAGACGTTCGCCCTTGTTGAGAGCGTGGCTCCTGCCCGAACATAGAGTTTGGTCAAGAAGGAGGAGGTAATCGATGATTATGCTTTGGCCATGCTCAGTTGCAATAGGTGCTTTTTCTGCAGAGGTGTCCTTGGGTTCGCATCCAGTGGCGTTTTTGTCATGGCTTTTGTTTCTTGGTATTCCTGTCACTTCCTCCATAATGGTTATTTGTGGGGTTGGTGGTCTTGTGGTGACTTGGATATTAAACGCTTCTAGATATCGACCTATGTCATTCTGCATCAACTTGTCACTTCGTGAGAGTACATGCTCGCTTGCGTTAAGTACATCGGACCAATGCAATCATGTTAAGACACAATTTCTTAGAATGCTATGATGCCTATCCCATTACTTGTTAAGGTCGCATACATTAACGGTAGGTGAAGGAAGTATGTACAAGTGGGGATCTTGCCCCTTTACTCATAAAAAACAAAAGGTTATGGCATGATGACTTGCCAAGCTACTTGTACAACATAGGGGCTTAGTCAATAGGTATGAGGCGGGGTGAGTCTGGTTGGCTAGGCAACCGAGGTGGTGCTAGTGCGGGGCTCCTATGAGGCTGGGTAGGGAACATGTCGGCCGGGACATGAATGGTGTAGTCCCGGGCCGCTACCATTTCCAGAATGTCTTTAAACAATTCATTAAATTCTGCCCTATCCTTGGCTGCCTTGTCACTTCGTGAGCACCTGGTGCCCGAGTGTGCATTGGGGGTTTGTGCAACTAGCGTTGCCACCTATTGTGTGCCTCCCTGAGCGTCCGCTCCCCTAGCCCGCAAATTCTTTGGTCTTCGTCCGGGGCGGTGTCACTTGGGGCCGCGTTTCTTGGCGTACCTTTTAAGAGTGGGCACGTAGCGCACTGATGGAGGGGCGCGTGTTGCATGTTTCCGTCGGCTCTGCAGAGAGCGTCCTTGCACACTAGTTGCCCTTGGTTCTTCATGCTTTCCTTGCAGGGGGACTTG
The DNA here is from genome assembly GCF_053477565.2 of Lygodium microphyllum. NCBI lineage: Eukaryota > Viridiplantae > Streptophyta > Polypodiopsida > Schizaeales > Lygodiaceae > Lygodium > Lygodium microphyllum. The sequence goes on along the minus strand of NC_141153.1, from coordinate 14,469,074 downwards.
TAAGATGCGAATCAAGGATTAGGATTTGTTACATGATAAGACCATTCATATGTAAGGGATTACAATGCGGGTTATCAAGCGCATAGGACTAGAAGGGAAGGGGTAGGGCATGCAGTGCTTGTTGTAGAGGGATGGCCCCTGTGATGCATACTTAGCCTCCTGCCATTAGTAGATCTTGGCTCATGCTGAGTTACATTTGTTGGCGGTCATGAATTTAGGCAGGGCTCAGTCTTGGAAGGATAGATCGTGAAGGAAAGAAGGTGTATAGAAAAAGGGGCTGCACCCTCTCTACACCATCAGAGTTGTTGGTCAAGGCTTCCTATGGTGGTAATGTGGGTTACATGCCCTTCACTTGGAGGTGGGGATGGTCGCACGGCTTTTGAATGCGTGATGAGAGGAGGACTTGAGGAGCTTAGCCTGTCAGACCCAACTCTTCTCCCTACGCTTGACTATCATTGCTTGTGTGTTGATATTGTTTATACACGGTGACACACAATTCAGTGTTTATTTATATACATATTTATGAATCCATGTCACTTCACGAGGATAAGAACCAATTGTAGAACTCGGGATTGTACTGGAGCGTGGCACACGCATCTAGTATTCGTGGCAGCTTACTTAATACTGATAGATATTTTGCCACATCGAGTAGCATGGAACCTTGTCTGAGTCTATTGGCTATATGTAACTCCTTCTCAGTGAGAACCTTATCAAACAGAGCGTTCTCTTGGCTAGTTCCAGCTAAGTCCATACCCCGAATGGCAGTCAGCACACTCGAAGGGAAGTTGGTGCCACATAGGTTGGGTCTCTTTGAGACCGCCATTTGGCCAATCGCTCCTCTGAGACTGTCATGATCTGAGCCCCTAGTTCAGCCATTACAACGCGGCTTTCGCACCAATGCTGCTCAAATTGACTCTGGCCTGCTGACAGTCACTTTAGTTGCTCTATGTCTACGAGATTCGGTCGATAGAGCACTTCATTGAACGTGACGGTTAAGCGCAGTTTGTCAGCCTCCTCGTCAGAGATGAGCCGCATGCGTTGATGCAGGAGCCTGTCGTAGTGCTCGTTAAGATGTTCTTGCTCTTCCCAGGATAGAGGAAAGGGCAAGTAATCTCCAAGCTGCTCCTTGGGGATTGTGCCCATGTCCACAAGGATGTAGACACGTGCGACCATTTTGAGCTTAGCATCCAACTTAGTTAAGCATTATGAATGCTGCTCAAATTGACTCTGGCCTGCTGACAGTCACTTTAGTTGCTCTATGTCTACGAGATTCGGTCGATAGAGCACTTCATTGAACGTGACGGTTAAGCGCAGTTTGTCAGCCTCCTCGTCAGAGATGAGCCGCATGCGTTGATGCAGGAGCCTGTCGTAGTGCTCGTTAAGATGTTCTTGCTCTTCCCAGGATAGAGGAAAGGGCAAGTAATCTCCAAGCTGCTCCTTGGGGATTGTGCCCATGTCCACAAGGATGTAGACACGTGCGACCATTTTGAGCTTAGCATCCAACTTAGTTAAGCATTATGAATGCTGCTCAAATTGACTCTGGCCTGCTGACAGTCACTTTAGTTGCTCTATGTCTACGAGATTCGGTCGATAGAGCACTTCATTGAACGTGACGGTTAAGCGCAGTTTGTCAGCCTCCTCGTCAGAGATGAGCCGCATGCGTTGATGCAGGAGCCTGTCGTAGTGCTCGTTAAGATGTTCTTGCTCTTCCCAGGATAGAGGAAAGGGCAAGTAATCTCCAAGCTGCTCCTTGGGGATTGTGCCCATGTCCACAAGGATGTAGACACGTGCGACCATTTTGAGCTTAGCATCCAACTTAGTTAAGCATTATGTGACACTTCTATGTTCAACAAGGGCTTGCTCGATTGCTATCTCATGCAAATTTCTAAGAGTTTCCTTAGGCTTTAGCATGGCTGGGGGCTCAGGCCTAGATGAGCAAGATTGGTCAACGCTAGGATTTCTTATGCTCTTGGGGTTCTCACGTTTCTCTTGAGGTTTTGCTGCTATTTTGTCATGGTTCTTCTTGGATGTGACTGGTATAGATTTGTCACCCTGTTGTGACGACATTGTATCCACTCTTGATTGGTCAATGTGAGTTCCATTGTCGGTGGATTGAGTGTTGCAAGCAACTATTGATGGTAACAGCTGCTTTGATTTTTCAGAACACACGTATGTGTCTGAGGTTTCACCACTATTAGGAGAGGCATCAGTGGGCTCACTGGTGGTTGGACTTGATGCTTTATTCCCTGGCTCTCCAGCGCTCTTGGTGTCAATGTTCTTGGGATCCACAACCACCTGTGATTGTTGTTGTCTTCGTTGTTTTCTCCTCTTTTTCTTGGTCAGTGAAGGTGCATCTCTCAATGACTCAGGACCCTGGACTAGGTCAACCATTGATGTGCTTGGTTGGGCCTCAGCATTCTCTTTCTCTAGTGTGTCTTTATGGGACATGGCCGTGGCCTGCTGAATAGCCTCGCTAGGTTGTGAGGGTACAACTGTCTCCCTTTTGGGAGAGTCTAGCTTTTCAGCCAACTCCCTTGTGTTTAACTCCTCCAGTCTAGGCTTTAGGCACTCTGAAAGTGCTGGAGTTTTCGAGGAAGTTAGTTGCGACACCTCCTCCATAGGTAAACTACTAAGGACACGTTCCACATAGGGCATTGTCACGGCCAAGGGCTGTGACTGCTGTGATCCCTGATTGGAAGTAGTAGCAGCTGGTTTAGTGGGCTGGCTACCCTTGGTGGATCGTGGTGTCAAGTCCCTAGGGCGATCAGAAGTGGTTGTGTCTTTTGTTGGCCTTTGAGCACTCATCTGTGTAGATCGAACATGAGTTGATCTAGTCACATTAGGTGGCTCAGGCATATCCTTGGGTCAAGAGCTACAGATGGCGTCATGTCCCACCTCTTGGATGGTTGGAAGCTTAGATGGAGATAGAGATTGGAATTGAGCAGTCGCCCTTGACAATTGCTGTAGTGCTTCCTGTGTCTGTTTAGGGGAAGAGGGTGTAGGAGACTTGGGACTCCTAAGTGGTTTTGACTCTCGCTGGGAGATTTGCTCGTGGCTGTTAGATGATTTTGCTATTTGCTTTGTTGAGCATTCAGCCTTATCATGAGCCATATTGTGCCTGTGGTGCTCATTATTCTTTTGGGCAGTCAAAGGCTCCTTGAGCACTCATGGTCCTTGTGCACACTCGAGAGTTACCTCTAATATCTGCTTGCTAAGCGTGCTAGGTTGAGGATCCAATTTTTGATAGGTCACGTTTGGTTTCTTGATTCCAATCGTGAGGGGCTCAATCACTCCAATATTTTTGGTTTGAGACTTGGATTTTCGTTTAGGTTTCCTCCTATGCCTCTTTGCTTTTGATATAATTTGGGCTTCTGTCAGAGGTGGTTTAGCATGGTTTTTGGTACCCAAATCTATCGGTTGCCTACATAATACCCTTGAGCCTGAAGCAATGCCTTGGATATCCATCGTGGCATTGTGCTGGCTCTCCATCGACGCCTCTATCTATAAGGCCTGGACTTCTTTCGTGGTCTTCCACGATATCTGTAAGTCCCAACTCCATCCTTGGCCTTGTCTCCTGACCTTTTTGTTTCGAGCATGGCCTCACTCACTGGTTCTCGTTGTTCGACTTGTGCTTGTATCAACTCTTTCAACAAGTCCTTGCCCTCGTTTGTAGGCTTGACTGTTATGCCATCACCTTCCTTGCCTTTCCCTTGAGGTTCGATGAGGTTACCCTTGCTAAAGGTGGTGACTATCCTCACACCCGGTAGTGTCAGGTGTATCCTTTGTGCTACATAGTCAGCCTCACACTTGGTCGCCCTTTCGAAGGGTCTTCCTAGGAGGGTTTCCTTCCCACAACTAGCACTATTTGGAGGAACATGAAATAGGATAGGCAAGCTTTCCGTTTCAATTGTCGCAAGGATTTTGCACTTCCCTATGAGTGTTTGTGGGTGTCCCCCATAAGGGCTAAGAGTTGCACTAGTCGGTGTGAGCTCTGGTTGGCCTAGTAGAATCCATGCTTCGTAAGTCAAGATATTGAAATCTGGTCCTTCATCAATGAGAGCATCAACACTATGCTCTCTTTTTGCGGTGAGTTTGACCCTAAGATAAGCAGGTGGTACTATGTCTTCATCTTCCGGGTCTTGGCTTGTAAATTTAAGCCTTTTGACAGATGCCCTTGAGTCCCCACATGCATGACCAGACGTGGATTCTCCACCAGTGTCTTGGGTCATCTATGCAATGTTGCTCAAGGTACATCTCTCGTCAGGACTGTCATATCTAGTCACCCTCGCATTGATAGCTTGCTGATGTTGCATTTCGCTCTGACTAGACATGGTATGAACACAATGTCTTTGTGTTCTCCTGGTGTGGCCTTTTTGCCCTTGATGGCTAGATGGGCCCTTTGAGGTTCTAGGGTCTCTATTTGTCTCTATTCGGGCATGGGCTTTTGGTCGCTCTTTTGCAAGGGAGAATCCATGCTCGTGTAGAGCCATTACTACACTAGGGTCCAATTTGGAGGACCTGTCACGACACGCGTTTTCCCTCCAACCTACTTGGGGGAGGTGCGGAGGAGCCCCCTCTGCGGGGGTCCGGGGGGGCAGTCCCCCCTGGCCCGCAGGGCCGTTACGGTAAAAACCATGCACAATTTGGAGGACTGTTTATAGCCAAATTTTGAACTAAGTGCTCTAAATTTTAGCCCAGTGATGGATCTGTGATATGCCTTTAGCTATACGTAGCCTTTAGGGTCAATCTCGAGGTTTAGATGTGTCAAAATTTGTGTTCTAGATACCTATCTGATTTTGACAGTTTTCTGTCCGATTCTTAGACGTCCGATTTTCAGGAGTCTGATTATCAGAATCGAACGTTCGATTTTGGGTTGGTCCGATTGGACGAGTGGTCCGATTTTGGTCACATCCGATTCTAGGAGTTGGATCGAAAAAGTGGTCCGATTCTGGGAATTGGATTGGACAGGGTGGTCCGATTTTGGCTGGTCCAATTCTGGGTGGTTCGATTCTAGACAGTCTGATTTTGGACGGGTCCGATTCTGGGTGGTCCGAGTCTGGGTGGTCCAAGTGTCCGAGTCGGATGGGGTTGGTTCGATCGGACAGTTGTCCGAGCGTCCGAGTTCGAGTGGTCCGATTTCCAAAATCGGACGGGTTGGTCCGAGTGGTCCAAGCGTCCGAGCGGTTTGAGTGGTCCGAGTCCGAGTGTCCAAGTGTCCGAGTCAAACAGGTTGGTCCGATCGGCCGAGTGTCCGATTCTCAAAATCGGACGTCCGATTCTGGGAATCGGTCGGGTGTTCGATTCCGCCAACCCGAACACACTTTCAAGCATAAAATCGTCCAAAATCTTAAGGTATTGCTTATTGTAAGCTACAAGATTCCATAGGAATGATGCTGGAGTGATGTGGAAGAGATCTTTTTACCTGGGATAGCCAATAAACTCCAAAATGCAAATCAAAAGACGAATCAAACCCTCATGCCCTGTTATGACAGTAGAAACCCTGATGCTTGTTTTTATTCTTTATTCTTTGTTTTTTCCTACCCTAATGCATCCAAATCACAAAGTAAATACCTACACTACTTCATTCCACAACATAAATCTCAAGAAAGAAAAAAAAACCTACTTGCCAAGGAGATCGAATACCATCTTCAACCCCCTCGCTTCTTACCTATCTCAAGCACCGGTTCGGGGAAAGCCCTTACTTCGATGCTCGATTCAAAGCGCGCAAGCGCTCAAGGCTTGAATCCGTTAGTCCTGGCAATGGAACCAAAATGTGGGAGCTTTCACTCAACCGCCAAGACCCACGGACCGCTGATTGTTTCAAGCGTTCCAAGCCGAGCACTAATGGCTACCTCTCACATAACCGATGTGCCATCCATATCCACGGGTGTAGTGAGCTTACCTCCGTGCCGTTCGAGTTACCTCCTCTCCCGCGCACTCCTGTGGCTCCACAATCCAAGTGCAAGCTTCAAGCAAGCTCAATCCTCAAGCTCCACGCTCCAAGCTCCATTGCCGCGAGCAAGAGAAGAGAAGAGAAGAGAAGAAGAGAGGAGAAGATGGAGAGCTTCTCCTCCTTGGTCCCTCACCCTCACACACTCACTCCCTCACACTCTCACACTCCCTCTCTCAAGCACAAGCTCAAGCAAGCAAGAACAAGAAGAAGAAGAAGAAGAAGAGGAGAGCCACTTTTGGCCACACACAAGAATGAACTTTTCATTCACTTTTCAACTTTATATACAAAACACTAAATCGCTTTTGGGCGGTCATCCCCTTTTCCCCTTTTTTACATGGCCGACCGTAGCCTAGGCCCTTTTTCCCATTGTCCTTCTATCTTCCTAGCTTCCTTTCCACCGCCCGTCTACATTTATAAATTGCACGGGTGAGAGCCCGCGCTCCTTGAATTAAATCATGATGCGCTTGCGCTCTTTTACAAAAGTTTTGACTTGCGCTTTTCCTTGTGCGCATTTCTCCCTTATTTAGGACTCTTCTCCTTGTGCGTCTTTGTCTTCCGTTTCTCTTTGCCTTTGCCTTTGTCTTTGTCTTTTGCTTTTGCTTTTTCGGATTTTCCACCTTCGTTTGTTTGAGGGTTAACAAATGGTGACTATTGTATATGTGTTGAATAGAACCCCTATAGTAGGGATTCATGATATAACATCTTATGAGAAGTTATATGGTCATAAGCCTGACATTATGCACTTAAAGGTATTTGGTTGCGTTGCTTACATGCATATTCCTGATGAAAAGAGGAAGAAATCAGATCCTAAAGCTATCAAGAGCGTGTTTTTGGGTTATGCACAGGACACGAAAGCTTATAATTGCTATGTCCCATCTACTCATGAGACGTTGATAAGCAGGATGAATTCAAAGTCAAAGATCTTGGTGAGCTGAAATATTTTCTAGGAATTGAAGTAGTGTCTATGCCTCAAGGGATATGGTTGCTATAGAAGCAATATGCTTATGACATGTTACATAAGTATGGTATGGTTGAATGTAAGGCTATGGATACACCCCTAGACCAAAAAGTCAAGCTACAGATTGATGTTGGGATAGAAAGTGAGAATGTAACCATGTATAGACAGATAGTGGGCAGCTTGATCTACTTGACTTGAAATTTACTTGACCTGATTTTAGTTATATTGTGGGGCTGATTAGTTAGTTCATGCAGAAGCCTCGCAAGCCGCATTTGGATGTAGTCAGGAGGATCTTGAGATATGTAAAGGGTACTACATATTATGGGTTGTTTTATGCATATGGAAAACCCCTTGACTTGACAAGGTACACTGATGGTGACTGGGCTGGTTGTGCCTATAACAGGAGCTCAACCGGTGGCTATGCATTTGGATAGGGTAGCATCATGATCAGTTGGCAAAGTAAAAAACAGCCTACAGTTGCATTGTCTAGTGCAGAAGCTGAATATTAAGGTGCGGCCTTAGCGGCCTGCGAAGTTATTTGGTTTGTTGAAGTTACTGAATGACTTGGGGATATACTTGGATAGCAAAGTAAAGCTGCATTGTGATAATCTTAGCAGTGTGATGCTTGCAAGCAATCCTGTCTACCATGCAAGATCTAAACACATTGAAGTTCATTACCATTTCATGAGAGAAATGGTACTAGCAGAGCAGATTGATTTGATGCATATGAAGACTCAAGACCAGGTAGCATATATCTTTATCAAATCACTTGGTAAAGAAAAATTCATCTATTTTAGGCACCTACTTGGAGTATTACAGATGGTTTGAGCTTGAGGGGCAGTGTTGGAAATCAAGCTCCACCCCCATCTCTCTTTGTGTCTATGTGATTTACCGACATTAGCTGGATACAACTGTACATATGTATGTCATCGAATAAGTTGGTAGACTTAACCTAACCATAGTTGGATGATGGTTAGTCAAACCTAGTGTAACTCTCTCTTTCAGTGTGTGACTAGGTGAATGAATAATGTGAAGATAATGAAGATGAGCTAAAGGCTCATGGTTCTACTTCACTCTTTGTCTCTCCCTCTCTTCCAATGATTCTAGCAACTTAGTCCACATTTACATTGTATGACTAGTAGAGGAATTTACCTCAATGAGCAACACTATGGAAAGTAGCATGTATCACTTTATGTGATTGCACTTTAAGGAAATATAAGTTGTTGTTGATTGCATCTTCTTTTGTGAAGTATCCCAAAGGATGTTGTTTTGAGTTGTTGCCTTTGTCCTTTTAAGAAAATGCTTTTTTTAGGAGAGAAAGATGGCCTCCTGTAACATTCCCCCTGCCTTCCCCATGCGAACCTCCCCCCTTAAATTTTTTTAAAAAATTTAAAAAAATGTTCCTCCCTCTCTCTCCCCTTGCCATCTGCATGGCAAGGAGAAGGGGGCATGCAGCCCCAGGTGGGTGGTGGCGGACAGTCGTCCTCCCCCCACCTTATAAGAGCCTCCCCCCTCCCTCCACTGGCACAGTGCGCCCCCCCTCTAGCTCGCAGCAGGCAGCGCTCCCCCCCTCCGAATGCAGCACAACATTCCCCCCCTCGTACTTCATCATCTCCCCCCCTTCGTCTGGGGTACAGTGCGCCCCCCTGGCGTCCTGATCAACAGCCCCCCGCCCCTCGGTGTGATCATCGTGGAGGAAGAAGAGGATAGAGAGAGAAGAGGGAGAGAAGAGAGAAGGAGAAGAAGAGAAGAAGAAGAGGAAGAAGAAGAAGAAGAAGAGGGAAGAGAGAGAAGAGGGAGAGAAGAGAGAGAAGGAGAAGAAGAGAAGAAGAAGAGGAAGAAGAAGGAGAAGAAGAAGAAGAAGAAGAAGAAGAAGAAGGAGAAGAAGAGAAGAAGAAGAAGGGAGAGAGGGAAGAAGAGAGAGAGAGAAGAAGAGAAGAAGGGAGAGAGGGAAGGAGAAGAAGAGAGAGAGAGAAGAAGAGGGAGAGAAAGAAGGAGAAGAAGAGGGAGAGAGAGGAGGAGAAGAAGAGGAAGAGAGAAGAGAAGAAGAAGAAGAAGAAGAAGAAGAGGAACGGAGAGAAAGAAGGAGAAGAAGAGGGAGAGAGAGGAGGAGAAGAGGAAGAGAGAGGAAAAGAAGAAGAAGAAGAGGGATAGAGAGAAGTGGAAGATAATTAGGGAAGGATATAGGGAGAGCGAGAGAGAAAGAGAGAGGGAGGGAAGACTATGAGATGGAGAGGGTGAGAAAGATGGAAAACAAATTAGGGAGAGGGTAAAAGAAGAAGAAGAGTTATGCATGTTGAAATCACATTGTTTGGGCCTTAGATTCCTTGTGAACCCGCGTACCACTTCCTTCCGCCAGGGCAAGAGCGGTCGATTTACCTCAAGGGCTACAAGACCGGGAACGCACAAGGATGGCACCCAATAGACAAGTTACAAAGAGCACAAGTGCTGAAGTTGCAAATGGAGCTAGGAACATATCCAATGCAAGTGTACACATGAATACCACCAACCCTCTAGCAACTATAGCTCATATCCAGGTTGTACCAAGATTTAGATTCTTCTCATGCATCTTGAATTCTTAAATAGAGGTAGAATTGCATGTATTTGCCATTAAAGGGCCTAGGATGGGTTGATCTTCTACCCTAAATAGGTAGCTATGATTAATAAAGGTCAAGGTGAAATCACTTAGATCATTTAAAGGATCTAGAAGGAATTTGTTAAATTAACCTTGCGAAGCCCTAACTCAAGGGGGAGAGCGAACTTTAGGGTAGTTGATTTATGCTAAGCATGTTGCTTGGAACTGTTGAAATGGTTTTAACAAAGGTTGATCTTGTTAAAGATGGAAAAAGTGATTGCTAGGCAGAGTGGTTACTTGCTGGATAAGGAAATGATGTTTTCCTAGTTAAAGGATGTTAAGCTGGTTGTTTTCAGCTTGATTGTTTCTGAAAGGATACTTAAGGATTGGTTGTGGTTTTGGGTGAATATCCAAGTGATTATATTTTCATGACGAGAACTATAAGGATAAATTGCCATGGGAACAAATGGGATGTTTTCCCTAGTAAATGCTATTGGGCTGGTTGCTTCAGTTGTGGATAATTTCCTTAAGGGATAATTAAGGAAGGATGGCGCTAGCTACCCCCGTGAACCGCCAAACCCTAACCAAGGGGGTTATGAATCCGCGCCAGGAATGTGGACCGAACTCGCCACGAGAGGTCTCTCCATGGAAATTACTTGGCGTAGGAGGACGCTTGGGTGCCAGGGGGGGATGTGGCCGTAAATCCCAATGTCTCCGGACCCTACACAAGTGTTCTACATGACTCGAGATGGGATCTCGAGGCCTTGATACTAGTTACAAGGCAGAATCTTGGTAGGATAAACCTTTGGGTTTTATTGCCGGGAGATGGAAGGATTTTTCTACGGAGGCAGAAAGGGACACTTAATTCTTCTGTATGGGCGGGAGACAAACATTAATCTAAAGATAAGTTAAGGAAGTGTTTGATCTTGTTTTATCTTGTCTTTGTGTCTGTGCCCTAAATTATGTAAAGGAACCTGTGATTAACGGGTTAATGAAGGAAGCTGATTTTATGTGTCAAACATAATGTGGTAAGTAATTAGATAACTAAAACAACCCTTGAGGGAAGCGTGGTGGATGTGATCGTCGGGTCTATCCTACGATAGGGTGGTCTCGGTTAGCCGAGAGCTTTCCTCAAAGGAAATGTTAACGAGGAATATTAAGAAAAATCGAACGATGACCTTAGACAATGTTGGTTAAAACCCTGATTCATACCATTTTAGGGGACCGGAATGGGACTATGCCCTACGGGAAGAGAGGTCGAGCAATGCATCCCTCTCTTTTCTCATTCTCTTTGAACCAAGTGCGGTATGAGTCTGCTTTGGCCCAATTGTGTATGCACAAAGTGGAGGAGTTGAAGACCGATGCTAGAAGGCTGTTAGGAAGACCCGATTACAAGGAACCCAGACTTCAGGTTGATCCTAGTGCAGTATTAATGATCACCGGGTAGTTTCTTTACTTTCTTATACTCCATAAAGGCACATTGGCCTTTAACTCTAGGAGGTTCGACAGACCCTAGTTGGCAAACCCCGTGTCATTCCTTGGGAGTGCCAGGCGGCGTCTTCTAGATATATCTCTCGATGGACTGCTAAGACGTGTCCCGCAATTTGAGGAGCGGGCATGTTACAGTTGGTATCAGAGCAAAACTTCATAATGATACATGATTGATTAATGTTCAGTTCATAGACATATCCTAAATAGAAATAACCTAAGTGGTATGGCTTGATTGTCAAGCACCTTCTGCACCCATGAATGCTGACATACAAGAGAAGAAGTTCCTTCTCAAACAAATTAAGCCACCAGAGTTTGATGGGAAGGGAAGGACTGTTCAAGTTGATGCTGAGATCTGGATTGAGTCCATGGAGGACTATTTTGAGGTAGCAGGAACTGCACCTGCTAACCAAGCCATGCTCGCTAAACTTAAGCTTACAGGCGAAGCAAGACTTTGGTGGAAACAGTGGTGCAGAGACTAAGCAATCTTGGAGGGGATAGTCACTTGGGATAAGCTTAAGGAAGCTGTGCAAGGGAGGTATTTGCCACTTGCCTACCGCACACAAAAGATGAATGAATTCTATGGCTTGAAGTAGCTAAGATTATCCCTTGAAGCATATTATTCAAAGTTCGTTTCACTCCTAAAGTATGCACCCCCAATGGATATGACACAACATGTGTCAAAATTCTGTGTTGCGTTGAATCCACCCATAAACACTCGATTGGAATCAATGCGCCCAACGGACTTTCAAGACGCATTACTCCGAGCGAATCCAATCGTCCAATAACTTAAATCGGGCAATTATAGCAAAGATGACTATGGAGATCAGGATAAGAGATGCCATACGTGCGGAGAGATAGGGCACATTCGTAGGAGATGTCCCTACTATCAATGCTTCCATTGTAATGAGCCAGGACACATCCAAGCAGACTGCCCTGATCTAAGTCCAAAAGACATTGAGCCTCCAAGAAAACGAAGCTACACAGGTGCAGTCTATGGATATATAGACGGATCAAATGAAGATGAAGATCTAGAGCTCACTAAACCTTATTAGGAGGACTAAAATTCTTAGAAGCTTAATCGACATGTAATACAATTAAGAATAAATCCTACTCTTGTACCTATGGTTAATTTGAATAATATGAGTGCATTACTTGAAACATTAAGAGTAGCGTAACGGATGTATGGTGGGTCTTAACCCACAGGTCATAAGCCCCATTAGTGCTTGTCTTCCCCAGTTTCTCTCGAGATAATGACATCTCGATTCCTCTAAGGGGGAGAGGATGTAACATTCCCCTCCCCTCCCCCTACCCGCCTGCCCCTGTGCCTTCCCCATGCGAACCTCCCCCCCCTTAAATTTTTTTAATTTTTTTCCTCCCTCTCTCTCCCCCTGTCGTCTGCATGGCGGGGAGAGAGAGAGAGAGGGTGAATAATGGGGAGAAGGGGGCATGTAGCCCCAGGTGGTGGTGGCGGAGAGCCGTCCTCCTCCCCCACCTTATAAGAGCCTCCCATCCTCCCTTTGCTGGCATAGTGCGTCCCCCCTCCAACTCATGGCAGGTAGCGCTCCCCCCCTCTGACTACAGCACGGCCTTCCCCCCCTTGTACTTCGTCATCTACAGCGCGCCCCCCCTTGGTGTCCTGATCAGGCAACCCCTACCCCCCACCCCATGTGATCATCGTGGAGGAAGAAGAAGGAGAAGAATAGGGAAGAGAGAGAAGAAGAAGAAGAAGAAGAAGGAGAAGAAGAAGAAGAAGAAGAAGAAGGAGAAGAAGAGAGAGAAGAAGAGAGAAGAGGGAGAGGAGAGAGGGAAGGAGAAGAAGAAGAAGGGAAAGAAGAAGGGAGAGAGGGAAGAAGAGAGAGAGAGAGAAGAAGAGAAGAAGGGAGAGAGGAAAGGAGAAGAAGAGAGAGAGAGAAGAAGAGAAGAAGGGAGAGAAAGAAGGAGAAGAAGAGGGAGAGAGAGGAGGAGAAGAAGAGGAAGAGAGAAGAGAAGAAGAAGAAGAAGAAGAAGAAGAAGAAGAAGAAGAAGAAGAAGAGGAAGGGAGAGAAAGGAGGAGAAAGGAGGAGAAGAGAAAGAGAGAGGAAAAGAAGAAGAAGAAGAAGAGGGATAGAGAGAAGTGGAAGATAATTAGGGAAGGATATAGGGAGAGCGAGAGAGAAAGAGTGAGGGAGAGAAGACTATGAGATGGAGAGGGTGAGAAAGATGGAAAACAAATTGGGGAGAGGGTAAAAGAAGAAGAAGAGTTATGCATGTTGAAGTCACATTGTTTGGGCCTTAGGTTCCTTGTGAACCCGCGTACCACTTCCTTCCGTCAGGGCAAGAGCGGTTGATTTACCTCAAGGGTTGCAAGACTGGGAATGCACAAGGATGGCACCCAAGAGACGAGTTACAAGGAACACAAGTGCTGAAGTTGCAAATGGAGCTAGGAACATATCCAATGCAAGCGTAGACATGAATACCACCAATCCTCCAATAACTATAGCTCATATCTAGGTTGTACCAAGATTTAGATTCTTTTCACGCATCTTGAATTCTTAAATATAGGTAGAATTGCATGTATTCACCATTAAAGGGCCTAGGATGGGTTGATCTTCTACCCTAAATAGGTAGCCATGATTAATAAAGGTCAAGGTGAAATCACTTAGATCATTTAAAGGATCTAGAAGGAATTTGTTAAATTGACCTTGCGAAGTCCTAACTCAAGGGGGAGAGCGAATTTTAGGGTAGTTGATTTATGCTAAGCATATTGCTTGGAACTGTTGAAATGGTTTTAACAAAGGTTGATCTTGTTAAAGATGGAAAATGTGATTGCTAGGCAGAGTGGTTACTTTGCTGGATTAGGAAATGATGTTTTCCTAGTTAAAGGATGTTAGGCTGGTTGTTTCAACTTGATTGTTTCTGAAAGCATACTTAAGGATTGGTTGTGGTTTTGGATGAATATTCAAACGATTATATTTTCATGGTGGGAATTGTAAGGATAAATTGCCATGGGAACAAAAGGGATGTTTTCCCTAGTAAACGCTATTGGGCCGGTTGCTTCAGCTGTGGATGATTTCCTAAAGGGATAATTAAGAAAGAATGGCACTAGCTACCCCCGCGAACCGCCAAACCCTAACCAAGGGGGTTATGAATCCGCGCCAGGAATGTGGACCGAACTCGTCACGAGAGGTCTCTCCGTGGAAATTACTTGGCGTAGGAGGACGCTTGGGTGCCAGGGGGGGATGTGGCCGTAAATCCCAATGTCTCCAGACCCTACACAAGTGTTCTATGTGACTCGAGATGGGATCTCGAGGCTTTGATACTAGTTACAAGGTAGAATCTTGGTAGGATAAACCTTTGGGTTTTATTGCCGGGAGATGGAAGGATTTTTCTGCGGAGGCAGAAAGGGACACTTAGTTCTCCTGTATGGGCGGGAGACAAACATTAATATGAAGATAAGTTAAGGAAGTGTTTGATCTTGTTTTATCTTGTCTTCATGTCTATGCCCTAAATTACGTAAAGGAACCTGTGATTAACGGGTTAATTAAGGAAGCTGCTTTTATGTGTCAAACATAATGTGGTAAGTAATTAGATAACTAAAACAACCCCCGAGGGAAGCGTGGTGGATGTGACCGTCGGGTCCATCCTACGGCAGGGTGGTCTCGGTTAGCCGAGAGCTTTCCTCAAAGGAAATGTTAATGAGGAATATTAGGAAAAGTCAAACAATGACCTTAGACAATGTTGGTTAGAACCCTGATTCATACAGTTTTAGGGGACCGGAATGGGACTATCCCCTACGGGCAGAGAGGTCGAGCAATGCATCCCTCTCGTTTCCCATTCTCTTTGAACCAAGTGCGGTATGAGTCTGCTTTGGTCCAATTGTGTCTGCGCAAAGTGGAGCAGTTGTAGACCGACGCTAGAAGGCTGTTAGGAAGACCCGATTACAAGGAACTTGGACTTCAGGTCGATCCTAGTGGGAACGGCCGGATAAGTTCCATTGTGGGGCAGACTCGAGAGACCCTAGTTGGCAAACCCCGTGTCATTTCTTGGGAGTGCCGGGCGCGTCTTCTAGATATATCTCTCGACGGACTGCTAAGACGTGTCCCGCGATTTGAGGAGCGGGAACGTTACACTTCCCTAACCAAGATAAGTCGATAGATTTGTATGGAATATTCAAAGTGATTGTTTGTATTGATTGTATGAAAAATGAATGTTTTCTTAGTTGGAGATGATAGGCTAGTTGCCTTGGTTGTATATTCTTAAAAGGTTAAAAAGGAAGCCGTGACTTTGTGCAGATGAGTTACAAGAATGTATGCATCCCGGAGAAACTCGACCATAAAGTCCTCTGCAGCTTCATGTCAGTAATCTAGTGCCAAGGAATGTCAACAATATCCCACATTGCTTCTTTTGCATATTTCTTTAACAACCCTGGAGAAACTCGATCATAAAGTCATCTGCAGCTTCATGCCAGCAATCTAGTGCCAAGGAATGCCAACAATATCTCACATTGCTTCTTTTGCATATATCTTTAACAACCCTGCGAACAGGATGTTGGGGATGGTAGGCTCATGATCCTCTTGAATCCCTTGAGTTCATTGTTCATTGTAGGCTTTTCACAACCATGAGTGTAGTGGTTTGCTTCCATGTACTTTATAGTGTAGTGTTGGCTTCTCTTTTCATCCTTCTACTAAGCCCTCAAGTGAGGTGTTGAATCCATAATGTAAGAGCTTGATTGTGTACATGTAGATGCCATTTCTTTTGGTACCTATTAGCTTTCAATTGCACTGTACACCCTTGAATGTTATATATTTCCCTATCTTTAATGTAATCCTCAACATCTTGGATTGTCCACTTCATTTGGTACTTGGTCCACATTGAGAAGGATGCAAACAATATGATATATTACTTCTATATTAGCTCAATAGGGTCCAAATATCACCATATTCTAGTGCTCTAATATCTTTTTTACATTTTGCATACATGCCTCCCTTTAACGACATGCCATTTTTGAACGACTAAGGTTTATCAAGGTTTACTAATCTTCATTTCTATTTTCTACTACTTTAATACCATTTTTGCATTTTGCATCTATGTCTCCCTTTAGCAATAGGCCCTTTTTGAATGACAAAGGTTTATCATGGCTTTACCAATCTTCATTTCTATAACCTCATGAGTTGTAAGATTTGTTTGGGATCTTGTACTCCATCAAGCACAAAGAAGAAGGTTCCAAGCAAAATGTTAGCTCCTTGACCTAGTTGGCATTGAAAAAATAACAAATAGGTATGATTTCTAGTTAAATGTGTTATAAGCAACTACCTACATGGTGTTATACCGATCTCTCGTGCAAAAGGAATAGTACCACAAAGTGGCGCTACAAGTTAAGTGAGGTCACCATACTTCTAAGCAACGACTTCTCTTCCCTCATGCCAATTAGTTTACATTCACACATTCTCTCTCTCTCTCTCTCTCTCTCTCTCTCTCTCTCTCTCTCTCTCTCTCTCCCCTTATGTTTACTTATTTATTGATTTATGCATGTATGTACGTAAAAAATGCAATACTCCAATCTGCATGCACACAATGAACATAACATAAGCAACGACTTCTCTTCCCTCATGCCAATTAGTTTACATTCACACATTCTCTGTGTGTGTGTGTGTGTGTGTGTGTGTGTGTGTGTCTCTCTCTCTCTCTCTCTCTCCCTCCTTATGTTTATTTATTTATTTATTTATGCATGTATGTATAAATACTCCAATTTGCATATATGTATGTCAAAAATGCAATACTCCAATCTGCATGTATGTATGTCAAAAATGCAATACTCCAATCTGCATGCACACAATGAACATAACAATGTCACATCACAAATACATGTAGCTAGTTTCTCAATCTCATTAGTCTGTAAAGCAAGAATGTTGCTTAATAAAATGTGCATAACTATAAATTGCTCAAAAAATAACTCATGAGTAAGTCCACATAATTTGATGAAACTCATTTCAAGTGTTACAAAGAGAGCTTGATCCCAAGACAAATGAAAAATTCTTTAATCAATGTGTGGACTTGCAAAGTAATGCCAAAAGCAATAGGTAGGAAGAGGAATTCCTCTTTTTTCAATAATCTTTAGGAACATTTTCATCTAAAACCACCGCATGGACAAGCAAAGTAGCGTCAAAGTTCATTTACAAAAAGAGTAACAGCGACCAATACATGGTCAAACACTTTATAGATACTATTTGGAATCTTAGCCAATGTCACAATGTGATATAAATCCTACTATTATATTTAAGATAGGCCATTGTATCGTGTCATCTATCTTACTTATTATCTTGGCTGGAGGTTCGGTTATCTCCCGAACCTCCATTTTACTCCCAAGCCTGCAGTTTTCTTCCAAACCTTTTTTGAATTTGAATTGCATGCATTGAGGTGGCTTTATTTGAATTGCATGCATGGGGTGGCTTTAATACCCCACGTCTCCACGTCTTCCCTCTCTCTCATGATTACTTAGATCTATTTTAGATAGATGAGATCGAGGTGGAGAAGGCTTGCGTTCATTGAGGTGGAGATTCAGAGCTTCCCTCCGTCTTGCCGCCGTTGAGGAGCTTCGTCTGCTGCCGTTGAGGATATTCAGGCTTCCCTCCCTCCCGCTGCCATCGAGGTGCATCGCCGCTGCCGTCGAGGTACATCTCTCTCTCTCTCTCTCTCTCTCTCTCTCTCTCTCTCTCTCTCTCTCTCTCTCTCTCACGGCATCTCGCCCCCCCCCAATTCGTTGGCCCCTCCCACGGCATCCCGCCCGCCTATGCCCCCACCTTCTCTCTCGCCTTTCCTCCCACCTTCTCTCTCTCCCGCCTTCCCTCCCGCTGCCGCCTCGCGCTCTCCCGCTGCCTTCACCTCTTCTTCCTCCTCTCGCTCTCGCGCCTTCCCTCCCTACTGCCTGCTGCCGCGTCTCGCCATCCCGCCTGGTGCCGCATCCCGCCGCCATCCCGCCCACTGCCGCCCCCCCCCCCCGCATCCCGCGCGGCCATTGTTTTGCTAGTTTAATTGATTAATTAATGATAATTAATAATTATTTTGTTAGTTTAATTTATTTAATAATAGTTATAATTATAATTATAATAGATAATAGATGTTAGTTTAATAATAGTTATATTGTTAGTTTAATAGTTATTGTTAGTTTAATTTAATTAATAATAGTTATTGTTACTTATAGTTATATTAATAGTTATTGTTTGTTATTTATTAATAGTTTTGATAGTTATTGTTATTAATTATTAATTAATAGTTAAAGTTATAGTTATGGTTATTAAAGTTATTAATTAATAGTTATTGTTAGTTATAGTTATTAATAGTTATATTAATAGTTATTGTTTATTATTAATTAATAGTTATTGTTATTGTTAGTTATTGTTGGTTATTGTGAATTGTGAATTGTGAATTGTTAGTTATTGTGAATGAATGAATGTGATTGTTTGCGATGTTAATGTTAATTTGCGATGTTAATGTTAAATAGTTAAATGGTTAATGTGGATGTGAATATTAAATGTTAAATGTGAATGTGATTGTATGTGATGTTAATGTGGATGTGAATGTTAAATGTTAAATGTGAATGTGGATGTCAATGTGAATGTGATTGTATTGTTAGTAATAGTTGTGAATTGTGAATTGTGATTGTGAATGAATGTGAATGAATGGATGTGATTGTGAATGTTAATGTGATGTTAATGTGAATGTGAATGTGAATGAATGTGAATGTGAATGTGATGTTAATGTGATTGTGAATGTTAATGTGATGTTAATGTGAATGAATGTGAATGTGAATGTGATGTTAATGTTAATGTTAGATCGTTAAATGGTTAATGTGGATGTGAATGTTAAATGTTAAATGTTAAAATAGTTATAGTGAATGTGAATGTCAATGATAATGATAATGAAAAATAGTTAAATATTAAATAGTTATAGTTAACATAACATTATTATTATTTTTTATTATTATCATTATCATTATTATAGTTTATTTATTTATTATTTATTATAGTTTATTTATTTATTAGTGAATTGTGAATTGTGATTGTGAATGAATGTGAATGTGAATGAATGAATGTGATTGTGAATGTTAAATAGTTAAATGGTTAATGTGGATGTGAATGTGAATGTGAATGTTAAATGTTAAATGTTATTATTTTATTATTGTTGTCATTATCATTATTATAGTTTATTTATTTATTAGTGAATCGTGAATTGTGATTGTGAATGAATGGATGTGATTGTGAATGTTAATGTGATGTTAATGGTTAATGTGAATGTGAATGTGAATGTGATGTTAATGTGATTGTGAATGAATGAATGTGAATGTGATGTTAATGTTAATGTTAAATATAATTAAATGGTTAATGTGAATGTGAATGATAATGATAATGAAAAATAGTTAAATATTAAATAGTTATAGTTAACATAACATTATTATTATATTATTATTATTGTCATTATCGTTATTATAGTTTATTTATTTATTAGTAATAGTAATTATGTTATGTTATGATTATGATGTTAATGTTAGTTTATTATCATAATCACATCATATATATTATTTTATTTTATTATGTTTAGAATTAGAATTTAGATTTAGATTTAGATTAGATTAGATTTAGATAGTTAATAGTTATAGATTATAGATTAAGATTAAGATTAAGATTTAAGATTTAGGATTATTTATTTATTTATTAGTAATTATTATGATTATTTTTATTTTATTATTATTGTTGTGTGATTGTGAATGAATGTGAATGTGAATGAATGAATGTGATTGTGAATGTGAATGTGATGTTAATGTTAATGTTAAATAATTAAATGGTTAATGTGAATGTGAATGAATGGATGTGATTGTGAATGTTAATGTGATGTTAATGGTTAATGTGAATGTGAATGAATGTGAATGTGAATGTGATGTTAATGTGATTGTGAATGAATGTGAATGTGAATGAATGAATGTGATTGTGAATGTGAATGTGATGTTAATGTTAATGTTAAATATAATTAAATGGTTAATGTGAATGTGAATGATAATGATAATGAAAAATAGTTAAATATTAAATAGTTATAGTTAACATAACATTATTATTATTTTATTATTATTGTCATTATCGTTATTATAGTTTATTTATTTATTAGCAATAGTAATTATGTTATGTTATGATTATGATGTTAATGTTAGTTTATTATCATAATCACATCATATATATTATATTATTTTATTATATTTAGAATTAGAATTTAGATTTAGATTTAGATTAGATTAGATTTAGATAGTTAATAGTTATAGTTTAAGATAGTTTAAGATTATCATATATTATATTATTATATTTAGAATTAGAATTTAGACTTAGATTTAGATTAGATTAGATTTAGATAGTTAATAGTTATAGATTATAGATTAAGATTAAGATTAAGATTTAAGATTTAGGATTATTTATTTATTTATTAGTAATTATTATGATTATTTTTATTTTATTATTATTGTTGTGTGATTGTGATGTTAATGTTAATGTTAAATAATTAAATGGTTAATGTGAATGTGAATGATAATGATAATGATAATGAAAAATAGTTAAATATTAAATAGTTATAGTTAACATAACATTATTATTATTATTATTTTACTATTATTGTCATTATCATTATTATAGTTTATTTATTTATTAGTAATTATGTTATGTTGTGATATTATTATGATGTTATTGTTAGTTTATTATCATAATCATATCATATATCATATATATTATATTGTTTTATTATATTTAGAATTAGAATTTAGATTTAGATTTAGATTAGATTAGATTTAGATAGTTAATAGTTATAGTTTAAGATGATCATATATTATATTATTATATTTAGAATTAGAATTTAGATTTAGATTTAGATTAGATTAGATTTAGATTTAGATAGTTAATAGTTATAGTTTAAGATTAAGATTAAGATTATTTATTTATTTATTAGTAATTATTATGATTATTTTTATTTTATTATTATTGTTTGTTGTTTATTGTTATTAGATTTAGATTTAGATTAGATTAGATTTAGATAGTTAATAGTTATACTTTAAGATTATCATATATTATATTATTATATTTAGAATTAGAATTTAGATTTAGATTTAGATTAGATTCGATTTACATAGTTAATAGTTACAGTTTAAGATTAAGATTAAGATTAAGATTTAAGATTAAAGATTATTTATTTATTTATTAGTAATTATTATGATTATTTCTATTTTATTATTATTGTTGTTTGTTGTTTATTGTTATTATTGTTTATTGTTTTTTATTTAGATTAGATATTATTATTATTATTCTTATATAGTGAATGTGATGTTAATGTGATTGTGAATGAATGTGAATGTGAATGAATGAATGTGATTGTGAAAGTTAATGTGATGTTAATGTTAATGTTAAATAGTTAAATGGTTAATGTGGATGTGAATGTTAAATGTTAAATGTTAAAATAGTTATAGTGAATGTGAATGTGAATGATAATGAAAATGAAAAATAGTTAAATATTAAATAGTTATAGTTAACATTATTAAATGTTAAATATTTAAGATTTAAGATTTAAGATTTAAGATAAATATTTAAGATTTAAGATTTAGGATTATTTATTTATTTATTAGTAACTATTATGATTATTTTTATATTATTATTATTGTTGTTTGTTGTTTATTGTTATTATTGTTTATTGTTTTTTATTTAGATTAGATATTATTATTATTATTCTTATTCTTATATAGTGAATGTAATGTTAATGTGATTGTGAATGTTAATGTGATGTTAATGTGAATGTGAATGTGAATGTGATGTTAATGTTAATGTTAAATAGTTAAATGGTTAATGTGGATGTGAATGTTAAATGTTAAATGTTAAAATAGTTATAGTGAATGTGAATGTGAATGATAATGATAATGAAAAATAGTTAAATATTAAATAGTTATAGTTAACATTATTAAATGTTAAATATTAAATGTGAATGTGAATGATAATGATAGATGAAAAATAGTTAAATATTAAATTAAATAGTTATAGTTAACATTATTATTATTAATTGTATTATACATACATATATATATTTATATTTTAATTAATGATTAATGATAATGATAATGATTGCTATTGTATTGTTTATTAGTTTGTTGTTAGTTTATAATTGATGATTGTGGTATTATTTTATTTTATTTAGATTAGATAGATTAAGATAAGATGTAGATTAGATTAGAAGATTAGATTTGATGAGATGAGATTAGATTAGATTAGATAGATTTAGAATTTATATTTAGATTTAGATAGTTAATAGTTATAGTTTAAGATTTAAGATTTAAGATTATTATTGTTATTTTATTATTGTTATTATTGTTTTTTTAGATGTTATTAGTTAGTTTATTATTATTATTTTAATTATTGTTTAGATAGATATTATATCTAAATCTAAATAGATAGATAGATAGATAGTTAGTTTATATTAGTTTATTAGTTTATTGGTTTATTTATATGATGATGATGATATATGATGATTTTTATAATTATATGATATAATATAATAATAATAATTTTATTATATTATTGTTGTTTTTTATTTAGACATTATTAGTTTATTATTATTTAGATAAATAAGACTATTAGTGTATTTATTAATGTGAATGTTAAATAGTTAATTATTGTTTAGATAAATAAGACTATTAGTGTATTTATTAATGTGAATATTAATGTTAAATAGTTATTATTTTATTATTTTATTATTATCATTATCATATGATTATTATTATTTATTTATTTATTAGTAATTATGTTATGTTATGATATGATTATGATGTTATTGTTAGTTTATTATCATAGTCATATCATATATTATATTATTATATTTAGATTTAGATTAGATTAGATTTAGATAGTTAATAGTGAGTTTAAGATTAAGATTTAAGATTTAAGATTATTTATTTATTTTTATTAGTAATTATTATGATTATTTTTATTTTATTATTGTTGTTGTTTGTTGTTTATTGTTTTTTATTTAGTTATTATTATTATTATTATTATTCTTATATAGTTTATTATTGTTTAGATAGATATTGTATCTAATTAGTTTATATTAGTTAATATATGATGATTTTTATAATTATATGATATAATAATGTTATTATATTGTTTTTTATTTGGATATTATATAATATAAAATATAATGATGATGATTGTTGTTGTATTGTTTATTAGTTTATTGTTAGTTTGTAGATTATTTATAGTTTGTTGTGGTATTATTTTATTTAGATTTAGATTTAGATAAAGATGTAAGATTGTTTAATATATTATATTATATTATTATTATTGTTGTTGTTGTTACTAACAAATTGTGCTATTTTATTATTATTATTCTTATATAGCTATATAGTTTTGTTAATGGTTGTTATTTTATCTTTATTTTTAATATAAGATAAGGATAGTTGATATGCACCTTGATGTCGACGCATGTGTTTTGCGCAGCATGAAGGAAAAAAATGTGTCTGTAGCAAATGTTGTGCAGTGCGCTCCCAGTGTGCAAATGAATGTGTGTAAAGGGAAAGAGGTTATAAGGAAGAAGACAGTTCGTCGTGCACTTAGGCATGTTGGAGGATATGAAAGTTCTGTTCATTTTTTGAGAGTCATTCATCGCTTGGAGGGGCTTGAGAAGCAAGTAAAGGCACTATTTCAACGTCAAAGGGCTTCAATTTCTCTTGGTGAGAGCATTGATAGCCGTCTACAAAGGATTGAGAGAATTTGGAGGAGAAATATGAAGGAAACCTTTGTGATGGGGTGAGGATACAGGATGAGTTGGAAGAAATCAAGGGTTACATAGGGGAGATATATGAACACATCGGAAAGTATTGGCCACGTATTGGATCCTTGGATGATCATGATGAGAAGATGAAAGATCTTATTGACAGTGCTGGTCGTATAGAGGATGGCGTATGTGAGTTAATTGCTCACAAGAATGAAAATGTTTCCCTTGATGTGCAACTTACTTCTTTGAAAGTTTCCCTTAATAGGTTTTCGGCAATGTTAATCCAGATGAATCACCGTGTGGGGTCATTCCCTTTCACTCGAGAGCATTGCCCTTGATGTGCAATTTGCTTCTTTCAAAGTTTATCTAGATTAGATAGGTTTTTGGCAATGTTAACTTGGATGAGTCGTTGCTGTGTAAGCACGTCCTTGAAAATCTCCATTTTGAAAAACATTGTCTATCTTTTCCAAATTGAAAATCGCCACATGCTTGATATATATATATTTACTTTGTAAGACTTTTTAAATGAGTTGTGTCTTATTCGATTGATGAAAATCTCCATTTTATTTTAAAAAACATTGTTTATCCCTTTCAAATTATTAAGATTTTTTAATCTCATTTTAATAGTTTGCATCTTACTTGAAAGTGCTTGGACCAATGTTGATCTATTATCATAGTAATAGTTTATTGGTTGATCTATTATCATCTCACTTAGATAGATATATTAAGTAAGATATATATAATAATGATATTCTTTTGTCTTTGAGTCCAATACACTTTTGATTTAGGCTTTGAGATTTCTCTATTGGGACTCTTATACTCTATTGAAAGTTTCGTGTAGTCATTATGGAACAAAGCAAAGCTATGGACGATGTTCCAGACATAGTGCATTCGACTCCATTGAATGCAATTGATTTGGTTGAATCAAAGAAAATAGCCACCACATCATCTCTTCGATGCTTGCTTGCTTGGAGCCGTTCGCATGGGTATGGGAGATAGTTATTTTAATAATTGTATTTTCACCAAGGTATTGTGTTCTGGTTGGGGAGATAGTCATTTGTGTATTTTGTTGCAGCCAAAATGTGGAGTTTAATGGAGTCAATAAAGTTAATGTGCGAAAGATGAAAGAAGTGGCGAGGCAACAGGGAGGGCATGTTAGTAAATCCACAAGGACATCAACGATGCGAAGAAACCCAAAGGCTACTTCAAGTTCTTTGGAGTTTAAACGCCTCGAGACCAAGATGAATGAGTTGATGGAATTGCAGACGAATTTAACTACACGTGTCGATCATGCACTTGCTATTTACTCTGCAGAATTGCATGAACAAGCTAAGGGTTTGCATGGTGTTGTGTGTGAGACAAAGCACACCTAGAGTGTTCTTCAACAAGTCTCGAGTGGTTTGGGTGGTGAAGTGAGGGAACTTTCAGCAATTGTCTATGAGACAAGTAGGTTGATGAATTTGTTGTTGAATGATATGTGGGCATCATTTTGGGGGCTTGGAGATGACCACGAGCCTGTTATTTGCCATAGGGATTGTCGACTACCATTTTTGCAGTTCCAAATGAATGTTAATAGGTTCAATGCCTTGCTACAACAATTGAGTCGTCAAATGAATGGTCCCAATTGAGGAGGATTTGCTTGGCTGAGGCTTATGATCTATTATCGTCTCGCTTATATCTTACTTGAAAGTGCTTGGACCAATGTTTTTTTTGTGATGTGTGCTTCCTTTTTGTGAAGCTTATATTGTATATTGGTTTTAATGTAACGATGTGATGTGATACCTCTTTCTTGAGGTTTGATCTCTCTTTGTCTCTCTCTTCAACATTTGGATGAAGGTTATGATCAATTGTTGTCTCGCTTATGAAGATATGAAATGCTTGGGCCATTGCTTTTTTTGTGATAATGTGTGCTCCCTTCTTTTGTAACGAGGCTATATTAAGTAAACTGTATTGGGTATCTACAGTGTGGTGTGATGTCTGTTTCTTGACGCTTGATATCATATATCAAACAATGTGGGTATATAACTTTATTCATTTTTATGGTGTAATGCATGTGAGTAGTATTTTCTAATTCTATGGTCTAATTGTAATATTCTCTCTCTCCCTGTCTCTCTCTCTCTCTCTCTTTCTCCACTGTTTGGTTCAATTTATTGGAGGTGATACATTCTTCTTTCTTTTAAAGTGTTTGTAAACATTGATCTATAGTAGTTTATTTATAGATATAATTATTATGTCTTGCAATGTAGTACGTATCAAAGAGTAATATTTTCTATAAAATACGTTTAAATGTCTAGGTACTTGCTATGGATTGGAATAAGATTGTGTATTCTTTCTCTTTTCAAGAGTTTGTAAATATGTGATTCTAGATTGATTCTGCTTTTAAGTCTTTTTGGAAATACTAATCCCAATCAAGTCTCTGCTTGAAATAATGCATGTTTTCTCTTGATGTGCAGGCTTTAAGAGAATCCAAACAATATGGGATTAAAATTAAATAATCAAAGAATTAGCAGGGATTATATGTTGCGTATTCATAGGCATAGACTCAACTCTACATGATATAGACAACGACAGATTGCTAGGCTTAGGGCTCAAATCGCAAGACATGACCAGAGGGGGTATAAAGAGATGTGTTCTACTATAGTTGAGTGTCGGAATGTTTTGCAAGGAGGGGCTCTAAATCATGATAGCTTGATTCGTGAGGGACTTCACAGTTTGATTGAGCAGCAATTTGCTAATGATTATGATTGTGATGTTGAAAATCACCAAAACTTAGGAAATGTTGTGATTAATGAGTCACGTGTCAATAATGCTCCAACCTTTAGTGCTCGAAATGGGGGTTTTTGCTCCATTTTACATGCTTTGCCTGCAATGGATATTCATCCTGCAACTACAATATTGCTATTTCAAGACCCGATTGTGCATTCCATGGGGAGTCTTTCTGAGATGTGTGAGCGATGTTCAGCTAAATTGTGGAGATGTGAGGCTCAAGTGCAGGGGTCAGTTTTGTTTGGTAAACATTGTTGTTGAAATGGAAAAGTAATGTTACCACAGTTGCAATATCCACCACAACTATTGCATGATTTGTTGCATGGTATGCATCCTCAAAGCAGAGTATTTAAAAATAATATACGAGCATATAATAGTGCTCTTGCATTTGTGTCGCTTGGTGCCAATGTTGATGACCTTTTGTCTGTTGTGGGAAATTCTTATACCTTTAGAGTGCATGGCTCCATTTATCATCGTATAGGCCCTTTCATTCCTAATGTGCAACGACAAGAAAGGCCAAGATTTGCACAACTTTATGTTTATGATACTGAGCATGAGTTATCTAATCAGTTGGATGCTATGCCTAATTTATTGCCAAGCTTGCTTGGGGACCTTCAGTCTATGATGCATCAACACAATGCATATGCACAAGCTTTTAGATCCGTGGGTATGCAATTGCAAAACAATCCCTTGCATGATTTGAGAATGACTATTTTTGGGGTTCAACATGCTAATAGACAATACTCAGCTCCAGTGGTAACTGAGGTTGCAGCTATCATGCCAGGACAAGGCGATGAGAATACTCTTGATCGTCAAGACATACATGTTTATAGTCGGGATGGACGATGTATTGTTATTTCAAACTTGCATAGGGCATATATGCCAATGCTATACGTTCTTCTTTTTCCTATGGGTGATGATGGTTGGCATGTAAAGGTACCTTATAGTGGTGTTAATGTTCCAATTAATATACATGGATTGTCTAATAAGGACTGTGTTACTCAGATGCAATTTTATGCATTTCGACTACAAGTGCATGAGGACACTGAGGTGTGCATGTTGCGGGGTGGCCGATTGTTGCAACAATTTATTGTTGATGCTTATTGTAGTATAGAGCAATGTAGGTTAGCTTGGTGTCGTCAAAATCAATCAGTTTTACGCTCGGAAGTTTTTAGGGGTTTAGCAGATATGGTGGGAGTGATGGATGATGGGTCGATGGGGATTATTGGTGCCTCTATTGGAAAAAGGGTGGTTTTGCCGTCTTCTTTTACTGGTGGGCCAAGACACATGTATCAGTTGTATCAAGATGCCATGGCTATAGTGCGATGTAAGGGAAAACCTGATCTGTTTATAACGATGACATGTAATCCAAAGTGGTTAGAGATAACTAATGCTTTGTTGCCTGGACAGACTGCTTATGATCGTCTTGATTTGACTGCTCGGGTATTCCATAAAAAACATGCTGATATGATGCATACATTGTTGAAGAGGAGTCTGTTTGGAAATGTTGCAGGCTATGTTAGTGTGATTGAGTTTCAAAAGCGGGGGCTACCACATTCTCATACTTTGCTAATTTTGGAGCAGCCTTTTAAACCCTCTGAAGCATGCCATTATGATAGATTTGTTTGTGCTGAGTTTCCTGATAGAGCAAAGTTTTCAGCTTTGTTTGAAACTATCTCAAAATGCAATGTCCATGGTCCTTGCGGTGTAATGAATCCCAAGAGCCCTTGCATGCGCAATGGTCGATGCATTAAAAAATTCCCTAGGGAGTTTGTGAATGTAACAACTGTTGATAGCTCTGGCTATCCTGTTTATAGAAGACGAGATGATGGAAATACACTCACAATAAAGGGTAATACTATTGATAATCGATGGATTGTTCCATACAATCCGTACTTGAGTAAAAAATACAATGCACATATAAATGTTGAGGTATGCTCAACGGTGGCAGCTGTTAAGTATTTGTATAAGTATATATACAAGGGACATGATCGTGCAACAGTTAAATTTTCTGTTGGAAACTCAGGGTTAAATGGTACGACCATTCATGAAGTGGATGAGATTGAGAGTTATTTAGATGCACGGTATGTTTTTGCTTCGGAAGCGTGTTGGCAAATATATGACTATGCATTGCACAATGAGAAGCCTGATATACAGCGGTTGCAGGTGCACTTGCCTGATGAGAATTATGTGGTGTTTCAAGATACAGACAATATATCAGATGTTATGCAGAATGAAGATATCACGAAAACTACTCTTACGGAATGGTTTGTGTGCAATCGTATTCATCCAGAGGCTCGAGCTATTCGGTATCAAGACTTCCTGGTGTATTGGGTGTGGAATGCACAACGAAAGGTATGGACGAAGAGAAAGCGTAGAAATACGTGTGGTCGAGTATGCTTTGTGCCGCCCACATCTGGTGAGCGTTATTACTTGCGAATGCTCTTGACAGTGTCTACAGGATGTATGTCTTTTGATGATTTGCGTACTGTTGGCAACGTGGTGTATAACACCTTTAAGGAAGCTTGCATTGCAAAGGGCATGTTAGAGGGTGATGATGAGTGTGTTGTGTGCTTGGAAGAGGCTGCATCTATAAAAATTGGTGCCCAGTTGCGTGCTTTGTTTGTTGCAATTTTGGTCTTCTGTGAGCCTGTACGGCCTGGTCAGCTCTGGGATAGGTTTATGTCACCGATGGTGGAGGATATTTTGTATAAGTTACAGCTAGAGCATGTGCATATATCTTCTGCAATTCTACAACAAGAGGCATCAAACAGGGCTTTATTGCATCTTCAGGATCTTTTGCGACAACATGGACGAAGATTGTCTGACTTTGATGGATTGCCAGAACCTCATCGAACAGATTCTCAGTTGTGTGCTAACCCTCTTTTAGAAGATGAATATGCATATGATAGACTAGAGCAACGTAGAGTTTGTGTTTGTATGGAGGCAATGTTGAATGATGGACAGGGGGTTGCATATAATGCAGTTATAGGTGCCATTGGTGGAAATTTTGGGGATGTTTTTTTTTTGGATGGTCCCGGTGGGTCTGGAAAGACATTTCTTTACAAGTGTTTGCTTGCTAGGTTGCGCAGTGATGGTCATATAGCGTTGGCAACGGCATCATCTGGCATTGCTGCTTTGCTTTTGCAGGGCGGTCGTACTGCTCACTCGAGATTTAAAATTCCATTGGATCTATGTAATCGATCCACCTGCAATATTCCTGTTCAGAGCGAGCTTGCTCAATTGTTCAGACAATCGAGTCTTATTTTATGGGATGAGGCTCCCATGATACACAGGTTTGCATTTGAAGCTGTTGATAGAACTTTAAGAGATATTATGAGCTGTGATAAACCATTTGGTGGAAAGGTTACTTTGCTTGGGGTGATTTTAGGCAAATCTTGCCCGTCGTGATGAAGGGTTCCCGTGAAGATATTGCTAATGCGGCACTATGTTGCTCTCATTTATGGCAGTATGTTAAGGTGCTAAGGTTGTCTGGGAATATGAGGATGTCAACCGTTGGTGGTGTAATGGATAATGGATTTGTTGCTTGGATTCAAGGGATAGGGGATGGAGTGGGTATTACAGAGAATTGTGATAAGTTACATATTCCATCTAGCATGGTATTGAAAGGGTGCTCTATTGAAACCTTGGTTAATAGTGTGTACGGTGAAGCACCCGTGGTGAGAGACTTTGGGGCATATTTTAGTGAGCGTGCTATACTTGCAGCGCGGAATACAAAGGTGGATTCTTTGAATCATTGTGCATTGCAATCGATGCCAGGAGAAGTTATACAGTACTATAGTGCGGATTCAATTGTAGAGACCGGTGATAGCTCATTTTTGTACTCTGTAGAGTATTTGAATACACTGGACCTTGGAGGTGGATTTCCTCCCCATCTATTGTTGTTAAAGATGAATGCACCTATTATTCTACTTAGGAACTTAAATCCAGCAAAAGGTTTGTGTAATGGTACACGGTTGATGTGTAAGGCATTCAATAAAAAGGTGATAGATGCTGAAATAATAACAGGGACAAATGTAGGGGAACGAGTTTTTATTCCTAGGATCACTTTTATTCATAGCACCTTGCAATTTCCATTTGCTATGAGACGGAGGCAATTTCCTATTCGATTGGCGTTTGCTATGACGATTAATAAGTCGTAAGGCCAAACATTGTCTGTTGTTGGTCTTTACTTAAAGACACCAGTATTTACACATGGACAGTTGTATGTTGCATTTTCAAGGGTGAAATCCTCATGTGGTGTGAGGGTGTTATTGGATGAGGATGGGAGCACTATGAATGTCACGATGAACATTGTGTACAAGGAGGTACTTCAGAAGATGCAATGAGGTACATTGCTTTTTTGCAAAGATGCATACGGAGATGAATTTTTTGGAGAGTGGAAGATATGCTTGCATTTTTTTAGAGATGTATCTATTGAATTTTGATGGCTTTATAGTCCTTGCTTAGTGTGTATGTGAGATGGCCTCAAAGCTGTATTCGGTTGGCATATGCTCGATGGTAATTGAGTATATATTCCCTACACTGTATATAAGTGTTTGCTTGACTTTTGCAGATGCCTACTCCAAGCTGGGGTTATTATCCAGCTTCTGAGTATCAGAAGGAACTGCAGTGTGACTTGCGTGCAGTGACAACGGATGATATTATAAGAAGAACGCTTGCAAGGGTCATCGAGCGTTTGTATGATGATGCCAACATAGAGATTTTGCTTCCAGTCTTTATTGAGGTGGTGCATTGTGGGTATACTCAGTGCTTTCGAGTGCATATGGGTGAAGTTGAGCAGGACAAGAGGTTTCGGCGATCTCATACTGATAGGATATCGAGGGGGTGGCCGGCATATGAATTTAAGGACCTCAGTTGTTTTGTGACGCTACATCAAGCTGTGACAATGCCTGCCAAGTGGTTTGCAAATATTAAGCCAGGTATTGTTATTCCACTATTAAGTGATCTTTGTCGATTGTTGGATGTGTTCATGTTTACGTTGTGAGCTTTTAAAAATTTAGGCGCAAGAAAGAGAGGAAAGACTATCATGTCCCCTGTACCATCACCAGGACGAAGAGTGGCAATGGGACTTGCTTCTCCTGAGCATGCTATGTTGGAGAATGGAATTCTTCCCAATGGTTTCTCCAAGAAAAGAAAGCTTCATTTTGGTTAGGTTCGATGGAAAGTTTCAACATCTTTGTAGCGTTTGGATATAGATGTATCTATATCTATTTATCATAGGTGTAATCAAGAAGTGGTACTTCATGCTTTGTTGATACTTGGATTTATGGTACAAAGTT
Organism: Lygodium microphyllum; assembly: GCF_053477565.2. Classification (NCBI taxonomy): domain Eukaryota; kingdom Viridiplantae; phylum Streptophyta; class Polypodiopsida; order Schizaeales; family Lygodiaceae; genus Lygodium; species Lygodium microphyllum. The sequence continues at coordinate 14,437,260 of NC_141153.1, read as the reverse complement.
TTCGGCTCTCGGGCAAGATTTGGTTCTAGGCTTTGCTTTACTATTATGTCCCCTGTACTATCAACAAGACGAAGAGTGGCAATCGAACTTGCTTGGCCTGGCCATGCTATATTGGAGAGTGGAAAATTTCCCAGTTATTTCTCAAAGAAAAGAAAGCTTCATTTTGGTTAGACCCTATGGGAATTGTAAATTTTTTTGTCACATTTGAATGTACATGCATAGGCACAATCAAGGAGTGACACTTTGTGGTTTGTTGATACTTGAAATTGTGGTGCAAGGTTATTGGTGCAGTCTCTAGAAGAAACTTTGGTTTCGGGCTTTGCTTCACCTATGTGGGTTATTAATACTGAGAGTTTGCATGCAATGCTTGGACAAACTTAAATTTGTGGTGTGGCTCATATATCTTTTTATTTGTGGTTCGTTTCACTGTAGGAATGTTGTTTCTCATGTAACATCCAAGGATACAAGTTGTTTCTAATTGTTGTACAGAGCAAGTATAAATACAAGTCTATAAGTGTGGTGCATGGTCATTGCATGTATATATGAGTTTGTGTACTCTTTGATGCAAATGCATATTTAGCCTTTTATACATGTGTGTAAGAGAGAGAGAGAGAGAGAGAGTGTGTGTGATTGAGTGAGTGAGTGAGTGTGGATACAGAGGGGGGAGGTGTAAATGGGATGAGAGATAGAGCGAAGCTGCCGCAAAGCGGGATAGCGTTCCTTGCCCGCGAAGCGCGCCAGGAACGCTAGTTCAAAACTATTTAAATTAAAACATAGGAACAACTCAACCATTCGAACAGAGACACATTTTGAGTATGACCACCTCGCCTAATCTCAATAAATAGTTGACAAAGGATTTTTATATGATCATGGTTGTGACTAGGTGCCTTGTAAAGAGTTCATAGTGTGATGTCATGGTGTATGACAATATGCAATGCACATTGTAGTTCCCCCTCATAGTCAATGGTCTGAATAGTCAAAGGTGGGAAGTGGAAATCTGTAAAGTCCGGATAAGACTTAATAATAAGAAAGAATCTACCATCAAATAATTAAACACTATATACTTAAAAGCAAAAATTATAATTTATAAACATGCAACATGTCTCTTAACAGAACTATCTATTAAACATATAATTCGCGAAACTACTAGACCTGACTCCCAAGCAAGCAAATATCCCGATGCCAACTTTTTGTAAAAAAATACTGTGAAAAGTAGGTAGCTTGAGCCTTGCAACTTGGGGTCCTCTACACTAATTAAATTAATAAAAGGATTAGGGTATTAAAAAGGAGGATAGGAAGATATACGCGGACTTTCAATCGTCATAAGTGGAAGACACGTTGAAGAATCAAGAGGTGACATCAATGCGTAGCCATCATCTAAACAGGATAGGCAGAGAGAGTGAGGACGAGAGCAAACATGTTGGCAGAGATGGGGCAGACGCGACCCCAGGCAGTATTGGCTGCAAGTGGTATACGCCTACACGATGTCGGGCCGCTATGCCTGAGCTGCAGGCGGTGTGCCGCCGCTGCCATGAGGCAGCTGCAGGCGTGGGAGGGGCCAGTCATGCCACGGGCCGGTATGATGAGACTGTAGGCGGTGTATGCCTGTACGATGTTGGGCCACTGATGCCACAAGCCTAGTGCACAACGAGGAGGCACCACTATGAGGCTGCACGCTGATGTCGTACGCCTGAGCTACAGGTGGTGTATGCCTGCATGACGAGGCTGTAGGTCGTGTGTGAGCGCTCAGCGCACGCAAGCTGGAGGTGGAAGAGGAGAGTTGAACAGCGAAGGGAGGAGGGATCAAAGAAGATGCAGATGCTTCCCACAGTGAAGGCGATGAAGGGGTGCTCGGTGGAGGAGTATGGAGGAGGGAGAGGAGAGGTGAACAGGGAAGGGAGGAAAGGGAAAACGGCCTCAGAGGCCAGGGGTACTGACTCTGAGAGAGAGAGAGAGAGAGAGATTCTCTACATGCATCATCAACGGTTCATCTCCACCTACGAATGTTTGACACGCTTAAGTGTTTTTCACCCTAACAATTACAACCAAGAATGGTGTGGATAATAGAGCCAATTGTCCCTCAAATCGATGGGGCAACTATTAACATGGAAGTAGGGAAACATGTGATCCTATGTATGACATGGTAGTAGCAAACCATGTGGACTTATATATGACCCGAGTGTTTATAACATACATGTAATATGGATAAGGTTTAACTAATCAAAGCTTTGTAGCAATGTAGGCATTAAAAAGGTTTTTAATAAAAAGGAGAAATACAAAAATGTAGTATGGTCTAATTTATTAAAGCTTTGACGGATGCTTTGGTGACATGTTTGGGTGTTTGCTCAGGGTCTTGATAACTGTTTGGTGCTGATTTATGCCCATTTATAACTGGTTATGTCTTGGCTATCATTCATTGACTTGGTGCAGTGATTTAGTCAGCAATTGACTCTCCCAGTACCGCAAGCATATAACTCTAGACTGACATGGTTTTTTCATGCTGAAATATTCTAAAATAATGTACTTTCACTAGTACTTGATGGGCAACAGCTTTGGTTACACTTTTCTCGCCAATTTTCTCTCGATTTTGGTGATTTTTTTATCATTTTCTATAGTAAATAGCAAGCAGTTTTAAACTATCTACAGTATTCCAACCTGCATTATGGCAAGTTCGTCCACTGATCATGCTATTTTCAACATCACTAAGCTTCATGCTACGGATTAATCTTATTGGAAGAGCCAGATTTGGTAGGTGTTGGTGCATAAATCGCAGATCAAACCTTTGAGGTTGAGTGGGCATCCGCCTGCAACTATGCCAAATGAGAAATGGCTTGAGCTTGATGAGTTATGCAAGTCCACTATTGTATTATCTCTCATAGAACATGTTCATTACAATGTATTTGAGGAAGAACAGAGTGCATGGCAATTGTGGGATAAAATCAAGAATCTCTATGATAAGAAAAGTCCAGCGAGTTAGATGTATTGGGTGAAGTAGCTTATGGATCTATGCATGAAGGAAAATGTGATTGTCTGCTCACTTGAGCCAGTTCCATGTTATACTCAAGAACTTGACTTCGCAAGACATCACTTTTGCAGAGGATGTCACTCCTCTTTTCTTGCTTGGTACTCTTAATGAGTCATGGGATGTATTCCTCATTGCATTATGTGCCTCTACTACTACCTTGAAATTATCCGATATTGAGAGTGCTCTTCTGCAGGAAGAGGTTAACTGTAAGAATTTGGATACCTCTCGTGTGTCGCATGCTATGACAGTTAGAGACATGAATGATGGATATGGAAAGCATGGCAGTGGTAGTGGCCGTGGATAGGATTCTCAGAAATCTCGGTCCAAGTCTCGTGGGAAGTCATGTAGCAAATCCCGTGGCAAGAATTGATGCCAGGAGGCATATTTCACGGTAAATTCCGTGAGGTTTTACGGTGGATTCCGTAAACTTTGTTGATCGGGGCTCATACACAAAGTGGATTCTTTGTGCGAGAAGTTGATGGGGACGCCTATCCTTTTCGGGCGTTTCATTAATTTAGTGTGTACATGGGTGATTTCATAGCGGGTGATTCCGCAAAATACATATTAAATTAATAAACGTTTATGAGTTTAGAGTGCACATTTGTAATAAATTAAGGTTAGGATTGATTTCTAACCAGTTGATTTATTTATGTAGCTGAAGACTGCTAGGTATTCACTTTTGTTGGTTTAATTGTATTATTTTACTAACGATTGTGAATGCTTTCGTTGATGTGTAGAGATTGCAACAATGGCGGAGGAAAGCATTGGAGGATAGTGAGTATTCGAGTTATTACTTATATTTTGATGGGCGCATACCTTAGGCATGGTGCCTATATTTTGTAGTGCCTATTTATTGAGGCGTTGGATATTTATTTATTATTTTGTATGCGCATGGGCGCACGATTATGATATTTGTATTTGGACATTGTATTGGGTATGCCTGACTCTTTGGGTGCCGCCTATTAGCTTTATTTCTATTTTGTGCTAAAGCAAACTCAAAGCTAAAAGTGTGCTATTTTGTAATTTGGGCTATTATTTGAGCTTGAAGATGATTAATACATAAATACATGCTTTGTGGAGCGGTCACACAAGGCATGGGGGGAGATTGCACCCAATTGGTCTCTTGTTCATATCGTGCATGCTTTTTACCTTGAGTTTTGTGCAAAAAGTAGAGTTCTTTTTTTCTTGGAGACCTTCCGGCATTCACTACTCAAGCATACGGCATCCGATCTGCGGACCAAGAATGTAGATGTTACTTGTCACCATTGTGGGAAAAAGGGCCGTATTAGGCCACAATACTATGAACTGTGCAATGAAAGGCGCAAAGATAAGGGGAAAGACAAAGTGCATGATAAGTCTTATGATCGCAGCATAGTGCCTACAAAGTCCAGTGTTAAAATTGAAGAGATCAATGTTATGCAGCCTGAGGATGTTGATGATGATTATATCCTTGTAGCTTCTTCTAGTGCTTCGCAGATGTCAGAGATACACTCTATGTATGCACAGTGTTGGCTCTTGGACTCAGGTGCGTCCTTTCATGTGACACCTTGCCGAGAGTGGTTTCATTCATACTGTACTGTTTTGGGTTTTGTGCGCTTAGGTGATGACAGCTCTCTTGATATTTTGGGCATTGGTGATGTTAGGCTGTAGTTTCCTTCTGACAGCAGTTTTGTTATGCAGGATGTACGTTATGTACCTACTTTGACACGCAGTCTCATGTTAGCTGGACAGCTTAATGACGTAGGTTATCATGTATCTTTTGGAGACTCTGCATGGAATATCACTCGTGGCAGACTTGTGATTGCGAGAGGTGCCAAGGTTGGCAGCCTTTATCCCTTGATTGTATCTGCTTCTTTCCTTGATCATGTTTTGTCTGTGGGTTCTATCTCACATGTATCTCTTTGGCATGCTCGTTTGGGCCATATGTCTTTGAAGGGAATGAAAATGCTTTCTGGTTTGCAGTACTTACCGCCCCTTGATTATGCATGTTTTGATTCATGTGAGCATTGTCTTTATAGCAGGCAGACTAGGTCTACGCATAAGAAGTCTGGTAGGCCACGCATGAGTGAGTCCTTGGCATTGGTATATTTGGATGTTTATGGGCCCATGCCTTGTCAGTCTATGGGTGGTGCCAAGTATTTTGTTACTTTCATAGATGATTTTTCACGAAAAGTTTGGGCTTATCCCATTAAGCTAAAATCCGATGTCTTGGCTGTGTTTCAGAGATAGCTTGCATTGGTTGAGAATCAGTCTGGGTATAGGGTAAAATGCCTAAGAACAAATAATGGAGGTGATTATGTCTCACGTACTTTTGAGAAGTTATGTGATGAGAGGGGTATTAAGCATCAATTGACTGCCCCCTACACCCCCCCAGAATGGTTTGGCTGAGCGGATGAATAGAACCATCCAGGAGCGTGTACGTAGTATGCTTAGCCATGCAGGCCTACCACAGAGCTTTTGGACTGAGGCAATTAGTAAAGTTGTGCATATTATTAACAGATCATCTTCTAGTGGTTTGGATTTCTAGGTTGCTGAGGAGATATGGACTGGAAAACCTCGCTCTTATATGTGCATCTCCGTGTCTTTGGATGTGAGACATTTTGCCATGTGCCCAGGGACAAGAGAAGTAAGCAGGATCCTAAGAGTGTCAAATGCATTTTCCTTGGTTATGGGGATGTAGGAGAGATGGGTTATCGTCTCTGGGATCCGTAGGCGCGGAAAGTTATCCACAGTCATGATGTAGTCTTCCATGAAGACGAGATGCATAGGCAGCCTGAGAGAGTTGTTGAGATCTGTAGGGTCATATTTTAGGAGGAGCGGAGAGCTCTCGCACAACTAGTTCGATAGCCTACAATTGCAGCAGATGCTCATGGTCAGGGTGTTGGACAGGCAACTGGATAGGCAGCAGAGCCTGCCGTGAGATAGTCTATTAGAGACAGACGTCCACTTGATAGATTTCAGCCCTCGATGCATTATGTCTTGGTTACAAATGTAGGAGAGCCTTTCACTTATGATGAGGCTATGCGCAGGGGTGACAATCACTCCCTAGAGAGGGCTATTCAGTCTAAGATAGACTCCTTGCATAAGAATGAGACTTGGGATTTGGTTTCCTTTCCTAAGGGCAAGAAGGCTTTGCTATGCAAGTGGGTGTACAAGCTGAAAAGTACCCCTGGACACCCCAAGCCGGCATACAAGGCTAGATTGGTGGCAAAGGATTTTAAGCAGGAGCATGGTGTGGACTTTGATGAGATCTTTTCCCCTGTGGTTAAGATGACCTAGTCTTGGCTTTGGTTGCTTAGCTTGACTTGGATTTATACCAAATGGATGTCAAGACGACTTTCTTACATGGAGACTTGCATGATGAGATTTATATGGAGTAGCCTAAGGGCTTTGCAGAACCTGGTAGGGAGCACCTAGTGTGCAAATTGAAGAAAAGTCTTTATGGCTTGAAGCAGGCACCTAGAGAGTGGTATCATAAGTTTGATGCCTTTATGCAGTCACATGGCTACAGCAGGAGTGCTATGGATCCGTGTCTTTACACGAAGAAAGCCCGTGATGGTTCTTTATTGATTTTGGTACTCTATGTGGATGATATGCTGATAGCAAGGAAAGCTCATGATGAGCTAGATGCTCTTAAGGCTCAGCTCAAGAAAAGCTTTGAGATGAAAGATTTGGGACATGCCTCTCACATACTTGGTATGCGCATTAGACGTGAAAGGCATTAGGGACTTCTCTACTTATCACAGAGGGAGTACATTCATGAAGCCCTTGAGCACTTCCGCATGCAGGACGTAAAGCCTATTGGTTGTGCATTGCCTTCTTATGTGAAGGTCTCACAAGTTGATTGTCCATGGACATATGAGTAGAGGGCCGAGATGACCAAGATTCCCTATGCATCCGCAGTGGGCAATCTTATGTATGCCATGATAGCCACTCGTCCCGATATTGCCTTTGCAGTTGGTGTTGTGGCATGTGATATGGCTACACCTAGCAAGAAGTATTGGAATGCCATGAAGGGTATCATGAGGTACCTAAAGGGCACTACTGCAGATATGTGCATATGCTATGGCGGCCAGGATACAGGAGTCGTGGGGTACACTGGCTCTGATTATGCAGGACATGCAGATAGTAGAAAGTCCACTTCCGGTTATGTATTCACCTATGCTGGAGGTGCTGTTTCTTGGATGTCCAGGGTGCAGAAATGCATGGCCCTTTCTACTATAGAGGCTGAGTATGTTGCAGCCACTGAGGCTTGCAAGGAGGCCATTTGGTTGGGTCGTTTGGTTGCTGACCTTTATATTGATGCTATCCCTACACTACATTCGGATTCTATGAGTGCTATTCAGTTAACCAAGAATCCGGTCTTCCATGTGAAGACGAAACACATTGAGGTGAGGTATCTCTTCATACGTGGGGTCGTTGAGGACAAGTCTGTTGACCTTGTCAAGATCTCGACTGACCAGAATCCTGCATACTTGCTCACAAAAAGCTTCTCTACAGAGCGCTTTGCCTTCCTCAAGAGGTTGATGGGTGTGGGATGAGATGACATCTTTTCTCATCCTGTTGTGTATGTATACATGTTGTACTCTCTTTTTCTTTTTTCTTTTCACTTCTCACTAGGGCAGATTTGCCTTTAAGTGGGAGGTTGTTGGGGGTAAAGGTGCCTCCCCCTAGCCGCCCGTATATTACTACACTCACAGTCACCGCCACTACACACTGCAGGTGGTGGGCACCCGTCACACTATCACTTTATTCTTTATTCTTTTAGTGATAGTTTGAATAAAGGAAGGCCCAGTCACACATTGTGACTATTGGAGTTCCCATTTCTTGTCTCTCTCTTTCTTGTTCTTGCTCTCCCACCATAGCTCTCGAGTGCAAGCTTCAATCCTTCTCTCCTTTCAGAGATTAGTGTATGGATAGAATGATGCTTTATTTCAGATGCATCGATTGATGGAGGCTCATCAATAAACATAATGATGTATGTGACAATGAAGGATCTAGGTTTGTAAGGAATTCAACCTACACAGTGGTTTATCAGATTGCCATACCAAAGCAGAATTAAACCCTTGGGCATCCTCCCATACGTTAAAAAAACCCTCGCAAGAAGAGACTATTGGTTGACATATTTGATGGTCAAATCAAATTCTTATGGGACCTCAAACTCTCTGCTCTTGGGAAGGCCTTAGCTTTTTGAAGTAAGAGCCATGACAGACTGGTTCAAAGGAACCCTAACCCTAAGCAGAGGATCCAATAAAGTGGTATTGAAATTTTATGGATCGCAAAAAGGCAATGGATCCACATCCATCGAAGTTATTGTTGGGGTAAAAGGCCCTTGGGCCTGCCAGTGTACAGTGACCGCCCATATTCTGTATTCATATATATATAAAAGTGCAATAAGACTGTCATAACATTGTTGATAGCACCTGTTAACTGTCAGACGAACAAGGTGGAAAATCTGGAAAAGCTAAAGCAGAAGACAAAGGCCAAGGAAAAGTAAAATGGAAGATGAAGGCGTGCCAAGAAAAATCTAGAAACACAAGAAGCGCAAGAAAAATCCTAAATAAGGGAAAAAAACGCACAAGGAAAAGTGCAAGTCAATACTTTTGTAAAGAGCGCAAGCGCATTATGATTTAATTTAAGGAGCGCCGGGCTCTTACACGTGCAATTTATAAATGTAGATGGGCGGTGGGAAGGAATCTAGGAAGATAGAAGGACAATGGGAAAAAGGGCCTAGGCCATGGTCGGCCATATAAAAAAGGGGATAAGGAGATGACCGCCCAAAAGGGATTTAGGGTTTTGTATATAAAGTTTAAAAGTGAATGAGAAGCTCATTCTTGTGTGTGGCCAAAAGTGGCTCTCCTCCTCCTCTTCTTCTTCTTCTTCTTCTTGCTTGCTTGAGCTTGTGCTTGGGAGAGGGAGTGTGAGAGTGTGAGGGAGTGAGTGAGTGAGGGTGAGGGACCGGGGAGGAGAAGCTCTCCATCTTTCCCTCTCTTCTTCTCTTCTATTCTCTTCTCTTGTCTTGCTCGCGGCTATGGAGCTTGGAGCGTGGAGCTTGAGGATGGAGCTTGCTTGAAGCTTGCACTTGGATCATGGAGCTATCAGAGTGCGCGGGAGAGGAGGTAACTCGATCAGCATGGAGGTAAGCTCACTACACCCATAGATATGGATGGCGTGTCGGCTATGTGAGAGGTAGCCATTAGTGCTCGGCTTAGAACACTTGAAATAATAAGCAGTCTGTGGGTCTTGGCAGTTGAGCGAAAGCTCCCACATTTTGGTTCCATTGTCGGGACCAATGGATTCAAGCCTTGAGCGCTTGTGTGCTTCGAATTGAGCATTGAAGTAGGGTTTTCCCCGAACCGGTGCTTGAGATAGATAGGTAGGAAGTGAGGGAGTTTGAAGAGGTATTCAATCTCCTTAGCAAGTAGGTTTTTGGTTTTTTGGATTTGAAAAGCATGTTGGAGTAGTGTAGGTATTTGCTTTGTGATTTGGATGCATTAGGGTAGAAAAAAACAAAGAGAGAGAAGAAAAACAAGCAACAGGGTTTCTGTTGTCATAGCAGGGCATGAGGGTTTGATTCGGTTGCCGATTTGCATTTTAGAGTTTATTGGCTATTCCAGGTGTATACAACTCTTCTCCTCCATCCACAGCTTTGATATGGAGGTGTGTGTGATAGGCCGTGACCTGAATCGTGTGATTCTAGCAATTTATCGTTGCACTGGCCAAAGTCGTGCCGCATTCGGCCAGTCCGAGTGACGACGATTCTGGGCCAAGTCCCAAAATCGGCCCTTGGCCCACTACCACTCGGACCACCCGACTCGGATCACTTGACTCGGATGCATCGAAATTCGGCCCTCGGCCCACTCAACTCGGACACCCACTGCTCGGCCCAACCAAATCGACCATTCAGACCAACTTTGAATTTTGGCCCTTGGCCCAACCCCACTCGGACAAGTTGACATTCGGGCCCGAATTTACCACTTGACTTGGCCCACCCTCGTCCCACTCGACCACTCGTCCCTCAAACAACCAAACTCGGACCGGCCAAATTTGACATTCAGACCAATTACATTTGGCCCTTTCTCATTTGGCACTCAGCCCTTGCAATTCGGATATGTTGGGTTGAATTCAGATTTACTCAAATTTTAACCCGTAGATAGTGAAACTGACTGAGAGACCATATAGAGCCGAAACCATATCATAGATCGATCGTCGTTGGGTTGAAACTTAGAGCAAGTAAATCAAAATTTGGCTATAAATGGTCCTTCAAATCATGTATGGCATTTACCGTAATAGCCTTGCGGGCCGAGGGGACTATCCCCCCGGACCCACGCAGAGGGGGACTTTGCCCCCTCCGCACCTCCCCCAAGTAGGTTGGAGAGAAAACACACACCATGACAGATCCTCCAAATTGGACCCTAGTGTAGTAATGGCTCTACACAAGCATGAATTCTCACTTGTAGAAGAGCAGCCAAAAGCCCATACTCGAACAGAGACAAACAGAAGGGCAAAAAGGTCACACTATAAAAACACATGCGTGTTGCATTCAGACTGCATCTAGTCAAAGAGAAAAGCAACAACATCAAGCTACAATAGCGAGAATGACTAGATATGACAGTCCTGACGATAGATGCTCCTTGAATAGCACTGCACTGACGATCCAAGACATCGGTGGAGAATCCACATCTAATCGTGCAGTTGGGGACTCAAGGGCATTTGTCAGAAGGATTAAATTTACAAGCCAAGACTCGGAAGACGAAGACATAGTACCGCATGCTTATCTTAGGGTCAAACTCATCGCGAAAAGAGAGCATACTATCGATGCCCTGATTGATGAAGGAGCAGATTTTAATATCTTGACCTATGAAGCATGGACCCTACTAGGCCAACCAAAGCTCACACCGACTAATGCAATTCTTAGCCCTTATGGGGGACACCCACAAGTACTCATAGGGAAGTGCAAAATCCTTGCGACAATTGAAACCAAAAGCTTGCATATCCTATTTCATGTTTCTCCAAATAGTGCTAATTACGGGAAGGAAACCCTCCTAGGAAGACCCTTCAAAAGGGCGACCAAGTATGAGGCTGACTATGTAGCACATAGGATATACCTGACACTACCGGGTGTGAGGATAGTCACAACCTTTAGCAAGGGTGACCTCATCGAACCTCAAGGGAAAGGCAAGGAAGGTGCTGACATAACAATCAAGCCTACTAATGAGAGCAAGGACTTGTTGGAAGAGTTGATACAAGCAAAGGTCAAACAACGAGAACCAGTGAGTGAGGCCATGCCTGAAACAAGAAGGTCAAGAAACAATGTTGAGGACGGGCTTTGGACTTATAAATACCGTAGAAGACCCCAAAAGAAGCCAAAGCCTTATAGATGAAGGCATCGATGGAGAGCGAATACAATGCCGAGATGGATATCCAAAGCGTTGCTACGTGCTCAACGGTATTATGCAAGTAACCGATGGATTTGGGTACCAAAACCCCCTGCTAAACCACCTCTATCAACTGAAGGCCAGATTGCATCAAAAGCAATGAAGCGCAAGAGGAAATCTAAGAGAAACTCCAGGTCTCGAGGCAAGAAACCAAACATGAGTGTTCGAAAGAAAGAGCCTCAGCCTAGCATGCTTAATAAGCAGATGTCATATGTAACCATTGAGCGTGCACAAAGACCACTAGTGCTCAAGGAGCTTTTGACTTCCCAAGAGGATAAGGAGCACCAGAGGCACAACGTTGGTTGTGAGAAGGCTAATTGCTCAACAAAGCAAATGGCACAATCATCTAATAGCCTTAAGCAAATCATTCAGCCAGTGTCAAATCCATCTAAGAGTCCTAGATCTCCTACACCCTCTTTTCCCAAACGGACACAGGAAGCACAACAACAGTCGTCAAGGGCTGCTGCTCAATCCTAATCTCTATCTCTATCTAAACTTCCAAATGTCCAAGAGGTGGGATATGACACCATCCGTAGCTCTCAGCCCAAGGATATGCCTATGCAACCTAATGTGACTAGATCAACTTATGATCGATATACACAGGTGAATACTCAAAGGGCAACAAAAGACACGACCACTTTCGATTGCCCTAGGGACTTGACACCGCAATCCACCAAGAGTAGCCAGCCCACTCGACTAGCCGCTACTACTTCCAATCAAGGATCACAACAATCACAACCCTTGGCCGTGACAACGCCCCTTGTGGAATGTGTCCTTAGCAGTTCACCTGGGGAGGAGGTGCTGCAACCATTGTCCTTGACAAGTCCAGCACCTAAAGCCTAGGCTTGAGGAGAAACCTCTCAAAGATGTGGCCAAGGAGATGGTGCATCTAACCAATCAACCTAGCAAGGCTGTCCAGCAGGTCGCAACTACGTTCCATGAGAGGACACACCAGAGAAGGGGAAAGCTGAGGCCCAATCAAGAACATCCCTTCTCTGGTGTATCCTCTCTGGTGTGTCATAGTTCCTCATGAAAAACCTCCAAGGAGAACCATGACAAAATAGCAGCAAAACCTCAGGAAAAATGCACAATCCCCGAGAGCATAAGCAATCCTAGCATTGACCAATCTTGGTCATCTAGGCTTGAGCCCCCAGCTATGCTAAAGCCTAGGGAAACTCCTAGAACCTTTCATGAGATAGCAACCAAGCAAGCCCTCATTGAACATAGAAGTGTCACAGAATTCTTAACTGAGTTGGATGCTAAACTCAAAGTATTTGCACGTGTCTATGTCCTGGCAGACATGGGCGCATTCCCTAAGGAGTAGCTTAAAGAATACTTGCCATTTCCCCTATCCTAGAAAGATCAAGAACATCTTGACAAGCACTATGACAAGCTCCTGCATGAATGCATGCAACTCACCTCTAACGAGGAAGCTAACAAACTACGCTTAACTGTGACATTCAATGATGTGCTCTACCAACCAAATCTCTTAGGGATAGAGCAACTAAAGCAACAATCAGAGGGTCAAAGTCAATTTGAGAAATGTTGGTTTGAAAACTGTGTTGCAATGGCCAAACTAGAAGCCCAAATCATGACAGTCTCAGAAGAGCGATTGGCCAAATGACGGTCTCAAAGAGACCCAACCTATGTGGCACCAACTTCCTTTCGAGTGTTGATTGCCATTTGGGGTACGGACTTAGTTGAAACTAGCCAAGGGAACTCTTTGTCTAATAAGGTTCTCACTAAGGAGGAGTTACATGTTGCCAGTAGACTCGGACAAGGTTCCATGCTACTCGATGTTGCAAAATATCTATCGTTATTGAGTAAGCTGCCATGAGTACTAGATGTGTGTGCCAGACTCCAGTATAATTTGGAGATCTACAATTGGCTTTTATCCTCGTGAAGTGACATGGATTCGTAAATATGTATATAAATAAACAATGAATTTTGTGACCTTGTATAGACAATATCAACACACACAAGCAATGATAGTCAAGCGCAGGGAGAAGAGTTGGGTTTGACAGGCTAAGCTCCTCATGTCCTCCTCTCATCATACATTTAGAAGTCGTGCGACCATTCCCACCTCCAAGTGGAGGGCATGCAACCCTCATTACCGCCATAGGAAGCCCTGACCAACATCTCTGATGGTGTAGATGGGGTACCGTCCCTTTTTATACACCTTTCCCCCTTCCGGTCTATTCTTCCGAGGATGAGCGCTGCCCCACTCCATGACAACCAGTCTACGCAACTTAGCATGAGCCAAGATCTGCTAATGGCTGGAGGCAAAATGAACATCATCATGGGGGCCATCCCTCTACAACAAACGCTGCATGCCTCATCTCTCCCCTCCTTGTCATATGCACTTGATAAACCATTGTATAATCCCTTCCATGCGAATAGTTTTATCTTGCCTCAGGGCCTAATCCTTGGTTCGCATTTTGCAAGTCCCCCTACGGTAGTAGCCATGGACCACATAGTGCAGCTAGCATGCAAGGAAGCTCTCCGCCATTGGAAAGAGCATAAGGCACTAGCGTCCCCACCAGAACACTACGTGCCTACTCTAAAGAGGTATGCGCCAAAAAGAGGCCCTAAACGACACCGCCCAGGACGCATGTTGAAAACCCCCCAAGCCAAGAGTACGAGGGCTCAAGGGACCACACAGGGTGCGGTAACACCAGCCGTGCAGGCTCCCACCAGACGCTCGGGCACCAGGTGCTCGAAAGAGGAGAGGGCAACTTGAGACAAGCAGGAATTTGATGCATTGTTTAAAAGCATTCTGGAAACAGTTGCGGCTAAAGACTACACCATCCAGGTCCTAGCCGACATCTTCCTCGCCCAGCCTCACAGGAGCCCCTCACTAGCATAGCCTCAGTCGCCCGACCACTCGGACTCGCTCCGCCTCGTGCAAATGGAGTAGCCCCTATGATATATAAGTAGCTTAACAAAGGCCATCCTGCCATAACTTTTTGTCTTTAAATGGTTTAAGGGGCAGGCTCCCCACCTGTATACACTTTCCTTACCTATTGCTAATATATGCCACGTCTTTAACAAGCACCAGAATATGTATCGCAATCAGTATTATAGGATTTTGATAAAGTAATATCTTGACATGATTGCATCTATTCGTTGTACTTGAGGCATGCGATTTGCATATACTCTCATGAAGTGACAAGTGGATGTAGGACGATGTAGGTCTTCGTGTGAACGTGTTCAATGCCCAAGTCATTGCAAGATCACCAACCTCACAAAGAACTGCAACAAAGCCATGCTGTCGAAAGCAAAAATCACCCTTGCGAGTGCCCATGTTGCATGGCCCAAATCATGATCTTAACCACTTCCTCTTTTTGGGGTTACACTCTACGCTAGGCACTCATGGTAGCTGTTACCTCAATTGTATCAACATCGCATGTTACAAAGAGGGTTGCAATATCTCAAGTGTATCTCCCCATCTCAACAACTGCTTCTCTAATAACGAGGCTAGGGCACAATCATCACTGTAATATCCATTTCCTGAGCCTTCAAAGCTTGACATTTCCCAACCCATTGAAAGGCTGATAGACTCAAAATATTGTAATTGTTGTACTCAAGCAAGTCCAAAGAGAGAGAGAGAGAGAGAGAGAGAGAGAGAGAGAGAGAGAGAGAGAGAGAGAGAGAGAGAGAGAGAGAGAGAGAGAGAGAGAGAGAGAGAGAGAGAGAAGAACAAGAAAAAGACACGAAAAAGAAAACAAAAAAGGAAAAAAGAAAAGAAAAGAACGAAAAAATAAGAAGCACCCACGATCACAACATAGCACCTAGGGGTCCTCAAATTAGGTACATCCAGTGACCTCGGTCAGCTGGCTCCGTCCCTAGTCCCCTAGCCCTTTAACATCACCCACAATTGTTTAAGGCACATCAAGGGCAGGACATACCTAGGGAGCTTGTCTCGCCTATGGTTAGACTTGTCACCCTAACCCATTTGCACGATTCCCTCTTGCACTCTGCCTTAATACCATTGCAATCAATTGTGGTAAGCACTGCACGAATGGCCATGAAAAGTACACAGTCCTCATCACACAGGTCCAATAGCTACCAGCTCTACTGAAAGTGCAGTGCCCCTGAGTTCAAATATGCTATATCTTGCAGTCACAACGCAAAGAACGTCTCATACACCTTCACGTGTACTTCTTCTCAACATAGACAACTTTGCTTCACCCACACATTATTACAAGAAACTAGCCTGCGGTCTTCTAACTATGTAATATCTAAGTATGCACGATCACTCACATAATATCTGCACCAAAATATATACATAGTTTGGGTCCTCAAGTACATGACAATACTCTCAGCTTGCTTAGAGTTCAACCTGTTTTCCAAACTAATTGAACTATGTCTTGTGCACGATAGAGAAGACTAGCACTACCCCTCGGGAGAGACCACCTATGAGAGGTTTTCAATTGCAGGTATTGAAGACTCCAACAAAAGTGTCATTCGCTCTTCATTGACACCCAACTCTGAATTCTTATCCTTTATCATCCTGCAAACCCACCAAGAATCGTCATGTGCAGAATCCCCAACAAACCAACACTTGTGCTGGCCATCAGTGCAATCCCTGATAAAGAATAGCCCTACCACCAGCCATCTAGGCCACCAACGTGCCCCAATGACCTTCCTCCACACCATGACCAACACTCCTCCCCAACAACCACGGATGTCCCCTCCACCCACATCTTTAGTGCATACCAAAGCCTGCTATCTATGACGGTGAGTGCCATGGGTCTGGCACTCGTCTAGGAGGGGGGTAATGTTAACTGTCAAACGAACAAGGTGGACAATTCGGAAAAGCTAAAGCAGAAGACAAAGGCCAAAGAAAAGTGAAACGGAAGACGAAGGAGCACCAAGAAAAATCTAGAAACACAAGAAGCGTAAGAAAAGTCCTAAATAAGGGAAAAAGGCGCACAAGGAAAAGCGCAAGTCAATACTTTTGTAAAAGAGCACAAGCGCGTCATGATTTGATTTAAGGAGCGCGGGCTCTCACCCGTGCAATTTGTAAATGTAGATGGGTGGTGGAAAGGAAGCTAGGAAGATAGAAGGACAATGGAAAAAAGGGCCTAGCCGGCCATGTAAAAAAGGGGATAAGGGGATGACGACCCAAAAAGGATTTAGGGTTTTGTATATAAAGTTGAAAAGTGAATGGGAAGCTCATTCTTGTGTGTGGCCAAAAGTGGCTCTCCTCCTTCTCCTCTTCTTCTTCTTCTTGCTTGCTTGAGCTTATTTGAGAGAGGGAGTGTGAGAGTGTGAGGGTGAAGGACCGGGGAGAAGAAGCCCTCCATCTTTCCCTCTCTTATTCTATTCTCTTCTCTTCTCTTGTCTTGCTCGCGGCTATGGAGCTTGGAGCGGGGAGCTTGAGGATGGAGCTTGCTTGAAGCTTGCACTTAGATCGTAGAGCTACTGGAGTGCGCAGGAGAGGAGGTAACTCGATTGGTATGGAGGTAAGCTCACTATACCCATAGATATGAATGGCAAGTCAACTATGTGAGAGGTAGCCATTAGTACTCGGCTTGGAACGCTTGAAGCAATAAGCGGTCCGTGGGTCTTGGCGGTTGAGCAAAAGCTCCCATAGTACCTACATTGTGTGTGCTCTTCTCTCTCGCATCTCCTGCATCCCTTTCAATTGGTATCAGAGCAAGTTCTTTGCGAGCACTTTCCGGGCTTTCCCAGCATCTACATGAGGTATGAGAGCTTGCTTTTCACTCAGTTCTCAGCCATTCTTTGACATGAACATCAGGGTTTCATGAAGAGGTAGTCATAGCTTCCATCATTGAAGCTTGTTCTCTTCACCTCTTGCTTGGACTTGTCCTAGGCTTGTGTAGGTCTATTGTAGGCCTTCATTGGGCTCTTGCTTATCCCTTACCCACCCTGATTTGGCCTCTAAGTATAGTAGCATGCTCACGTTTTATTTGCGCATGTTTGCAAAAATGGCTCAAAAATCGCTCTTTTTGTCATATCTCGGGCATTCGAAGCCCGATTTAGGCAACGTAAGAGTCTAAGTTGGGGTTTTGGAATGCTTCAGACATGATGGTGATGCCGGATTTGCCAAATTTTGATGACAGAATATTTTGCAATAGATTTCAGGTCTGAGACATCATGCATTTGTATGCCTATGGCTTATGTGATGCTTCTACTGATGTCTATTAATACAGGATCACTTGTGGATGTTATGCCTCTTATGTGAGATGCATTTGAAATTGATTTAGCTCAGCCATTGATTGTTTTGAACAGTCCTAGATCTGTCCAAAATAGGGCAGCCACCTGTTACTTCAATTTTATGCTTACAGGTCTTGGCATTTGATGTTCGATTATGCCCGGTTGGTGCCTATACATACGTAATGTATGGCTATGATTTGCCTATGGATTTGAGCTTGGATTGAGCACTGATTTGGTCAATTTACAAAGATTATATTCTGCTAGAAACTTCAAGGCTGAAACTATTTAATGATTTTCCAGGTTATGCCTATTGCGTACGGGGTGCTCCTGGCTACTTGGGTTGATGTATTCACACATTTGGATGTTGCCATATGGTTCTTCTATGCTTTGAAATTGTTTTGAGCTAATATTAGAGCTCAATTTTATGGTTCACTGTCACTTCCTTGCAGTAGGCATTTCACTGTCATGACATGGTTTATACCTAGGCTACCCAGTATGGGTTATGATGCCTTGGTGAATGCTTTATGCTTTGGCTGTGGATGCCAGTTGTTTGAGCTCATCTCAACATTCATTTGAGCATTCCCTTGACCAATTGGACATTGGCTTGGATTTTTCCGTTACGACTTGGCTTTTTTCGTTACGACCTTGGATGCTATATGGGATTTGATGCTCTGATTATGGATCTTGGCTATTACTTGGATGCACTTAAAGGTATTGAGTAGTGAACTGCTCTCTTGTTTTGGCATTTGCCTATTGAGCTGTGATTGCTCGTTTGCATTTGATATGTGGTATACTTACTGATCAGTGGACTTGGATAGTGCTTGGAATCTACAATTATGGCCATCCTGCTTCTCTATTGTATGGCATCTATGCTATTTGGGCTGCTATTGCCCGTGTGTTGAGAGTGGAAAAAGACTGAATTTTTGACTGATTTTTATTGTTTTTGAGGTTTGAATGATTGATTTTTGATGGATTTAGAGTGATGTATGGTTGTTAATGGAAGTATTTGAGAGTGTTTTGGATGATATTGATTATGTTTTGGAAGTTCATGATGATTCTCAGAGAAGATATAAAGCTTTGTGATGTTCTGATAGGTTCTGTTGAGCTTCTGATTGTTTTTATATACCTTCTGTATAGCTTCTGTTTTGTTCTGATTGTCTTCTGCATGAAGCATGGATTGATAATTAATGAAGATTGAGATCTTTTGGAAGCTTATTGAATAGTTTTTGATAGTTTGAAATGGTTTGAATATGATTTATGAGGTTCTGATGACCTTCTGTAGACCCTCTGTAGACCTGTGTCTTTGCTCTGTCTCTGTACTGTAACTGTACTGTAGCTGTTCTAGTGTTGTACTGTAACTATTCTGTAGACCTTCTGTAAGTGTTCTGTAGAATGTATGTGTGACTTTGAGAAAGTTTTCTAACCTTTGGAAAGGATGAATTTAAGTTCAAAAGAGCTAAAACAAGTGGAAGAAGCAGCTGCTGAAGACTTAAGAGAAGACTAAGTGACAATGACAGTAGTGAGCTATGAAAAGACACTGTAGTGGCTCTGATGACTCTTCATATCAGACATATCTCTTGGGAGATGCATCCATGAACTAAGAGGGATTATCGAGGGTTATTATGAGAGCATTGTAGTGAGGAGATGATGTACTATTGATGGAAAGAGAGAGAGAGAGAGAGAGAGAGAGAGAGAGAGAGAGAGAGAGAGAGAGAGAGAGAGAGAGAGAGAGAGAGAGAGAGAGAGAGAGAGAGAGAGAGAGAGAGAGAGAGAGAGAGAGAGCCAGAGATAGTCAATTCTATCAAAACAGTGTAACTGTATATGAGAGATTGAGAGAGAGAACTATAAAGACATTGAAGATGAATACTATGTGATTGATTTCCATTCAACGATGGTGTATTCATTTGTGTTCTTTGTTCTATTGATGGATTCTATGAAGATGTTGAAGATTATGGTTGATTCTATCAAATCCGTGGGAGAAATCTACTATGATGCTGCGTGAAGAATTGCTATTTTCTTTGTTTTGATTATCAAAAGAATGAAATAAAATCTTGTTGATGTTACAAGATAGATTTTCTTGTAAGAGAATTCCCTTTTCCTTGGTGTTCCTCTTGGGGATCCATGTTTTTGGTGCAGAGTCGGGAAAACTTGCCATCAACAAGCATCAAAAGAGGCTGAAAATGAAGAAAACAACATTGTCAAGAAGAGAAGAATTCAATGGTTGTTTGCAAAGTTCCTTATTCCATTGAAGAGTTGGAATTTCTCATTATCAAAGCCACTTTTCACAAGAAGTTCATCCCACAATGGCGGAAACATATCACCATCATGATGCATGTCCTAAGTGGTGGACTGTTTCCTCTTCCTGTTGAAGCAGCAAAAACTTGCATCTTGGTGGCAAATAGTTTGGGAACAAGGAAGTAGAGGAGATGTTGGCCAGAGAATCCCTTAGAGACTGAAGCCCTCTCTAATACTATCTTGTTGAGTCCAGGCCAACAAGTTGAAGCCAACCCCTGATGAATGATGCAATAAAGAGGCAAGCATTAGAACGAGTCTAGAGGTACGTTAGAAGAGAGAAGGCAAAAATCAAAGCTGAGAACGAGCTCGCAGCAAAAGCCTCCTTTGAAGCCCTAAAAGCACTCTTTACAGAAGTCCCCATGGCGACTCAAGGTCCCCTTCCTAGTCAGATTCATCCTGGAAATATTGATGACATGCCAGCAAATATAGACCCATTGCCAATTTTTAAGGGAGATAATAATGAAGACCTTGATCTTCATATAGCAGAGTTCATGGTAGCATGTGTGGCTAACAATGCCAGAACCCCTAAGCATTGGTTAGCAATATTCCTCTCCACTTTCAAGGGTGCGGCGTTTCAGTGGTATGAGAGACAAGCAGTAGGAACTTTTGGCATATGGGACGACCTGAAGTTGGTCTTCCTCACTAAATTCAGGCGTGAAGGTTTTGAAAAGCGAATGTGAGAGGAGTTCATGAACCTAAGTTAGTCCTCTAGAGAAAGAGTAGAAGCTTATGTCTCGTGAATGGAATCCATCTTGAAGAGATGGACTAACCATCATTTGGACGAAGGAATCCAAAAAGGAGTGTTTCTCAGGGGCCTACAACCAGAGGTTCGCAAGTTCGTAGAATTGAGAAGACCAGTCAATCTGCAAGCTGTAGTGGAAGGTGCAAGATTGTATGACGAAGTTGAAGCAAGGTTGTCAATGACTCCAGGAAGAGGAGTCTTACCTCCTCCCATGCCTGGAATGGTATACCCACCAAATGCAGTCCTAGGGACAGTTCCCTACCCCTATCCTCAGATGCAAACGGTGCCGCAGTATAATGCACCTAATCCAGTGTGGTCACCGCAGATGACAGTGCCTCAAATGATAGTTCAACCACAACAACAATGGCCTCAAATAGTTCCTCTAATGGCGACTCAACAACGATGGAATCCTCTCAATTGGAATCAACAACCCCAAGTCTCAGCAGGAGCTCTGAATCAAAGCCAGAACAGAGGACCTTCTGGATCGACCCAACCAATTTATGTAGTAATTCAGACGCTTCCCAAAATCCCACTACAAGCACTTCAGGAGGTGAAAATCTGAAGGATTACTTATCCAACTTAGTTGCAAGTATCAAGAAAGAGCTTCTGGATGTGATTATAGAGCAGCTACAAATGCTGAAGGTGAATATGCCAATATATCCACTCCTGCGGGAGCTGGAAGAGATGTGATGCGTTCTAATACATGGTGCGGAAAGTGTCATCAAGCGGGACATTTAGCCACTGAATGTACCCGAAAACCAACCATTCGTGGAGCCTTCTATTCCTACTCATTAGGGCCAAAAACGCTTCAAAAAATGCACTTTTGTTAATCACGGGATTAAGGAAAGGGCCAAAGAGAGTTCGCCACGTGTGCAAGAATATGGTATTTTTGTCTTCTCTTTTTTAGAGATAGTGGAGTCCATTTCGTGATTCTCTCTTCTTTTTTAGCCAAAACCCCTAAAGTCTGACATGTTTTGGAGTCCCAAAGACGTTATTTACTTACAAATCTGACAAAATACATGACAGAGATGTGATGAAATTAATAATGAGTTTTTTGAAAGTCGGGAGATCTTTCAATATTGTTTTTGGCGCCCAATACATACTCATTTGGGTTCTTGGCGCTACTTTTTAGTTCATTCACCCCTCTTTGAGCTTCTTTCTCTGCGCTTTCATTCTTTTCATGGCTTCCTCCAGGCGCCCTTCTCGTTTAATACACTCTTGCACAGTCTATAGCCAGGGAGTAGATGGAAATTTTGAGCCCAAAACCTTTGCTGTAAATGATTGGGTTACCATGCTGCCATCTTGCAAGGGCTCCCATAAGGTGAAAAGAAGAAAACGAGAAGATATAAAACATCACTGGAAGGGGCGTATCATTGCCTTCAAAATTATGCCCGAAGGCTGGTTTGTCAAGGTGCAACATGTTTACATGGCCAAGGATATGCACTTGCCTCCAAACGAACGTGTTCCCCAACAAACACATTGTAAGTTATAAGTTGAATAACGTATATAATTCTTTTCCATTTATGCAAGTTCTAACAAACGGTTCGTCATTGTAGATATCTTTCCGTCAACAAGTATTGAATGGCAACCTGTGGAAAGCCTAAGTGGGACTTTCCATGCCATTCATAAGGTATTGGCAGACATTATTTATGCCGATCAAACTGTGTCTTTTTATAGTGAATGCAAGGTTTTTATATATTATGCACAGTATGTGGTTCCCTCTAAAGCGGATAGGTATGGGAATATCGAAGATTTGCCATTGCCAAGTCTTTCATCTCTAAATTGGGAGATTCCTGACAAGGTAACAGTGCAGAGTTTCAAATTCAAAATATCTCAGGATATTAAAAAGTCCATGACAGCTGGAAGGATCTCAAGAAGAATACGTTTATCATGGTTTGTACCCCTCCATATCTTCGTGGCTTGCTTCAAAACATCAAATTTACAAAGAACGAAGGTATCCTGGTTAAGTAGAAACTTTTCGGAAGAGGATTTGGACAACACTATAGGGACGCATTGGAAATCTAGAGAGTGCGATCACAAAGGTGATATCTTGAGGTGCAGTGCATGCCCTCAATCCTTGGCTTTGGCTTACAGTATCCCTCGCCAAAATCTTGCTTTGGGCTTTGATTACAGGCGATACAAACTAAGATTGGGTATTTGGGTTCCCTTGGATTCTGATACAGATAACACACCATATAAACTTGTGGTGCACGTTTTTCCGCATGAAGTAAAGAAGGTGAATGTTACTTCCAATTGGAGTCTGAAAGATGTGAGGGATACCTTGGAATTGCTAGACAATACATCCCCTAGATATAAGTTCAAAGTGAATGGTGTAACAATTGGTAAAAGAGCCGAGCGCTCTTTCTTTTGTACGAGTTGTTTGTCTCCCACAATTGTGAGTTTGGGGCCTTGAGAATGAAAACTTGGCAGGAATTTATCTTAATAGACTGTCCTTAAGATATTCTTTAATGAGAACTTCATAAGCTATCGTGAAGCAAGTCGCCTTTCGAATGTGTATAAATAAAATGTACATTGCATCCGATTTATAAGTGAAAATTTTCATTATTTATCTTAATAGACTGTCCTTAAGATATTTTTTAATGGGAACTTCATAAGCTATCGTGAAGCAAGTCGCCTTTCGAATGTGTATAAATAAAATGTACATTGCATCCGATTTATAAGTGAAAATTTTCATTACACAATGAGGTACAAAAATTGCATAAAAATGTACAAAGCCAAAATAATAAGGCTCGTGTATAAAATGTACATTACATTCGATTTACAAGTGAAAATTTTCATTACACAATGAGGTACAAAAATTGCATAAAAATGTACAAAGCCAAAATAAAAAAGCTCGTGTATGCTTATGTTTGCTATTTTCATTCTTTATCGATTTCTTCAAAGATATTTTTTCTCACAGGGCCTTTCTTTGATTGTTGAAAAAATTTGACCTTTATAGGTAGTCTCTTTTCTTGGGGCTTAAGAGGGGATGGATCAAATTTAAGAGGAGAGAGCACTGGCATTGCTTTTTTCTTAAACTCTGCAGCAGTGGTCCCATTGCCTTTTCCCTTGCCCTTGTCTTTACCATTGCCATTGTCCTTACCCTTTCCCTTGACCTTTCCCTTGCTTGTGCCCTTGGCCATTGAAGTTTTGGGAGGAAGAGGGGAGTTAGGATCATACGGTGTGATTGCTTTGTCTAGAATCAGCTCGATGCATCTCTCCCTTATCCACCAAACATATGATTCAGGATAGTCTCTACACTGTAAGAATAAATATTATAAGTTAGTGAAAATACATCATGATAAGGGTTACACAAACATCAAATGAAATAAACTTACATTCACTCCTTCTATTTGTAACAGCTTTGAATCCACTGTTCTGCAAATGTTTGAGATAACTCTCCATCCACAAGAATGCGCATCGCTTTGCAATGGAACTTCTTGTAGAAGAAAAGTATACGGCCTTTGAGGATCAGCAATATCCTCGTATGTTGTATCCAAAAATGTAGAAACGAGTCTAGCAGCACTGCAAAAGGAAGCTTTGTAAGTTCAAAATATTATTTATAAAAGAAATCAAAGTAAGTAATTTTCTTCCAACATACATTCGTGCTTGACCGTGAACACCGCTGAGAGAATTCATAAAGATAATTTCCCTTGAAAGACAATTAATGTAGATGAGACTCCAATGCCCTCTGCAAATTCATAAAAGAGGTGAGTAGAAGGGTGAAAGCAAATGAACATAAATTTTCCTCTACAGAAAAAGAAAAATACATTTCTACATAAGGGAAAAAGATGTGGTAATTTCTCACACTATCGAAGCTACGAAAAAATGGTGAAATATTAGAACCAGATTTTACAAAAAGTCCCACAGAGAGAAGTGGATCAACAATGTATAATGTTCTTCGGATATCGAGAGTGAGAGAGGAGACCAATGCCCTGCAAATAATAGCAAAAGCTATTCAATACCAATTTCATCCAAAATATAATTGAACCTATAAGACTTAACTTATGCAACAAAAAACCTTACCTTATGCAACAAAATACCACAGAGTCAGATAGTTGGAGATCCCTTTTTTCCAACATGGGCTTGTCCTCGGGAGATATACTAAGATATTCCTCCTCAGGTTCCCCAGCAACATTCACAAGAATCTGCCCATACACTTTGCCCATCCTCTTGCTGTTGACAGGAGCAAGTGATGTGGCTTTCCTCTTGTAAACATCGTCTTCAGTTTCAAACACCTCCTGATTTTCTTCACTCAAGAAAGCCTCCTGCTGGGTGGCACCCCTTGTAGGGTAAAGGTGACTAACATCCTCAACATTTAGCTTTTTCTCTTTCCTAGACAATTTTGGGGGAACGTTAAGGATTTCAAAGGCTTTTTGATCATTGGAAGGCAAGGGCCTCAGGACTTTGTCAAACCTATACCTCACTCTGTTGATGATGCTGAAATCTTTATTCATAAGGGTGATCCTATGAGCATGGGCGGCAGCAATGTAAGCGTCGTTCATGAAATCAATAACAAAATCTTCTGCGGCCTCTTGCAGGGCAAGAATGGCTGAGAGTTGCCACTTCTTATTTAGACCAGACACAGTTGCCACTTGAGACAATCTATCAGAGATCTCTTTAACCACCCTTATAAAAGCAGCTTTTGGAATGACATGCTGTGTAGCTCTCTGGGCTTTCCTGATCTCACTGAAACATCTTTGCATATGGACTTCCTCTTTCTCTTTTGTGGCTTGGGGTGTTCAGTGGCTTCAACAGATGTGGGCTCAGGTACCATTGTAGGGAATGAATCTTTCACAGGGTAAGCCTCATTCTTTGCTTCCTCAACTTCAGGTGAAGAAACATTTATAGCAGATGTAAGGACAACACCTGGTGTAGGGGGGATTTCTATTGTAAAATGCTCTGGAGCTTGTGATGGACCAGCTTCTTCTACCCCCTTAGATTCATCAAATTTTAACTTTCTTCTACCCCCACTGTCCTTCCCATCTAGATACACTCTTCTTGCAGTTTGCTTTGTCCTTGCTATCCAGAAAAGCAAAAATAACAACCAGAAGGACAATAACTGAAAGACAAATTGGCGAGGAAAAAGACGAAATGAGCAATTCCGATACGGCGCGATATGAACAAAGCGAGCAGAATGGAACAGCGCCTTCGCTCCGTATTAGAGATTAGATGCCGATACGGTGCGATAGGGAGGAAACGAGCAGAATGGAACAGCGCCTTCGCTCCGTATTGGAGATCAGATGCCGATACGGCGCGATAGGGAGGAAACGAGCACACCGTTTGGACGCCCTCGCTCCGTATTGGAGATCAGATGCCGATACGGCGCGATACGGAGGAAACGAGCACACCGTTTGGACGCCCTCGCTCTGTATTGGAGATCAGATGACGATACGGCGCGATACGGAGGAAACGAGCACACCGTTTAGACGCCCTCGCTCCGTATCGGCACACCTCTTTTTGCTAGCGAAAGAAGGACTTGTATCGCACCGTATCGGCAAGCAATGCGGGAAGAGCTCGAGAAATGAAAAGTGTACACGTCGGAAAAATGACCACTTATATACCCAGGTAAATCATGACACGTGTCAGACACGTGTCCCATACTGATTGTGCCAATTATCTACATTTATGGTCCGTATGCTACGTGTCAAGTAATGACCGATCCACTTGTTCGCCACGTGGTTATCGGCCACGTGTTGCCCAATGGCTACTGCCACGTGTATGAGACTAATGGATACTGCCAGGTGGCATAATCCGCGCCTACATAAGGGTGTGTTTCTTATCTGTACGGCTTTTTTCGGTTTCCGACCTCTGTTTCTATTGCTGATACGGCGCGAGAGCGACTCTTGGTTTTCTTCGCTCTCATCTCTTCGCTTCGTTTTGGAGGTTCTCTAGATCTAGTCTTCTTTCAGCGTTCCTCAAGCTCGTGTGACCACCTTTTTGTGGCTCTAGCGCTTCTTACTGGGATCACCGATACGGCGTGAGGGGGCCTTTCCGTCTGAATCGTTTCTCTCTTATCGCGCCGTATCGTTAGAAGTTGGAAACATGTCTGAACCCATAGAATCCAAGGTTTCTTCAAGAACTGGTAAAAGAAGAAGGCTTTCAAAAGGCTCAAGTATATCAACATCTGATCAGCCTGTGTATTCTTTTTCCTCTCCATCCTCTGCCACCGGTGTGAGAAAGCCAAGTACATCTCCAGGGAAGCGAATGTCAGTAGTGAGAGGTCAAGGAGTATCAGAGCTCATTGATATCACTCCATCAGAGAGGCTACTTGATTTTATGCTTCAGAATGGAATGGATCTCTCATTCTATGGAGTTGTGAAAAATATTTTTAATCCTGATTGGGAACTTGACAAAGTTCTGAAATCTTGTGAAAAATATATAATGGAGGACTTTTTGGAGTTTGAAACTCTTGCAGGTCCTTCTGTTGAAGTTGGCACAATTGAATATGTCCATATTCCCATTGGGTCAACAGGAAATGAAAAGGCAGTATTTACTAGAAAGTGCAGGGCCCACTCTCTGGAGAGGTTTCATTCAACAGACATATTTTGCTGCACTCATTCCAAAAACTGCAAGATGATGAGAAAATCTGCTGCTTTTATTATTTTCAGCCTTGTCAAATACCCTGTGAAAGCTGAGGAGCAACAATTGGAAGGAGCAAAGACTGCCAGCTTTTGCATGTTGGATGATCTAGCAGATGAAAGGGAAACAGAGGAGGTTGTAGATACAGATTTTGAGGCTTCCATTGCTGAGAATTTGGATGTTGCTCACTTCAAAGCTGAGACTATCATTGAGGAGAGCCAAGGAGATACAAACCCTCAACCTGATGAGAGTTCTCACCATATTGTTCCTTCTCTGTCATGTATACCTTTCAAGGACAAGGAGTACATTTTACTATCAGATATTCAAAAACTTTTTAATCTCAGGGAAGATTATTGTCTTGCAATTATTGCAGAGGCTTCTGATGCTGCAAATGGGATAATTGACATAGAAAATGAATCAAAGGAAGAGATTCTGAAACTTGATAAAGAAACTCTAGATGATAAGTTTATTGATGCTGGTGAGGCATTCTCTCTTTGTTTTGAAAAGGCCAAAGAAGTTGAGAAAGAGTTGAGGATCACTGATGAGGACTTCGATCGCATTCAAAGCGAGCTCGGCATTTCCAATTTTGGAAGAGAGGAGTCTGAATATGTTAAAGAATTGACTAACACCAATGAGACAGCATCATCAATTAATTTATGGAATCCGTTTAAATTGGAGTACGATGAAAATCAAGTGGTAAGATAATTTTGAATTTGCTTTTACACATTGGTAGGTTTACATTTCATGCTCATTCAGTATGGGTTTTATTTGCAATTGGAGATTGCCGATACAGATAACTTCTTGGGGCGTGGCAAAGGATCGAGAGCTGCTAGTAACACCACCAAAGACATTGCACTCGGCCACTACTTGGCTAGGATTGACCCTGAATCCTTTTTTGTACTTCATAGTAGTTTCTCAGAGGACGCAGCATGGCCGATACTTTGTATTAAAGCTCTTACAAGGCTTCTAGGTTTCTCAGGATTACAATATAATGACCATAAAATAATGTTTTTGGAAAAGACTGCAGCAATTAGGATTTTTGGCTACGGTCCAGGTTACTCTGCTTCTAGAGCAGGATACTTTTTGGCGTTTTCATCCTACGCCTTAGCTGCAGACAGAACTGATGTAAAATCTATAGCTGGCTACAAGAGAAAAAAATTTCTACGTTATAGAGGAAAGATTCCTGAGGAGGAAGAGAATGTGAGAGTTTTGGAAAACTAGCTTTGTATATATTCTTTCTTATATATAAAAGTGCGATTGATCATGTGTCATTGCCGTCTTTTATTTGCATTCTTTGAAGTTGTCGTCGAAAAAACCAGTTGAATAGCTCCTCCAAAGCATTGCTTTTTGTAACTCCTCCCCCATGCCTTGTGCTTCGAAAATAACTTGTGCGTGCTTGGTAGTGGGATTTTTCCATGCCTTGGTTGCTGTAAGTTGCTAAGGGGCCATGCTCCTCCACAAAGAAAGGTCCATGAATATGAAGAATATGCTGCAATACAAAGTAACACAAATTTTATACCAATTGAAAAACCTATCAAAATAAGCCCATATTAAATAATTATTACTTTACCAGATAAAAAGTGATATCTTTTTCTCCCCATGCCTCTTTTATCGCCTGAACAAGCTTTGTGATTGATCTTTTGAACTCTTCCGCATATGTATATGTTGTCTTATGTTGCCTGAGGAGTTTCAGAAAAACATCAAGGTGTATCCAGACCTCCATTCTAAGAAACGCAAGCCTCAGCGTGCTTGCAACATTTGTTGTGATCTCACATAGCTCTCTCCAACACTCCCAAGCCGCATTCACCTGCTTTCCTGAATGATTTCCTAAGAATCGTCTAGCTTTTGAGCCTCCCATAAAGACATCGGCCAAGATATCTCTTGTTTTTCCTGAAAGTATTGGATCCTTTCTCAAGTGAACTTGGCCCCCATGAAATCCCATTTTCGATAGCAATGTCTCGCATTTATCAATACACTCATCTGATAAAGATAATGGCTTAATGGAATATGCGTAGTCAAGATGCAACCTGAGAAGCTTATTGATTATTCTAATCTCTGCATGCAAAGTACAAA
The DNA here is from genome assembly GCF_053477565.2 of Lygodium microphyllum. Lineage (NCBI taxonomy): Eukaryota > Viridiplantae > Streptophyta > Polypodiopsida > Schizaeales > Lygodiaceae > Lygodium > Lygodium microphyllum. The sequence continues at coordinate 14,407,922 of NC_141153.1, read as the reverse complement.
TATGAACATTCTTAAGAGAGATGGAAAGAATGGGATCCCAGATGTCTTCTATGTTTTTAAATTTACTCAAATCTATAGAGTCTCTATTTGGGGCTCTTTTTACTGGTCGCAAACTACTCCAATCTTTGGATCCAATACTTTCCATGCAATAAATGCAAGGATATTTTGCATTTGCACCATTACATATTCCAAGCATACATTTGATAGTTTTCAAATCAGCACTCATATGCCATTCCACATTAAATTTACCAACCCCATCAACTACCAACATTTCGCCTTCACTTTGAGACTTAATGATATTTGGAATACCTGTATGGTTGAACAACCATTTCAACGTTTGATGATTTTCAATTGGTACCTGGGCTGCACCAATCCACCAAATCTCCATCTCGGATTGGATCTTATGCAATGGAGCTTTGCCCTCGCCATTGCCATGGTCCAATGCCATGTTCATGAGGCAAATGCTAATTCTTTCCATCTTCTGTCCCTTTTGAATCTGTGCTTCATCCAACTTCAAGGCAAACTTTAGAACACCATAACTTTCTTCTACTGTGATTTTATACATGTGAACCATTGCAATTTGCACCTTTTTTAGATCAACCCATATATTGTTAAACTCATTGTAATAAAAAATTGCCTGTTTTTTTTGTTTTTCATAGGACATAGACCTTTCGATGTGAAAGTAATCTCCAAAAACATGTGGAATCTTGCGATTCATGGAAATTCTTGCAGTGGAAACTGCAAGGGCTCGGGGCAATCCAAATATAGTTACCCTATTGCGTTTAAGATTTTTAAACCATAATCCAGAGATAGCACGGTAACCTTTTCGACTTATACCCACAGTATCGCATGTCTCTACGATTTCATTTGCTTTCACTGTGCCTTTTAAATCCTTCACTAACTCTCTCAGAGTTGGACCTCTCAAATCCACATTTTCTGGTGACTTAAGAATCCTCAAAATGTTTTTCTTATTCATGGTTTCCTTCAAAAGTTTGATTCTTTCCTCATTCTCTCGGATATTTATGCCTAATATGTTAGAGACATATTTCTTTGAGAGATTTAGTCTCCTTTTCTTTGCTCTCTCACACAAGCTAGTTATATTTTTTAATGGTCTCTTCCTCTCTCTAAATCCTACTGGAGTTTCTCTCAAGCGTATTAGCTTATTCTGCAATGAATTGTTAACATTTTTCAAAATATCAATCTGACTTTTCAACTCTAAAATTTTTGTTTGTGTAGTTTCTAGTGCTTTTTTCATTTCGTGCACTTGAGCTATATATGTGTAAGATGCAGAGTATAACCTCATACAATAGCCAAGCATTCCATTGTAACCTTCTCTAGCATATCTTATGTAGTCATGGACATTCAAAAAAGGAGGTGGTTTACCTGTAGAAGGATCCCTGGGATAGATATTTCCATCCACCCACAAATCTATATGCTTCATTCCTTGTGTTCGCAACCTGTTGGCTTCAATCTCATCTATCAATACTCGATGATGTATACTTCTCCAAGATGTGTAAGTCGGATCTAGCTGAATAGATAACTTGTATTTACGTGTGCTTGCGCCTGTGTTATTTGAAGTAGTATTGCTAGACATTCTAGCAAATGAACCGAGCAAGAATCTCACAGTGATAGAAAGCAAGTGCAGCAAAAGGAATGGTAAAAGAGAATAGTGTATAGAAAGAAAACGCGGGAGCAAACAAATGCGAAGTTCGTACGAAAATCTCGAAAATACAAAATCTCTCGAGTTCCAAGACAATAAACAGCCGAAAAGGTGACCCCTGACCTGGATTAAAAGATGAGGGAAATTAATGGCCGACCTCTTCAATGAACCAAATATTCTCTCATTAATCACATCTGGACAACCAAATTTAGAGGTTTTATTCTTCCTAAACCTCAACTAATTAGCAACTTAATCACTTTCTTACAAGTGCCATTTTTGAAGCGTTTTTGGCCCTAATGATTTGCGGAAGAACCGTACAGATGATATTTGCTCTCTGAAAGAGATGCATGAACGAAGACAGAAGGATGAAAATGCAATATTCAACTTGCTGGAATCTAAAATGAAAACACAAGTTATTGGACCAAAGCCTAGGGAATTTGGTCCTAATTTTGGTCCAAGGAGGTTTCCCTCTCAAAGTTACAGAGGACGAGAGTCTGGCGGTGGTCAGAGATCAAAGGTGGAATGTTATAGGTGTGGAGAAAAGGGACATATCTCCCCAAATTGTCCAAACCCTAGATGATCTGTGGATTACAAGCCCTTGTGTAGTCAATGCAAAGGAGAAGGCCACACTGCAAAGGACTGTCCTAGTCCAGCCCCTGTAAAGGCCAATGCCACTGATAGCCAACAAAAGGTACAAGAGGCTGCTTCCAATTTGGTAGAGTTGGAAGTTATTGCTGTTACGCATACCAAGAAGAAGGAACCAGTGGTTCAGAATGAAAATAACTCTCTTGCCAAGACTATGAAGTTCAATCTACCTACAGAGGGACAAAGCAGTACAGAACAGAACAGTACAGTACAGAGCACTACAGTGCCATAGAAAGCTACAGAAACAGTCCTAGAGACAGGACCAGAGGCCTAGGAGATGGACGATACAGAAGTACTTCTAGAAACAGAAGAAGTGTTGATGCAGCAATTGTTAGTAGAAAAAGGAAAGATGAAAATGGGTGTCACCCCCTTTCCCAGCCGGCTGGAGAAGCCTATGGATCCTATCGAAGATGATGACTTGGTCAAAGACCTAGACACTTTTAAACCAAACCTAACATTCCGACAGTTGCTGATACTGTCTCCCAGCTTCCGAAAGAAATTCAAAAGCATCTTGACAAGAAGGCATGGACTAAGGATTGCTCCTTCAACAGCGACCAAGACCAATAAGGCCCCAGAGCCTGTAAAGGAAGTAGATGTGGCTAATGCCTTCCTAGATCCTGGAACCCCAGAGATTAGTGTATGGATAGAAGGATGCTTTATTTCAGATGCATTGATTGATGGTCATCAGTAAACATAATGACGGATGACACAATGAAGGACTTAGGGTTGCAAGGAATTCAACCTACACAGTGGCTTATCAAATTGGCAGACCAAAGCAGAGTCAAACCGTTGGGCATCCTCCCATACGTAAAAATAACCCTTGCAGGAAGAGATTATTGGCTGACATATTTGGTGGTAAAACCAAATTCTTATGGGACCTCATACCCTCTGCTGTTGGAAAGACATTGGCTTTTTGAAGCAAGAGCCAGGACGTTCCTAACCCTAGGCAGAGGACCCAATAAAGCGGTATTAAAGCTGTATGGATCGCAAAAAGGCTCCACATCCATTGAAGTCTTAACTGACTCCTCTAACAAGGTAAAAAATGGTACATCAGGAGATGAAGAGGCTGTTAAGAAAATCTTTCCTAAGAAAACAAAGGCACAGTTCCTAATAGTGGGCACTGTAAGCCAACTGCCACGGGATGTAAAATCCTTGTCCATGGGAGAATATCTCCTGCCTCAACTAGAATTAACTTCGAAAATCACCTCTGACAGTGAAATAGAAGCATGGATGTATTGTTCTCCCTGTTACATGACAGTCTCACAAAGACAGAGCAAAGACAATACAAAGACAGTACAGTTACAGAGCACAGACAGTACAAAGGTAGAGCAGATACAGAGCGGCTACAGAACAGAGACAGAGCGGATACAAAGACAGTAACAGATATAGAGCCAAAGCCAAAGCTAGAGGCAAAAGCAGAGTCTGAAGCTGTGACAGAAGTAGAAGCGGATGCAGAGGTAGAGGATCTGTTCTTCTCCTATAGAGCCTCTACAGAAGCAAAGACAGAGCCTCTAGAGGAAGAGGATGAAAATGATGAGGAAGAAAATGAAGCAAGTTATGAAAGTGCAAATGAAGAATTTCCTCTGATAGAGGATGATCTTTTGATGTCCCTTACAGAGACCTCAGAGGCTGAATATCTTAGGGTACTGGATGGAATGACTATGGTGCTGTTTGGGTTGATCAATGGACCACCAAGTATGCAGAATCTGTATAAGCAATGGATTAAAAGCATAAAAATTAAGTTCACCAATGGATCTTGTTGCCCTGACCGTTCAGTCCAGAGAAAAGATGATGATGATGCCCCCTGTGCCAACAGAAGCTAGAGCTGCCACCAATAGCTCTTGTTGCCCTGATCGTTCAGTCCAGAGAAAAGATGATGATGATGCCCCCAGAGAAAAGATGATGATGATGCCCCCTGTGCCAATAGAAGCTAGAGCTGCTGTTAAGGGCCAATTTCCACCCTTAATATACAAAACAGATACAAAACCGCCATAACAGATAATCAAAATCTGATTCTGAATGTTGATAATCTAACTTCTCAGATACACATTCTGATCACAATACGCTATTCAATATTCATTTATTCATCACCATTAACCTTATCAATGGAATCAGATAATTCAGAATACAGTACAGAGAATCAGATATACATAGGCAAAATCAGGTAACGTCCTTTCATTGCAAAAACAGAACTGTCTTCTACAACAGCACATTTCGATTCTCTCTTCCTTCCCCGAATAGTTACATACCCCAAAAGGTTCATGATTCTTCCATTCAAAAAGGTACAATTGACACCCCTTCATATCCCTTACGCCCTAAGGTTAAAACTAAAGTGATAAATTATCCCTAAGGTTATGCCTCTAACACTGGCACACCCGGTGGATACTATTTTCCCAAAATAGTTGACCTGGACCCACAAAATCCCTTGATCTTTCTGAAAAGTTACAGAAATGAATTCAGATGTTAGGACTTATATGAGTGCAAGGTGCAATGGCTGGAAAAAAAAATAAAATCCAACATACACAAATACAAAAATATAGTCCCTATGTCTGTTTTCAGTATCTGTTTACTAATCAGAACTATTCTACTTTTGTTTCATCATTCATCACTTTAATTTCCTATCTTGGCTGCTGCTCTGCCTGGTTTTCCTCTGTGGAGAAATCCACATTTTGTTGTTGGAAATTTGGAAAAAAAACACTTCTGCCTCCAATGGTTCATCATAAGCTTGTCCAACAGGTACAATTGCCTACTCTTGTTGAATCAAACTCTCCTGTTCAGGTTCTTTTCCACTGTCTTCCTTTACTTCTTCTAACTCTAAAACATTTGTTAAATTCTTCTCATCAGAAAAATCCAATAACCATTGCTGAATATTCTTCCACTCCTCTGATTCCGACACATCAGTTTACTAACAAACTGAATCAGTGCTTTGAATTTGTCTTCATAGTCAGATTGACTACTTTCTGCCTCTTCAGATTTCTTCTGAAACAAATCTGCCTTTCCTCTCTGAACTTTCAAAGCTTTAATCTGTTCTTCCAAAATTTCTGAATCCAATTTTTGAATTGTCAGGGTATGTTTTTGCATTTCCACTGTACTCAACAATTCCTTATTTAACATATTCAGATTAGCTTCTGTTTCTGACTCATCCTTAATCTGAATCATGCTATAAGGTTTCTGCATTACCCCTTCCATCTTTTTTTGTATAGAGTTCCAAACCATATCTCCATTTTCCAATACTTCATTGACCAAATGATTCAAATCATTTCCTGTCAAGAATACTGCATCTACATCAACTTCATCTGAATCAACTGAACCTTTTAATTGATTCTCCACATCCTCCAACACCTTTAGTCTGTCCTTCAGCACACCACATTCTGCCATTAACCTTGTGTTTTCTTTTGACAATTCAGTAAGCTCATTATCAAAGGTTAACTTCAGATCTTTTATTCATTCCCTCACTGTATTTGCTTTGATTTCTGCTTCTGACAACTCCCTGTTCATCATTACAATGGTCTCTTCTTTTTCAATAATTTGACTTCTGAAAAACTCTCCTAATTCTTCAACTTTTTGTGACAACACATCAAAGTTCATAGTTTTGGCTCTTTCATCTTGCATCATAGACACCAATGCTGTATTTGAATCCTTCAACATCTGAACAGTCTGATTCAAGTTGTGAATATGAACTTGCTGTTTTTCAATGAACACAATAAGTTCATGTAGTGATTTAACAGCCAATGAAGCTGTCAAATTCTCTTGATCCTTCTTATCCACATTTACTGAAATGTCCAAGTCTTCAATTTTCTGTTTCCCCATCAAAACATCTGATTTCTTCACTAAGTCAGTTTCAGGCTGTACATTTTGCTCCTCTTTCTGCTTTTTGCCCAATCTGATTGATATTTTCTTCACAGGAATCCCTTGTACTTGGCCTTGCCTGCTAATAGGTCTTTTCTGCAACTGACTTTTCAAATCTGTCCCCCATTCACCTGTTTCTTCAGTCTGAATCTGAGCTTCACTCCCCTGATCCACAGATTCTATTTTCTGATCATGCTTCTGACTTTCAACTACTATCTTTGTCTTTATCTTCTTGGTTGGTGGTTCTGAAGTAGAGATAGAAGTTCTTCTACTATCCCCTGCCTTTCTGTTTCTACCCAAACCAAAACATGACAATGCTAACTGAAAAGAATCCACTTTGGTCCCCTCAAAAATCATTCCGAGAATGGCTGGAATTTTGCTAGTACCAGATTGCTTTCTTTTGTCTGTACCATGTCTTCCATAACTAATCTGTTGTACATGATATGTGCCCAATTGAACATAATGCCTGATTCTGTAGCTACCAGTAAACCAAATGTATCTTTGCTCATGTAGTCGAATTTCACCAGAAGTAAGATCCTCTCCATGAACCATGTCAGCTGAATTCTTCTGTTTTTACTCTTAACCTTTTTTATTACATAATAGTTCCTGCTTCCTTCTACAGCTCCAAACTCAGCAACCATCTGCTCATCTGATGCTTTGCTCCATTCTGTTTCTCCTTCCATAGGCAACTTAAAAACATTGGCTAAAAACTCAGGGGTCACTTCCTTATGACAGGAAGGTACATCAACTGACTGCAAACAGGCCAACTGAGTGGGTGCATAAATGTTCTGTTCATACTTCTCCCATGGCAATCTAGCATACTCAGTTAGCTTCATCTGCGCCAGCCATAAAACATTATCTTCCTGCTCAATATTCATCTGAGCCTGAAAATCCTGTAAAGGATACATCAAATTCAAGGCCAAATCTCTGGTGGCACGTGGTTTCATTTCATAATTGGTAAGATCTTCCTCGCTAGCATATGAGTCATTTGCATCAGCCTATGGTAATTTCTCCTTACCACGAGCAGAATGCCGGACTGGCTCATCAGCCATCTTCTCTGGTGAACTGAAATTTCTCCTCATAGCGGGAAGCTTTGAAAAGAAAAGAACTCGCAAACAAGCACTGAGAATGAAGTAGAAGTATAGCAGAACGCTCAGCAGAACGACACAGAAAACCTCCAGGAGAACATCAAGCTCCAGGAGTAGCGAATGAATCCTCTGTGCGCGAGTAGGCTCAAGTTCGAACAGTTGTTTGCTTGCGCCAAACTTTTGAAAACCCACCTCAGCACATGTGAAGACTTGACATTTGCCATCATCTCTTATTCTCCTTATAATGCCCTTGTCACTCCAGTCAGTTTCAACAATAGAATAATAATACTGTCCTTCAAAATTAGAACATGAGATCGCTCCCACCGTCACATTGCACATCTCTAGTGTCGTGAAACACACTAGGCAAGAATTTCTTCAACCGAAAACCATTAACAGGTTTTTTAAGCAGAGTTCCCTCCAAATCGGATAAAATAAAGGTGCCCTGACCAATATCTTGAAAAATAACATAAGGTCCCACATATTTGAGTTTAAGCTTACCAGGATGCTTGCCCAATTTGGAATTGTACATCAGAACTAAATCCCCTTCCTTCAATTTTTTCTTCTTCAGATATTGGTCCAACCATGATGACCTCCTATTCTGAATCATTGTTGCCACATAAGCATTATGAAACCTATCTTCATCCAAAGTCAACAACTAGTTTAATCTATGTTGCAATGACTCATCCTGTGTCAATCTGTGTTGCACAGCCACTCTCAAAGATGGCACAATGAACTCCATTGGCACTACAGCTTCCTTTCCATAAACCAATCTGAATGGTGTAAGCCCTGTACTGACTTTAAAAGCTGTTCTGAAAGCCCAAAGTGCTGAATTGAGTTTCAGATCCCAATCCTTCCTGTTTTCTGCAATTGTCCTCTTCAAGATCTTGACCAAGATCTTATTGGTACTTTCAGCTAACCCATTTGCCTGTGGATGATATATAGAAGACATCTTGTGACTAATCATATGAGTTTCAGTCAGTACTCTAATCACCCTATTCAGGAAATGAACTCCTTGATCTGAAACCAGTTCAATGGGACACCCAAATCTTGTCATAATAGTGTTGTACAAGAAGGAGGCTACACTGCTGGCCTTGTTATCCTTCAGAGCCACAGCTTCCACCCATTTAGTACAGTAATATGTTGCAACCAAAATATACATGTTTCCTGTGTTTTGTGCAGCTGGCTTAAATGGACCCATGAAATCCAAACCCCACTTCTCAAATGGGCCTAATGGCAAGACAAGGTTTTGAATCATCCTATCCTTGTTTTTAGGGTAACCATCCCTCTGACACTTCTCACAAGTCTTGGCAAACAAATGTGAATCCTTAATAACTGTAGGCCACCATAGACCACTCTGAAATATTTTTCTGCTGGTTATTTCACCTGAGAAATGTCCTCCAGCATCTCCTATATGTGCCTCAGCCAACACTGCAGTTTGCTAACTATTAGGAACACATCTTCTGAGAATCTGATCCACTCCCTTCTTATAAAGATACCCTCCAATGACAGAAAAAGTGCTGCTTCTAAGTACCATCTTCCTTCTGTAATCTGATGTCATCCCTTCAGAAAACACTCCCTCTGTAAGATAATTCAACATTTGATCATACCAGTCCTCTGATCCAGTTGCCTGAATCTGAAACAGATCAGCATCAAGTAAATCATTTGAAATTCCTTCTGGAGGTTCTCCTATCTCCAACCTGCTCAAATAATCAGCAAACCAGATGTTCTCTGCCTGGCCTATGAACAATAGTATAATCAAACTCCTATAGCAGCAAAATCCATCTTGCCAATCTACCAGTTGGTTCAGGCTTGTTCACCAAATAAATGAGGCCTTGGTGATCCACATGAATAACAATAGGATTACCCAAAAGATAGTGTCTGAATTTTCTTAATGCAAATAATACACCCAAACATTCTCTTTCAGTCACATAATAATTTCTCTCTGCTCCTGTCATCACTTTGGAGGCATAATAGACTGGTCTAAACCAACCTTTCTGTTTCTCCTGCATGAGCACTGCTCCTACAGCTATATCAGAAGCATCTCCAAAGACATGGAATTGTAGACTCCAATCAGGAGGTTGCATAATAGGAGCCACCTGTAACATCTTTTTGAGTAATCTGAATGCTTTCTCCTGTTCTTTTGACCAAACAAACTGAACATCCTTCTTTGTTAGCTTAATTAATGGAACACATACATGAGATAAGTATTTTAGAAACCTACTATGCCACTTAATCTGTCCCACAAATCTACTTAACTCCTTCAAATTAGTTGGTGCTTTAGCCTTCTGAATTGCTGCCACCTTTTTAGGATCCACTTGCATTCCTTCTTCTGAAATGATATGGCCCAGTAAAATACCCCTTTTAACTGCAAATGCACATTTGGCAGGATTCAGGCTCAACCTGGCCATTCTGCATCTTTCAAAGCACAATCTGAGATGTTTCAGATGATCTTCTGTCTTTCCAAAAACACTAAAGTCATCCAAAAATACCCTCATAAAAGTTGTCAAATATGGAGCAAAGACCTCCTGAACCCATTTCTGAAATGTGGGAGGAGCATTCTTCAACCCAAAGACCATGACATTACTTGCATAAACGCCCCATTCTGTCACAAATGCTGTTTTCTCCCTATCTTCCACAGCCATAAGTATCTGATTGTAGCCACTAAAACCATCCAAAAAACTATACATCTGATGTCCTGCAACGGCATCCAGCAATGTGTCCTGAAATGGTAAAGGAAATGGATCTGTTACAGTTGCTGCATTGAGTTTCCTGTAATCAACACAGATCCTGAGTTTGCCATTCTTCTTAGGTACCACAACTATTGGTGACAACCAAGTAACTTTCTGCACAGGATAGATAAACCCCACTTTCAATAACTTGTCCAGTTCCTCCTTGACAGCTTTGGCATAATTAGGATTCATCCTGTACCTTTGGGAGATAACAGGAACATCATCCTTTTTCAAATTAATCCTATGCATACAAAAGCTTGGATCTACACCCTTCATATCAGTATAAGTCCAAGCAAAAATATCCTTGAACTCCTTGAGTAATTTGCCTAAGTCTATTTTAAACTATCCCTGTGCATGGGCACTGACTTTTACCATCTTACGCTTCTGTTCAGAACCCAAATTCAGATCCTGTAGGTCATCTTCTTGTACCCTAGCTGTTTTGGCCATTTGTTCCTCAAAAGCTTTCTCTGGCTGTAAGATCTGCTGAATATGCATCTTCTCTTCCTCCTCAGACAGTTGTTTATTCAAAACTTCCTCCACTTCAGGGGCTTCCTGTTTAATTTGAACCTGTTTTTCAGAAATTGCAGATTTCCTCTGTTCCTTCAGGTTTTCCAAAATTCTGACAACATCAATGTCAAACACAGGTACAATTGATTCATTCACTTTGAGAAAAGCATCCTCTTCATCATCCTCTACTTCTCCAACCATGTTTATACCCTGCGCATACAAAGCTCTACTGTCTTTTTCCAAAACAACACTAGGTACCATATTCAGATGAATTTTCTTCTTTCCCTTCTTGATTGTTACCCTTGCAGCACCCCAATCCTGTTTCACTTTAGCCTGCTTGAACCAAGGCCTTCCCAACAGAATTGGATAGGGACTATCCCCTTCATCCATCTTGAGCACTACAAAATTTACAGGAAAGGTCAAACCTGAAATTGTGATTTGCTGATTCCTGAGTATTCCAAGAGGTTGGATCCTTCTCTGATCAGCCATCTTCAATTGAAATGGAGCTTCTTCCAATTCAGGAAGATTAAGCTTTGTATACAGGAACTCATGTAAAATATTCACACCTGACCCTCCATCCAAAAGTGCTCCATGTACTTCCTGATTCTGATAAGTCACAGTGATTTTAGGAACTTTATAGTCCACATCCTCAGCTTCAACTTGACATACATCAGGCTCATCAGCCTGGTCATCCTCCTCAGCAAGGCTTTTAAGCACCTGTCTTTTAAATTCAGGCACTAGACTCAATATCTGATCCATAGTGACTGTGGTATTCTTCAAGACTTCTGCTATTATCTGAGCCTCCTTGGCTTCTTGCTGCAGAATCTCCTCCTGAATATCCATCTGCTTGCCTATCTTCAGACCTTTCAAATCAATACTCTCCTTTTTTTGCTTTTTCTGAATCAGATTCAGACATTCATGTCTGACTTGTTTCTGTGTATCCCAAAAATGAGGGTTTTTCATCTCCTTATGAGAGACAACAAGGTCAGCAACATACTGTGCCCTTGATCTGGTGACTACCAAAACTGGTGATGCCTTTTCAGGAACACTTTCCATCTGCATACAGTTAGAAAAATCACAATGATTCTGAAATAAACCATGCCCATTTTTCTGATTCTCTTGCCACCTATCTTCAGAACTTTGCTTTGACTCTTCCACAATCACGACATTGGCCTGTGGAGGTCTATTCTGCTGCACTTGTGCAGACTGTCTCTGATTATTGTATCTGATAATGGGTATCCCCCTTTCTTCCCTATGCTTGCACCACAGAGGGCAATTTGGACCTTGCCTATGTCATGTCTGATCACAGTAGGTACATGGATCTTCAGGTCCTTGCTGGTTGGGTGGCACCCAATTGTTCCTTCCTTGAAATCTTTTGGGGCCTTCCCCTCCTCTGTTCCTGTGTGGTTCCACAGCATTGGCAGCTGGTCCATTAGCTCTCTGTGTTGATGGTCCAAGATTTGACATGTTATTAGGATTATACCAACAGTTTGCATCAGTATGTCCCTGTCTCTGACAAGTGTTGCAATAGGGTCTCTCCTTTTTAGTGGAAGTAGAGATTCCCATACTCTTCAATGTTGCAGCAATCTGCTTGCTTAAATTTTGCACCTTGGATCTGGACTTACCATTACCATTCTTATCCTTCCTTGTTTTGCTCCTGCCTTTATGTTTGTGCTTCCTCTTCTTTTTCCTGCTTTTAGTCTTCCTATCCTCAGTATCAGAACCCTCTGAATCTGAGTCAGAATCCTCATCTTCTGAATTTGTGTTTGAGTCAGTCTCTGAATCTGAATCTGACTCTGTATCTGAGTCTGAATCACTGTCCTGTTTCTTCTTCTTTCTGTATTTAACACTTCCTAATCTTGTCTCTGCTCTTCTGGCAGCTGTCACCAATTCATTGAAGCCTCCTGCTCCCCCAGGGATGTCTGTACTTGCTACTGCAGTTCTGAGAGTGTCTCTCAAACCATTACAGAAATATTCCCCTAACATTTCATTAGTAGGTCTCTCTGCTGGTGCCAGCCTCCCATTCAAGTCCAGGAATTGCTGTGCATAATCCTCCACCAGGAGCCTCTTTTGTTTCATTGTTTTCAGTTTTTTCAGGATATCAGTTGGAGTCTTCCACCTCCTGAATCTTGACAGAAAAGCTGTCTGCAAAGCTTGTGTGTCAGAAAAATGTGCTGCACCATACTGTATGAACTAGTTCATGGCCTTACCCTCCAGTGTGGCAGCAAACTGCTGCTTCTTCACATCATCCCCATACAATACTCCTAGTCCACTTGTCTCCCATTTTGTGCTAAATTGAGCTACATGGGCATCAGGGTCTTCCTTCTTGGATTGACCCTTGAATGTGGCAAATTTAACTCTGAGATTTGCTGGGTTAAGAGGTTGTGCCATTGTTCCTGGTACTACTGCTGCTACAGTCTGTTTTCTGACAATTGCTTTAGCCAATGGGTGAAATGCTAACTTTCTCCTAGACTGTCTCTGAATCTCTGTTAGTGCCAATGCACCCACAAATCTATTCCTATCTCTCTCTTCTGCCCCTGGGATAAATGGTCCCTCCTGAACCTCATGTTGGTGGAAAGCCTCTTCAGTCCCTGATATCTGACTTGGACCTGCCTGTTCTGTCTGGGCTTCCTGATCACTCAAATAACCCAAATCCAGGGTAACAACCTGACTTCCACGATTTGACCTTTGATGTGCCTTCTGTTTCTGTTTTTCTTCCTGTTCTAGCTTGGCATGTAATCTGGTATAGTAAGTACCAAAACCCTCACCCCTGTACTTTTCAACAGACATGCACTATACATCTGTTCTGTCATTAGCCCTATCTGCTGTTAGTCCCAAGGCAAGTAGTACTCACACCAATGACACACACAACCATAGGCCTTAGACCAAGGTCCTTTACATTTTCTGGGTGCATTTGTCAGATCATAAGAGTGCTGAAATCTCCACAAGAAGTGGTTTCCCCAAAATGTTTGTCAGGCAGCTTCTAAGGACTCCTTTGGGAACAATTTGAAATGTTTGAACTTTGCTTTCCAGACATGCCTCTTAATTTTCCTGATAACGTCCCCAGGTACATTAGAAAACTTGGTTTTCAGAAATACCTGATTATAGATTTCGATTTCCTCTTGCTCTGTTTTCCAATGTCTGAACTCCTGAAGCAAGGTTTGTGCAAACGCTTCAAATTCTTCCTCTTCCGTTGTCTAATGTTGATATTCTTCAAGCCAAGTACCCATTCTAGCCTGTCTTCAATAATTCAGAAACTGTGGGTATCCAATTCATTCTAGTCGCCAGGCTTGAGAAAATAACAAAGTTGATTAACAAGCAGAGATTCGCAAGGATCCATTGTGCTGGGATAAACACGAGCTGGTTGATGGGGTATGAAGCCATTGGGATGATGGTCCTAATGGGGCTAATAAAGTGATGCCAACGGGTTGGTGAGGCCGAAGAAGAAGCATGAAGATGATTTTGATCACTAGGTTGCTCTCACAATCTGCAATCGAAGATTCAGAGGATCGAAGATTGCAGGATTGCCAAGTGTTAAGGGCCAATTTCCACCCTTAATATACCAAACAGATACAAAACCTCTATAACAGATAATCAAAATCTGATTCTAAATGTTAATAATCTAACTTCTCAGATACACATTCTGATCGCGATACGCTATTCAATATTCACTTATTCATCACCATTAACCTTATCAATGGAATCAGATAATTCAGAATACAGTACAGAGAATCAGATATACATAGGCAAAATCAGGTAACGTCCTTTCATTGCAAAAACAGAACTATCTTCTACAGCAGCACATTCCGATTCTCTCTTCCTTCCCCGAATAGTTACATACCCCAAAAGGTTCATGACTCTTCCATTCAAAAAGGTACAACTAACACCCCTTCATATCCCTTACGCCCTAAGGCTCAAACTAAAGTGATAAATAATCCCTAAGGTTATGCCTCTAACAGGTGCCAAAGCCACGGCCCCTAGCAGGTCCGTGCAATGTGACATTTCTGGACGCATCCTCTGAAAATGAATCCCTAAGTCCAGAAGAAATCACCACTCACATAGAAGAAAATAAAGCTTTGATACCTTTCTAGCAACCTAAATAGATGAATGAGTCATCTGTTTAGAAGGAGGACACTGGTTCTAATGGAACATCAGATGAGGATACTACTCTCTTGAAAGAGTCAAACCTCTATCCAGAAGCAATCTATGGGACATTTATCCATGAAGTGGAAGGTGAAAGACAAGTGACGTTCCTGGATGCTGAGGGTACCGAACGTCACCTGAAAGTGGGTCTTAATCTTCCAAAAGAAGAACTAGTGGTCCTGCGAGACCTACTCAAAGAGAACTTAGATGTGTTTGCTTCTTGGTCCTACAAAGACTTAAAGGGGATTGATCCCACAGTATGTCAATATCACATTGACCTAGAGCCTGATGCCAAACCTGTAAGGCAAAGACAAAGGCGTACGAATCCTAATTACTCTACTCTGGTGAAGGCTGAATTATTGAAACTTCTTGAAGCCGAGTTCATTTATCCCATGGCTAACAGTGAATGGGTTTCGCCCATTGTGGTAGTACCCAAGAAGAACGGGAAACTTCGAATATGTGTCGACTTTCGAAAGCTCAATTCGAAGATGAAGAAGGATCATTTCCCTATTCCTTTCACAGACCAACTATTGGACACAGTGGTAGGCCATGAGCTGTATTTCCTCTTGGATGGATTCAGTGGATATAACCAAGTCCAAATCGTAGAAGAGGACCAATCCAAAACAACCTTCACCACAGAATGGGGGACCTATGCCTACAGAGTGATGCCATTTGGGCTCTGTAATGCTCCTGCCACCTTCCAACGAGTAATGATAGCTGCCTTCCAGAATCATCTGCATGATTTCATTGAGGTGTATCTTGATGTCTTTTGTGTCTATAGCTTGATCCGTGAGCATTGGGGACACCTAGAGCAATGTTTTGACAGATGCCGAGAGTATGGGATTTCTCTCAAACCCGACAAATGTGTCTTTGGCGTCTCCTCAGGAGTTCTGTTGGGCCATATTGTCTTTGCACAAGGGATTGCAACAGACCCGGTAAAGATTGAAAAGATTGCCGCTTTAACAACACCAACAAACCTCAAGCAATTAAGAGGATTTCTTGGCCATGTGGGCTACTACATGAGATTTATTGCACATTTTGTAACTAAGGCAGCCCCTCTGCACAAGCTCCTAAGGAAAGAAGCTGATTTTCTTTGGACGGATGACTGTGAAGAAGCCTTTAATACCCTAAAACACTGCCTGATCCAAGCACCTATTTTGCAGCCTCCTGATTGGATGAAGGAGTTCCATGTGCATATAGATGCATCAGTTGAAGGGCTAGGTGCTGTGCTATGTCAAAAGGGCCCCTCCAAGTTAGATCAACCGATATATTATGCAAGTTGAAAGGTCATTGATAGGGAACGAAACTATATAGTGACATAGCTTGAGTGCTTGGCAATGGTGTTTGCACTGGAGAAGTTTCGACACTATTTATTGTCAACACATTTCAAGTTCTACGTGGATCATGAAGCCCTGTCCTTCTTGATGAACATATCAGATGTTAAAGGATGACTGATGAGATGGTTGCTCCTATTCCAAGAGTTCGACTTTGAAGTGGTCACTAAGCCTGGCCGTTCCCATGTCTTAGCTGATCATCTATCACGGATCCCTCAAATAGAAGAAGAGGAACAGGATGATCGAGATCTTCTTGATGCTTCCTTGTTTCTAGTTGAAATAGTTACTCCCTAGTATGCAGACATAGCCAATCTCTTGGTAACTCAACAGTATCCTCTTGGCATCTTAAGCCGTGAGAAAAAGAAGCTTCTGCTAGAATCAACCCCCTACACTTTGCTAGGCGGTGGATTGTACAAGAAAGGCAAAGATGAAGTGCTATGGAGATGTGTTGTAGGAGATGAAATCAGCATAGTATTTTACCGTCTGCTATTTCGACGCACGGTTCTTCCCGTATTAATTTTCGAGTCCGTTTTTGGGCCCATTTTTGGGGTTTTTCCTAGGTGAACAAGTCCTTTCTCGATCGGAACTGTGTTTTGATGTGATAGGGTTGTTGGACACATTGTTTTGCATACTTTTTCTTCTTTCTGCCCTTTGTTCCGATGCGCGGATTTTTCGATATTAATGCCCGTATGTGTTTTTGGGTTTATTTTTTGCGTTTTTCTCATGTGAACACCTTGATTTTGTCCCGAAACCGGTGTTGCATATTTCCAACATTTTCCCATTGTCTTCCCACCATTTTTCCTTTTTACGGATTTTTGATTCGACAAATGGTTTGGCTTTTATTAAATTTTCTTTATTTTTCATGTTAACTGTGTTTCTCACCTTGCGCGTGAACATGCCTGTTTTTGGTTTTACGCGCCTCGGGACGCCCCGTGGCGTCCGTGGCTCGAGCGTCCCCATCTTTGTCCATTTGAACCCGTCATTACAAAATTTTTTATCCCTGTCCGCGCATGCGCACGGGCCGAGGATGTATTATTTTCTTATTTTTTCATTATTTAATATCAAAAGAAAAAATAAATATAAATAACCTATACACGCAGTTAAAAAAAAACAAGTTAAAAAAATCTAACTTAAAAAAAAGAAAAAAAAACACACACATACACATAAATCCCAAAGGAAAATCCATATATTAAAAAAAACAACAAAAAGGAAAAAGAAAAACAAGGAAAAGGAAAAATTAGAAAAAAAAGAAAAAGAGAAAAAAAAAGAAAAACAAAAAACCCACGTACCTGTCCTGTCGGTTCGTTCCTCCTTCTCCTCCTCCTCTTCCCTCCCTTTCCTCCTCCCCTTCTTCTTTCCTCCCCTGCTCCTGCTCCTTCTTCTTCTTCTTCTTCTTCTTCTTCTTCTTCTTCTTCTTCCATCTCCTCCGCCTCCCTCCTCCTCAACGGCGCCCTCCCCTGGCGGCCAGCATCAACCGCGCCTTCCTCCCCCTCAGCGCCGCCTGCCCTTTGCTCCACCAGCACCGCCTACATCAACAGCGCCTCTCTCCCTCTCCGCAGCGCCCCCTCGTCGGCTAGCGGGCGCCTTCCCTCTTCAGCATGCGCCTTCCCTCATCCGGCTGCCCGTCGAGTGCCCTCCACACGGCGCCGCCGCCTGCAGTCCACCACCACCGTCGCGTCGCCCCCACCCTCTCTTTTACTTCTTCCCCTTCTTCCACCTCCTCCCCCTCCTCCTCCACCTCCTCCCCCTCCTCCTCCACCTCCACCTCCTCCCTCTCCTCCTCCCCCTCCTCCACCACCATTGCCACCTCCACCTCTTCTCCTTTTCCCTCCTCCTCCCCACCACCTCCACTTCCTATGCCTCCTCCTCCTCTGCCTCGTCCTCCCACCCTCTAACCACCCAAGGTTAGCCACTAACCTAAGATTAATTTAACACTAACCTAATTCTGATTAATCACTTAACTAAGGTTAGGTTAAACACTAATTTACTTAGGGTTAGGTTACAGACTAATTTAACTAGACTTAGGTTAAAAACTAACCTCACTAGGGTTAGGTTAACCCTAGCCTAACTATAGTTAGTTAATTAACCTCACTCAGGTTAGTCCCTATCCCACTAACTAACCCTAGATTAGTTAGTCTAACCTAGGTTAGTTAGAACTTGCCTAGACTAACTTAACTAACCTAGACTGATCCCAAACTAACCTAATTGACTTAGTCAACCCTAGACTAACCCAGACTAACCTAATCAACCTTGACTAACCTGACTTGACTTAGCCCGACTTACCTGACTTATCCACACTAACATGACTTAGTTGACTTGATTTGACCCTACTTCCCAAACTAACCTGATTTACATAATTTAATTGATTTAGTTAATTTGAAAATTCATTTCAACTCAGAAAAATTTCAAAAAATTTTAAAAAATTTCCCACTATTTTTGCAATTTTTAAGAAAATTTTTAGGTGGAAATTTCAATTACCAAAATGATAGAAAATTAAATATTAGATAATTCCTTTAAAACTACTTTAAAAATGCATAAAATTCATTTAAAATTAGTAAAAAATAGAAAAAAAAACTAAAAAATTCCGAAAAATTCCACTCATCCCCCCTAACCTTTTTCCATTAATTTTTTACTTCAAAATATTTTCATACAAGGCACAAATATTCTTTGAAAAAAAAAACCAAAAACAAAACATATATAAAAAACTTATTTTCATAACATAAATTGTGGATATTTCCTAAATGGCTGAAATTTTATTTTTTCCTTCATCACATATCCATATTTAATTCTTATTCATTTTGAAAGAAAAAAAACATAATAAAAAATTTAAAAATAAAAATAAAAATACATTAAAATTTATCAAACCCACGAAGGTGTTGTCTTTGTTGTTCAATTGGTGGTCTTTGATTTTGTTTGACTGGATTCGTTACTTTTGGGGGATTGTTCCGTGTGCTTTCAGGCCATTGCATAGATATCCCTTTAGGTATTTATTTTTTGAGATTTATTTATTTTCATTCCCTCTTAATCACAATTAATTGTTAAAATGAACTATTTATTTACCCACATTTTCCATGGGCATTCATGCTAAACACACAATTTAATAATTTTGAAATCAACCAGCCGTTCACTTTGCACGTACTACGTGCCCTTAAGAGGCACCTTAATTCATAATAAAAATAAACCAGCCATCACGAAGAAACACGTGCTGACAAAAAAGTGCTCCACATCACTATTAATTTTTAATTAAGGAATTTGCATTTAGTGACCCAGTCTGGGAATTGTATTACTATTTTAAGGAATTTGCATTTAGCACTATTTCAACATAATAATTTGTAATTAAAATTTTAAGAAGGAACCGTCGTTTTCTTATTAAGGTTTATAACCTAATAAAATGCCACTCATTGTTAATAATTTATTAAAACGAACCCTTCATTAAAATAATTCCCCCTCACTGCACTTTTTTCTCCCTTTTTAATAAACACGCTTCGTGGGATGGGCACATAACAGTCTTTTAGTTGACACTGATGGTCAAGGTTCTGGTCAAGTCTTGATGTACATTTTTATGGTAGTTTGATTTGTCTATATGTGTTACGATTACTAGTGCGGTGTGTAGTTCTTTTTTTCTTGCCTGATACGGGGATTTGGGTGCTTGAATGTTGCATTGCATGAAGCTTTCGGTCGCATATGTGTCGAGGTCATGCGGAAATTTTTTCTAGGCTGTGTATTGTCTGGGGTGGTAAAACTGGGTTAGTTACGTCTATGTTTGTATGTGTGTCCTTCTTTTTCATTGATTTCTTTTTTATAGCCCTTTGGTTGTTTTGCAGGCACTCTTTGTGACTGTCTGTGTTGTGGTGTGTGTTTTCCAACTGAATGGCGCCTCACGCTCCTCCCCCCTATCTAGTATGTCCCGCTGGTTAGTAGGGCTTACTCTTCCCTAGTCACTTTTGAGCTTCTCATGAAGGCAGGACTCGCGACTTTTGTGGCTGCCTCCTTCCCCTTGATTCTAGAAGATTCATCCATGTGTGATGAGTTCCTTGCCTCATATAGCAAGAAGTCAGGACTGGTCCATGGTACTTCCATGACATTGACACCTCGAGGGTTAGGGAAGGCTTTGTCTCTTCCTTACAAAGGCGAGCCCTTTGTTACAGCTCGACAACTATTCTCAAACGATGGGATTTTGAAGTTGTTACAGAAACAGACCAATGAAATTTTGGATGTTAAGAAAGTGATCAACACTTCAGGAGTCTCCTTTTCTATGATCATTGATCCTGTGTGGAAGTTGGTCTGCCAGTTCCTCTAAGACAGGTTTATGCTTGCAAAAACACCCTCCCATTACTTGTCCAAAGAGCTCTTTACAGCTTCAAGGATGGTGTTAAAAGGAGTAGCTATTGATTGGAGCCCTTACCTACTCACCAAGATGGATCAACATTTCGTCAAAGTAACCAGGGGCAATGTCACAAACGTTACCTATGGATCTTACTTGTCTGCTTTCTTGACCTACTCAAGTTTAAAGAAGGGTGTGCCTCCTCCTCCTCTATCTAATCCAGTACCTCCCCCTCCACCTTCAGAAGACTCAGAACCTATTGATATAGAGGATCTTGATTCTCCTCCTCCACTGGTCATTCAACGCAAATGCTTGAAGTGGGTGGCAGATAAGGCTCCTTCAATTCTTCCTTCAATTACAATTCTTGCTACATCTGGCAGTGACCTCCTTGCTTATCTCACATGTAACAACCTATTCAGAGCACATAGAGAGGGTTCATTGGACATATCAATCCCTTCACTGAACAGTTTAGTGTCGGGAGATGCCATTCCATTCCTATGTAAAGGCATTCAGAGTTCAATTGAACTTTCAGTTGACAGCTTGTGTTCAACAACTGTATGCTTCCTTTTATGAAGAACTGATGCAGTCCAAAGACCAATTGCATAAGGCAACATTAGAGTTAATCTCTACCAAAGACACACTGGCAGATCTGTTTAAGCAGATGGAGCAACAAACCCAAATGATTGAGACCCAAAGAGAAGAGATTCTTCTTTGAAGATTCAGTTAACAGAAGCTCAATCCGAGATCACTAAAATCTCAGAGGAGACGGAGAGGATGTCCAAAGAAGCTCAAGAGTTTCAAACTATTTTAGATGTAAAACTCTCAGCCTTACAAAGTGCTAATGACACAGTGGAATCACAAGCTTCCCAAATCAAGCAGTTGCAAGACCAACTGGCACAGTCACGGTCTGTTCCTCCAAGCCCTCATGCTCCCCTGATCCCTTCTCTCTCACAGCAGGACTTGGTAGCTCTCTAGAGACCGGCTACCTTGTGTCCTTTATTCCAAGATAAAGTGGAAAGATTACAGTCCAGGATGGATCTGCTATGGTCTACATTTGAGCATTTCCAGGACTATGTTCCTCCAGACCATTTTTTATTTGTCCACTATCAATTGCAAAAGTTGGCCTTTTACATGAAGCTTTCAACGATGGATCTTCCTCTTCCAGAGGATGGTTAGAGTGGGGCTTGGTCTCTTGAGTTACTGACAGAAGTGGTCCGTATGGTGTTTGAATATTCTGTCACGACGAATACCATGTTGTTGTCATATATGTATCTATGAGGAGATCTGTTGATTCTAGATGAAGTAGATATGGCCTGGTATGTGGGAGACGTGGTTTTACAAGCTGTTTTATATGTCAACTATTTGGAGTTGCAGATAGATGACATGTTCTAGAGTTACTCCTCAAAAGTGGCTACTTGCCCTGATAATTCCTGGCACTCCATGATTGATTCTGTGGTCCTGAATCAACTACAGAACATAGTTTCTACCTGTGTACAGAGCACTAACCAACTGAGGGTGGATCTCTTAGCTCACCTTTCCAAAAATAATCAATTTGATTCAACTTTTTTTTATGCCTATCAAAGAAGATCTATCTTAGGTCCCTCTGTTCCTAGCCTACTGTCTTACCAACAAATGGCTCACCGTTATGATACCTATCTTTCCTTCTATCAAATCAATTCAATAGCAATCTTACCCCTTCTTTTCCAACCTCAATCTTTTCCTCAAATTCCAATATTTACATATTGCTCTTTTATTGAAGATAGAGTATTTTCCCTTTCTCCACCATGCCCTTCTCCATCCATCCATATACCTTCTACCTTTCCTATTTATCAATTGACACCCTTCCTCACTGATTCCCTAAAATTTTCAGCCACTCTTTCTTTAACCTATTCCTCCTTTTATGATTTTGCCTACTCCTCTCTTCATCCACTTTTACTTATTCCACTTCCATCTCTTGCCACTTCTATCTCTCAACCCCCTCAGTTGGTTAGTGGATATGAAGGGTTTGATCAACAGATTTCAAGAAGAAGAGGATGGAGCTCGACTAATTCTCTTACATGATCTCAGATAAACTGGCCAATAATTCCAGGAGATTGGACAACTGCCAGTCAAGCATACCAGAACTACCTTCATTTTGCTCACCAATATTTCCAATCTCTAGATTCTTCGATGAGATTGACAACTCATTTTGCTTGGTATCTAGCATACATGCATAGGCATTCCCATAATGATCAAAAGGCCATTCCAAAACTTTGTATGAATGTCAATGTGAACATTGAATCCCACCAGTTGGATGTCTTGTACTTTCATGCCCTATGTCTCCCTAGCAGATACCTTGTCTTGCTAGAAAGGATGTGCTGTTTGCAGTTCTTTCAAAATCCTCCAAAGACATTTGTAGATGAATCCGTCTCCATGGATCGCTTTCGAAACCACCAATCCTTCAAAAGGGATCATCTTCATTGATGCCTTTGCAATGTATCTTGGATGATTCTTAATGATATATATCTCTTTTTGGAGGTGTCATTCAGATGGTTGTGTTAGTGTTTGTGTGTGTTGTAATAATTGTATGTGATGAGTTAGTGCTGATTGAGAATAACTTGTTCGAGAGCTCTTTTCAAATTATTGATGGTGGATGAAAAGCTTATGGTGGAAAGCCAGAACCTCTTATATCCTTTACAAATTTGTTATGGATTTTAAGTGATTAATCATATGAGTTATTGAATAATGGAAGTTTTCCTTTAGTAGTTTTTTCTATCAGATACAGGTGATAAGTTGGGGTCGTGGTTTAGCAAGATTATTGAAGATCTGAAGGAAGATACAATCAAGCTCTTTAATGAAATTATATTCTTCTTTTCCTTGGGTTGCGAGAACGCTTCCTTTCTAAGTGTGGGGATATGTTGAGAGTGGAAAAAGACTAAAATTTTGACTGATTTTTGTTGTTTTTGAGGTCTGAATGATTGATTTTTGATGGATTTAGAGTGATGTATGGTTGTTAATGGAAGTATTTGAGAGTGTTTTGGATAATACTGATTATGTTTTGGAAGTTCATGATGATTCTCAGTGGAGATATGAAGCTCTGTGATGTTCTAGTAGGTTCTGTTGAGCTTCTGATTGGTTCTGTATACCTTCTGTATAGCTTTTGTTTTGTTCTGATTGTCTTCTGTATAAAGCATGGATTGATGATTGATGAAGATTGAGATCTTTTGGAAGCTTATTGAATAGTTTTTGACAGTTTGGAATGGTTTGAATATGAGTTATAAGGTTCTGATGACCTTCTATTGACCCTCTGTAGAGCTTGTGCCTCTGCTCAGTCTCTGTACTGTAACTGTACTGTAGCTGTTCTAGTGTTGTACTGTAACTATTCTGTAGACCTTCTGTAAGTGTTCTGTAGAATGTATGTGTGACTTTGAGAAAGTTTTCTAACCTTTGGAAAGGATGAATTTAAGTTCAAAAGAGCTAAAACAAGTGGAAGAAGCAGCTTCTGAAGACTGAAGAGAAGACTAAGTGACAGTGATAGTAGTGAGTTGTGAAAAGACACTGTAGTGGCTTTGGTGACTCTTCATATCAGACATACCTCTTGGGAGGTGTATCCACGACCTAAGAAGGATTATTTAGGGTTATTACGAGAGCATTGTAGTGAGGAGATGATCTACTATTGATGGAGAGAGAGAGAGAGAGCCGGAGATAGTCAATTCTATCAAAACAGTGTAACTGTATATGAGAGATTGAGAGAGAGAACTATGAAGACATTGAAGATGAATACCATGTGATTGATTTCCATTCAAAGATGGTGTATTCTTTTGCATTCTTTGTTCTATTGATGGATTCTATAAAGATGTTGAAGATTATGGTTGATTCTATCAAATCCGTGGGAGAAATCTACTATGATGCTGCGTGAAGAATTGTTGTTTTCTTTGTTTTGATGATCAAAAGAATGAAATAAAAGCTTGTTGATGTTACAAGATAGATTTTCTTGCAAGAGAATTCCCTTTTCCTTGGTGTTCCTCTTGGGGCTCCACCGTGTATGTTAGGGAGCAGTTGATCTTTATGGCCACCCATGTATGCACATGGTCTGTTGCTATATATTTTACAGAGCCTCTTACATGGATGCTTTTACATAGATATTTGGGCTTCTATTGGAGCTTGATTCTTGTTGCAGGTTTATTTGCCACTTGCCGTTCTTGGCTGGACATGTATGTCAGTACATGGTATGAGACACTGCAAAGTTATGTATACTCCTATGTTTTGGGGATGCTTATGCATTTATAGCTCCAAGGCATGCTTATGCTTTTATGGTTGCGAGCTACAATGGTTGGATATGTCATGCTTTTGTTTGCTAGGCTCGTCCGTGTGGGATCTTTTGCATTTGTGGTTGATGCCTTTGTGTTCTCCCCTTTTGGTTTGGATGAGTCCCCTTTGCAGTATGGTATGGCGACTTCCAGCTCTTCTAGTCATGTAGACAGTCCTCTCGATGAGCCTGCTCTCTCTGATGAGAGTTCTATTGATTCTTTGAGCTCCTTGGATGTATTGGACAGCCCTACTCATGCTATTACAGAGCAATTGTCCTCTTCTACAGGTTATGTTTGCTTTCATTGTGGAAAGACAGGGCATGTGAAGCATAAATGCTTCAAGTGGATTAGAGAGCAAAAAAGATTGCGCTGCACTAGACATGAGAGCAGAGTTAGTGATACAGTAGGTGAGACCACTGTTGATAGTGGTATGGTGCATGTAGTTACCCATGATGATGCAGCTGAGCTTAGACTCCTGGCATCATGTTACCCTACAGATTACTTGCTCAGTGATACGGCCTATACCTTTGCTTGGCTTTTAGACAGTATGGCATCTTGTCATGTTACTCTGCATAGAGCTTGGTTCTCTTCTTACAGAGAAGTTGACGGATGTATTTATTTGGGCCTTGAGCAGGATTGTCATGTTATTGATACGAGGGGATATACACTTGGATTTGCCAAATGGGTCTTCTCTTATGCTCCGTGATATCTTGCATATACCTACGCTCAGTAAGAGCTTGATCAATCAGTCAGTTGCATGGTGCAAGATATTATGTCTCTCTTGGGGATACTTCATGGAAAATCAATTGTGGTTGCTTGGTATTGGCTAGAGTTGCTAGATATGGCAGCAATTATGTAGTGCATGTCTCTCATGTGGGAGATTCTATGGTTGCAGTTACACAGATACCACATGCATTGTTATGGCATTGTCACCTAGGCCATGTACGACACACTAAGATGGATGCTTTATGTGATATGGGCTTATTTCCTGCTCCTTCCCATGCTATTTGCCCTAATTGTACTTATGGTCCGTGCAGAGCCTCTTTGGCTTATGGCGATCGTGTAAGGCATGCTCCTCTAGATCTAGTCCATGTTGCAGTATATGGACCTATGCCTTCCCAGTCACTTGGTGGAGCGTCGTATTTTGTGACCTTCATGGATCATGCTACCCATCGTGTTTGGGCTTACCCTTTGGTATGAATTGAGGATGTCATAGCTATTCTTGACAAGTTTATGGATTTTGCTGGTTGCAGGCCTAGGTGCTTGCAAATGGATTATGAGAGCTATGCTATCTCTCCCAGCTTATGGATCTCTTGTCAGTAGTATGGCATTGATTTCTTATGCCCCCGGTATTATGGGATTTCTCATGGCATGTGCCTGACCTTATAGGCGAAGGTTGTTGCAATGCTTACCATAGTTGGACTGTCTTATGGCTTTTGGGCTGAGGCCCTTATGACGATAGTCTACTTGGTTAACAGGACGCTGTGCTTGACTTTGGACGGTATTACACCACATGAGGCATGGAGTGGTATGACACCCTCCTATGATCACTTGAGGATATTTGGCTATTAGGCCACTGTTAGTATGCCACATGAGCCTATGTCACGCAGATGTCTTCTCCTTGGTTATGGAGATGGCGACTTTACGCCTTATAGGTTTTGGGATTTGGATGCCCAATAGGTTCGACACAGCCATCATGCTGTCTTTTATGTGACGCAGACACCTCTCAGGCCTCTTGATGTGCGTTCAGTGCGCTTGGCTAATTCTATAGCCGTATGTCAGTCTTTCACTTTGCTGAGGTAGCATACTTGAGACCCTGTTTGACTTGTGTTCGGGATCCAATCCTCTTTCAATGATTGACCTTGGAGAGTCTGTATGCTCTCCGCTGCCTTTTATGCACTGTGTTGATGCTATGCGCCACTTTGATGCTTTACAGCCGTGCACTTATGAGTTGTGTTGCTTGCTTCATTAGAAGCAGTAATGGATTGCTCTATTGTTTAGAGCTATGGGATCACTTATCTCCTGGATGTCATGGACTCAGGGATGCTTGAATCTTCTTGTGAGGAGGTTCCCACCACTTATTGCACAGCTCGCTTTCTGATTGGGTGTTGGGTGAGATGTCACGATTCCTCACCCTGTCTCTTTTCTTTTGTTTTGTTTTTTCACTCCCTGGCCCATTGGCCTTTTAGTGGGAGTTTGTTGGGGTAAAAGGCCCTTGGGCCTACCCGTTTACAGTGATTGCCCATATTATTTATTCACATATATAGAGGCACAGCCCCTAAGAGTGGCCACTGTAAGCCAACTACTGAGAGAAGCAAAGTCTTTGTCCATGGGAGAATACCTCTTACCTCAACTCGAATTGACTTTTGAAATCACCTATGACAATGAAATAGAAGCATGGATGTAGTGTTCTCCCTCTTACATCGCAGTCACAGAGTTAGACACCGAGTCAGAAGTAGAGATATATCTAGAGACATAGGCAGAAGCAGAAGTAGACACAGAGACAGAGGACTTGCTCTTCTCCTACAGAGCCACTACAGAAGCAGAGACAGAGCCTCCAGAGGAAGATGATGAAAATAATGAGAAAGAAGAAGAAGCAGGTTATGAAAGTGTAGTTGAAGAAGTTTCTCTGATAGCGGATGATCTTGTTGATGTCCCTGCAGAGATCTCAGAGGCCGAGGATCTCAGGGTGTTGGATGGAATGACCATGGTTCCATTTGGGTTGAGCAATGGACCAAAAAGTATGCAGAATTTGTATAAGCAATGGATCAAAGGTATAAAAATTAAGTTCACCAGTGGCTCCACTTGCCTTGACCAATCATTCTCTAGAAAAGATGATGATGATGCCCATTGTCAAACAGAAGCCAGAGACATCAGAGCCATAGCTTATAGAAGGTCCGTGCTATGTGATATTCTTGGACTCATCCTTTGAAGATGAATCCCTAAGTCCAAAAGAAATCATCACTCCACTGAGAAGCAAACAAAGCTCTGGTACCCTTCCAGCAATCCCAATAAACAAATGAGTCAGTTGTTAAGAAGGAGGACACTAGTTCTAGTGGAACATCAAACGATGACACTACTTGAAGGAGTCAGACCTCTATCCAGAAGCAATCCGTGGGACATTTATCCACGAAGTGGAAGGTGAAAGGCAAGTGACATCCTAGATACTGACGGTATTGAACGTCACCTGAAAGTGGGTCTCAATCTTCTAGAAGAAGAACTAGTGGTCCTGCGAGACCTACTAAAGGAGAACTTAGACGTGTTTGCTTGGTCATATAAAGATCTAAAGGGGATTGATCCCATAGTATGCCAACATCACATTGACCTAGAGCCTGATGCCAAACTTGTAAGGCAAAGACAACGACGTATAAATCCTAATTATTGTGCTCTGGTGAAGGTTGAATTATTAAAGCTTCTTGAAGCGGAGTTTATTTATCATGTGGCTAACAGTGAATGGGTTTCGCCCATGGTGGTTGTACCCAAGAGGAACGGGAAAACTTTGAATATGTGTGGACTTTCGAAAGCTCAACTCGAAGACGAAGAAGGATCATTTCCCTATCCCTTTCACAGATCAACTGTTGGACATAGTGGCAGGCCATAAGCTATGTTCCCTCTTGGATGGATTCAACGGATAACCAAGTCCAAATCGCAGAGGAGGACCAATCCAAAACATCCTTCACCACAGAATGGGGGACCTATGCCTATAGAGTGATGCCGTTTGGGCTATGTAATGCTCTTGCTACCTTCCAATGAGTAATGATGGCTGCCTTTCAAAATCATCTGCATGATTTCGTTGAGGTGTATCTCGATGACTTCTGTGTCTAATAGCCTAATCCGTGAGCATTGGAGACACCTAGAGCAATGTTTTGACAGATGCCGAGAGTATGGGATCTCTCTCAACCTCGACAAATGTGACTTTGACGTCTCATCAGGAGTTCTTCTGGGCCATATTGTCTCTGCACAAGGGATTGCAATAGACCCGGTGAAGATTGAGAAGATTGCCGCCTTGATAGCACCAACAAACCTTAAGCAAGTGAGAGGATTTCTTGGCCATGTGGGCTATTATAGAAGATTTATTGCACATTTTGCAACCAAGGCAACCCCTCTACATAAGCTTCTAAGGAAAGATGTAGATTTCCTTTGGACTGATGATTGCGAAGAAGCCTTTAATACCCTAAAACAATGCCCATTCAAGCACTTATCTTGCAGCCTCCTGACTGGATGAAGGAGTTCCATGTGCATACAGACGCATCAGTTGAAGGGCTAGGTGCTGTCCTATGTCAAAAGGGCCCCTCTAAATTAGATCAACCAATCTATTATGCAAGTCAGAAAGTAACTAACTGAGAGCAAAACTACACAGTGATAGAGCTTGAGTGCTCGGCAATGGTGTTTGCACTGGAGAAGTTTCGACACTATCTACTGTCAACACATTTTAAGTTCTATGTGGATCATGAAGCCTTGTCCTTCCTGATGAAAAAAGTAGATGTCAAAGGATGACCAATGAGATGGTTGCTCCTGTTCTAGGAGTTCGATTTTGAAGTAGTCACTAAGCCTGGCCATTCCCATATCCTAGCCGATCATCTGTCACACGAATCCCTCAAACAGCATAAGAGGAACAAGATGATCCAGACCTTCTTGATGCTTCCTTGTTTCTAGCCGAAATAGATACTCCCTGGTATGCAAACATAGCCAACCTCCTGGCAACTCAACAGTATCCTCGTGGAATCTCAAGCCGTGAGAAGAAGAAGCTTCTGTTGGAATTAGCCCCTTACACCTTGCTAGGTGGTGCATTATACAAGAAAGGAAAAGATGAAGTGTTGCAAATATGTGTTGCAAGAGACGAGTTTGGGATTATTCTTAAGGCTTGTCATGACAAGCCATGTGGTGGACACTTTGTAGGAGAAGTGACATCCAGAAAGGCTCTGCTTGTAGGATACTAGTGGGTGGCCGACCCTCCACAAGGATGCCTATGACTACTGTAAGAGATGCAATGCTTATCAGTGAATGGAAAAACCCACCAAAACAAGTCCCATGCCACTGCAACCTATTCTTCCCCTAAAGCCGTTCGAGAAGTGGGGGATTGATTTCGTGGGTCCTGTTGATCCGTCTACTAGACAGAAGCAGCACAGATACATCCTGGTATGTACGGATTATGTCACAAAGTAGTGTGAAGCTAAAGCTCTGAAGCGAGACGATGGTAACAACGTAGCCCTATTCATATATGAGAATATTATCACCCATTTTGGCAGTCTCCTTGAGTTGGTAAGTGATAGAGGTACTCATTTCCTTAATAAGATCATGGAAGAATTGTTGGAACTGTATAAGATCTGCCATCGCAAGTCCACCCCCTATTACCCTAGAGCCAACAGCCAAGTCGAAGTCACCAATCGCATGCTCTACTTGATCCTGACAAGGACGATTTCCCACATCGTCGTGATTGGGATGATCGACTTACAGAGGCCCTCTGGGCATACAGAATCTCTTACAAGGCTGCTATAGGACAAACTTCTTTCCAGTTGGTGTATGACACAGAAGTCGTCTTCTGTGTTGAGCTGGAGTTGCCTTCTTTGTGAGTGGCAGTTAAAGAACGCCTTGGAGATGATGAGTCTCTCTAGCATCGCTTATTGCATTTGGAATGTTTGGATGAGATTCGGTGGATGGCCGTACATTGCATGGAAACCACTCAAGTGCGGCGCAAGGCCTATCATGACAGCTTCATCAAGCACAATGAGTTCAAAGAAGGTGATCTTGCCGTGCCCTATGATTTGCGATTTGGGAAGTTTCCTGGCAAGCTTCAACAATGTTGGATGGGTCCCTATAAGGTACTTGCTGTCAATCCTAATGGCTCTGTCCAAGTGCAGGCCGTTAATGCCTCTGATGAATCCTTTCTGATCAATGGCTATCGTCTGAAGAAGTACTTTCCTCCCTGGGGATTCTAACAATCACATTTGATGCACCCTTTCCCTTGTGGACGTCGCATTGTCCTTCTCCTTGTGCTTCTGATAGCCCTTATGATCTTCCTTATAAGGCACTCTCGTTCTGCTAGCCCCTCCCAAACATCTCCCATCCTTACCCTGATCTCCTCTCATGTGATTCAGCAGTGGTAATGTGGATGGTCCTACCACATGGTATTTCTACCATACTCTTTATTAAAAGAAAAAAAAGGAAAAAGAAAAAAGAAAAAACAAACAAACAATTTGCTATGGGAGAAAAGGAAGCAATTCCCTGTCATAGCAGGCCTTGTTTCAAGACAACGCAGTAAACACCCTTGGACAGGAAGCTGGCTATGGAAAAGGTGCCAACACCTCGCAGTCCAGAACAATTGAATCATTAGCCGATGCAACTTTCCAAAGCCACCTCCCTTGGTGCGTTGGATTAGCAGTCTCATTCAAAGGACCGATTCCCTAAAACGGACTATCTTTTCCAAAGATGACACACTCTACAGATAAAATCAAGTTCTGATCTGTTGGCTACCTCCTTAGGTATGCCTCTTCATCAACAGACGTAGTGATCTTCATTAACAACCCCCTGAGTGATGTGAGTTTTCATCCTAACCAAATGGGGATGTGAGTATGGTCTGCCCTCTGTATCTTTCAATAGAGCATGAGACAGAGGGTGGGCTGAGTGACCAATCCTTTTCCTTCAATTCAAATGAGAGGTGTGATGTGTGAATGGAGTGTTGCATGCACGGGATGGGCCTCTCAATGTATAAAGCACGATCTGTTCTTGTGCATTGCACTTTAAGGCTCCTTGGCCCTGCTTC
Source organism: Lygodium microphyllum (assembly GCF_053477565.2). Lineage (NCBI taxonomy): Eukaryota > Viridiplantae > Streptophyta > Polypodiopsida > Schizaeales > Lygodiaceae > Lygodium > Lygodium microphyllum. The sequence goes on along the minus strand of NC_141153.1, from coordinate 14,376,591 downwards.
TCGCACCATATGTCGGCACAGGGTGGGATGCACGGTTTCACCATCAAATTCGCACAAGGCAGACAACCTTTGCACAAGTGAATGTGAAGATTACATCAATGGGTTTCAGGAATGGGATGCCCTCTGTATCTTTCAATAGAGCGTGAGACAGAGGGTGGATTGAGTGTGACTGGTATTTCTCCTCAATCAATTCTGAGAGGTGAAATTGAGGGACGTTATGACAATTGGAGTCAGGTACGTTTCTGTTTTCCTCTGCACACACGAGACGGGTCTTTGCCACCATCACAAGCCATGCCACCCTATTCTGTACACTGCATGATAAGGCTCCTTGGCCTTCCTACTTGCACCTATGCCAGATGGGTAGAACGCACGAATGCACCATCAATTGTGCACACTGGTATACTCCCTTCCAATCACTTTTCCCTTGTTCAGTTCTACACCTACCGTGAGTTATGGGATTTCATGCTTATTCATTGAGCGATGTGTGTCATGGAGTGAGTGACTGTTCTACCATCCTCTTGAGTGCGCGTGAGCTGAGAGTTCTATTCTTCGTCATTGACACTTGAATTGACGAACTTTATCGATAAAGCTACCTCCCTCGGTGATGTTGCATGGTCCCTGCCATGCTAGATGTGTTCTGTGGCACGTCATGGTCCCTCCTGCTGCCCGACGATGGCTTTGATCTTTTTGCATCAATAACGACGGTTCCCTTGAACCCTCTACAAAATGGGCAAAGTGTTCCTAACCCTACCTTTCTGTTTGCAAGTGCATGTTATGTCTTAAGTGTGGGGACACCAGCGTCCAATTGGTTGACAAGTCCGCGGCCATGTCGATCAATCTACTCTAATCGATAAGGTCTTAAGTGTGGGTATGATCCCTGCGCGTCCGATATGCATACCCCCTGCATATGTCATTACCCAATCATGCGTGTCTCCCACATACTAGTTCTACCTTAGTGGGGTCCCTTTCTCACCCCCCCACCCTTGTACCCCCTATCATCGACACCGTTTCCATTGTGGTTGCTTTTATTGCATAAATTTTCCCTTTTCTATGTGAACATACCCTACGTTCACCAAACTCCTGATCCAACCTTATAGCCCTATTCGTCCCTTCAAATATGACACACTTTTCCTTTTTAATTCCCCTGTTCTGGCTTACCATTTTTGCGTTATTAAATTTTGAAGCTTTTCTCGCACAATTGGAGATATTTCCATGCGAACGCGTCCTTACCGCTTCGGAATAGTGATCTAACATACCAACCTTGTCCTATAATTTCCCTTGGATATTTTTTCTTTTCATCACCTGTCATTCTGACGTACGGTTTGTTCGTAATTAATTTCTGTATGGTTTCATGCCTCTTTTGCGTACATTTTTGATCTTTTTCCATGTGAACTCGCCCTATTCTCCTTAGAATTCAATTATGACTGGATAGCCTCGTCCAGCCACCCTTTCTGATGAATTCATATTTTTTCTCCTCTTTGTTTGAACCTCTCGATTTTTTGTTATTAATTTTTATTGGTGTTATCGAGCTCAATTTTATTGTTTTTTCCATGTGAACGCCTCCTAATCCCATCCGAACTACAATTTGATGTGACATCCCTGAAGATTCTATATGTTGTGATATTTTTTCTTTTTCTCACCCTCCCTTCCGATGCATGGATCATTCGCTATTAATTTTCAAATCCAGTTTCAGATATAATTTTTGGGTTTTTTTCCATACGAACGGGGTTTCTTTTGCTTGACACTGTGTTATGATGTGATAGGCTTGTTGGGCACATTTTTCTGCACATTTTTCCTTCTTTCCTCCCTTCGTTCTATCTAATGGTTTTTTCAATATTAATTCATGTATATGTTTTTGGGTTCAATTCTCACATTTTTCTATATCTCGTTTCGGGGTTGATTTTTTGGGGTTTTCCATATGAATGGGCCTTATCTCCATCGAAATGTGTTTTGACATGATAGGCCTGTCCGGTATGAAATTTCTCCCAATTTTTCTTTTTCCCATGTTTCATTTCGACGAATGGATTTTTTTATATTAATTCTCATATGCGTTTTCGGGCTTGATTTTTGGCATTTTTTCTATGTGAATGCCCTGATTTGATCTCGGACACCCCATTGTACTTTTTTGCAATCTCTTTCTCGCCTTCCAGCCTAGTTTTCGTTTTTACCACATTGCATTCCTGCTCACGGTTTGCCCATTATTCAATTTTCTGTGTTTTGTTATGTCCCTGTGCGTCTCCCCTTGCGTATGAACGCACGCTTTTTGTTTTTAGGTGCCTCGCGACGCCCTCGGGCGTCCGTGCCTTACCCATCCAGTCCCGGTCCCCATTGCTTCCTATCACTACAAATTTTTTTACCCCCGCCCCACGCACGTGCGTGAGACAGAGCGGCCTCCATTCTTTCTTTCTTTCTTTTAAAAAAAAGGTCTTTAATTAAAAAAACAAAACCAACCAACAAAACAAAAAAGAAAACCAAAAAAGAGAGAGAGAAAAAAAACCCAAAAAAACGTAGCTCACAGAAACAACCATCACATAAAACAAAAAGAAAAACAAAAAAACAACAAAAAGAAAAAGAAATCATAAATGTTTAAAAAAATGAAAAAAAACAAAAACAAAACAAACAACAACAACCCTCACCAATCAATTTTTTTTAAAAAGAAAAAGAACAAAAAACCAAAAAACAGAAATCAAACCCCCCTCCCTGTAAGAAGCTGGGAATAGTTAGAATGCTAATAATATGCCATGTCACATAGACACTAGTATATAAGGAGAGAAGTTGTAATTTTTCACATCTTTTGACAAATCAATACATTTACAATCTTTCTCTCCCTTCTTCTCTAAGCTTCCATGGCTTCTTCATCTTTCCTGTCTTTCTCTCTCCTCGTCACTCTTATTCTCTCTCTCCCTACAGTCTTTCTCTCTCCTCTGTAGTCTTTCTCTCTCCTCTTTCTCTCTCCCTGGTTCTCTCTCTGACAAGTGGTATCAGAGCTTCAGTCTTTGATCCATTATTTTCTTCCATTTTTACTCCCATTTTTCTATTTCAAAACCAATTTCAGACAAAAATGGTACAAGATAGTGACTAGTGGAGTGCTGCAGGACCACTACAGTTAGCAAATGACTACATCTGGAGATATCCAAGGTCAGATATGGCGGGTAAACGCTTAAATGGCTGGACGTCATCAAATTTTATGCAAAAATGGAGGTAACTAGGGTAAAGAATGGTTAACCGGGCTTAGTTAGAGGCTAAACTACAGTTACTTTTCAAAAGAGAGCTTCCCTCCTCTCTCCTTCAAGCTTTTGGCTGAAGCTTCCATGTTGGATGTCAATAACTTCTTCAAATATCTCTCTATATGCTGAACATCTCACTGCCAAAGCATGGGGCAAAGGTTCTTTGTTGCCTAAGCTTCAGGAGGAGCACCATACTTGATGTTTGCTGCTGATGATCAGCCCAGGAACAGCCCGAAAAATGCGCCGAAAAATGCACAGAAATTTCTGCTCTCTACTCCCTGCTCAGCTTGCTCCACATCCTCAGTCATTGATCTCAGCTCTTAAAGGACTCATCAAGCACTTGATTGGCAACAATCTTCAGCCTCTGAAGCATCCTGATCAGTCAAATCATTCTCTTGCTCAAACCCTAATACACAGCAGGGCAGCCATAGCCACAGACATGGAAGCTCAAATTTCTCAAAATTTTGAACTTTCCCGACCTTCAAGGCTTCTCTAAAGCTGAATACAAGCTTGATAGACTTCAAGATTGAAGACATTGAAGAGATTTCAGCCCGTGCATGCCAATGAAGCTCAAATGGAAGGATTATTTTGGGGCTTTTCATCAATGAGCTTGAATCTTTGAAGTTCAAGTGTTCAAGCAAGGCTGGAGTATTGATTCCTCAAGGAATTCATCATATTGAAGCATGTATGGACTGACTTCATGGAGATTTCAAGCTTTATGTTGGATTTATGGTGGATTATGAAGAACTCTTGCATCAACCGGGTTGAAGCTGACATCCATCATCATTTTCAAGCTTAATGGAGGTATTTTCTTTTGCTAATCTCTGAAATCTCTCAATAATCCTATTGCTAATGGCCTTTCCACTTGTTGATGAGAGGTTATTGATCAATCAATTCACTGGATTGATCAATAGATCAGAGAATAGTATTAATTTTCTTCAATCTCAGCCTATTTCGTTGAATTCCTTTTGATTCAAAACCATTACTCATCATAGGTAACATTTGATCAGCTTGATGCATAACCTTGGTCTGTTTTATTGAAATTTTTCTCACCCAAGCTGAAATATTGTAAAAGGGTAAGTACTAGCAATCAGTGAGTCACTGAATTGCATGGGTAAACCCTTCTCCCATCTCAAGTTCTCTTATCTCAATCAATTGCATCTCATGAAAGGCTGAATGCATATTTTTGGAATTGCATATCATGCTAATTGCTTAGCACACTAGCCTCTGCCATGTTGATATTCCCACCGAGGAAAAAGGTGGATGCCGGGGGAGATAGTGGGACAAAAGAGAGGTGACCCTCCCTCACTATCGAAGATCCCGAAGGGGTGCAACCAACTGACCCGGGGGGAACTTTGCCCACCTCCCGGTGATTCGGAGCCCGTGTAGGGAGCCTGTACTGCCGTTTTATCCCTCACACAGGTACAGCGAGTGGAGAATTGAAGATTGAAGACTTTCCAACGACTCAAGTATCTACTTGATTAAAACAGGGTAAAACAGGGAATTTACAGGTTATCCACAGGGTATTTACAGGTGGATACAGGTACACCCTTTGTTACTGAAGCACAGGTGCAGGTACTACAGGGTACTCACAGGTCCTATATACCCCTTTGCAGGGTTTGGTAGCCATTTGAGGTTACTCTCTTGCATTACAGGGTCAAAACAGGGCACTTACAGGTCTAAATAGGGTGCAGGACTGGACAGTTTAGACTCTGAAATTCAATTACAGAATTTTCTTTCCTAAACCTGTTATAGCGTGCTATAGCTCATCTCGAAGAGGGCATTGTTAGCTTCGATTCGCACAAAAAAATTTTGCAATCGGAGTTTTCTAGCCAAAGTTATAGCCATTTTACTGACAGGGGGTACTGCAGGACTGCACTAGTATGGTAGGACATAAAGGCAAAAAGAAGGTCCAGGAGGATTATGCACAGCAAATCAGGGATTCCATGATGGAAAGTACACTTCAAGAGAACCCTCAAGAGTTTCAACAACAAGGAGAAATTAGTATACTCAATGATACTTTGTGTGCCCATGAACTAAGGCATTGAGAGCGACATGAGGCCATGCTGTCACGATGGTTCAATCTACTGATCAGACCAAGGCTTCTATTGATAGGTTGGTAATGTCCAACGACCTACTCATGGCACAAATCTCTAAACTTTTACAATTACAAGTGGCATCAAAAGAAGCTAATGAGAAGGCCTGTTCAAATACCGACCCTTATGTCCCACTTCATCCATCCAACCAAAATGGTCATGGAGATGGAATCATTGGAAGAAGAGGTATTCCAAATAGTCAGTATGAAGTGGGAGAAGCTTCACAAAGGCTTGAAGACTATTTGGGCAGCTTGAACGGAGCCAATACTCAAGCTTTTGGATTGCATACTCAGCATTCTAGGGGTGCTTTACCAACAGGAAGATTACATGGTAATTCTCAGCCACCTGTTGGAAGATATCAGTCTCAATTTGGAGGTTCTATACTTGGAAATCCTGATCAGCCAGTTTTGGGACAGCAACCCTTCCATGAGAGAGAATTCAAGGACAAAATTGTTTTATCCAAATTCAATGGCCAGTCATCTTCACCATCAGAATTAGAGGAATGGACCTCTAAGATGGAGTCTTATTTTGACATATTTCCTAAAACTGATGTTATGAAGATACACTTTGCCTCCTTGCACTTAGAAGGATTTGCCCACACTTGGTGGAGGTATATCAAGAAAGAGAATGTACTTATTGAGAATTGGGAAGCTTTCAAGGCACTTATGGCTGAAGTCTTTGTTTCACCTCTTGAAAAAGAGAAGTTAGAACGAAGATGGTATGGTTTGGAACAAAGGGGCCTAAGTGTAAGAGAATATACAAACCAATTCCTCAACTTGACCATGTATGTGGAAAACATCAGTGATGAGGCCAAGTTACACAAGTTTATGTATGGTTTAGAACCATCCTTGTCAGCTGATGTTATGGCGTAGAATCCTACTTCACTTTTCAAGGCTATTGAGCTCGCAGAGTGCTATGGAAGGAAGTATAGGAAAGAGTCTTCATTTCAGCCAAGTTATGGTCAGCCAAGGACTGTTTTAAAGCAAGGGCAAGTTGGTAACAATTATGGCAGCAATCATATGCCTAGTGGGAGCTTACGGATACCAACTCATCCTCCCTTTAATGCGTCTAGGCTTCAAAACAATTTCAAGACAGCAAACAGTCCAAAGGTTGAATTTAAGCAAGGTGACAATAAGCCTAAGTCTACTTCAGCCAATACAAATTCCAAAAATATTCCCATGGACCTTTACAAGGAAAGAAATGACAAAGGGTTATGCTTCAAGTGTGGAGAAAAGTATACTCCTGACCATGCTTTAAAGTGTGTATACAAAAATGCCAAGCCAAAAATTCAGAGTATGCTAGTTCTTGAGGACTTTGAAAATGACATAGATGAAGTTAATGCAGTCACAATCAATGCTGAAAATCAAGATTTCGAGGATGATGGTGGACAGGAGTACTTCTATGATCCATCTGACTCTTTTCCTTTTGATCCAGGTGGTGATATTCCATTTGATCCTGGTGGATTTTGTAATGAGTTGCCTGCTGCCACTAATTGTTCTATCTCTATGGATGCTTGGATGGGATCTAAGAGCCCTAATACACTTCGTATGAAGGGAAGCATATGTAAAAAGCCAGTGTTCATCTTGATAGATAGTGGTAGTACTCATAGTTTTGTCAATAAATCTATTATGTACAAGTTGAATTGTGTTCCCACCGACTTACAGCAGCCCATTCGAGTACAACTGGCTAATGGTGAGGAGGAAACCAGCATGCAGATTTGCCCACAGGTTTCTTTGCAGATGGCTGAAAATTTTGAAGTCAAAGTAAACCTGATCACTTTGGAAATGGGGCCCATAGATATTGTACTTGGTTGTGATTGGTTGATGACCTTAGGCAGGATTACTATGGATTTCTCACAGTTATATATGGAGTTTTTCTCCAATGGACAGCTCATCCGTTTACAGGGGATCCCTAGTAGATCTGATTTTCAGCTTATCACCATTCAACAACTCAAGAAAGAGTACAAAAAATGCTCACAGATATTTGTATTGCATTTGAACAAAGAAACACAGGATCAGCCCAATAATTCAGCAAACCATCCAGCCTTGACAGCTCTTCTTGAGGAGTATAGAGATTTATTTGAAGTACCTACTTCATTGCCTCCTAAGAGAGCGGTGGATTACCCCATTGATTTGGAACCCAGCTCAAAGACAATCAATAAGCCACCTTACAGACTATCAAAATGTGAACGAGAGGAAGTAGCCAAGCAAATCAAAGAGCTTCTTGAAATGGGATTTATTGAACCCAGTTCTTCACCTTATACATCCCCAGTCCTGTTAGTCAAAAAGAAAGATGGATCTTTCAGAATGTGCATTGACTACAGGGATCTCAATAAGATAACAGTGAAGAACATGTATCCTATACCCAGGATAGATGATTTGCTTGATGAGCTTAAGGGGGCTCGATTCTTCACAAAGATTGATTTGAGATCAGGGTATCATCAGATTCGCATGAGAGAGGGTGATGAGGTCAAGACTGCTTTTAGGACTGATCGTGGGCTCTACCATTTCTTGGTGATACCATTTGGCCTTACAAACGCTCCAGCTACCTTTCAAAGCCTGATGAATAAGATTCTACAACCTTTTCTCTTTTAGTTTGTCTTAGTGTTCTTTGACGACATTTTGATCTATAGCAAGACTTTTCAGGATCATTTGTCGCATATGAGGAGGGTTTTTGATGTGTTGAGACATCATAGGCTTTTTGCTAAGGAGGAGAAGTGTTCTTTCATGCAGACTGAAGTGGAATACTTGGGACATATAGTCAGTGAAAAAGGAATACAGGCTGATCCCAAGAAGGTGCAATGCATAAAAGATTGGCCAACGCCTACTACTACTACCTCTCTTAGAGGATTTCTTGGTCTATCTTCATTCTATCGCAGATTTATAAAGCATTATGCGGCAATTGCAGCCCCTTTAACTGACAGGTTGAAGAAAGAGGCTTTCTTTTGGGATGTTCTTGCAGATAGCAGCTTCAACCAGTTAAAGGAATTACTTACCTCTGCTCCTATTCTTGTATGCCCGGATTTCTCTAAAGAGTTTACTATACAGTGTGATGCTAGTGGCCGTGGCATTGGGGATGTTTTGCTTCAGGAGCATGGAGTAATTGCATTTGAAAGCTGTAAGCTTACTGATAAAGAGATGGCCATGAATGTTTATGACCAGGAAATGTTGGCTATTCTGCATGCAATCAAGAAATGGCACCATTACTTATATGGCAGCCGATTCAGAGTACATAGTGATCATCGGGTACTCAAGTATTTCCTTACTCAGTCAAATCTTACTCCAAAGCAACGACGATGGGTAGCAACATTACAAAATTATGACTTTGACATCACTCATACAAGGGGCAAAGATAACATAGTGGCTGATTCTCTCTCTCGTATGTGGGCCTGCAAAGTATCAGCCATAACAGAATTACATAGTGATTGGATTGAAGAGCTACAAGAGGCATACCTCTTAGATGAGGAATTCAGCCAAATCTTTCAGAAATTACAGCAAGGTCTTATGGAAGAAAACTCACATTACCAGCTTTAAAATGGTCTTATTTGGTGGAAGGGCAAGATTGTTATTCCCTCTACTTCTTCTTTCAAGCGAAAAATTATGGAGGAGTTGCATTCTTCGCCTTTAGCTGGATACTTGGGAGTTTTCAAGACTTATGACAAGATCAGCAAGAGCTTTTATTGGAAAGGACTGTGGAAAGATGTCAAGGACTTCGTTATGAAGTGTATGCCTTGTCAGCAGAATAAGGATAGCACCCATAAGCTAGGAGGTTTGTTGCAGCCATTGCCTATTCCTACGGGTAAATGGACTCATATTACTATGGGCTTTATCACTGGCTTACCTACTACCAAGAAGGGGTGGAATAGTATTTATGTAGTGGTTGACAGACTCACCAAAGAAGCTCATTTTATCCCAACAAAAATTCAGTTTACTGCTTCTCAGGTGGCCAACCAGTTTATGGAGCATATTTTCAGATTACATGGATTACCGCAGGTGATTGTCCATGATAGGGACTCAAAGTTTATGAGTAACTTTTGCAAGCGGTATTTACATCTATGGGTACTAAGTTGGCTCCATCTACGGCTTATCATCCCCAAACTGATGGACAGATAGAGAGAGTTAATAAATGGTTGGAGACTTATCTTCGCCATTTTTGCTATGATGTCCAAACCTCATGGGATTCTTGGTTACACCTGGCTGAGTTTGCTTATAATAATTCCACTCATGTAAGCATAGGAGTTTCACCCTTTGAGGCTTTGTATGGTTACAAGGTGCCCTTACCCACAGTCATTTTTAATGAAAAGATTAACCCTCATGGGAAGGAAGAGTTGGAAAGAATGCAGACCCTTCTTCAGCAATGCAAGGTGAATCTAAGGAAGGCTCAAGATCAGATGAAGATGTATGCTGATGAGAAGAGGAGGCCTTTAGAGTTCCAGGAAGGAGAGCTGGTTTTGTTGAAGGTGCCCAAATCCAAGTACTCTACATTGAAAGATGGATCCAGTAATAAGCTTGCCCACAGATTCTATGGCCCTTACAGGATCCTTAAGCGGATTGGAGATTTGGCATACAGACTAGAGCTTTCCTCTTCTACAAAGATTCATAACGTCTTCCATGTTAGTCAGCTCAAGCCCTATTATGGTGATCCAATGGATTTAGTTGATGAGCTGCCACCTATTGATGAAGATGGTATTGTTCAGTACATCCCAGAGGCTGTTATAGGTCAGCGAGAAAAGAAGCTTCGATCACGTTCTACTGTGGAATATTTGATTAAATGGAGAGGTTTACCCTCTGAAGAGGCTTCTTGGAGACCTGATTCAGTATTGGATGAGTATCCATACTTGAGGGATACATTAGTGGCTGAAGCCTATTACTTATGGAGCTAGTATTGGTGCAGACTGGTTCAGGACAGCACGCTGTTTTAGAACAGTTTTTGACGTACTTCATTTTCAAAATTGAGCTATCTACATGAGCTTAAAGTACTCTTCAAGAGCTTCGTTTTGATATGTGGTACATCTCATTTGGACACTTCTATCAAAAGTTATGGCAGATTTGGTCTAGCAGGGACTGTTATTTCAGCAAGCTGTCTACTTTCTTCTGGAACTATTTGTTGAAGATTTTATGGCTCCAATTGCTTCTGAAGTTCTTCAAATCATGTATATAGCGGGGTCCTCTTTCCGTTCTTCAAATTCAGCCCTTGTAATGATAATTCTTCACTCATCTCCCATTTGTAAGCTGTAAAACAGAGTAGTACTCTGTTCTATCCATCTCTTCTTTAGTTCTTTCTAGGTTTGTTTTTTAGGACAAAAACTTTTGGGAAGGGATGGATTGTAAGAAGCTGGGAATAGTTAGAATGCTAATAATATGCCATGTCACATAGACACTGGTATATAAGGAGAGAAGTTGTAATTTTTCACATCTTTTGACAAATCAATACATTTACAATCTTTCTCTCCCTTCTTGCTCTAAGCTTCCATGGCTTCTTCATCTTTCCTGTCTTTCTCTCTCCAATTCTAGTCTTTCTCTCTCCTCATCACTCTTATTCTCTCTCTCCCTACAGTCTTTCTCTCTCCTTTGCAGTCTTTCTCTCTCCTCTTTCTCTCTCCCTGGTTCTCTCTCTGACACTCCCCCCCGACGGTTTTCCCTTCCCCTACCCTTCTCTCTCTCTCTCTTCTTCTTTCTCTCTTCCTCTCTTTCTCCCTCCTGTCATTCCCTCCCTTCCCCCCCACCCATTCCCTCCCCTCCCCCCCACCGCCCGATTTCTCCCCCCCGCGAGAGTTTTTGCCCGCTCCCTGGCGCCATTCTTTTTTTTGCCCGCCAGTTTGCCCCCCGGCCTTCATACGTCGTCGCCATCCTCCCCACCGCCCCATGCCTCCGTCGCTGCTCGCTTGACATCTGCCTTCTCCGCTGCTACCGTGGTTGTCGCCGCTATGGCCCTCACTGTCACCACCCCTACCCATCGTCCCCCACTACCCCCCTTCCTACTGACCGGCCGCCCTTACCCCTCCCCCCTACCCACCTGCCTTGCCCGCCCACCCCCCACTTCTCCTCAACCCCACCATAACCCCACTAAACCTTCATTCCCTCCCACTTACCCTTACCCCCCCACCCAATTATCCTTCCCCTCCCATTACCCCTTAATCTTATTCCTCCCCTCTCCCTTCCCTAACCCCCCTTCACCCCCTTCACCCCACCCTTCCCCCTGTTGGCTTAAACCCATCCCCCTACTCTGCGTATTCGCGTGTGAGTGGTCCATGCGAGCGCTTGTCTGGTGTTTGCGTGCGCGGTTTCGGTATTCATGTTCGTGCGGTTTTTCATGCGAGTGTTCACGCGCGAGGATGTGCATTGGCCTCGTTCAAAGGTGTGCGTAGCTATTGTTCACATGCAGTCGGGTACGCATTTTTCATTAACAAAACAATAAAAAACCTTTAAAAACACATTAAATTGATAAAATTTAATAAAATTTTCTTAAAATGTTACAAAAATAGCTAAAAATACCTTTGACCAAGTAGACAATTTTTGAATTATTTTCCAAAGCTGAAATTCCACAAATTAATTGTAGAAAATTCAAACACTTCATAATTCATTTAAAATCCATTAAAAATTGTAAAAAATAAATAAAAATAAGAAAAATATCAAATTTTTAAAAGGAAATTCCATAACCTTTTTCTTTAATTTTGATTTTTTCAAAAAAGCTAAACATGCTTTACAAAATGGTCAAATTTCTATTTTTGGGTAAAATTCTTGAAAAATGCATGTTAAATGCCACACATAAATGGAAAAATGTTGAAAAATCTAGTAATGTCTTGCAAAAAAATCTAATCAAACACCACATGTTTTTTTATTATTTTTAAAAATGAGGTGTTGGTTTGTTTTTTTCGGAGCTTACAATGTTCAATTCTTTTCCAGTTGTTGATTTTTCTCTTTTGAGACTCCTTTGCATTGTGGGACTGATATGTGCACATTTAGTATCTTCACGCGCGCGCACGCACACACACACACACACACACACTCTCTCTCTCTCTCTCTCTCTCTCTCTCTCTCTCTCTCTCTCTCTCTCTCAAGTACTTCTTTTTCCCTTCTCAATTATTTTTACCACTACCCCAAAATTCACTTATTAATTCCTAAAATGAACCCTGATCACCACCATGGCACGTGCATCCACGCTCAACACACATTCTTTTTAATTAAATAAAACTCAACCAATCGTTCACTTTGCACACGCTACGTGCGCTTTAGAGGCACCTTAATTTTAAATAAAAATGAACCAACCTTCACAAAAATGCACACACTAAAAAAGAAGAGCGCTTCAAATACATTAAACTCTTAATTAATGAATCTGCATTTAGAGACCCAGTCTGGGTATCAGAGTCCGGGATCTATTAAAAGCACCGTTTCATGTTAATAAATTGTAACTAACAATTTAAAAATGAATCGTTGTTTTCTTATTAAGGTTTACAATCTAATAAAATTTTACCCATTATTAATAACTTATTAAAACAAACCCTTCATTAAAAGCATTCCCCTCACTGCACTTTTTCTCATTTTTAATAAATATGCTTTGTGGGATGGGTACATGCAGTCTTTCAAGTTGTCATTGCTTATAGAAGTTCTGGTCATGTCCTAAGTGGTTTATTGAGGTATTATGGGTTGATTGTATGATACAGTTAAGGGTATGGTCTGAATCTATTTTTTAATTTGTCTGCCTGATACGGGGTCTCGGGTGCCTGTATGTTGCATAGCATGAAGCTTTCGGTCGCATATGTCTAGAGGTCATGTCAAATTTTTTCTAGGATGTGCCTTGCTTGGGGATAGTTGGTCGAGTCTCATTTCAAAAACCTTGGTTGATATTTTATCTTTGATCTTTTCTGCTGGTTTTGCAGGCATTTCTTTTGTTTGTGAGTTGTATTGTGTGTTCACTATCTGAATGGCACCTCGTATGCCTCCTCCTATTCCAGTACGTCCCATTGATCAGTAGGGATTATTCTTTCCTATTGACTTTTGAGCCTATTGCGAAAGCTGGCCTTGCATCTTTTGTGGTTGCTCCTCTCCCTCTGATTCCAAATGATTCAACCCTTTGTGATGAATTCCTCGCGTCATATAGTAAGAAATTGGTTCATGGTACTTCCATGCCCCTGACACCTAGAGGGTTAGGGAAGGCTTTGTCCCTTCCCTACAAAGGGGAACCCTTTGTCAGAACCATACAATTATTCTCCAATGAAGATATCCTCAAGCTGTTACAGAAGCAAACTAAAGAGGTCCTAGATGTCAAGAAGGTGATTAACACTTCTAGAGCGTCTTTTTCAATGATCATTGATCCTTTCTGGAAGCTAGTCTGCCAATTCCTTTAGGACATGTTCATGCCTGCCAAGACACCATCTCACTACATGTCCAAGGAGCTCTTCATAGCCTCCAGGATGGTTTTAAAAGGGGTTGCCATTGACTGGAGCACTTACCTCCTTACGAAGATGGACTAGCATTTTGTCAAGGTGACTAGAGGGAATGTTACCAATGTAATCTATGGTTCATATTTATATGCTTTTCTGACATATTCAGGCCTTAAGAAGGGTGTTTTACCTCCTCCTCCATCCGATCCAGTTTCTCCCCCTCAACCTTCAGAATATTCAGAACCCATTGACAAAGAGGATACTGACTCCCCTCCTCCATTGGTCATTCAATGAAAGTGCTTGAAGTTTGTAGTAGAGACAACTCCACTAGTCATTCCTTCAGTGTCAGTTCCTGCTACCTCTCGAAGTGACCTCTCAGCCTACCTCACATGCAACAATTTATTCAGGGCCTTCCTTGAACCGCTTAGTGACAGGGAATGCCATTCCTTTCCTTTGCAAAGATATCCAGAGTTCTATTGAACTCTCAGTGACAGCTTGTGTTCAATAGTTATATTCTTCTTTTTATGAAGAATTGATGCAATCCACACACCAGATGTATAATGCAACCACAGAGCTAGCCTCTACGAAAAACACTCTTTTCGATCTATTTGAGCAAATGGAGCAGTAGACAAAAATTATTGAGACCCAGCGAGAAGATATATCTTCTTTGAAAACTCAGTTAGCAAAAGCTCAGTTAGAGGTTACTAGAGTTTCGGAAGAGAAAGAGAAAATGTCCAAAGAAGCTCAAGAGTTTAAGACTCTTTTGGATACGAAACTGTCAGCTTTGCAGATTGCTCACAATACAGTGGAATCCCAAGCCTCCCAAATTAAACAGTTCAAGGACCAACTAGTGCAGTCATGATCCATTCCTCCAAGTCCCAGTGTCCCCATGATTCCTTCTATATCTTAGTAAGATTTGGTTGCTCTTCAACGGAATGTCACTTTATGTCCTTTATTTCAGGCCAAGGTTGAGAGATTGGAATCTAGAATGGATATCTTATGGATTACTTTTGAGCAGTTTATGGAGTTTGTTCCTCCCGCCCACTCTTTCTTTGTTCATTATCAACAACAGAAGTTGGCCTTTTATGTTAAACTTTCAACCATGGATTTATCTCCTCTAGAGGATGGCTGGAGTGAAACCTGGTATGTGGATCTGTTGTCAGAAGTGGTCAAGATGGTGTTTGAGGATTCAATAGTCCCAGATTCACTGTTGATGTCCTATATGTGCCTCAGAGGTGACTTGTTAATTCCAGATGATGAAGACCTCTCTTGGTATGTTGGAGATGTATTCTTGCAAGCAGTACTCTATGTACACCAGTTGGAGCTTAAGATTGATGAAATGTTTCAAAAGTATTCTTCTAGAGTAGCTGATTTTCCAGAGGATTCTTGGCATCCTATGCTGGATTCTGTGATTTTAAATCAAAGACGGTTAAAGGCTTTGTCTCATGTGCAAAATGTCAACCAACTGAGGATGGATCTGTTATCCTATCTTTCCAAGCAACCTCCTTTTGATCCTTTATTTTTTGAGGCCTATGCTAGACATTCTGCCTATGGACCATCAGTTCCATCCTTGACATACTATCAACAAATGGCTCATAGGCATGACGCTTATCTGTCTCTTTTCTAGAATACCCCATGTGTCATTTTACCCCTTTTATTTCAACCTAAAGATGCACCCCATATTCCTATTTTTTTTGCAATGTCCTTTCATCATTGATTGGGTATTTTCTCCCCTTCTTCCTTGTTCTCCCCCATCTTTTCATTTCCTATCCATGTTCCCACCACATTTCCTTACTCCCTTTCTTTCTGATACTGCTAAATTGCCAGATTCTCCTACCTTATCTTATTTTTCTTTTTACGATTTTGCTTATCCCTCTCTTCATCCCTTATCCCTTATTCTGTTCCTGTCTCTTTCATCTTTTATTCAGACTCCCCCTTAGTTGGTTACAGAATATGAAGGTTTTGATTAGACAATTCTGAGAAGAAGAAGCTGGAATGTTGGAGATTCTTTGATAGGATCCCAAATGAGCTGATTGGTGATTCCAAGAGAATGGAAGACTGCAAATCAAGCCTTTCACAACTATTTACATTTTGCTCAGCTTCATTCTCAATCTTTGGATCCATTAGTAAGACTGGCTGCTCATTTTTCATGGTATTTAGCCTTTATGCACCGTCACTCTCATGGTAATCAAAAGCAAGTGCCAAAGTTATGTTTGGATGTCAATATAGATGTGGATACCCATCAGCTAGATGTGCTTTATTTTCATGCTTTGTGCTTGCCAAGTAGATTTGTTATCCTACTGAAGAGAATGTGTTGTTTACAATTTTTGCAAAATCCTCCAAAAACCTTTGTGGATGATGAATCTTTATCCCTAAAAAGGTTTAAAAATCATCAATCCTTTAAAAGGGATCATCTTCATTGATATGTTGTCCTTTGTAACTTTGAAGCTTGATCAGAATACATCTATCTACCTTTTTCCTTTTTTTTAAAGAGTTGCCATTCAGATATTGTTTGTGTAAGTGGTGTGAGTTGTGGTATGTGTATCTTGTTTATCTTTGTTGAATGGAGCTGAAGTTGAAGATGGATTGATGAAGACGATATTGGATTAAAAGCTAGAAGAAGATGATGTTGATTTAAAGAAAACTCTTATATCCTTTATGACTTTGTGTTGCTAACAAATTTAAAAAAAATAGAGACAATATTCAAAAGGGTGTTTTCCTTTTGTTATAATCTTATAAGTTATCTAGGCTACTTGTTGAGGTTGTAATTGGATGATTTTCGGAAGTGTTGTTGAAGACAAATGATCACATTGAGATCTTTATTGAACTTATCTTCTTCTTTTCCTTTGGTCATGAGGACGCTTCCTTTCTAAGTGTGGGGATATGTTGAGAGTGGAAAAAGACTGATTTTTGTTGTTTTTGAGGCGTGAATAGTTGATTTTGATGGATTTTGAGTAATGATTGGTTGTTTTGGAAGTGTTTGAGAGTATTTTGGATAATATTGATCATGTTTTGGAATCTCATGATGATTCTCAGTAAAAATATGAAGCTTTGAGATGTTTTGATAGGTTTTGTTGAGGTTCTGATTGGATTTGATACCTTCTATTTAGCTTCTGTTTTGTTCAGATTTTCTTCTATATGAAGTATGAATTGATGATTGATGAAGGTTGAGATCTTTTGAAAACTTATTGAATATTTTTTTATAGTTTGGAATGGTTTTAGTATGAGTTATGAGGATATGATGTTCTCTGATGACCTTATGTAACCCTCTGTTGATCTTCTATAGACCTTATGTAGAGCCTCTGTCTCTGTTCTGTTCTGTTATGTTCTGTAGATCTTCTATAAGTGTTCTATAGAATGTATGTGTGACTTTGAAAAAGTTTTCTAACTTTTGGAAATGATGAATCTAAGCTCAAAAGAGCTAAAACAAATGGAAGAAGCAGCTGCTGAAGTCTGAAGTGACAGAGACAATAGTGAGTTATGAAGAGACACTGTAGTGGCTATGGTGCCCTTTCATACCTCCCAGGTGCATCCATGACCTAAGAAGGATTATTATGGGTGATTATTGAGTATTGTAGTGGAGAGATGATGTACTATTGAGAGAGAGAGAGAGAGAGAGAGAGAGAGAGAGAGAGAGAGAGAGAGAGAGAGAGAGAGAGAGAGAGTGTGTGTGTGTGTGTGTGTGTGTGTGTGTGATATTCAATTCTATCAAAACAATGTATCTATCTATGAGAGATTGAGAGAGAGAGCTATGAAGAAAATGAAGATGAATACTATGTGATTATTTCCATTAAAAAATGGTGTATTCTTTTGTGCTTCTTGTTCTATTGATGGATTCTATGAAGATGTTGAAGATTATGGTTGATTCTATCAAATTCATGGGAGATATCTACTATAATGCTGCGTGAATATTTGTTATTTTCCTGTTGTGGTTCTCTAAAGAATGAAATAAAATCTTGTTGATGTTACAAGATAGATTTTCTTGGAGTAGAAACTCCTTTTCCTTGGTTTCTCTCTTGGGGCTCCAAGCATCCACTTTGAAACATCGTTCTACATAGTGCTTTTCACCCTAGTACACAAATTTGGCCACTTTGGAAGTTTGTGTTCTTGCTCAATCACATGACCACTATTAGCTACATAGCTTACTTGATCAGAAGAAGGTCACTTCACTTGGTCACTTAGGCACCATAGATTGGACAAACTCTTAGGGTGCATCCTATAGGCACTTATTCCCCTTAGGGATCACTCTCATACTAGAAGGTACTTCAATAGGCACACATATGTCACAAGACTCAAGTGTCACCCATCACCTTATGATAGGGCCCTTAACCTCCTCACTTATTGTAGGAGGAACCTATTACATAGATCTTATGCATTAGTGCTCTTAGGATGCCATCAATAAATACATAGTAGAAGGGTTTTCCAAGTACATCTAGACATCTTAGGGATATATAAACGGACTCACATTGAGCTCACAAAACCTTTAGGTAGATCCACTTGCACAAGTCCTAGTCACTCACAAGTTCATACATCTCACTTTCTCTTACAGCATAAAGGCACTCATAAGTTCACACATCTCACTTTCTCTTAGGGTAATCTGCATTACATATGGCATAAAGACACACACAAGTTCAAATTTCTCACTTTCTCTTAGGGAAATCCACATTTCCTTAGGTCACCACAACCTTAAGGTTAAACTTAGTGGTACACAAGCCCATAACACCTTAGGCATTTAGAGACATGGGACTAAGGATGTTGTGCCTAGATCAAAGTATCAAAAGGCTATGACAAGCCAATTGAACATTCATAGTTGCTACCTAGAACCCAAGAGAACCCTCAATGAGATAGAGTTGGAGATACATCATCTATGAGCTAGAGAGCAACCATTAAGCGGTGCGACTAGTACCCTTAGTGTATCATGATATCAAGGCATCAGGTGGGAAGCACATATACTCTATTGGTGACCCTAGTAATTCAATCAATCACTATTGAATTTGTAGTAAGACCTTGATAATGGCCATAGAGATTGCCCAGGGCCTTAGGCTTGGCCTCTTGCAACTTGCAATAAGTAATAATGACTTTCCTTTGGAATTTTGGTAGCCGTCTCAAGTATGGGAGAGAGTTTTGAGGAGAGGAAGTAGTCAATTTGAAGGGTAGACTTGAAGGAAAAGTGTAGTGGAGAGGTGTACAGTAAGGAAAACTGAATTGACAAGTATTGAGTATCAAGCGGATTCAGAATCTTGCAATTTGCAATAAGTCATAATGATTTTCCTTTGGAAGCTTGGTAGTTGTCTCAAGTATGGGAGAGACTTTTGAGGAGAGGAAGTAGTTACATTGATGGGTAGACTTGGAGGACAAGTGTAGTGGAGAGATGCACAATAAGGAAAACTAAATTGACAAGTATTGAGTATTGAGTATGCACTTTAAACTGCAAGAATCTATTCTTTCATCCACCCACTACAAGCACCAATTAAGGGAAGCATAGCCAATACCATATGTGTGCAACTACCATATGACCTAGGGACATGACTCATTGCATTAGCAAGGGGATCACCTACACAACTTTTATAGGACTCTAGAGTTTTACTTGGAACTAGTCAATGTATGCCAAAAGGGAATGACCAAAGATTGCTTGAGAAAATCTTGAATAAGAGCCACACTTTACCACCCAACCAAACTTTGTGAGCATTATTAGACCATTCGTGAGAAAGTTGAGAGGAAAGTAGGGACTGACACTTAAGTCCAAGGGCGATTAAGATTTTGAGTCAATCAGTAAATTCAAGTGCATAGATCATTAAAGGTTGATGTGAAGTATATTATTACATGATTTTTATATTTGATGTTAATATGTGAATTGTATGGAAAATAATTAGAAAAAGTGTGCTTGAGCACCGCTATAACAAAATGTGCATCACATTCATTCACATTGCTTGAGAAAATATTGAAAGCCAATTCATGCACCATGCAATGTCAATTGTATAAGGCAATAAAATATTGTCTATCACTAAATGGAACACATGTCTTGCCAAATTAATTCAATAGAAAGAAAAATTGGATTGATCAATGTACGACAAAAGGGAAACACTAAAGATTTCTTGATAAAGTCTTAAATAGGAGCCACACTTTACCCACCCAAACTTTGTGAGCATTGTTAGACCATTCCTGAGGAAGTTGAGATGAAAGTAGGGACAAACAAACCTTGCACTATCTCACATCATTACTCATAAACTTAAAATTCTTGTTGAAATATGTATTCCATGTTATCCACATTCTTTGGTAGCAATTTTAGTTTATAGTATCCTTGTTTGGGGACATTATGATTAAACCTCTCGTATATGGAAACAATAAACTAGTCCTTTATCTATGGAGTAGTACAACTTGTCCCTCATGGTTACAAACAAGCCTTTCTACACAAATTGATATGCTTCTAGGAAGATATATACTCATGCTACTAGCTAGTCAGCATATAAGGCAAAAAGTGCATGTTTTCCATAGACTTTTTTGCTTGACATAGAGATTGTCCCAATTTCCAAGATTAAATTCAAGTATCATCAATAAGCCAAGGTGCATATGATAGGCCCATATAATTCTCTATCCTTTGGCAAAAATCTCTAAATATTTTATCCATTATTTTCTTACTTGTCATAGAAACCTGATATGACTATGTTACCTCACACTTCCATTATTATTATGACATTTGTTACTGTTATTTTAGCATGACTTGGACTATCATGTCCTCCTACATCAATTATATATCGGCCCAACACTCTTTTAACATCAAGAACATCTACCAAAGAAACTCCTCAAGGAATGTTGGTAATATACCATCCATGCAACAAGTGATTTAAATTGTTAGCCTCTCATTTATTGTCCTAGTTGACTTTGTTACTTGCTCTTTTAGAACACACAAATATGTCCTAGGATGTGTGCCAATCTTACATGATGATATATGCTTCCTTTGCTAGCAATAATTTATGAAGCAACACTTGTTCTTAGCCCTACATGAGCTAGTGCAATTTTAGCTAGTGTATGCCATGTAAAGTTCTCACAACCTACTTACTACTAGATCATATGGTCATGGATTTGTTGTGATAAGATAGTAAGATATTATGGATTAAGGTTGTTTGGTTCCCATCTCATGCTATTATAGAGGAATGAAATCCTAATATGCTCAAATTACCAAGTGATCTTTAACAAAAAAAGGAGGGAGGATGATTCTTCTTCATTTACTAATATTACCAGCATTAGTGCATCCCATTTACTATAATGAATGGAGTACATAATATCAATCATCTAACCTTTACAAATTTAACAACTGAAGGTAGGTACTCCTATCAACAACCCATCCATGGTTGCAATCTAAGGATTTATAAGTGGAAGAGCCAAACCTTTATCATGCGTGATTTCAATCTTCTATGTGTGTATCATGGGGATGCCTTTATATGGGAGGTGGTACCTTTTGTTGGTTCCACCTCCCACTAACAAAATCTTCTATATGTCTACCATGGTACTATCCTTACACGGAGGGTGGTCCCCTTTTATTCCACCTCCCATTAATGAAATTCCAAAAAACAAGATGATATAGGGTGTATGGTGGGTTTATCTTACATTTTCTACTCACTTGGATGTATCATTCTTAACATGGGTCAATTTTTGCAAATGTCTTTGGCAATTAAATACTAAATATGCCATATAGAATTTCACCTCTATAACATCTACATTCTGAACTAGGCTACTACTATGCAATAAGTATTTGTGAGTTAAGGTCATATGAACCATTTTTTAAACTATCTCAATGGTATACTTATGATGTCCCAAGTGAAGCAAAGCCATATCTGATAGTTTGTTAACTAAGTCTATTCATACTTGCTCTAATTGTGGATAGTTTGGCTTGATATCATAGCACCTCCTTATTTAAGAGTATTTATGCCTACACTAATTATGGACAACCCTATTTGATATCATGTCCTCTATTTGGCAAGATGGTCCTTTTTATTAGTTAATAACATTTATCTAATTGTTGCCTTCATTTCAAGTATATTCTCCTTGGCTAGCCTTTAGTGAGTGCCATGTGTGCACGACACTCATGTATGGCCATGCATACATTTTTTCATGCATTTAGGGTTTTCGGTTGCAAATGTGTCTATTGCTTATGTCTTGAATAATTTTGAGATTTATTTATTGTGTGACTCTTATATTCTCTTGAAGGCTTAGTGTGGTGATGGAACAAAGCAAAGCTATGGGGGAATATTCCACACATAGTGCTTTCAACTCCATTGAATGTAGTGGATTCAATAGAGTTAAACAAAATGGTCATGACATCATCCCTTTGATGCTTGCCAGCTTGGAGCCGTTCGCATGGGTATGGAAGATAATTGTTTTAATCATGCTTGCATCAAAGTGCTATATATATTTTTGGAGATAATCATTTATATATTTTGTTGCAACCAACATATAGGCTCTAATAGAATGAATGTGCAAAAAATGAAAGAGGTGGCAAGGGGACAAGAAATGAATGTTGCTAAATATATAAGAATTGCAAGGATTTGAAGAAATGCGAGGATTACTTTGAGCTCCTTGCACTTTGAAATGGGAATATAGACAAGTTTATGTGCATGTATTGATCATGCACTTGCCATGTGCTTAGTGGAGTTACATGAATAGGCTAAAGATTTACATGGTGTTGTGTGTGAGATAAAGCACACCTAGAGTGTTCTTCAGTAAATCTTGATTGATTTGGCTAGTGAAGTAAGGGCACTTTTGGCATTTTTGAGACAAGCAAGTTAATGAATCTAATGGTGAATGATATGTGGCCATCATTCTGGGGGCTTGGAGATGACCACGAGCCCGTGATTTGCTAGAGGGGTTATTGGTTTTGCCATTCTTGCAGTTTCAAATAAATGTGAGTAGGTTTAATGCATTGTTGCAGTAATTGAGTCATCAAATAAAAGTGAAAATTATAAGCTCATATTGTCTCACATATTTTAAAGTGCTTGGATCAACACTTTTTTGTGAAGCTTGTAAAATGTGTTGAGTATGTACAATATGATCTCTTTCTCGAGATTTATATGGAGCAGTTTTGATAATCCAATGGTGGTTGGTATATTTACATTTGATATTTAATATGTGATGTTTGAATATACGTAATACATTTAATTTTGAAAATCAAACCATGCCTTTGATAAAATGTGTTGATAATGGTTTCTGTGGTCACAAGTGTTTATAATTAAATTTTCTATCTCACCAAAAAGGCTCTCTCTCTCTCTATGTCTCTCTCTCTCTCTCTCATGGGTGAGCTCAAAATATTTATAATCAATATAACTGAGCTTCAGGTATTGACTCAAATATGTTGACTTGATATTGTGCATCTTAATATTTAATATTTCATATTTAAATATTAAATATTCATGTATGTATATGTTGAGTCATGTATTCGACAAAATGTGTTGATAATAAATTCTATGGGCATCCAATCAATATGGGGTATTCCCATTGAGCAATTGGCAAAGACTATGTATTGCATGTTCATAGGGGTGTGCTTAGCTCCACAAGGTGTGAACAATGGCAAATTGCCAAGCTCAAGGCTTAGAGAGGGGTTTCAGATCATGATAGATCCATTCGTAAGGATATTAGAAACCTACCTTTTCATCAAGAGATTTTAGATGGTCATCATTAAGTAGGCCAACAACAATTTGGTATAGCTCTGGCTAATGCTTTTCCATCACCGGTTGGTTCCAATGCCCGACATCACATGGATGTAGAGAATCATGTGATTGGTGAGTCACGGGTTATGAAGCACTCTAGGGGCAACACTTAGGTTTCTTATGCATCTCCTCCTCATAGAAAACAACATCATGACTATGGATGACCTTCCTAGCCTATGGATCCCATAGGCAATAGTCTATCTCACCTGCATCCCCATAACCAAGAAAGATGTATTTCATTGATTTAGGATCTAGTTTATTGCATTTTTCCTTGGGAACATGGCAAAAAACCTCAAGTCTGACGACATGCAAATGAGTATATGTCAGAGGTTTTTTAGACCATACTTCCTCTGTAGCCTAATAACCAATAGTAGTACATGGGGATCTATTTTTCAAGTATATGGTAGTAGTAATTATCTTAGCCCAAAAATGATGTAGTAATCCTATATGGCTAATAAGCATATTACAGACTCTCTCTTGAATTGTTCTATTTATGCACTCTGCGCAATGCCATTCCGAGGTGGAGTATAAGGGATAGTTAACTAACACTTAATACTCTACTCATTGCAAAACTACTCAAATACTTTAGAGATATATTCACCCCCTTATTTGACCTTAGGTATTTTAACCTATACCTAGACCAATTCTCAACAAGAGTAAGCCAATGCTAAAATGTAGCTAATACATTCGATTTTTTCTTTGTGGGACACACCCAGATCTTATGCAAATAATCAGTCACAAAGTACTTCGCACCACCTAGTGACAAATAGGGCATGGGACTACATACATTAGAATGAATAAGAGACAAAGTCTCATCCATGTGCATAATGTCAGACTTCTTATGAGAATTGCACATCTGCTAGTCATAAAGACAATGATCACATGAACAAAAATATTTGTAGTTAAGGGCCAAAAAATACTGCAAATAGAAAAGCAGTTTAATTCCTTTCAAGAACATGCGTCCAAGGCAACAATGCCATAAACATCTAGCCATAACCAAAACATGGTCAATAGACCTAGATACCTTGCTTGTATCTCCAAATTTTATGGCTACTCTAACCATCAGCTTGTATCTCCAAATTTTATATAAGATAGTTATCGAGCTTAATATTGTTTTAGGGGGCTGGTGTGAGATTATGTAAAAGAGGCCTACTCTAACCAATTAATCTAGCTGATCTACCCCTAGAATAACAATGAAAAGACAAAGAAATGCATAATCATGGCTATGTTATGGATCCAACTTCCATTAATTCCATGACACAAGGTAACCATTGTTGCAAATAAGAAAGACACAAGAAAAGGATTCTTGGAACACACCCCAAGCTAGTGCTAAATCTAGGAGTTCAATATCAATATCTTTGAAGTGAGAAAAATATTTTCAAAGTGGCTTAGCTTCCACTACTTATACTAAACCCTAATTCTAGGCTTCGTGCAAATGCCATGCTCTAAAATTTCTACATTACAAACCATCCCTTCTTGAATTAGTTTTGTCCCCAAAACTAAAGATAAACTACATGTATAGTGAAAATGCATAAAAAAGAAACTCTTGTCATGTGGATCTTTTACTGAAAATGATCCATAAATATGTCACAATAGCATTCCAAATCTATGAAACTCCTACGTGTAATGAGAAATAGGGCTACTGAGGAAAAATGCCCATAACTCATTGTTGGTAACTCTTATTTGCATGGATGGAGTATCATTATAAAATAGACATGAACAGGAGTCCATCCACGTCATAAAAGTCAAACCTAATAGAACTTAGACAATTAATTTCACTACAAAAATTGTATACATCAAGTTGTTCCCTATATTGTAGCTCAAGTAACCTCATTTTTTGAAAGAGAGCTTCATATCTTCATAAGGATGGCTAAATATAAATCATGTAAGCACTAAGATCCACACATATAGAGACATGTTAATACTCATGAAGTGAATGTGTTTGAAGCAAAACAATCACCTAGGTCAAATGGAAACCCAACAGATTAGTCATTATCTACATCATAAGGGTCTTCCATGGAAACATGTGAATCCAAAATACCAATTAGATCAAAGTAAACTATATCTACCAAATCATGAGTATCATCAATCTTAATATCAAGATCATATGCATAACGACTTTGATCTACAAACTCATGTGCACTTGGATCAAATAGAAATATAGGATTATGAAATTCAAATGAAAACATATCATGTTCTTCCATAAAATGGTGTGTATCTTCATTGATTTCCAAACTTGATCTTCTAATTGTCCATGAAATTCTTCTTCAAAATCAAGATTTTCCTCATCATTCTCATGGTTTTCTTCATGATGCTTTTTATCTTTATAATCATCTTTCATATCTATTATGTATCAACTTCATGGGTTGAGATGGCTTCAACTCTAAGTGGTTTGTCTTCAAGGGATTCATCATACTCATCCACAACCTCTACAATGATCCAAGTTATTCTTGTGTTCTTAGCCTTGCATTTGTCTTTTTATCATTGTAAGACATTGTTTCACAACATTTATAGCATAAACCTTGATCATGCAATTCTCTTATCTTGTCACCGATTAAGTATCTACTTCGAGTAACCTTGGTTGAGGATTCTCCCACATAGTCACTCAACTTTCTATCATTGTTTATTTTGGAGCCCCAAGAGGAACACCAAGAAGAATTGAGAATCTACTACAAGAAAATCTATCTTGTCTCATCAACAACAAGCATGCTTTCCATATTTTAATCAACCACAAGAAGAAAAACAACACTAATCTTCTCAAATCTTCACGTAACATCATATAACAATTCTCCCACGGATTTATCACAACAAAACTTCAACACATTCTTCATATCTTCATCAAAAGAACAAGAGAACACAAATGAATAATCCACTTTGAATGGAAATCATCACATAGATTTCATCTTCATAGTCTTCATAGTCTCTCACTCATAAATACATTTTTTTACATGAAAATTTATCTATCTCTCACATACGCTCTCTTCTCGCATGCTCTTGCTCAATAGTACATTGAAATAATGAAGAATAATAATCCATAATCTCTTTTTGGTCATGGATACCCCTCCCATATCCTCTCTCTCAATAGTACATTAGATTAATGAAGAATAATAATCTATAATCCCTCTTTGGTTGTGGATACCCCTCCCAAGAGGTATGTCTGATATGAAGGGTCACAGAGCCACTATAATGTCCTTTCATAGCTCAATAGTGTCATTGTCACTTCAATCCTCACTTGAGCCTTCAGCTACTTCTTCCACTTCTTTGAACTATTTTGAACTTGTATTCATCTCTTCCAAAGATTAGAAGAGTTCCCCAAGCTAGACATTTATCCCACAAAACGCTTATAGAGGCATATAGAGCAAAAATAGAACAGAGACATAGGCTCTATGCAAACTCTACAGAGGGTCTATAGTACCACACAGAAGGTCATCAAAAAGCATTTAGCTCAACTAAAACCTTCAAAATCATAAAAAATCATTCTATAAGCTTTAAACACTCTTAAAATCCATCAATCATCATTCCAACTTCTCATACAAAAAGAAATCAGAACAAAATAGAAGCTAAACAGAACTAATCAGAACCTGTCAAGCACTCAACAGAACCTTTTAGCACATCATATCTCCACTGAAAAACATCATGAGCTTCTCAAACCTTTTCAACCTTATCCAAAACTTTCTAAAATAATTATTAAAAAATCAATTTTCATTTAAATCATACAAAAATCACCCAAAAATCCAACAAAAAATAGTAAAAAACACAGTCATATCAACCCTCAATATATCCCCACCGAGATCCCCACACTTAATGAGGCAGCATCCTCGCGACCTTAGAAAAAAGAGAATAAAAGCTCATAATTAATAGCTCATCCCTTTATCTTCAAATATCCAATCAACAACTAATCAAGGCTTCACCTTCATCTCCAGAAAAGAAAACATATATCTAATCCATTATTCAAGGAAAAATCCCAAAACAAGATATTAGAAACAATACTTAATCAAACCAACCAAATTTGGACAAACTCTTAAATGATATGAGAGGTTCTTCATCTACATCCATCCATCTATCATCATCACCTTG
Source organism: Lygodium microphyllum (assembly GCF_053477565.2). NCBI lineage: Eukaryota > Viridiplantae > Streptophyta > Polypodiopsida > Schizaeales > Lygodiaceae > Lygodium > Lygodium microphyllum. Next base: position 14,349,104 of record NC_141153.1, on the reverse strand, counting down.
AATATTCCAAAAGGCATATTCTTGAATAGTTTGAATATCTAATCATGACCCCATCATACAAATGATACACACAATATAGACACTAATCACAAAACAACCATCCGAATGGCACCTCCAAAAAGAGATAACACATTATAAATCATCAAAATACATCAAAGGATATCAATGAAGGTGATCCCTCTTAAAATCTTGGTGGTTTCAAAAACGATCCATGGATAGAGATTCGTTTACAAAAGTCTAGGGAGGATTTTGAAAAAATTGCAAGCAACACATTTTCTCCACCAATACAAGATACTAGCTAGGCAAGTAAAAGGAATGAAAGTACAAAATATCCAATTGGTGGGGATCAATATGCACATTCACATTTATACACAACTTTGGAATGGACTTCTAATCATTATATGTGAATGGTGGTGCATGTAGGCAAGATACCAATCAAAGTGAGCAGTCAATCTTAGTGAAGGATTCAAAGACTGAGAATACTTTTGACCAAAGTGCAGATAATTCTAAAAATTTTGGCTGGCAGTTATCCATTCTCTTGGAATCAGTGGGGTGGCCAATTTATTTGAGGTCCTATTAGGGAATTTCCTAAACTCCATCCTTGTTATTTAGGAATTTTGAGATCACAGCTTGTGTAACCACTCACAATTGAGGGGGTTGAGGGATAAAAGTGGTAGGAGATGGAAGAGGAACAAGCAAGAGAGGGTGAAGGTATGGATAATAAAAATAATAAAAGGAGGAATGGGTTAAAGAAGGATAATTTGTTAATGTAGGGGAATCAGCTAAAAAGTTGTTAATGAGTATGCTACTATTGTGGATGGAGAATGACAAGAAGGAGGAGGGGAAAAGACACGATTCTCAATAAAAGAATAGCGGGTGAAAATAGGGATTTGAGGGGCATCTTGGGTTTGAAAAAGAAGGGATAGAATAATCTATGTAGTAGATTGATACATAGAAAGGTAGGGTTCATATCTATGGGCCATCTGTAGATAAACAAGGCACTAATGGACCTAGCATAGATCTGTGATGATAGGCATCAAAGAAAGATGAATCAAATAGAGGTTGTTTGGAAAGGTGGGCTACAAGGTCCACCCTTGGTTGGCTAGCATTTTGTACATGAGTAGAGGCTCTATTTTGATGTTGATTCCAAATCATAGAATCAATCATTGTATGCCAAGAAGTTTCAGAAGGGCAATCAACCACTTTGGAAGAATATGTCTAGAACATCTGATCTATCTGCAACTCTAAATATTTGACATATAAAACAGCTTGCAATACCACATCTCCAACATACCAAGACAAATTTTCATCATCTGGGATCAACAAATCACCTCACAAATACATGTATGACATAAGCATGGTATCTGGAGTCATTGAATATTCAAAAACCATTCTAACCACCTCAATCAATAAATTAGAAGACCAAGCTCCACTCTAGCTATCCTTTGGAGGAGACAAATCCATCGTGGAAAGCTTAATATAAAATGCCAACTTGTATTGTTGATAGTGCACAAAGAAGGAGTGATCTGAAGGAACAAATTCTTGGAACTGCTCAAATCTAGTCCATTCTTGACTGAAGCCTTTCCATCTTGGCTTGGAATAAAGGACATAATGTCATATTTCTTTGAAGAAAAAATAAATCTGCAGGGGATAAGGAAGGAATTGGCTGCACAGAAGGATTCTGTGAAGCAAAACAGGACTGAGCCAATTATTCCTTAAGCTATGGAATTTGAGTAGTATTCTCGTCTATGATAGTGTTAGCTAATTTGAGCTCTTCCGTTTGGATAGTTATCAAAGCTTTCAGCTCTTGGGCTTCTTTCAACAACCTATCCCTCTCCTCAGTCACACAGTGGCCACTTTAGATTTGGTATCTACCAACTAAGATTGCAAAGTAGACATCTCTCCTTTCTGGGCATCAATGACCTTAGTTTGTTGCTCCATCTGCATCAGAAAATTTTTCTTTGGCAGAGAGACTAGCTCAATATTAGCCTTGTTCAACTCCTCCTTGGATTGATGGACCTCCTCATAAAAATAATGATAGAGTTATTGAATACAAGCAGTAATTGAGAGTTCAATAGAGCTTTGAATGTCTTTACACTGTAGGTGGTGAGCACCCATCATTTTCACTTTATTCTTTATTATTTCAGTGACTATTGAATAAGAAAATGCGAGTCATGCATTGTGATTGTTGGAGTTCCCCCATATGGTGTGTCTCTCTCTTGCTTTGCTCTGTTGTGTGCTTCCACTTGGGCTCCACCTTTCAAGAATCTAGCTCTTTTAGCTTTTCCATAAGTCTTTATGGTGTATCCTTTCAAGACTTGGAAAATCATATCCTCTTTGGCACACTTCTTAAGCCAACCCATTCCCAATATATAGACATAGAATCCCAAAAGTAGAATTGAAAATTTGGCTTTAGTTACTTGGCTCTTAGTTCAAATTGTACTTTTACTAGAGGTAATCTCCTTCCCACTATCCAATTCCACTACCAATTTCTTCCTTTCCTTGAATTCTAGGTGCAGTCTTCTAACTGTCTTTGGTGCAAGAAAAGAATGAATGCTTCCAAAATCAAGCAAAATTTTTAACGAGTTACCTTTATAAGTTGTTGGAGTTTGAATGATTGTTTTTCCACTTCTTTATTCTCAATAGTAGTATGCATGGATCCTCTTTTTCCTTACCCATAGTACATTCTTTATTCTCAATATTAGTATGCATGGATCCTCTTTCAATTTCTTCACCCAAGGTGCATTCTTGGGGTTGCTCTATCATAGTGTTTACTTGAGCTTTGGTCACTCTTCCATGTCCATGGCCTTGGTTGTTATTACTATTTCCATAGCCTCTTAAGGCAGCACTGATTGATTTGGATTAGGGTTCAAAGGATGATTTAGGTGGTTAGCTTTTAGATATCTTGTCTTTCTACACTAATAGCAGTGCTTGCTACTTGAACCATTTGGTTCTTGAATAATGACATTAGCCCAACCATTTCCTTTGGCATTGCCCATATTAGTTCTAGGTTCTTGAGTAATGACATTAGCCCAACCATTTCCTTTGGCATTGTCCATATTAGCCTTAGGTTTGGATAGTTTTTCCTGTAGTTACTATTCACAAGGCAATTCCTTTGGCCATTGTGAGTAACTTCTTTGGCAATGGGCTTTGCTCACATTAGTGGATCTTCAAGGGTTTCCGATCTCATTGATTTGAGATGAGTATCCAAAGGTAGATTCAGTCTTTGGCAAAACCTCACAATGTGTTGAGTTTCCATAATTGATTGTACATACTTGCAAAGACTCAAAAACTTTGAATAGTATCCTTTCAAGGCCAAGTTAAGTTGATGAAGGCTATAAAATTCATTCATCTTGATGGATTTAAAAGATGGGGGCAGATATCACCCTTTCACTACTTCTTTAATTTACTTCCAAGTTGAGAGATGGGTTGAAAAGATGGGGGTAGGTATCACCTTTTCATTGCTTTTTTAATTGTCTTCCAAGTTTGGAAAGCTTCCTTCTCATCCCTCTCTCACCCTTGGAAGAAGAATCATAAGACATATTAATAGGTGAGGTTAATATATCAACTTGGATTTGTTCTCTCTCTCTCTCTCTCTCTCTCTCTCTCTCTCTCTCTCTCTCTCTCTCTCTCTCTCTCTCTCTCTCTCTCTCTCTCTCTCTCTCTCTCTCTCTCTCTCTCTCTCTCTCTCTCTCTCTCTCTCTCTCTCTCTCTCTCTCACGACTTCATGAAAAATGAGAAAAGAAGCTTACATTGTATGAAGCTAGAGTATGAGCTAACTAGATGAGAGATAGTTAAGCCATAAATGAGTTAAGATCTTGAAAGAATAAGAGTACCATATATGTCCCATTGTTGAGCACTCATTAAGCCTAACATTTTGACTTTGGTATTGGGACGAAAATGAAATTGTATCACCAAAGGTTACCATATTTTTATTATGTGGTGAAATATAAAACTTGGAGCTCTCTAGAGAACACTAGAAAAATGGGGTAAATACTACAAGAAAATCTACATTGTCACACTAATAAGTTTTTTCTTCGTGCTTTAGAAAACCATAGGAAGGAAAAAGAACACCATAAATAACAAATCTTCATGCACCATCCTATGTAAGATCTCCCACCGGATTTACCACCATATCTTATTATACTCTTCATAGAAATCACAAAAAAACCAAAGTAATATAAAGGAATGCTCAATCTTGAATGGAATTCATCACATAGTATTTCAGAGTCTTCATAAACTTTCTCTCAATCTCTCTCATATAGATATAAGGTTTCTTCGTAGAAATTGGCTATCTCTCATACACAATCTCTCTCGTATAGACTCTCTCTCAATAGTACATGAGAATAACAAATAAAAACTCCCAATAATCCTCTCTTGGTCATGGATACACCTCTTAAGAGGTATGTCTGATATGAAGAGTCACAAGAGCCCCTACAATCTCCTTTGATAGCTCATCAATATAACTGTCACTTCATTCTTCACTTCAAGTCTTCAACAAATACTTCTTATACTTCTTCGAGCTATTAAGAGATTCCATTTTTCTCTTTTTAAATTTGAAAAATATCCCCAAGCTAAAGATCCATCAATTAGAACACTCATAAAAGCATAGGAAGACAACATAAGGCATACCAAAGCTCAACAATACATTACAACAGGTCTATAAAAGGCATAAAAATCATATAACTCATACTAAAGCCAACTCAACCCATAAAAAGCCATCTAGCTCACTCTTAATCATTCTTCAAACCACTAATCTAGTACCTTAACCTCTCAAACAGAAAGAAAATAGTTCAAAACAGAGGCAAAAAATAGAGAAACTGTGATGATATAAACCAATCATTCAAAAACCATCATGAGTTAATCAAAATTATTCAACCCATGCCAACATTTTACCAAAAAACTCATTAAAAACCAATCAATCAACCACAAAACCAAGCATTCAATACTAAAAAACAAAAAAAAAATATTTCAACCCCCAATATATCTCCACATTTAGATAGGGAACATCCTTGTGAACCTTGGAAAAAGATAGAATAAAAGCTCTAAAATAAACATATTCAATCACCAATTCTAGCTCAAAAAAATCCGTGATTCCAATCAATAACCTATGTCTATCAAACAATTCTAATGAAAGAAAAACATATTGACCATTATTGAATCTTAACAAAAAAAAAAAACTTGTAAAGGATATGATAGGTTTCTTCATCTTCCTTCCATCTAGATAGAACTATTTATCACCAACAAGGACAAGCATCTTGATTAGCTTCATCATGAAACCACAACCCCTTCATAAACAACTCACACACCACATACACAAACTAGACACATAACCATCACCTAAATGACACCTCCAAAAAATAGAATATATCATTATAGCACATCAAGAATACATCAAGAATTAACAGAGTGTATCTCTCTTAAAGCTTGATGGTTTCTAAATTTGTCTATGGAGAGAACTGCAAACAGTACATTCTCTCCACAAGAATAAGATATTTGCTTGGAAGACAAAGAGCATGGAAATACAATATGTCTAACTGACATGGAGCAATATCCACATTAGCATTAAGGCATAATTTAGGTGCTGGCTTTTGATCATTATGAGAATAATGGTGGATGAATGCTGAGTACCAGGCAAAATGAGTAGCCAATATAATTGAAGGATTAGTAGATAGATAATATATTTGGGCAAATTGCAAATAACTTTGATAAGCTTGTATAGGAGTCTTCCATTCCCTTGGAATTACATACCAATTAATCTAGGGATCCATCAACGAATCTATTTGACTCCATCCTTTGCATCTAGGTATTTGCAAATCAAAATCTGAGTGGCCACTAACCAATTGAGATGGATTAGGAATGAAAGATATGGAAGAAGGAAGAGGAATAAGCATTAAAGAATGAAGTCACGTATATGCAAAATCATAGAAAGAAGACATGTTTAAAGATGGAGATTCATGCAATTTAACATAATCTAATAAGAAAGGAGTTAAAAATTATAATGAAAAAGTAGAAAGGAGTGCGGTAGACAGTGGAGGACAAGGAGGAGTAGGTGAGAAAACACGATATACAATAGACAAGCAATGAGTAAAAATAGGAATTTGGGGATTTTTTTGAGGTTGAAAAAGAAGAGGAGGAATAATCTCTAGATTCGATTAAAATATGGATAAATAAGAAACAAATCTATTGGTCATCTATTAATAATAAATGAGTGAAGATACTTATGGATCTAAATAGATCAATGATTATAAGCTTTAAAGAAGAATGTGTCAAAAGAGGATTGTGTAGACATTTGGGCTAAAAGATCCTCCCACATAGTTGGTTACATTTTGTAAATGTGCAAATGCTTTTGATTATTAATGATTCAAGGTAGCAGAATCTATCATTGGATGCCAAGAAACTTAAGGGTAGTCAACCACTTTGAATGAATAAGATGGAAAATCTCATCTATCCTTAACTCCAAATGTTGGACATAAAGAGTAGCTTGTAAAATAATATCCCCCACATACCAAGATAGATCCTTGTTCTCTGGAATTATAAGATCACCTTGAATATACATGTAAGACATCAACATGGTGTTAGGTGTAACTGAGTCTTCAAATACTATCCTAACCGCTTCCACAAGGAGATGAGAGGCCCAAGGACCACTCCATCCATCCTTTGGACGATGCAAGTCCATAGTGGACAACTTTATATAAAATGCTAGTTTTTGTTGTTGATAAATGCACAAAAAAGAATGATTTGGTATCATATATTTTATAAATTTCTCAAAGAAGGTCCACAAAAGTTCAATTCTAGATTGTAACCTTTCCACCTTGGCTTGAAATAGTGTACAAAGCATTGCACTATGTTGGAGAGCAACCAAGTCCCCATCTGACAAAGAAGGCACTAGGGGTACACTAGGATTTTGGTGGAACAGAGCGTGACTGAGCCAACTATTCTTTCAACTCCTTGATCTTGGTATCTTGACTATCCATTATGGAGTTTGCTAATTGTAACTCTATTATCTAGGAGGCAATTGAAGCTTTGAACTTCTGGTTTTCATTAGAAAGATAATCTCTTTCCCTAGTAATAGTAGCTACCTAAGTTTTTGCTTCAATTAATTGGGCTTGCAAAGAGGACATCTCCACTTTTTCTGAGCCTCTAGCAATTTAGTTTACTGCTCCATTTATTTGAATAGATTGGAGAGGGTTTCTTTAGTGGAGGAAAGCTCTGGAAGGAGTGGTCTTGCATTCCTCCTTGGATTGGTGCATCTCCTCATAAAAGAAGAATATAATGACTAAATATTGGTAGTAATTGATATTTCTTTAGAGCTTTGAATATCCTTACACAAGAAAGAAATGACGTCTCTTGCTACTTCATGGTATAGAGAAAAAAATAATATTTCTATATTACCATCTTTTTGTGCTGCCTAAAACAAATTTGTAGATGTAAGGCATGCAAAAAGAACACTTCCTTCCGTAGTAAGGATTGATATTAGAGGAACTAAAACTGGAATCGGAACAGTTTCAACCACATGCTTTAAGTGTTTTCTTTGAATCACCCGAGGAGGAGGAGAATCATTATCTTCATGGATGGGTTTAGGATTTTCTAGAAGAGGAGGAGGAACCGTTGGAGGGTTTTCATGAGGTGGTGAAATTTCCTTGGTAGGTGCAGATCATGTTAGAAAAACATACAAATACGACCCATAGGTGACGATAGTCACACTACCCCTATTAACCTTAATAAAATATTGATCCATTTTTTTTATAAAGGTATGAAATATAGTCAATGACCATATGTTTAAGCATTGTTCTGGAGGCAGTGAATAAATCCTTGGATAGGTAATTGGATAGAGTTTTGGTAGGCATGAAATTGTCTTGAAGAAATTGACACAACACCTCAACGTGGATCAGAGATCATTGCTACTAAGACAACTGAGGTAGTCTTAGAATCCAACATGGTATGGGTTTGTTTCTGTAGCACCTAGAGAATGTTCTCATTAGCTAAGAGCGAATGGGTTGTTGAAAAAACCTCTCCATAGTAAGTAAGAGACAAAGTCTTCCCCAAGTCTATGGGTGTCATCGTAACAATGGTATCTCGGACATAACTAACCTACTTGCTATAAGAGGATAAGAACTTATCACATAGAGTAGGATCATCCAGAATCAGTGGTAATGAAAAAGCCATACAATTGAAAAGGTTGGTCTTAATAATAAGGTTTGATTTTAATGATTAGGAATAGTCCTTATAGACCAAAGGAACATATTGGATGGGTTGAGATGCCATTCAGATGATAACAAGACACACACACCACATATATAGAAAAAACGTTTGCAAAATAGCATAACAAAAACAGATAAGAGATCAACAAAATATTAGCTTGTAACCACATCCTACGAAAATTTTGACATGGCCTACTTATGCGACCAAAAGCTTCATGATATGTACATACATAAGCACCTTGAAAACCTTGTATCAAGCAGTTAAAAAAACAAAATATACATACCATACCCCTAACTACAACATTGCAACCATTAGAATACCAAAAACTAGACAAACCACAACACATGGGCACAACCAAGATCAAATTGATCCTATTGACATTGACCGCCTAGTAGATTTCATCATCCACACTCGCAGGTAGCACATGCATTGATTTAGTGATCAGTGTGATGAGAAGTGATTGGATTCAGATTTAATTTTCGATAGATTTTAGAAAATGATTACCAATTTGTAAATTTTTTATTAGATGATAAATCTTAAAAAAGAAAACGATGGTTCTTTTTATCCATTAAAATTTATTAAGTGTATAATGTGTATTAAATATAGCACAAACTTCAAACCTCAATTTGAGGGTCTCTAAATACAAACTCATTATTAAAAATTATTATGTATGGAGTGTTTTTTGCCAACATGTGTATGAGTGATGGTTGGTTCCTTTTATTGCAAATTAAAAATGTGTATGTATAGTGCATGAAATGTGTGCAATGTGAATAGAATATTTATTTTATTTTATTTGAATGGTGTGTGTTGGGCATGGATGCACATGGAAAATGTGATTAGTTGGGTTCATTTTATTAATTAAATGTGATTTGTTGTGCATAGAGAACAAGGAGAAATTGATACATGTAGGGTGTATGTATGCACCCTAATCCGAGTGTGCATGCTAAAAATCAACAGCCATATCCTCAAGAAAAAATCAAAAGGTAACCCAACAATCTGTAAATTTGCAACATGAGGAAGAAAAACAAAAATATAGCATGCTTATATTTTTAAAATTTTATTTGTACTTTATATAGATTTTTGTTTGAAATTTGTTAAAATTTCTTTGGGTTTTTAAAAATTTTATTAAAAATTTATTGAATGAACCACTACATGAGGCAAATGACAATAAAAGGTTTAGACTTTTTAATGGGGTTTAAAAGATTTCTTAAATATTTTAAGGCCATTTAAACTTTTTTTTAAAAAATTTAAACAATTTTAATGAAGTTTTCATGTTTCTATAGGGTTTTATTTTTTTTCCATTTTTAAGATTATATTTATAGTCTTTAAAAAGTTGGTTATTTTTTGTATTTTCTTAAATTTTTTTGGTTTTTTTAATATTTTAAAAAATAAAACTTTAATGGCCAAGAAGGCAAGTAATCGGATCCACTATGCTACATGTGAATGGCAACTTTTTGGCATAGACAAATTCACACATGGGTTCTTGTACATGAATGGCGGGCCATGGATATAAAAACCACGAAAACCACGTGTGAATGATGGATTGCAAAGGACATGCAAGAATGGATTGGCACGTTGATGGGTGAATAGTCAGTAGCACGCACAAAAATTGTGCATGCGTAGGAACGAGGGTAGCAATGGGTGTGTTTTTTGTGCGTAGGAATGAGGGTAGCAACGAGTGTGGGCTTGTGTGTTTTTGTTTTTTGTTTTTTTGGTTTGGTTTGTGGTGATGTTTTGCAAACAATTGTGTGAGGGGCTACTTGTGTGGGAAGGGGGGTCTATAGGGGGGAATTTATAGGGTAGGGGGTGTGTGTTTGAAGGGGAGGTTTTTTGGCATAAGGGAAAAAGGAGTTACAGGGGTGTCACCACAGGGAAACAAGGTTGGGTGCTGAGGGAGGAAAAGAGAGGAGGTGAAGGAGACATCTGAGGCAGAGGAGGAGGTGTTAAAGGAGGGGAGCCATGACTGAAATCAGGGCGATGTCATTAGACTAGCATCGGCAGTGACGTACGGGGTGTAGTGGCAATGTGGGGGGTGTAGTCAATGGACTTGTCGAGGTGGCAAGTGGCCAATACAAGTGAAGGTAGCCAAGGAGGTAGGGCACAGTAGGTAGCCAGGCAGGCAAGCAAAGATAGGCACCCTAGAAGGAGTAGGATAGGGAGGAGGAAGCGGTGAAGGAAGAAGGAGAAGGAGACAAAGGAGGAGGAGGAGGGGAGGGGGAGAGAGAGAGGAAGGAGATGGAGGATGATGAAGAAGAAGAAAAAGGAGGGAGGAGGGATGTAGTATGCCAGTAACTGCAAAGGTGGGGGGGAGGAAAGAGAAGTGGGAGATAGAGAGGGGAGAGGTTACGGGGAGAGAGAAAGAGAGGGAAGAAGAAAAGAAAGGGAGATAGAAAGGAGTGGGGTGTTATGGGGGGGAGGGAGTAAGGGGTTATGTTTTTTTTGTTTTGTGTCAATAATGATAATAATAATTTATGATAGAAAAAGTGTCCCCTTGTCGCATGCACATGCAGGGTGAGATCAAAAAAATTTGCAATGATGGGATTGGGATGCCACACAAGAGCACAAGGCAAAATATACATGATGCATTGGACACGGCAACATGCAATTTGAGGCAAAAAAGAGACGTTCGCGTGGGAACAAGGGAGGTCAACACACACAAGTGTGGAAAAAATCAAATTCGGACAAATCGAACATCTGATTAAAGTGCAAAAATAGGGAAAAATGGATAGGACGATGACATGAGGAATGGAATGGACAAATAAAATTTCTCTCTTGACATCGTAAAGTCATGTTCACATGAGAATTAAAAAAAAAGACACATACACAAGCGCTTGAAAATTAATATCAAGAGATATGTCCCCTGAAACAAAGTGCAACGAAAATGAAGAATATCTAGTTTGATGAGCCGCACATGGCTATCAAGTAAAAACATAGTTCGGATGTGAGAGGGATAGGTTCACATGGAAAAACATTAAAAAAATGCACACATAAGATGGATGGAAATTTAATTTGGGAGGATCCATGAGTTTGAAACAAAATGCAAGGGAAGGGAAAAATGTTAATGTTGAAATGCTTGATAGGGTTGTCAAGTCAAGTTGTAGTTTCGGTGGCAATGAAGCATGTTCATATAGAAAAATGGCAAATAGTGTATAAAAACATAATAAAAATTTAATAACAAGAAATATGTGTGCCAAAATGGGGTGCAAGTAAACAAAAAAACGTCTAGTTTAAGAAGTTGCAAAAGGCTATCCTGTCAAACATATTTATGATACGAATAGGTGATGTTCAAATGAAAAAATAACAAAAACATGTTAGAAAAATGCCTGCAAATACACAAAAATTAAGAACAACCTGTTTTTGCTTTAGATTAATGGGATGTAAAAATAAAAAATATATAGGGAAAGGGAAGGTCAAGTTTGTCATGTCAAATCTTTGTTCTAATGTAAAAAATGCATATTTGCATGGAAATACAATTGATTCACATAAAATCCTTTAAAAATTAATAACTTATGAGTCATTGCTTGGGACAAAGGACTATAAAAGGAAAATTTATCCAAGTCAAAGGGGAAAACAAGACTATAATATCACATTCTAGTTTTGGTGAACTTAGGATGTGTTCACATGAAAAATGCTCAAAATAAGAAAATTACAAAAAGAAAATGAAAAAATCTTGGGGAGAGGGGTGTGCCATTATGGATGGGTGGGGCTGGGACCCTAGTAGGGTTTAGAAAGAAGCATTTTGAGTTAGTCAAGTGTAAAGAATATTCACATGGATTTACACAAGATGGACGTGTAGGGATGTGTCCCCACACTTATGACTTTACCAGATTAGGTGATGAAAACCTATAGGACCTAAACACTAATAGATGGCTAGACCTTGATGTTCCCAAACTTAAGACATAACATACACATAGATACACAAAAGTAGGATTAGAAACACTTGTCTTGTTTAGCAAGTGGTCAAAGTAGACAACTATTGTGCACGAGGTGTTGTAGGCAATTGTAGGAGGTGCCACATCTCAGCACATCATGAGTACGCATGGATCGGACACATGGCAGGACCATGCAATAGTATCCAAGGAGGTAGCATTGTCAATGAAGGCCGGTAAGTTGTCATTATTGAAACAGATTGCCCTCAATCTTACCGGACACTCATATTGCAAGGAGAGATCAGTGGCTTGCCCCAATTACTCACATTGCTCAATAGATGTTGAAGGACATGTATCTTACCCTGGTTTAGAGTTCAATAAAATGGGGAGACTTAGAGGAAGTATGCTAGCATGCACAATTAATGGTGCATCCATGCATCCCAACTTAGTTGGCATAGGTGTGAGAAGGAAGGCTAGGAAGCCTCATAATGCAATGCACAGAACAGAATGATGTGTTGTGTGGTGGTAGTAGAGGCTTGTCCAAGTGTGTGTAGAGAAAAATAAAAACATACCTAATCACCATTTGTCATAATATCTCTCAATCCTCACCTCTTAGTTGATTGAAGGCAAAATCACTCACACTTAGCCCCCCTCTGTCCTCACACTTTGTTAATAGATATAGGAGGCAACCATATGCACATCCCTATTTGGTTAGGATGAAAGCTCACATCATTCAAGGGGTTGTTGATGAAGATCACTTGTCGTTGTTGCTAATGTGAGGGTGTTGATGCAGAGGTATACGGGGTGAGGTAGCCAATAGATTTGAAACTTGGTTTAGGTATAAGAGATTTTGTCTACTATAAGAGTTAGATACCCTTTTGAAGTGATAGGATACATCACACTAAGGGAGACGGATTTGGAACTACATCTTGGAGAGTTCAACTGATAAGTTAGCTAATTTGGATTGTGGGTCATTGCGACCTTTTCCACAGCTAGGTTTCTGCCTAAGGGTGTTGCCACCTTTTCTTGAAGCAAGGCTTGCTATGATATGAAATTTCTTCCTTTTCTCCCATTATATATTATTATTATTATTACTTTTTCATTCCCTTTTTTCTCTTCCTACTCCCGAGGAGGTTTTCACATTTTCTCAAAAAGTAGGTAAGTATGGCAGGGACCGAACTTCTTTTCTCCCATAACCAATATTTTATTTTTCTTTTTGGTTTCAAAGGCTAGAACATCATTTATTAGAACATCCACCTCATCAATATGAGAAATACAAATATCAGTGATAGCATGAAAATCAAGAATATAGGAGCAACCGGACTTGGTGACCACTTCAAAGTCAAAATCTTGGAATAGGAGGATCCGTCTTATCATTCTTCCTTTGACATCTTCCTTGTTCACTAGGAAGGATAGTGATTCATCATCTACATAAAATTTGAAATGGGTTGACAGCAAGTAGTGTCAAAACTTTTCCATAGTAAACACCATTTCTAGGCACTTAAGCTCTGTCACTATGTAGTTTCTTTCTCTATCAATGAATTTATGGCTTGCATAATGAATGGGCTAATCTAGCTTTGAAGTATCTTTTTGAAAGAGGATTGCTCCTAGGCCTTTGAGACTAACGCATCAGTGTGCACATGGAATTCCTTCATCTAGTTAAGAGGTTGTAGGATGGGCATTTCAATCAGGCACTGCTTTAGAGTGTTAAAGGTTTTTTCATAATCATTTGTCCAAATGAACTCTAACATCTTTCCTCAAGAGCTCATGAAGGGGATTTCCTTTGTTGCAAAATGTGTTATGAACCACCTATAGTAGCACACATAACCAAGAAGTCCTCTGAGCTATTTAAGATTGGATGATGTTATTAGGGTTGCAATCTTTAAAATCTTTGCTAGATCTATTGCTATCCCCTACACAAAGACAATGTGGCCCAACAAGACTCCCAAAGAGACTCCAAAGATGCATTTGTTAGGGTTGAGGAGATCCCATACTCCCAGCATTGCTCAAAGATGCATTTGTTAGGGTTGAGGGAGATCCCATACTCTTGGCATCTCTCAAAGCACTACTCTAGGCAGAGTAGGTTGAAGACACAAAAGAGACTTCAAATATGCATTTGTTAAGGTTGAGGGAGATCCCATACTCTCAGCATCGCTCAAAGCACTACTCTAGGTGTGCACAATACTTGCATAGTAGATTGAAGACACAAAAATCATCTAAATATATCTCAATGAAATCATACAAGTGGTTCTGAAATGTAGTCATTATCACTCATTGAAAGGTAGCTAGGGCATCGCAGAGCCCAAAATGGTATCAATTTATAGACATAGATCCCCCATTTTTTGGTGAAGGTTGTTTTGGACTTGTCCTCTTTAGCGATTTGCACTGATTATATCCATTAAATCCATCCAGTAGAGAGTATAGCTCATGTCTTCCCACACTATGTCTAAGAGTTGGTTTATGAAAGGGATAGAGAAATGATTATGCTTTGTCTTGGAATTTGATATTTTAGAAGTCCATATACAAATCCATAACTTTCCATTCTTCTTAAGTACAACCATAATGGAAAAAGCCCATTCACTATTGGCTATTGGTTAGATGAACTCAGCTTCCAGGAGCTTCAACAACTCTGTCTAATCTAGGGCTAAATAGTTAGGATTCATGTATCTTTGATGTTGATGTACTGCTTAGCATCAAGCTCCAAGTCAATTTGATGTTGACACATAGTGGGATATATCCCCTTTAGGTCTTTATATGACCAAGAAAACCCGTCTAAGTTCTTCTTCAGTAGGTCATGAAGGACTGCTAAATCTTCATAAAGAAGATTGTTGTCCACCTTTAGATGACATTCCATGCCATCTGCAACCACAAAAGTCAATTTTTTTTTACCTTCCACTTCTCTGATAAATGTGCATTGTACTATTTCTGGAGAAAGGTCAGACATCTTCAAGGGAGTATCCTCCTCTTTTCACAATTTGTTGGGACTAGCATCTTCTTTCCTTGGCTATAACTTTTTTTATCCTAAAAATGAATGAGGGTTGTTTCTGATTTGGTTTGAGGGATACTCACTTCTTGATTTGAGGATTCATCCTCTAAGGATGCGTCTAGGAATATCACATAACATGAACCTTTTGTATTTGTTTGCTTTGGTGGATTTGGTGCCTATTGTGATAGGGGGCATCATCATCATCTTCTCTTGAGAAAGGCAGCTCAAGGTGATAAGAATCATTGTGAAAGGAAGGCTTGTTTTTCTTTCATGTACATCTTCTACACACTCTGAGGACCATTGAATAGACCAAAAGGAATTATCATGATGCCATCCAATAGTAGGGGCTCTTCAAATTCTAAGGTCTCTGGAACTTCACCATCATTTATATTTGCTTATGATTAGACAAACTCTTCCTCTTCATTGTCTGAATTTTGATCTTCACTTTCATCATCTTTCCCTTCTGTCTCTACTTTTGCATTTGAAGGAGTTTTACATGAGAAGAACATGCTCTTTGTTGCACCTTCTACTTCTATTTTTGCTTTTGTATCTACTTATGCTTTTGCATCTGTCTCTACATTGGCACAGTAGCACATGGAGTAGTACATCCATGTTTCTATCTCACTATTAAAGGTGATTTCAAAAGTCATTTCTAGTTCAAGTAAAAGACATTTACCCATTGACAGTGCCTTTCTAGCTTTTGAGAGATAGTTACTAGTACTCCATTTGTAGCTTTGTTGGACGAGTTAGATGAGATCTCTATGGAGGTGGACCCGTATCCTTTTTGAGCACCATACAACATCAACACCATTTACTTTGGTCCCTTGTCTAGGGTCAAAGTTACTTTGAACCAATTAGTCCTTGCTCGAGCTTCAAGTTGCCATGGTCTTCCAAGCAACAGAGGGCAAGATGTTCCATAAGAGTTGGGCTTATGAGCCAATAGTCTCAATTAGCCATTATGGTCTTGACATATGGGAGGATGCCTAAGGCTTAATTCTACTCTAATCCACTAGTCTAATGAGCCACTGAGTCAGTTGCATGCCTTGTAGGCCCAAATCTTTCATCACCACATTAGTCATTATGTTCACTGAGGAACTTCCATCAATCAATGCACTTGCAATGAAACAACCTTCTATCCACACGATAGTCTTTGGAGTGCTAGGATCCAAGAAGGCATTGGCCTCATCTACTTCTTTCGCAGGATTTGGGGATTTGTTGGTGTCGATAGTAGTTGCAGGGTTGACAATCCATAGATCACGCTGACACATGAGAATACCTTTTAATCTTTTGCAATAAATAAGAGATAATATCAATAGTTGACAAAATGATAAATTAGGGCAGAAGGTATCCATGTTCTTCACTAAGTCATGTTCCTTTATGGGATTTACGGGCTTCTCCAACCCGATGGGGACTTGGGCTATAACCACTTTTTTTTTTCTTTCTTCAAGCAAGGGTTGCATTACCACTTCTTCTATCAACGGAGGTACATTGACCTCTTCTGTCTCCTGGACCTCTAATTCTATGTCCTGGACTAGTGGCTCTGTTTGTGGCACTGAACTGTTTTGCATTGTACCATCATGTACTATATTGTTTTGTGGCTCTATTGGGAGATTAAACTAGGTGTTGTCATTTTTCCCCACATAATTGCGAAGTGTCCTCACAAGCACAGTTACATCATGAACATCTAGCATCGTGAACAAAGCTACCACGAGCACTACTATGCAACCTCAAAAGAAAAATGTACTCTCCCCCACTTAATTGCAAAGCATCCTCGTGAGAACAACTACAAGATCTACAAAACCGCACAGAGAAGATGACCACACTCCATGTGTTAAGTAGAATGAGGCTAAGATTTTAGGTCAGTGATGTAAAATAAAGAATATATGCAAGGAAATCCACCATTGAAGCTCAGAGAAAAGCTTGACAGAGATGAGGAAGAAGAAGATAAACCCTAATTTCAAAAAGTAGAGGTAACTTTAGTCCCCTCTAGTCTCCCATAGCTCTCCTTTTAATGAATGTCCTTCAAAGTAAGCCAAAATCTAATGATGACTTGCTAAAATAGCTGAAGCCCGCCATTATCCATTAGTTCATGCCAAGAAACTCCATATTGGCCACAATTTGTGATAGATCTCCATGTCTAACCATGGTTATGGAAGAACCAACTCTTGTGACTAAATTTTAACTACAGTTTCCCACTCCCTAGTCATTGCAACTAGAACTAATGCATGAAAATGGCTTCTAACAGGATCTAAACTATTGCTCTGATACCAATGTAAAGAAAGCCTATTCTACCATGGAAATCAACAAGAAAACTAATGAATTGAACTAGGAAAATAACATGAAATAAAATGTAATGCTTCAATCATGGCCATGCCATAGACATTTTCCATTACACCATAGCACAACATAGCCATGGAAGCTGAAATCAAGATACAAGAAATAAAGCTTGGTACTCCCCCCAAGATGGTGATGGACAAGAGATATCCAAGAATTAGTGTAAGTGTCAAAAAAGATGCCTACATTAGCACTTCTTGCCTTTTTATAGAGTAAACCCTAGTACCATCATGTCTAAGGTATTTACATGCTTTATTTTGGTAAAGGTAAGTGAACTAATATGGCTAATTTACTTCAATTACAATATCTATGTGAGATACATTGAGAAAACAATTATGAAGACTTTGAAATATGAATATTATGTGATGTATTCCATTCAAGATTGAGCATTTCTTTGTGTTCATTTGATTATTTGGTGGCTTCTATGAAGTATATAATAAAATTTGTTGTGATAAATCCATGGGAGATCTTACATATGATGCTGCATGAAGATTTGTTATTTATGGTATTATTTTTCCTTCCTATGGTTTCCTAAAGCATGAAGAATAAGCTTGTTGGTGTGACAAGATAGATTTTCTTGCAACATTTACCTCATTTTTCTGGTATTATCTAAAGAGCTCCATGTTTTGGTACACAATCAAGGAATTATTGCCATCAACAAGCACCTAAAGAGAAAGAAAAGCAATGGAAGAGTGTAGAATTCTTGCTATTGTTGAAGAATTGGAGATCCTCATTGCCAAAGCCACTTTTTGCAAGAAATTCATTCCTCAATGGTGATATTACTAACTTGATGTGAGATCTCTATGCCAAATTGATCCCATTATCTCCTGTAGAGCTACAAAAAGTTATATCATTATAGCCAACTATTTTCCACAAAACTGAAGAGAAAAATAGAAAGAATGAGTATCAATAAAAGTTTTGGCCTTTGTTGAAGAATTTTCAAACATCATCAAATGGGAGATTGTGAAGAAGCTTCAGGAGTTGTGGTCAGTAGAGGTTCACAAGAATAAGAAGGAAAAGAGTTGGGACTTGTTCAGAATGCACAATAGTAGGATACATGGGATGCTTGGTGCATAGATAATCTTCTATTTGTTCAATTATCAATCCATTGTAAGTTGGTAGATAGAGTGCTCTTTATAATATACACCATTGAGACCCTCCAAAGTTGGTACTATCAAGACAATGGCACTATGGAAATCCTTAGAAGAATGAATATTGATATATTGAAAAGTGAATATCTTTTTCTCTATATTGGCATGAAAGTGGAACTTAGAGACGTTAGAAACAAAGAAGTAGAAAAAATGTTGGCAAGAGAGTCCTCCAGAGACTGAAGCCCCTCTAATCCCCTTTTGTTGAACACAGACAAATTGGGTGGATCCAACTCCTTTCTAATGAATGACATGATAAAGAGATAAGCACTAGAATGAATCCAGAGTACGTGAGAAGAGAGAAGGCAAAAATCAAAGCTGGGAACAAGCTAGAAGCAAAAGCCTCCTTTAACACCCTTGCAACACTTTTTACAAAAGTCTCAATAGCGAATCAAGGTTCCCTTCCTAGCTAGATCCATCTTGGAAATGTTGATAATAGGCCAATGAATGTAATCCCATTGCCAATCTTCAAGAGAGAGTAGAATGAAGACCCCTATCTTCATGTAGCGGAGTTCATGGTAGCATGTGTGGCCAATAATTCCACCACCCTAGAGCATTAGTTGATGATATTCCTTGTCACTTTCAAGGATACGGAATTTGAGTGGTATAAGAGACAAGCAACATGAACTTTTGGTATGTGGAACAAAACAAAGGTGATATTTCCTACTATATTTAGGCATGAAGGTTTTGAAGAGTGGATGTGAGTGGAGTTCATGAGTTTAAGTTGGTCCTCTGGAGAACGGGTGGAAGCATATGTCTCTATAATGGAATCCATACTAAAGAGATGAACCATTGGATGAAGGCATCTAGAAGGGAGAGGCCTACAACTAGACGTTTGTAAGTTTGTGGAGCTGAGAAGGCCAGTCAACCTACAAGCTATAGTGAAAGGTACAAGGTTATACAACAAAGTTGAAGCAAGGTTGTCTATAACCTTTGATAGAGGATTCCTACGTCCTCCAATGTTAGGAATGGTGTATCCATCAAATGCAATCCTAGGGATTATTCCCTACACCTACCATTAGATGCAAAAAATATCATAGCACATTGTACCAAATCCACAATGGCCACAAACAATGCCTCAAAAGATGGTTTGACCATAATAGCATTGGCCTTAGAATTTCCTCTAGAAGCAAATCAACAATAATAGTGGAACCCTACCAATTGGAATCAATAGCCAATAGGTCTGATAGGAGCTCTGAGAACAAAGGACCCTCTACATCAACCCAACCAGTGTATGCGATGAAACCCTACTCCAAGTGCTCCAAGAGGAGAAAATTTAAAGAACTATTTGTCCAACTTAGTTGCAAACATCAAGAAAGAGATTATGGATATGATCATAGAATAGCTACAGACACTAAAAGTGAATACTGCTAGCTTATCAAACATTGTAGGAGCATAAAGAGATATGATGCAATTGAATGCCTTGTGTATGGAAAGTGCCATCAACTAGGATATTTAGCAACTAAATGTACTCAAAAGCCAACTATCTCTAGAGTGTTTTGTTCTTATTGCCCAAGAAAGAACCATACAGAAAACTTTTGCTTTTTAAAGGAGATGTATGGTAGAAGGAAAAAAGATGAGGAAACCACATTCAATTTGCTAGAATCCAAGATGACAACCCAAGATATTGGACTAAAGCCTAGAGAATTTGGCCCTAATTTTGGTCCAAGGAGGTTCCCCACCCAAAGTTACAGAGAAAGATAGGATAATGGTGGTCAAAGATCAGAAGTGGAATGCTATAGATGTAGAGAAAAGGATCATATCTTCCCATACTATCCAAACCCTAGCATGTCCATGGACTATATGTAGTCAATGCAAAGGAGAAGGCCACACTGCTAAATATTGTCCTAGTTTATCCCCTACAAAGACTAATGCCACTGATAGCTAGTAGAAAGCTCAAGAGCAACCCTCCAACTTGATGGAATAGGAGGTAGCTATAGCTACGCGTGCTAAGATACGAGAACCAATAACTCCAAAAGTGAATGTTCCACTTACAAAAATTGTATGTGTGGTAATAAACCACAACTAGCAGTGGTGATGTCGGGTGCTAGGGGAAGGAACGATGACTCGGTCAAAAGATAGGTGAGACAAGACACCGTCTGTTGGTGATCATCTAAACATGCCTAACAACAGTTGCAAGGTCAGGCTCAGGAGCAAGGATCGGCCATCTTGGACATGATGTACCTCATTACACATAGAGTCTCCTCTTTGATAATATAATAGCATAGCTTGAGTTTGTGAAAAATCCAACAGTAGATATCCGCAAAGCCTATGAAATCATAGATCAAGTCATTATGTAGAAAGCTCCTGATCTAGGGCTCGGTGGATCTACGACTGTTACTGTCATCCTTGCTAATGGTTGAAGACTCATTGTTGTAAATGTGGGTGATTCCAAAGCTATTCTATGTAAAGCTGGACATGCAATTTAGCTTTCCATGGATCATGAACCAAAGGCATAAAGAAGAATCATTGAAAATAAGGGAGGTTTTGTTACAATAATTCTAGTGATGGATTGTGGAAGGTTATGGAAAATCAAGAAGCTATCAATTTAATCCGGAGGGCAAAGGATCTTGAAGCAATAGTTAAAAAGCTTATAAAAGCTGCTCTTGTGCAAAAGAGTAAGGATGATATATCTTGCATTGTGGTCTGATTTCATTTGAAGGAGAGGCCTTGCTTCGGTGTATGTTCAAATATGGACTCTTGGAGGAAACTCAAAACAAGCTTGATATGTATTGGCTTTGACTATGGAGAACATTTTGGAATAGCTGCTTGCAACCTCTTGATCATCCAAAGTCTTAATAGCATGCCTAGTATGCCATTCACCCCTCATTGCTGTCATCTCCCTCGTCACTTCCCTGGGTTCACCCTTCCTATCAGCACCATCCTATGTAGCTTTTATTCTACATGACAATGGCATTAGCATCACGACTGAGAAGATTGCAACATTAGTGAAGGTTGCTAATATTCAAGTGGAATATTACTGGCCTACATTGTTTGCCAAGCTTCTTGAGAAAAGAAGTTTGGAGGACCTAATTACAAACATTGGCTCTGGTGGTGGTGGAGCTTCCATTGTTGTCAGTGGTGCTATCCTTGTGTCAAGGGGTGGTGGTAGTGCAATTGCACCTACTCTGTGGAAGAGAAAAAGGAAGAACCAAAGGAAGAGAGTGATGAAGACATGGGGTTTAGATTGTTTGATTAGACATTTTTCTTTGGTTCTACGGTCTTTGACTCAGCAAAATGTATGACCTATATGCACTTGACTTGGTGTACACAACCCAATACATGGAAATATTTTTATGTACACAGTCTTGTTAGCAGTTTAGAGTAATATAGGGTTTCTATATGCTCACATGAATGTTTGGGTCTAACAACTTTTCTAGGTCTTGATCCAAGAGGGAACATGGTGTTAGATCACTGCTTTATATGTCGGACCTTGAATGTGAATGTACGTAGTGCAACATCATTTGCTTTCATACCCTTGCCTCTCAAAAGTTCTCTTAAAGAAGGGAAAATTGGAGGAAAGCAGACTAAATTTTAGTCTTCTTCTTTAGCTCAGCATAAAGAAGTACAAGGTTTTGGGGCAATTCAAGAATAGGAACTTCTTCAAGGTTACAAGTACTGATGATCTAGTTATTAGAAGGCTTGCTAGCAATGACAAGGCTACTATCTTGCCACGGACTCAATTTTGTCCACCTTAATGTGTGCTCCGAGATATGTGTATTCCTAGGACATTGCTATGCAGAGGGTCGGGAACTTTGACAAGTGTGATGGATCACAATTGGAAACTTCACATATTGATGTTATTTCTAGAGATCAAATAGGAGTACATTGATCTTTTTTTTTGTTGGTAGTCTTTAGATACCAAGAAGAGAGAGATAGTGTTAAAATCTAGATCAACACAAAGGGACCTACAAATCTAATGCTTCATCATTTGTTTCTGATGTTGCAAGCTATGGCTAAGGTTGCTCAGGAAGAACAAATGAAGCTAGTAGCAATGACAAGCAACTAATACCTATGGTACTAGTAGCACATTACATGTGTGGTGGAGTTCAAACTGGTCTTCAAAATGAAACTTCAATTGCTGGTTTGTTTGTAGTTGGTGAAGTCACAAAGCTTTAAAAAATTGCTCCAAGTTAAGCCTAGAATGGCAGTAAGTTTGAAATGATAGTGAGTTGGTTGATTTGATCTCCTTCTACTAATGTTGCTCCTGAACCTATAAGGCCAACTATACAAATACTTTTCTCCAATCAAACTACTTAAATGCAGCATGTAACATGAATGTTAACTTGCAACAAACTCACGACATGTTCCTATGATTCCTTAGCATAATATCAAATGGTTTGGAACAAAACAACATCTAATTATGTTCAATGGTTAGCATGGCATATCTAAGAATTGAAAGAATACATTATACAAAAGCTCGTGGCCACCCCCAAGCATCCTATTCAGATTTGCAAGACATGCAGGATTTATCCTTTTTAGATCTATATTGACTATTGATCCTTTTCAAATCTATATTGATTGCACTAAAGCTCAAAGGTGTGTCTATTATAGTGAGCATGAGGGATGCAATTGAAAGATGCCATTCTGTGTAGGGCTATATCACAAGGAAACTCTATTATCATAAAGGTTTCAGAGTATGCAACTTGGTCAGCCTTGTTTTACAAGTAAATCATCTAATCAACTCTCTAGGCTATAGACCTACAAACATTATACATGTGATAATCGGGACTTGATGTCACAGATATAGGACTAACACTCACTGTCTATAGGAGATGACACCTATTTTTAGCATGCTTTCAGGACAATTCTTGCAACAAAATGGAAAGGAACAACCTCACTAAAGTGGATATATCAATTACAATTGCTTTGTTGTCTATTCAAATCAGTTTGAATAAGCTCTACAATGCCATTTTCACTAGATGATGTTCTTATAGTTCAAAGAGAGCAGCATGTCGATCAATAGCTTATTTCAACATTATAGCAACTATACCCTGCTATATAGTGGATTTCTCAATAGCTTGTTTCAACATTATAGCAATTATACCCTACTGTACATTGGATTTTTTTTCCAGATCTCCAACATTGCAGCCACAAATTGATAAATCATTATAACAGTTAAACCCCTACTGTATAGTGAACCTTTTTGCTCTTCCATTAGACAAGAGACACCAAGGAAAGCATGAGGAAGGTTTGCAAGGAATCAACAATATTATGTGGCAATTGATGAAGACGGGACAGGAACGTATGCTGAAAACACTTGTAACATCTATATGATGTTAAGATCAGTTTGCATAAGTTTTTTCTATTCATCACAAGAGTGCTATTGTATGCAGATTTGACCATTGCAAATCCATATGCAAACTAAATTTTGGGAAATAAGAAAATTTGAGAGGTGGATTATTCATACAAATTTTTGATATAGAATACAAGGCTTGCTAACCAGTTGAGTACACTGCTTTGTTGAATATCTACTTCAGCCACAAGTGGTTGATGAATCTAGAAGAGATTATTTTTCATGTGCTTTGGCTACTTGCAACAACTAAAAATGACTAGCATTGAGTCACCATTTTTCTATGCATTTGGAGCAGCTATGCATGAACAAGTACACTATGCAAACAAACATCATACTTATCATGAAGATTATGAAGAATACGCAAGGTATGTACATCAATCTCATGATCAACAACATTATGAGCCACAATTGTCTTGTCATGGATATTATGGACAACATTATGACTATGATCTGCAGTTGTATTATGACTGTGAGTACAACAAGCATTGGTATGACCAACAACATGCATATCACAGTGATGAGAAATCTATTGAGTTGCAACATGCAAATAATGATCATAATATTTTTGGATAGCAACAACATGTCAATCATTATGTTTATGGTCAGCCCCAAAAGCAAGGACACCTTTGCAATCATTTTGGACACTCTTTCGTGAATAAGAATCATGTGGGAAGGCCACAAGGATTTGGGAATGGTTTCAACTCTTTTGATATGCATACAAATGGATAGTCATACAAGAATGGGCATCAACATGTATCTGATCGTGATCATGGATAGAGCAACATTATGCTAGTGAACATGGGAAATATGTTGATCAGTACTTCTATGATGATCAGACATCCCATAGTCAAATTATGATAATGATCAACCATTTCCTAGACATCAACATTATGCTAGTAGAAATGAGTGTGGACATGACTATGGAAAACCATTTTATCATGAAAAGTATGACAGTCGTAGTGGCCATCATGATGTTATTCAAGGAAAACTCTTAACCAGTGATGATATTAGAGTAGAGGAAGCTAAAGAGGCCGAAGAGGAAGTGGATTGTAAAGTCCAAGATGGAGAGTCTTAAAAATCCTTTGAGGTTGATCATGATGGCTATCATCTTTCTAATCTACATCATGCTAAAGACCAAGTGAATGCAGTAATTGAAGAGGGGCGTGTAAAGGATCTTAATGAATCCAGACACCAATCCATGGACTCAAATGACTTTCAATTGATGAGCTTATCTTTCCATTTGATATGGGGGATCATGAGGATACTTCCTTATTTCCATTTGACCCGAGAGGCAATGATGGGATATATTTTTTGGCAGAGGAAACTTATGGTTGTGATGACTATTTTGATGGTTATCCATTTGACCCTGGAGGCATATTGGACTTTAGTAACTTTCATTGTTGGTGGGTTGTAAATAACACTTGCAATACTGATTCCTCAGCATATTCAATCATCCTCTCTAAGGCTTAATGGTCCCCTCAAAATAGTGGGATTATTAGAGTTATAGGACAGTGGGGGACAACTTGTTGTGAGAATTTTATATCATGAATTAAATTGCCTTAACGAAATCAAAAGTGGTTTTGATGGTATGAGATGATGGCTTGGGTTTTGTAATTCATTTTTATACCTCGACCAATCAATTTGGACACTCCAGTCAAAAGTTATGGTAGTTTTATGAATTCAGCCCTGTATGGATATCAAGTAATCATTTCACTGAATCAATTTCATTATGAGATTTCTTCATATGGAAAGTGCTTCCACATGCTTATGGATCTTCATTGACATGATTTTCTTCATTAATGACTTGTCTATCACCTCATTATCTTCAATTTTGAGGACAAAACAGTTTGTAATGAAGTAAATTAGCCACATTAGTTCACTTACCTTTACCAAAATAAACCGTGTAAATACCTTAGCCATGATGGTACTAGTGTTTACTCTATAAAAAGGAAAGAAGTGCTAATGTAGGCATCTTTTTTGACACTTACACTAATTCTTGGAGATCTCTTGTCCATCACCATCTTGGGGGGAGTACCAAGCTTTATTTCTTGTATCTTGATTTCAACTTCCATGGCTACGTTGTGCTATGGTATAATGGAAAATGTCTATGGCATGGCCATGATTGAAGCATTACATTTTATTTCTTGTTATTTTCTTGGTTCAATTCATTAGTTTTATTTTTTATTTCCATGGTAGAATAGGCTTTCTTTACAAATACAATGTTTCTTCATAGAAGTTGGCTATATCTCATACACAATCTCTCTCACATAGGCTTTCTCTCAAGTAGATGATTAAAAAAAAGAATAACTCCCAATAATCCTCTCTTGGTCATGGACAGACTTCTCAATATGTATGTTTGATATAAAGAGTCACCAAATCTACTATAGTGTCCTTTGAGAGCTCATCAATGTTACTATCACTTTAGTCTTCACTTCAAGTATTCAACAACTACTTCTTATGCTTCTTTGAGCTATTAGAAACTCCCATCTTTCTCTTTTCAAAATTAAAAAACATCCCCAAGCTAAACATCCATCAAATAGAACACTCATAGGAGCATATAGAAGACAACAAAAGGCATAGACAAGCTCAATAGCACACTATAGCAAGTCTACAAAAGTCATAAAAGCCATATAGCTCATAATAAAACTAACTCAACCCATCAAAAATCCATGCAAATCACTCTCAATCATTCTTGAAACCACTCATATACTATTTAACCTCTCAAATAGAAAAAAAAATCAAAATAGAGGCAAAAAATAGACTTATTAGAACAAAAGTGATTAGATAAATCACATAAGCATATAATCAATCATTCAGAAACCATCATGAGCTAATCAAACTTATTCAACCCATTTCAAAACTTACACACTTCCAAAATCATGAAAAACCAATCAATCAACCACAAAAGCAACCATTCAGCACCAAAAAATAGCCCTCAATAATACTTTGATGTGCTCGAGAAGGAATGAATGATGAGAAGCCAATCTCTTTCTCACATGCATTTCTTAATTTGAAATTCATATGGCTAGCTAGGAAGCCAAATCATTAGGAGTCACTTTGGAGGTTGAAGATAGAGTACAGTAGAATAGATTAGATAGCCACATTGTGCATTTCAATTCATTGATTTCTTGCATAACGTTGGGTATGCTTCATATTTATCTACTTGAGAGCTTGAGAAGAATTTTTGGAAGTGGTTTGTGAGTGGTTAAGTTGACCATGTGTGACCACCATGATTGATGGGTAGAGAACATTCTTGAGTGACTCCCCACTTGACTAATTGCTTGACTATCTACTTATGACCACTACCACAAATGCACTCATTTTGAATGTAAAATATCATCCATTGGAGCCACTAGAGAACCTATCATCTGTGTAGGATTATAGACAAATAGAGCCTTGATTTTTGGATGTCAAGCAGTTTTTGAGTTGACGGCTAGTCTCTAATGAATACCACCTATTTTATAATGATCATGACTAGAATCATTCTTAAAACATGACTAACATTTTCCTTATCGTACATTAGCCTACCTTCATGACTTTCTATATGTAGTACCTCGGTCTCCAACCAAGTACCTCAATGTCCTTGAATGCATGTTCAATGTGTTGTTCCTAAGGGTCTTTGTCTCACAACAATTGTCTAGTATGTTCTTTCCATTCAATGCATCTCATCTAGAATCCCTCTTGTGATTTCTTGTGATTTATTTAAATCCTTAGTCAATTTTCTTGGTTTGAATCTTCTCTCAAGGTTGTAACACAATTTGTGTTGTTGTAAGGTTGTCAAAGCTAAATTTTAGGGTTTGAGAGTTCTAATGATTAGGTTCCTTGGTTTAATCCTTTTTTGTTTTACAACTTCATGCAATTCAACCTTCTTCTACTAATGCACAAATAGTCCTTTGTCTTTTCTCATGCTCTATTCAATGGGAGACTTATGAGTGGGTCCAGTGGTGTTGTGGTGCTCAATCAAATTCAATTTTGCTTTTGAATGCCTTTCCAAGTCCCAATTCAAACTTTAAATGGTGGAAACAATTGGTGGCTTGGATCTACTAGCTTTAAGTATTTTTGAGATGTTCAAGATCCATAGTTTTAACGAAGGGTAGTTTCTAATTTACAAGGCTTAGATCTACTAGTTCCAAGGCTTTTCAAGTTTTTCAAGATCCATAATTGCAATGAAAGGTAGCTCTTAATTTACAATCATGGTACTAATTTATAGTCATGTCAGTATGATGGACCCAATTGAGTCATGTCCCATTCAAGAAATCAAATGTAGGAAATCTTGGTCAGCTTGATAATTTTTTGAGTGCTTGTGGTTTCTATGATCAAATGTGGATAGTATCTCTTGCTAAGTTAGCATTACCCAAAGTCATCCAAGATTCAATCATGGTCGTGATCATCAGTCACAGTTAGGGTTTGCAATCATGTGAGTCTAGGATATGCAACCATATGATGATGTGGGAGGGGCACTCATGTGGCAAGTAGTTATCATTCTTGAGTCAAGTAGCCATGCATTCATAAGTAGGTAGTCATGCACTCACAATCAAGGGTGGCTACCTCGAATAGAAAGAGGTTTTGAGACATACCCTCTAAACTTGCTATAGATGTAGTGGAATCTTCTTTGATATTGATTTCTTCTTTGTCTCTTCTCCTCACCCACAAGGATTGAGCCTCCTTCTCAAAGATTTATTTCTCTTCTCACACTTGCTTGCTCTCAATTATTCTCTCTTCTCTCTCTTTCTTTTACCCAAACTTTGGAGACAATAGGTATGTGACTTCCCCTATATTTTCTGACTAGTCTTGGTTAGTTTATGATGATGAAGCTTGCTTGTGGATCCAAATAACATGATGGTCTATCTATTTGAATGCTCAAATTGGATTATGATCTTAGTTGTCTTAGGAGAGGGCTTTTGTTGTGTTGATGAGTCATGCTCAATGCATTCTATCAATTCTATTGATGAATCATGTCAAATGCATTTCTATTAGTTGTGTTGATGAGTCATGCCAAGCATGCATTCAAGTCATGGATAGGTGGAGGAGTTGCTAATCATGGCATCAGTTGTAGCAATCACTAAATATGGTTGTGACCATATTTTTATGCTAGTAGTTGTGTGGCCATGTTCTATTTTGAGCTAGTTGTGGTGTATTTTTGGTAGTTGTGTCCAAGTTTTGAAGCTAGTAATAGATCATGGTCATTAGTTGGCTAGTTGTAGGGTCGATGTTCAAGTATTTTCGTCAAGTTTATAGCAATCATCATCCAATTTATATAGTCATGGAATGTGTGCGTGGGTGTTTATTTATATATTTATATATTAGTTGTGTTCATGCAAATAGTAGTTATGGCTAGCCTAGGAGAGAAAAAACTAAAAATAAAATGCTATTAATGACTCAAAAGATGCTTTGAAGGCCTTCATGAGTAGAAAGAAATATTGATTTAGAAAGCCCAATCCTTGCAAGAGAGCTTTACATGACCTAACCTAGGGCAAAGAAATTGGTGTGTGTGATTATGCAATAGGATAGAGATCCCAACTTTTGTAGAAATAGGTCTCCTTGCCCCCCAAATGGATAATAAAATGATTGAACTTTGAGAACATTCCCATCCACTTATCATTGCTAATTGATAGCATTGTAGAGATAGTTGATATAAGAGCCAACCTAAGGCATACAAATATGATGGAGGAAAAAAGGTTCATGGATGATTTTCCACAAGACCTATGGGAGTTCTTGGAAAACTTCAAAGCAATAGTTAATTTTAACACAAGTTGATTGTCTATCGAGTTTATGCATAAAAATGCTACAATCTCTTAAAAACCAAGGGAGGACTACCCTCCACAAGATATTGGACCTTACCATAGCCATCCAAAGAGAGAGATATCTGAAAGGAAACGATAAAATAATAATATAAAAGCTCTTGAACTCTAGTATGGTTAGGAGGAAACCTTTCAAGTATGAGGTTCATAGTAATGAACTTAGGAGCTTATGAATGTTTACTAGGAATGGATTGGTTGATTCCCAATGATGCTCATATCCATTGTGGAAAAGGTCAAGTCATATTTTAGGATTTGAATAGTGAAATAGCAACTACACAATGTGAAACAGGGAAACCTAAAGTTCAATTAGCAAAAGCTTCTCAAATTGTGAAAGGCTCGAAGAAAGGATTACCAGTTTACTTGATCAAGCTTAACAATGTATATCAAGATGGTCAGACAAAAGAAGAACCATCTTGGTTAAAAGAATATGTCGATATATTTGCTGAAGAGCTAACTGAGTTACCTCCGGAAAGAGAAGTTGATCATGAGATCAAACTTGTTCCAAGAGCTGCTTCAGCTGCAAAAAGACCTTACAAAATGTCTATTCATGAAGCCATCAAACTAAAAGAGCAACTCAAACAACTGCTAGAACAAGGGTATATTCAGCCAAGTAGTTCACCATGGGGAGGAACCCTAGTATTATTCCAAAAGAAGAAAGATGGACCTCTCTGTCTTTGTATCGACTATTGAGGGCTAAACCAGGTAACAATGAATAATAAGTATTGATTCCAAGGATAGACGAGCTTCTTGATTTTCTACAAGGAGCAAGGATCTTTTCTAAGATCAATCTTCGGTCAGGATATTATCATATCAAAATCAAGAATGAAGATATTCCTAAAACCACCTTTAACACAAGATACAATCATTTTGATTTCATTGTGATTTCATTTGGGTTGACAAATGCTCCAGCTACCTTCAATAGGTTAATGTAGGACATTTTGAGGCCTTATCTCGATGATTTTGTTCTTGTATTCTTTGATGACGTCCTAACTTATTCTAAGGAGGAAGAAGATCATGAACTACATCTTTGCATTGTCATGGAGACAATGAGAACACACAAATTGTATGCCAAGAAGAATAAGTATAACTTCTTCTTCAGAAGGAAGATTGAGTACTTGGGATTCATAGTGTATGTTGAAGGTATATCAGTAAATCCTGCCAAGGAAGGTCAAAGATGTTCAAGATTGGCCACCCCCAACCACTATCAAGGAAGTGAGAAGTTTTCTAGGTTTAACGGGATGGTATAGGATATTCATCAGAATCTATGCCCAAATTGTAGCACCTCTTACAGACCTACTCAAAAAGCAAATTGCGATTATCTGGACGCCAATTGAACAATCTAGCTTTGAACAACTAAAGCATAGTTTGGTAACTACTCCTATTTTAAGGCTACCTGACATAAGCAAGGAATTTGAAGTTGGCACAAATGCCAACTCTCTCGCACTGGGATGCATACTAATGCAAGAAGGTCATCCTATAGCTTACTCTTCGAGAAAGTTGAAAACCCATGAAAAGAGATATGCTACTCACGACCTGGAGTTATTAGATGTGATTCATGCTCTCAAATTATGGAGACATTACTTGCTTGGAAATAAATTTTCCTTAGTCATAGATCATAAAAGTCTTAAGTGGATTTTCACTCAACCTGATCTTAATATGAGACAACGACGGTGGATCAAAATTTTGCAGGTCTTATCAACTGAGGGCAGAAACTCTGGCTACAATGGTATCAATGCCGACTAACCCTATCATTGAGTTGACTAAGGATGAAGCAAATAAGGACCCACACTATCAACAATTGTTTTAGGAAGTTCAGAATAAGGAACAAAATCCCAAATTCAAGACTAAGTATTAAGAATTCTCTACAAATGAAGACGAAGGACTTGTTTATTTCAAAATGAGACAACACATTCCTTCAAGTTAGACTCTCAAGAGAAGGATACTTTGGAAAGCTCATGATCTCCTTTTTTAGGACACTCGAGATATACAAAAAATCTTAATGTTGCCAAGAAAATCTATTAATGGCAAAGACTCAAGAGTGATGTACTTAAGTATATCACTGAATGTCTAAATTGCCAAAGGGTAAAATCTGAACATGTCAAGTTACCCAGAAAACTCTAGCCACTTAACATTCCCCAGATGAAATTGGAGTTTATTTGCATGGACTTTGTATTTGGGTTACCTTCTATGCAAGGAGGATATAACTCAATAATGGTGGTAGTAGACATGCTAACAAAGGTCGCTCATCTTATTCCAACAAAAATCAATCACAAAGCTTCATATATTGCAAGAAGTTTTGTAAAAGAGATTTTTAGGTTACATGGGTTACCTAAAAGGATCATCAGTGATGTACCTTAACAACCATGATCCGACGCTCGGCGCTTTGATATCCAAAGGCTCCGACTTTCAAATTAGCATGACAAGAACTCACTCTAGCATGCGACCCTCCACTCTCCTCTCTCACAAAATACAATTGTAATCAAGGGGAAAGGCCCTTAACTCTTCAATGTCCTCTCCTTATATAGTTTTCTATCCACATTCACATACATTAAGCTTTTTGCTTTCAGCTTTTGGCTTTTGCTTTTCTACTGATTTTCACTATTTTCGTTTTTTTTGCCGTATGCATGTTTGCAACTTGTTTGGATCATAACTTCGTCATTTGAACTCCGAATATAGTTGTTCCGGTACTCAAAACGATCGGAACATATCTAGTCGACAAGCAACTACAGGCAAAATTACGAAAATCCATAAAAAATGGGTAAAAATATTGATATTCGTAAATCGTATCATTTTTCTCCATATTTTATCTTGGACGACTTATTCCCTTCCTTTGCCTATTGTTATTGTAATTGCACACACTTTCACCACACATGTCCTCTTTTTCTTCAAGAAATACTCGATGACAATGTAAAACTTACGACCTTTTTCCTATCCTTGAGTCTTCAAAATAAATATTCTCTGGATATGAATCTAATTTTTATGCAGTGTGCCCTAGTAGAAATATGGTTTTTTGAAATGAACTCCATGCCCAATCTTTCATGATTAGAAAAAAATATGCAGAATCGGATCCATGAAATGCAATCAATTAATCCATGCTCGCACAAAAATAACCATTTGAAGAATTGTGCCTAGCCTATCTAGATGTGATCGTGCATCATGCAAAATGCAAACAAAATTTCTTGATTAACTGTGAGACTCGACTCCAAGGGGGTCATGATTATTGCTTCAAGAGGCTAAGATCGGCTTCATAGTGGAAAGGTTTGTCTATAGGGATGGTCTTGAGCAGTAGGAAATGTGGATGCCAAGGGGGGCTCTGGCCGTAAATTCCGCATTATTCCTAGAATTTGACAAGCCCTTCATGACCCAGGGGATGGGATCCTGGAACCCTAATACTAGTTACAAGGGAGGAATCTTGGTGGGCAGAATACCCTCATGGAATACTGTATATCTCCCATAGGATCGAAAAGATGAAAATTGTAATAAAATTTCAATATAATAAACGAATTTGTATCTGTATGTGTATCTGTGAGATAAATTACATGAAGGAACATGTGATTTAATGGACTAATTAAGGAAGTTGGTTGTATATGTTTCAAATAAATGTGCTTTAGGTAATTTAAAAAACTAAAGATGATACCATCATGAAAGGATAGTAGGTGGGCATGACCTCTAGCGACGGATCCGTCCAACGGTAGAGTGGTCTCAGTTAGTTGGGAGCTTTTCTAAATCAGTGATAGAAATAGAAAGATGATAAATTGACCAATCAATCGCTAGATAGAATCGAATTGCATTGTTTTAGGGGGGCAGAATAGGATTTTTCCTTATGGACAGGAGGATTGATGTACAACACTCCCCTTCATCTCCCATTCTCTTTGAACCAAGTGTAATGGCACATCCACTTTAGTTCCGAGTAATCTTGTAGGAAGTGGGACCTCAAAATTACTAACGCTATAGTTGGCTGTTAGAAGACTCGTCTGATTTTAGGAACCCAAAAATTCAAGTCGATCCTAGTGGGTTCAGCCGAAACCTTCTGTTGCGATGTAGACTCAGTAGGACCTAAGTGACAAACCCCGTGATACTCCAAGGGAGCGTCGTGTGCGTCATTTGGAAAACCTTCTCATGGACTACTAAAAGGTGCACCTTAGATTGAGCCTGGCAGACACCTCACACAATGGCAACCAATGATCACTCATCTCTAGCTTGCTTACTTCTTGGATTAGTGGTTGACATCATACTAAGTAGGGATTAGCCACTTGAAGTCTTTGATCTTCATCTTCCTTATCTAGAACCCCAATACATAGTAGGGCATCCATAGCCATAGGTTTGGAAGCTTTAATCTATTCAATATTTGGCTCTTCTCAAACTCCAAGGCTTCTCTACTATCATTTGGGATCAAGATTGGCTTCAACATTGAAGACATTTTAAATATTTCAACACATTGAGCCTCTTGAACCTCGTAATGGAGCTATATTTTGGGGATTTTGTTCAAAGAACTTGAATATTTGATATTCAAGTATTCAAGCAAGCTCGAAGCATTGATTCTTCAAGGATTTAATCTTCTTCAAGCATATATGGGATGAATTTTGTGGATTATTGGAGCTCTATGATGGATTATGGAAGTTTCTTCAACCATTAGATTGAGGCTTGATTCCAAGTAAATCAATCATCTTCTTCAAGCTTGATCAAGGTACTTTAATTGCTTAATCTATGAAATCTCTAAACTTCCACTTGTTTAAATATTGTCAACTTGTTGATGAAGTCTTTGATCTTCATCTTCCTTATCTAGAACCCCAATACATAGTAGGGCATCCATAGCCATAGGTTTGGAAGCTTTAATCTATTCAATATTTGGTTCTTCTCAAACTCCAAGGCTTCTCTACTATCATTTGGGATCAAGATTGGCTTCAACATTGAAGACATTTTAAATATTTCAACACATTGAGCCTCTTGAACCTCGTAATGGAGCTATATTTTGGGGATTTTGTTCAAAGAACTTGAATATTTGATATTCAAGTATTCAAGCAAGCTCGAAGCATTGATTCTTCAAGGATTTAATCTTCTTCAAGCATATATGGGATGAATTTTGTGGATTATTGGAGCTCTATGATGGATTATGGAAGTTTCTTCAACCATTAGATTGAGGCTTGATTCCAAGTAAATCAATCATCTTCTTCAAGCTTGATCAAGGTACTTTAATTGCTTAATCTATGAAATCTCTAACCTTCCACTTGTTTAAATATTGTCAACTTGTTGATGAGAGATTCTCGATCAAGTAATTTTTTGAATTGATCCATAAATCATAGATTAGTGTTTTTCTCATTGATCAAAGCCTTTCCATTGAAATTTAACATTCATTTTAACCCTATTTCATCACGAATTTCACTTACATTATCTCAACACATAACCCTAATTTGATTGTATGACTTGATCTACCCAAGAAAGAAATATTGTAAAGGGTATGGATTTGCAATCAGTGTGTCATTGAATTGCATTGGTAAGACCCTTAGCTAATCTCTATTTCTCGATTCTGATTTTCATCCATCAAATCTTGCATATCATTGAAGGCTGAAAGAAAATTTCAATTATACATCTCATCCTTGTTTGCTTGATTAGAATGCTCTTGCTATGTTGATATTCCCACAGTGAGGAAAAAGGTGTTAGATATGCTCAATACCCCACCCTCATAAGGTGCCACCAATGATCCAGGGTGCTCTAAGTTGTAAGGCCCCCATTTTGAGGAGAAGCTATATGTGAGCATGGATATTGGGTGAATCTTGAATCGTATATCAGATGAGGTCTATGTGACCGAATGGAAGAAAGGTGACCTTTGTGGATCTAGCCTTCAGGTTAGATAGAATACTTATGTTGATAGCAATTCGAGGCACAATGCATTGTGTTGTGGGGTGTGAGAGTTATCATGATTCCTATTTTGGAGTCTTGGGGCCGCGAGAGTAGTCCCTAGCTCGGTGGTCTTAGGGGGGTGAGCGGCCCCCCTAACGGGGGTCTGGGGACAGTGCCCCTAAACCGATGGTAAAGGGAATTTTCCTTAGAATATTCCTTAGCTGACTAGGGAAGGTTCATAATATGGTCTAACTTGTCGACTAGACTATCTTATCGAGCTATAAAAGAAGACCCCTCTAAAGCCATAATCAATCTATCTTTCACCCAGTCAAAGTTCTTCCAACTACCCTATTCACCTATTATATGTCTAGATTGCCATCTAAGCTTCACAGTGGAAGCGCATGGGTGGACAGAGTCATCTTTGTATCAGTTCATTTGAAATTGAAGCAGTCTCTATTCTTCCCATATTTGTTGTGTGTTCTATAGTCCTTGCTTAGATTCTATCCTTTGTGTCGTGTAATTTCTATATGGTATTAAAGCCCATGGGGCTTTGAGGAGTGAAGAGTACATGAGAGGCAATGACTTCAACAACGAAGATGAGAAATATCAACTACTACATCAAGTAGCAGTTTTGGCGCATTGGGTGTTGGTGCTATTGTATCGGTAATTCAAACACTAAGGATTCGTCCCCCAACATTTAGCGAACGTAAGTTAGATGGTATAAACTATAATTTGTGGAAGTTTAAAATCACAACTATCATTGATTCTTAAGAACTTCTAGAGACGGTGCTGGGGACTGACCTAGAACCACAATCCACCCCTAACCCATCAAATTCAAGTGTTATGATTCCTCTAGATGCAGATCTTTTATGAGCTTGGAAACGAAGGAACGTAGATGCATTGTATGCCATAGCTACAAGCTATTTTGACAATGTTTTGACCTTAATTCACCACACAACCAAGGCATGAGAGGCTTGAAATGTACTTAGGATTCAATACCAAGTGAAAACTCAAACAAGGATTCAAAACTTGGAGAATCAACTAGTAGTGCAGAAGTTTGCTTAAGGAAGACAACTGAAGCATTCATCACTCGGATAAAGAATCTACGTGACTAGATGGCTGGCGTCAGGATACAAAAGACTAGTGAGGAGCTAGCTCAAAGATGTTTTCTGATTTGTCCACCAAAGTTTGATGGATTGGTAACTATCCTAAATAGTCAAGTGAGACCCCAAGCTTTGACATTTGAGGAATTTTGTGCACTACTAATGGAGGAGGAGTTGAGGTTTTAAGCCTAGGAAGGTAGCAGCAATGGAGATGATGCATTCTCTACTAATGTGAAAGGAAAAGGTGGTTCATCTACCAATGGTGAAAAGAAGAAGAAGGGTGGTTAAAAAAAGTTTCAAAGAGAGTGTGTCTCTACTACAAGAAGAAATGACATTTAATTGTAGATTGTCATGTCAAGAAGGCACATAAAAAGAATGGCACCATGAAGGCTAAAGGAAAGGAGACATCCAATACAACTCAAGGAGAGTTGGAGTTATTAATGGTGACCATTGAGAAAATATATTCCTCGGTGCAAGAAATATCTAACATTAACTCATGGGTATTTGAGAGTGGTGCCTCCTGTCACATGACCAACAAGAAAAGTTTATATAGTTCTATGAAGCCTCTATAAGAATCAATCAATGTGATGGTTGAAAATGATGCAAAATGCCATGTTGAGGAAACATGTACTACTTCCTTTGTTACTGTAAATGGTAAACTCAACAATCTTTCAAATGTGTTGTATGTTTCACGAATTAAGAGAAATCGGCTATCAGTTGCTTCTATAACTGATCTAGGCCATGAGATGAGGTTCACTAACACAGCTGCAAAAACTATCAATAGTGCTAGCAAAGTTATCGACAATGGAGAAAGGAGGAACAACCTGTATGAGCTAAATGCTCTTACAACCACTGCTAATGTGGCACGTGTAAACTTTGACATAAAAGATTTGGTCACATTGGTTTTGGAGTGTTGAAGGAGATGCATAAGCAAGGTATGGCTGCTCACCTACCTGTAGTAAAACTGAAATAAACGAACCATACGAAGCTTCTATGATGGGTAAGCAACAGAGAAAGGCATTTCCACAAGAAGGCAAGAATAGACCAAAGGTTCCTCTAGAGTTTTTGCATGCTGACTTGTGTAGTAAAAGGCCTACAAGAGCCTTGGAAGGATCTTTTTATTTTATATTGATCATCGACGACTACACTAGAAAGATGTGGGTGTACTTCCTTCATGATAAGGCTCAAGCTTTTGGTAAGTTTAAAGAATGGCTAAAAATTATTGAGAATGAAATAGTTAAAGTGTGAAGAAGTTTAGAACATATGATGGTAGCGAGTTCAACTCAAAGGAGTTTGAAGACTTTTGCAAGAGCAAAGGGATTAAGCGTCAATTGACGATGCCTCATACACCTCAATAGAATGGCATTGTTGAATGCCCAAAACGCACCATTGTGGAAATGGTATGGTGCATGCTTAAGGGAAAGGGATTGAAAGGGAGCGACGGATTGA
Source organism: Lygodium microphyllum (assembly GCF_053477565.2). NCBI lineage: Eukaryota > Viridiplantae > Streptophyta > Polypodiopsida > Schizaeales > Lygodiaceae > Lygodium > Lygodium microphyllum. Next base: position 14,311,072 of record NC_141153.1, on the reverse strand, counting down.
AGGTTGGACTTAAGAGCTATGGCGGAAGAGCAAGAGCAAGAAAGAAAGAGACTAGAAATGGGAACTCCAACAGTCACAATGTGTGACTGGGCCTTCCTTTATTCAAATTGTCACTAAAAGAATAAAGAATAAAGTGACGGTGATGGGCGCCTGCCACCTGCAGTGTGCAATGGCGGTGATTGTCAGTGTAGTAATACACGGGCGGCTAGGCAGAGGCACCTTTACCCCCAACAACCTCCCACTTAAAGGCGAATCTACCCCAGTGAGGAGTGAAAAGAAAAAGAAAAAAGACAGTACAACATGTACACATGTACAACAGGATGAGGAAAGACGTCATCTCATCCCACACCCATCAACCTCCTAAGGAAGGCAAAGCGCTCTGTAGAGAGGCTTTTCTGAGCAAATCTACAAGATTCTGGTCAATCGAGATCTTGACAAGATCAACAGGCTTGTCCTCAATGACCCCACGTATGAAGTGATACCTCACCTCAATGTGTTTCGTCTTCGCATGGAAGACCGGATTATTGGCTAACTGAATAGCACTCATAGAATCTGAATGCAGTGTAGTGATAGCATCAATACCAAGGTCAGCAACTAAACGACCCAACCAAATGGCCTCCTTGCAAACCTCAGTGGCTGCAAAATACTCAGCCTCTGTAATAGAAAGGGCCGTGCATTTCTGCACCCTGGACATCCAAGAAACAGCACCTCCAGCATAGGTGAATACATAGCCAGGAGTGGACTTTCTACTGTCTGCATGTCCTACATAATCAGAGTCAGTGTACCCCACAACTCCTGTATCCTAGTTGCCATAGCATATGCACATATCTGCAGTGCCCTTCAGGTACCTCATGATACCCTTCACACCATCCCAATGCTTCTTGCTAGGTGTAGCCATATAGCGTGCCACAATACCAACTGCAAAGGCAATATTTGGATGAGTGGCTATCATGGCATACATAAGACTGCCCACTATAGATGCATAGGGAATCTTGGCCATCTTGGCCTTCTACTCTTCTGTCTGTGGACAATCAGCCTATGATACCTTCACATAAGAAGGCAATCGATAGCCAATAGGCTTTACGTCCTACATGCGGAAGTGCTCAAGGACTTTATGAATGTACTCTCTCTGTGACAAGTAGAGGAGTCCCTGATGCCTATCGCGTGTAATGCGGATACCAAGTATGTGAGCGGCCTATCCCAGATCTTTCATCTCAAAGCTCTTCTTAAGCTGACCCTTAAGAGCATCTAGCTCATCATGAGCTTTCCCTGCTATCAACATATCATCCACATAGAGTACCAAAATCAATAAAGAACCATCACGAGCTTTCTTCATGTAAAGACACGGATCCATAGCACTCCAACTGTAGCCCTGTGACTACAAAAAGGCATCAAACTTATGATACCACTCCCTAGGTGCCTATTTCAAGCCATAAAGACTTTTCTTCAATTTGCACAATAGGTGCTCCCTGCCAAGTTCTGCAAAGCCCTTGCTCCATATAAATCTCATCATGCAAGTCCCCATGTAAGAAAGCCGTCTTGACATCCATCTAGTATAAATCCAAGTCAAGCTGAGCAACCAAAGCCAAGACTAAGCGTAGGGTGGTCATCTTAACCACATGAGAAAACATCTCATCAAAGTCCACACCATGCTCCTACTTAAAACCCTTTTCTACCAATCTAGCCTTGTATGCCGGCTTGGCGTGTCCAGGGGTACTTTTCAGCTTGTACACCCATTTGCATGGCAAAGCCTTCTTGCCCGTAGGCAAGGAAACCAAATCCCAAGTGTCATTCTTATGCATGGAGTCTATCTCAAACTGCATAGCCCTCTCCCAGGAGTGACTGTCACCCCTGCGCATAGCCTCATCATAGGTGAAAGGATCTCCTACATCTATAACCAAGACATAATGCATCAAGGGTTGCAATCTATCAGGTGGACATCTATCTCTAGTAGACCGTCTCACGGTAGGCTCTACTGCCTGCCCAACTGCCTGTCTAACACCCTGACCATGAGCATCTGCTGCAGCTGTAGGCTGTCCAACTGGCTCTGCGGGAGCTCTCAGCTCCTCCTGAAATATGACCCTGCGGATCTCAACAACTCTCTCAAGCTAGTTATGCATTTTGTCTTCATGGAAGACTACATCATGACTGCGGATGACTTTTCACGCCTGCGGATCCCAGAGACGGTAACCCATCTCGCTTGCATCCCCATAACCAAGGAAAATGCATTTGACACTCTTAGGATCCATCTTACTTCTCTTGTCCCTGGGCACATGGCAAAATGTCTCACATCCAAAGACACTGAGATGCACATAAGAGGGAGGTTTTCCAGTCCATACCTCTTCTATAACCTAGAAATCCAAACCACTAGAGGGTGATCTGTTTATGACATGCACAGCTGTACTCACTGCCTCAGCCCAAAAGCTCTATGGTAGGCTTGTATGGCTAAGCATACTGCGTACACACTCCTGGATGGTTCTATTCATCCGCTCAGCCAAACCATTCTGGGGGGGGGTGTGTAGGGGGTGGTCAACTGACGCTTAATACCCCTCTCATCACATAACTGCTCAAAAACACCTGAGACATACTCACCCCCATTATCTGTCCTTAGGCATTTTAGCCTATACCCAGATTGGTTCTCAACCAATACAAGCCATCTCTAAAACACAGCCAAGACATCGGGTTTCAGCTTAATGGGATAAGCCCAAACTTTTCGTGAAAAATCATCTTTGAACATAACAAAATACTTTGCACCACCCATAGACTGACAAGGTATGGGCCCATAGACATCCGAATGTACCAATGCAAAGGGCTCACTCATGCGTGGCCTACCAGACTTCTTATGCGTAGACCTAGTCTGCCTGCCATAAAGACAATGCTTACTGTTGAGTGTTGAAATGACTTGTTTTTTGGCTGATTTTTGTTGTTTTTGAGAGCTGAATGGTTGATTTTATGAGAAGATTGATTGATTTGGAAGTGGTTTGAGAGTGTTTTGGATGATATTGATTGTGTTTTGGAAGATCATGATGTTTGTTGATGTTTCTGTGATGTTCTGATAGGTTTTGAATGGTTCTGTAAACCTTCTGTTTTGTTCTGTTTTGGTCTGTTTTTGTTCTGATTGTCTTCTGTAAGGAGGGAAGGAGTATTGATTGATGAAGAATGAGATATTGTGAAAGCTTATTGAATGGTTTGTGAGAGTTTTGAATGATTTGAGAGTGAGTTATGTAGTTCTGATGACCTTCTGTAACCTTCTGTAGGTCTTCTGTAGAGCTTCTGCTTCTGTTCTGTTTCTGTTCTGTTCTGTACTGTAACTGTTCTGGTACTGTTCTGTAGACTGTTCTGTAAGTGTTCTGTGGAATGTATGTGTGATTTTGGGAAAGTTTTCTAGCCTTGGAAAGAGGTGAATACAAGTGCAAAAGAGCTGGAGGAAGTGGAAGAAGTAGCTGCTGAAGACTCAAGAGAAGACTAGAGTGAAGTGACAGTAGTGAGCTGTGAAGAGACACTGTAGTGGCTCTGGTGACCTTTCATATCAGACATACCTCTTGGGAGGGGTATCCACGACCTAAGAGTGATTATTGAGAGTAATTTTGAGAGATTGTAGTGAGGATATGATGTATTATTGATGGAGTGTGAGAGAGAGAGTCAGAGATAGCCAATTCTACTGAAACAGAGTGATTGTATATGAGAGACTGAGAGAGAAGACTATGAAGATGAATACTATGTGATGTATTTCCATTCAAAGATGGTGTACTTCTTTGCTTTCTTTGTGATATTGATGGATTTTGTGAAGATATTGAAGAATATGGTTGATTCTATTAAAAACCGTGGGAGATTTACATGATGCTGCATGAAGATTTGTTGTGCCTGGTGTTCTTTTCTTCATTGTGACAATATGAAACATGATAAACAAGCTTGTTGATGTTACAAGATAGATTTTCTTGCAAGAGAATTCCCTTTTCCTTGGTGTTCCTCTTGGGGCTCCACTTACATGAATCAAAACATGCATAATTAAGGGGTGGTAAGTACTGCAAACCAGAAAGCATTTTCATTCCCTTCAAAGACATATGGCCCAAACAGGCATACCAAAGAGATACATGTGGGATAGAACCCACAGACAAAACATGATCAAGGGAAGAAGCTAATACAATCAAGGGGTAGAGACTGCTATCCTTGGCACCTCTCGCAATCACAAGTCTGCCATGAGTGATCTTCCATGAAGAGTCTCCAAAACATACATGATATCCTGCATCATCAAGCTATCTAGCTGACATGAGACTGCATGTCAAAGCAGGTACATGACATACATCCTGCATAACAAAACTGCTGCCAGAAGAAAATTGCAGCCTAACATCACCAATGCCCACAATATCAAGAGAGTTGTCATCACACAAGCGCATAGAACCCAAAACAGTACAGTATGAATGAGACCACTCTCGGCAAGGTGTCACATGAAAGGACGCACTTGAGTCCAAGAGCCAACACTGTGCATACATAGAGTATATCTCTGTCATCTGCAAAGCACTAGAAGCTGCTAGGATATAATCATCATCGTCAACATTCTCAGGCTGCATAACATTGATCTCTTCAATTTTAACGCTGGACTTTGCAGATACTATGCTACGATCAGAAGACTTATCCTACAATTTTTCTTTCCCCTTATCTGCGCAATTCATGGCATTGTGGCCTAATATGGCCCTTTTTCCCACAATGATGACAAGTAACATCTGCATTTCTACCATGGGATTTGCTACGTGACTTCCCATGAGACTTGGACCGAGATTTCTGAGAATCCCATCCACGGCTACTACCACTGCCATGCTTTCCATATCCATCATTCCTGCCTCTAACTGTCATAGCATGAGACATACGAGAGGCATCCAAATTCTTATGGTTAACCTCTTCTTGTAGAAGAGCACTCTCAACATCAGATAATTTCAAGGTAGCAGTAGAGGCACATGATGCAGTGCGAAATACATCCCATGACTCATTAAGAGTACTAAGCAAGAAAAGAGGAGTGACATCCTCTGCAAAAGTGATATCCTGCGAAGTCAAGTTCTTGAGTATAGCATGGAACTGGCTCAAGTGAGCAGATATAGTCACATTCTCCTTCATGCACAGATCCATAAGCTGCTTCAGCCAATACATCTAACTCGCTGGACTTTTCTTGTCATATATATTTTTTATCTTTTCCCACAACTACCATGCACTATGTTCTTCCTCAAAGACATTATAGTGAACCTGTTCTGTGAGAGACAATACAATAGTGGACTTGCATAACTCATCAAGCTCAAGCCATTTCTCATCTGGCATAGTTATAGGCGGATGCCCGCTTAACCTCAAAGGTTTCATCTGCGATTTCTGCACCAACATCTGTCAAATCTGGCTGTTCCAATAAGAGTAATTCCTACCATCAAGCTTAGTGATGTTAAAAATAGCATGGACTTGCCATAATGTAGGCTGGAAGACCGTAGACAGTTCAAAACTACTTGCTGTTTACTGCAAAAAATGACCAATAAATCACCAAAATCGAGGAGAAATGGCAAAGAAAGTGGAATCAAAGCTGCTGCCCACCAAGTAGTAGTGAAATACATCATTTCAAAGTGTTTCAGCATGAAAAATCCATGTCAGTCCATACATATATGCTTGCTGTAATAAATTTCAGATTTCAGTAAAAGAGAGCTAACAATGCCAAAATCGGATCCCAAGGCAATCAGATACTGCCAAGACCAAAGCTGGCATCATGTGGGCATAGCATAAGCATATGATGGTCAATAAGCATGAATCCAACACCCAAGTATGTCATACAAACATCTGCCAGTGAGTAGGCATACCCCCCAGGCAATGGGGCAAAGTGTTCCTGCCACTACCAAAACTTGACACAAGTAGGTGTCAGTTCACAAAGATACGAATCCAAAACTGAGACTTAGCTCATAAGAATATAATGAACTGAGACATATGATGTATCATCCGAGAAGGTAAGAAGTCCCAAAGTCTCAAGTGTTTGTAACTGCTCAATAGCATGTAACGGCTCAATGCATAAAAGTACCACCTACTCAATGTCTGATAAGCATTCAAGAATGCTCCCACTGGCACAAAAGCTATATGTACGAGCTCAAGATCTCAAGCCAAGGCAAGACACAGTGCCAATGACATAAGTCCAAGACAATACATCAATAGTACATCTCGAATATGTAGGTGGTAGAGCATCCGTATGTAGCATCCATAAGCATGTAAGACATCAAGTACATCCCAAGATACACCTCTGGCAAGCCAATAAATAGCTCAAGTAAGCTCCAAGAATCCAAGGTCAATCCAAGACCGAGCTCCAATAGCAATAGGCTCCAAACAATGTAACTAGCATGAAGTAATGGCATAGGCAAAGCATGTCAAGACCAGTCAGACATAAGCAACATACATGCCATAAGTACATCCAAGACGGAGCATCCAAATGCTTTGTAAAGTGAGCTCAAGCTCAACCAATGATCCCGAATCAAAAGAAAGCTCTATGTCGAGCCCCAAGTGTCAATACATCACCATATATGCCCAAAACATAGCCTGAAAAGCATAGGCATAAGTATACATGAGTAATCTGACTTCAGCTCAACTGTGTACAGCAGTGATTTACTGTTCAAAACTAAGAATTTCAAAACCAAAATCAGCTCCAAATGGTTGCCAAACAATAGGTATACATTCCCCTAACATCCGGGCATCAAACGAGACCAACCGGACATCAAATGACAATGCCAAACAAGCTGTAGCATCAAATGTCAGTGTAACACTGTTATAAACTGCCTGTGGACTGTTATGATAGTCCCAAAACAGTGTTAAATTAGTCCAAATGCTATGCCAACACATCAACCATCAAAATCAAGCATCAAAGTATGTTCATATGCCCAAAATGGAGCCTTTCCAAGTGCCAATGGAGGGGGAGAGCTACTGTTGTGACTATCAATGCTGAAGACACATATGGGAGGGCTGCGTGATTTTGCCAACTGTAAATGCTGGTCTTGGGGCTGCAAAAAATGGTGGCCAAGCTTCGGAGGGGTCCGATTAAAGCCAAGGAAGGCCTCAAACAAGCTCCAGCAAGTCTTGTTCAAAGGCAAGTGAGATATGAAGCAAGGGAGCTTCAATGGTGGCTGCCCCAATCTTGTTTACAGCCTGTGAGACCTAAGAACTAAAGTAAACCCTGAAGAAAATGATCAAATACCTCTGATGTAATGCCCTGAAGGTGCCCAACAATGCCAGGAAGGTGCTCGGGAAGCCGGGGAGTGATAGGAGCTCGAAGGAGTCAAATATGGCTGCCGAGAAGGAGACCCAAAGCAAGTAGGGAGTTGATGGGATGCTGAGAATGCCATGAATCAAGCTCAAAAGTCAGAAAGCAAAGCTCTGATACCAGTTGAAAGGGAGCGACGGATCGAATGTTAGACTCAAGAGCTATGGCGAGAGAGCAAGAGCAAGAAAGAGAGAGACTAGAAATGGGAACTCCAACAGTCACAATGTGTGACCGAGCCTTCCTTTATTCAAACTGTCACTAAAAGAATAAAGAATAAAGTGACGGTGACGGGTGTCCACCACCTACAGTGTGCAGTGGCGGTGACTGTCAGTGTAGTAATACACGGTCGACTAGGTAGAGGCGCCTTTACCCCCAACAGGGATTTCCTAACTAGTTTTGGGAAGAAGCTCTTAATACTGTAGTGTATTCTCAATTGGAGTTACACAAGCTCTTAATAATGGAAAAACTCCTCATGAGTCCTATTTTGGTAAGAAACTATCTATCTCACATTTTAGAACTTTTGGATGTGAATGTTATGCATATATATGTTCCAAAGGATAAGAGAAACAAGTTAAATCCAAAGAGCACAAAATATATCTTCTTAGGCTATAGTGATGAGCAAAAGTCTTACAAATTGTATGATCAAGAGGCAAAGAATATCATAGTGAGCTGTCATGTGGTGTTTAAAGAGCATCCACATACACTAGAGGAGAAGAATATAAGTTCTTCCACTCTATCATCTAGCGAAGAAGTAGTCCATTATGAATTTATCCCAAGAGCTATCCCTACTCTCAAGGAGGAGGAAGTATCGTCTTCGAATGATAAGGAGCCAACAAACTTGGAAGAAGCACTTGTCGATCTAGCATGGAGAGCAGCTATGCAAGCTTAGGATAGCATCATGAAGAATGGCACTTGGAAGCTAGTAGATCGGCTAGAAAAGAGGAAGATTATTGGCACCAAGTGGGTCTAAAAGGATAAGTACAAAGCTAATGGTAGCTTAGAAAAGTACAAAGCCAGATTAATTGCACATGGATTTTCACGAAGTGAAGGATTTGATTTTCAAGAATCATTTGCTCCAATTTCTAGAATGACCACTATTTGCACAGTAATACTTGTAGTGGTGGCTACTCTTAAGAAGGGGCAAATTTATCAAATGGATGTCAAACCAATGTTCTTGAATGGTGACCTCAAAGAGGAAGTGTACATGGCTCCACCAGGATTTGAGGCCCCCCATTTTGAGAACAAAGTTTGTAAGTTGAAGAAGATATTATATGGGCTAACACAAGCCCCTAAAGCATGGTACTAGCGGATAGACAAATTCTTTATAGGTTTGAATTTCAAAAAATGTCCCTCAGATGCTAACTTGTATGTTTATAGGGATAGTGAAAAGTCTATATTGATAAAGTTTATTCTGGAAGGTCATTTAGAAAATAGATATACAACTGGAAGGGCTAGGAAGGTTTTGGGCGTGAGTGGATGATGGCCCCTTGCCATGCAAGTGGAATGCTATAGCCATGGAGCACCTACAAATGGCTACATAAGGGTTTCTCATCAACCTATTTGATGATGTGCAACTAGCAGCCATCCATACAAAGCACGTCATAGTCACATATAAAGACATAATTTTTATCATTTGGCATTGACATGGTAAGGGGACTCCATAGGTTTTTCCATGAGTGGTACAATATCATCACAACTTAGAAAGATATCTTGTATATTATGTAACATATATATATATATATATATATATATATATATATATATATATATATATATATATATATATATATATAATGCAATGTGTACTCAACTTATTAATTTAAGTAAATATATTTTTTTGTTTCTCAAAACACATGACACTTATTTTTTGTTAAGTAGAAAAGAGAAAAACATAGAGAGAGAAAAGAGAGAGGGAGACAGAGATGAGAACTTATGCAAACTCACCTAAAATTATATGTGCTGTAAAACAGTAGCAAGGCTTAGAATCAACATTATGCTATATTGAAAGGATAACAACAAAGAAAAAGGAGAGAGAGAGAGAGAGAGAGAGAGAGAGAGAGAGAGAGAGAGAGAGAGAGAGAGAGAGAGAGAGAGAGAGAGAGAGAGAGAGAGAGAGAGGGAGAGAGGGAGAGGGAGGGATATATATATATATATAGTAACCCCTTTATCTCTTGCTTCAAATAAACCATGTAAGAAAACAACAATTAGAACCAACATCACGGTCTGTTGAAAATACAATAGAAAAGAGAAACATCATATATTCATATGTATGTATGTATGTATGTATGTATGTATGTATGTATGTATGTATGTATGTATGTATGTATGTATGTATGTATGTATGTATGTATGTATGTATGTATGTATGTATGTATGTATGTATGTATGTATGTATGTATGTATGTATGTATGTATGTAGAGAGAGAGAGAGAGAGAGAGATGAGCACCTGTGCCTCCTACCCAAAACAACCTCTATAACAAAACAAAAATAATAGTAAGAAACAACATCAAACCCTATTGAAAAAATAGCAAATAAGAGAAAATGCAAAGAGAGATGGACACATGTTTTTTCCAAATTCTAGAGTTGTAAGGAGAAAAATGTGAAGAGGTAAGCAAAACACTCAAAATCCTAATTACTCTCACTCGAGACCATTTCTAATTTTTTTAGTCCCCCCTCCCCCCATATGTAACTTTTCATACTTGCTTTTTTAAATTTCTCTAATTCTCCCTCCATGTGTAACTTTCCATGCTTGCAAGTGAATCAAAATACATGTATGGAAATAGAGGCAAGAGTGAGATATCTCACTTATTTTACCTAAATACTTTGCTTAATTGAGATCCAAACAACTCATTAATGTCTTGCATGGAAATTTCTAATATTACATTGAGTTGTTCCACCACAATCAACTTGTTTCACCATGGACACTACCAAAGACATTGTCTCTCTTCATTATCTGTAGAGAAGGATTAGGGACCAAATAAGAACTTCACTAATAACAATAGAAAATGAAATTAAGTGACAAGAAATTAGGACTATCCCTTAACTCCCAAGGGTAGTAAATCTTATTGTATAATACTTGCCTGCTTCTTCAGGAACTCGACCTCTCTCATTACACCACTTGTTTATGTGAATTCAGGTCAAACAAGTACTATTGTTAGAAACACAAATGTACAAATTGGTTGATTTCAACAATTATGTTTCCTAATAATTTGATTTATATTTATGACAATTTAACTAACAAAATCTACATCTACATGTCAAATCATACACCATGAAACAATGATTTTATTGGTAGATTAACTAAAGAAATAGCCCAACACCAAAAGCCCTTCGTATGCTTTTGTATATGTTTGGTAGATTCAAACTATTTTCAAGGGCTTTTTAGAATGAAAAGAACAATTATCACCATAGACATCTATATGGCCCCTCTCAATTGTTATTCAAAAGGAGACAATGTTGAGAAATCCTTTGAGATGGTGCAAACTACCCCGGGGGGTGCACCTATAAAAAAATCATATATATAATATGCATTCAAATGATATTAAGAAATACCCTTTCTTTACATGCTATAAGGACATAATATGACCCCTTTTACTTTGTAAACTTATGGTTTTTTTTTCAAATTATTATTAAAGAGCTCTTTTTGTAAATATAATCGTATAGATTTTACTAAACAAAATACCCTTTCCTTCGAATTCATGTGGTATATTACATGTTCCATAAAGTGGACTCCCTGAGCAAACTACCAAGACACACCATGAGCTAGAGATGATTAGAATCTAACTCACATTATATTTAAATTTTTGCATGTTAGCATGAGTGAAGTAGAGTGTAAGGAAGAACATAGAGCACAACATATTTTTTTGCAATTTACACAAAAATACCAAGTGCACTATCCATGCCCGATTAATGGGTATAGTAGTGAATGAGACATTAATTGAAAAAATGTCGACTATAAAGAGATTCAAGTAACTCCTAGCCAATGTATATGCATGAATGACAGCTTTGATATGTTCTTGCATTTCTAATGTAGAGCGCCAACTATTTTAGTGCTAAAGATATGTTACATGATCACATGAAAAAACAATTGCATAAGGCATGCTTGATCACCAGAAGCATGCCTAAAAGGAAGTTGCAACTAACATTGTAAGATGCCATTATTTAGATTTTTAAACCCTTTAGATATTTGAAGCTCAAAGATAAAATAACATAAAACCTCACTTGGTGCATAAATTAAAGATTATTGTTGCTTGAAAGTAAGCTACTGAGACCACTACTTAAACTTGGAAAACATCAAAAGTAGCAAACATGACATTGCTCCTTGCTCTCAGATCAAACAAACCATGTCCAATGTCTAATGTCCAATATTTCTTTTCAAGTGAATATTTTTAAACCCAAAAAGGGATCAAAATAACCTCATAAAAATATCTAGATCCTTTATTTTGCTATCATGAAAACACCCCATCATAATAGTGGAGGACCCAACATGAGATCCTTGACATGAGTCTAGGGTACATATCTCTAGATATTCATGGCTAGTATAGGAGAACGTGCAAGCAACACATAGATAAGAGCTAACAATATGTAATTGCATTGATAACTTTACAATCTTGCATTAAAACATTGGCAAAAACAAACTATAATCTAGTATCTACATGCAACCATACACAACTATTTCACAACAACCATTTTCCCAAGCATTGCAAATTTCATGCCGTCGTTTCCTAATTTCTTCAATCACTTTCATGGGTGTTTTTTGGATGATTCCACCCTGTAGACATTGAAATATAGGTTGAGAGTCTACTATGCATTTTGGTTAAACAAGCATTCTTGCAAAACACAATATGTTGTATATCATTTGTGGATTCATGAAGTGATTGAAGACTTGTAGTTGTACATTCAAAGTTTTTACTTAGTGTGATGTTACATATATACCTAAGTGGTTCTAGTACACTCTCAATGCATACAAATGCAAAGAAGTCTATTGTTTCTTTCAAAATAGCATTGCTGGCATGATGAATGCCCTTGCCATAAACACTTATAATAACAAGTGAAATATGTACATGCAATCCCATGACATCAAAACTTGATGCTTTTGTTCAATGTACACATGAGTTGCACATATAGTTGGATATTGTGAAGTACAACACATTCAAGAAATGCTTCATTTCTCTATCAATGAAATATGAAATGGCCAATTACATCACAATTCCAATTGAAGCACACATTTCTTGCACCTCTTGGAATATGCTTGTGTCTCCACCATTAGTTGGTGCTACAAAAAATAAAACATAGAAAAAGAAGAAACATCAGAGCTATAGCTATTACAAATAATCTTCTTTCAACTACAAACATCACCTACCATGAATTAATTTAATGTGTCAATGTGATCACATAGTTGCAAATCCAAGACAAGATGGAACATATAAATTGAAGATTGAAGAGGGTTCACAATTATGTATCTGTGTGAATATGCATTATGACAGTATTATGTGGATACATATACTTCATCAAATGTTGAAATAAGTTTTTTGAAATTATTGCAATTAAAGAAATATACAACTTGTTAACTTCAAAATATCACTAGCATGCTCCCACTTGTGTTTTTGCAAGTTCACCACTCTTGGTGTACATTTAGACCACATGATTGCAATCTACCTTTGGTGCATATATGTAATTATTTTGCTCCTCTCATGGTTATCTTATGGCATTAGCTATTGCAAAGATCTTCCACAAAAAGCTGCACTTCAAGAGCCACTAAGAGCATTTGATCATCATCATTTTCATTGTGAGTAGTGTTGTTGTATAGGTATAGTCTTATCTCTATGCATTTGAGTGCTACTAATCTATGTGTTTGGCTATTGTAATCTGCTTCAATGTTGGTTGACTCAACTACTAATTGTTTCTATGATTTATTTACTCCACTTTTGTTGGAAAATTATCTTCCTTCTCTAGCTTCCACAACTTAAAACAACATACCCTTGCCTTCTCTTTATCTCTTCTTGCCTCCCATACCAAATTACCTCATTTTCTCTTCCTACTTTCTTCTTTTGTTTCTATCCCCCTGGCATTTGGTAGCTACCTTCAAAATCTACCCTCTATAATTGGTACCTTATCCTACAATTTAGGTGCTATAGATCTTGGAAGTAAACCTTTTACTATTTTCTCTACTTTAAGGCTGCTAATCCATACAACAAACACTACTACAAAAGTAGCAAAATGCTACCAGGATGTTCACGCAGCACTAGGTTTCCATAATTGCACCTTATTGTGCCAACCTTCATTTCAAACCTAATTCAACATGCAACCATCCCCCTTAATGCTAGTCTCCTTGCAATATTTGTACCCTGCAATAGTCCTTCCTCCACAACTATTCAAGAGGGATCCCACCAACTCAAAGCTTCCTCGAGAAAGAGCTATGACTTGATTGTGATGATGCATCAACTTATTTAGTCATGGGAGATCCTCTTCAAGGATATCTATGCTTCTATAGCCCCTTAGAGAAGAAGTAATAAAAAGAAAGTTGTGTTTTTAATGCATTTAACATCTAACGTACATTTTTGGCACTCATCCTATGCATGTTGACAATAGTCCTATAAGACACCTTTACAAATATCAATAAGTGGGCCAATTATGTAGGCCAATCACTTCACTATTGATCAAATCCTCCTTAGACAACCATAGGAAGTTCCTTCAATGCAATGGACCCATCTTTTTGTTGGAGATGATAACCTCCTTCTTGTCTAAAATCAACACACATCCATTTTTTAGTCCACTAATGTACTTCCCCACTAGATCTATATTGCATGGTCCTTATTCACTCAAAAATTGTAGCTCTTCACCTTCTTTGAACTACCCTAGACAGTAGTTCACAGCTTGCTCTTATATATTCAACCTCCACATACATTGCTTAACTTCACAAAATTCTCTCTTGTCTCTTATGGATCCCTAAAATTTTGGAGAAATCACCTTCAAAGGTTTGAAACTAGTGCTATGTGAGATTTGGACTAAACATCATATGTGTTTCATTTCAAATACTCTTGAACATTTTTTCTAATTTAGCATCTCTTGGTAAAGAATTGAACTTATTGCCAAGAGAGCTAGCAACCTATCCAATGATTGATTGCACATATGATTAGAATGGAGCCATTGACCTTTTCCACTCTTCGTTGAATACAAAAATCTTCTCTAAATCAACAACAAAGAACCCTATAGTATCCGAATCATGGGGGCCATATATGTAGGCAATGCTCCTCTTTGAGCCTTAATGCCATGGTTTTCTCTCACACCCACTAGACCTTCTAGATCCTCTCACGATCAGTTGTAGCATATGAGATCCCCCATATCTAGCTTGCTCACAAGCTATTCGCAATAGAGACCTATTCCTAGATCCACCCCCTCTAAAATCACTCCGGCAACAGGTGGCATATTAGTGCTTTCTCTAGTGTATATTACTTCAAGTTTTTCCTAACTTCTAGGCTTGTCCTTTGAAATGAGTTGCTCTCTCCTTCTAAGCTTGTCTTTATCCAAAAATACACATCCTTCAATTTCAAATAGTCTTCAAAATAGGATTGTCCTCCACATCACTTGTGGGCATGTCTTGCTGGAGATTCTAGTCTTCTTTTTAGAGATTCAGCATTGATGTAGATATTCGATCAAGATCTAACTCAATACTGCTCATATTATTTTTGTAATTTACAAAGATAACATTGCTAAGATCTCTTTGACTTGTCCTATCTACCCATAGGTTATGGTACTTTACCCAATCTACCTGTCAACTCCTTATAGCTATTAGCAACCTTTTCCTCTCTTTTCTTTGCACTTCTTCTTGATCCTTCAGTCCTCTCTTCACCTTCATATGCCTTACTTTTTTTAATATCCTTTGTAGAATGGCTTCTAGGGCACTATTCGCACAATAAAAGTGCTCTAAGAATCTATACAAATGAAAAATTATCATAAATGCACTCATGTGAAATACATTCATACTCACACACAAATAGATTGATCATACATCTGTAGCTACATATGCACACATGTATTTTTACACAACTAGCACGCCCTAATGAACACAAATATTCACATGGATGTCTTTCAACATGTATAGGCTTGACAAAAAGACAAAGTAAAAGTAATACTTTAGCTAAATACCACAAACACATGATCATATTTATGTAGGCTTTGAGAAAGGAGGCTTAGTAGGCCTAGGAGTAGGTAACACATAAGCAGGATGAACAAGAGGAGATTGCTTAGGGAGTAGTCCTACTATATTATAATTCTAGGGGGAACATGAAAAAATAGCTATGTAGGATGGTAGCTCATGATGCATACATGTCTGGACAGACTAGGTGCCCTTTTTGAAAAATGGTTCATTAGCTTTCATGCAGAGACTAGATATACATTAAAATAATTTTGAATTTCTATATATATTTCATTTAAATGTGATTGCAAAGATGGAAGTTAGCATGCTAATGTCATATATGCATATATTCAAATCCTACAAGCACAAATAGTGCTTTAGCCATTCCCTTGGGTGGTGGAATGCCCTTGCTGGTCAGGATTTTGCTCCTATGGTTAAACTTTTGAGTATATATGCATCCAACACAAAGAATTGTGTCCATATAGATCCATCAAATAGTGATTTAGCTATTCCCTTGGGTGGCATGCCCATGATGGTCAAGATTTTTCTCCTATGGTTAACTTTTTGAGTCTATATGCATCCAACACCTCAACACATGCTCCTATACACCAACATTATCTAGATGGATGTGAAACCTACTTAAGTGATTCCCTCTTCTTGTTTGAGGAAAGTGTGACATGTGACATGGGAGATTCCATTTTTAATTAAGATCCTTTAAAAAAAAGGATTTTCTAAAAGTAAGAAAATTCATTCTATAGAACCAAAATCCTTTTTCTACAAGGTAAGAGCGATAAGGCACACCTACTCATAAAGCTAGTTTGGCCAATTTATGACTTTAGGGAGGCTAATGGTGTGTGAAAAGTTAAGTGTTTGACCACTAAGCCCATGTACCCTATGTATATTTGGTTTTTTTTAAGTATCCATCCTTTTTTCAAAAATATGAGAGATGGCTCTTACCACTGGATTAAAATCAAAAGATAACACAAGAAAATATGAGAAATGTCTCTATGTGTGGAATACAAGGAAAAAGAAATGGCATGCCACTTCCTAAATCACCTCACTAATGAGGAGCATGTGTGTGTGTGTGTGTGTGTGTGTGTGTGTGTGTGTGTGTGTGTGTGTGTGTGTGTGTGTGTGTGTGTGTGTGTGTGTGTGTGTGTGTGTGTGTGTGTGTGTGTGTGTGTGTGTGTGTGTGTGTGTGTGTGTGTGTGTGTGTGTGTGTGTGTGTGTGTGTGTGTGTGTGTGTGTGTGTGTGTGTGTGTGTGTGTGTGTGTGTGTGTGTGTGTGTGTGTGTGTGTGTGTGTGTGTGTGTGTGTGTGTGTGTGTGTGTGTGTGTGTGTGTGTGTGTGTGTGTGTGTGTGTGTGTGTGTGTGTGTGTGTGTGTGTGTGTGTGTGTGTGTGTGTGTGTGTGTGTGTGTGTGTGTGTGTGTGTGTGTGTGTGTGTGTGTGTGTGTGTGTGTGTGTGTGTGTGTGTGTGTGTGTGTGTGTGTGTGTGTGTGTGTGTGTGTGTGTGTGTGTGAGATTCAATGGCATGGTGTCACCTATTTGTGAAATGATTGCCTTGGGTATCAAATAAAGTAATTGGGGACTAGCCACCATATTAAACATTCAGTTTGAACTTCTAAGGCCTTTGGAATAAATGTACCCCACATATGAAATTTAAAATATTGAGTAATCATATCCATCTTATACATAAATTTTTATAAGTCTGAAGAATAAAATTTTTCCTCATTTTGAACTCTCATGGTATACTTACTTTTCCTTGGGTGAACTCCCTGAGCTTCCCCCCCCCCCCCCCCCGCCCAAACCCCCCAAAAAAGAAAACTTAAGTATAGGACAATGTGGCAAATCTTTTGATATACATCCCAAAACCTATAAACATTGGGAAAATTTCAACTTATTTCTTTAAATGTTTCTTTCACATAAATTGTGAAAGAGCCTTTATAAACTTGACATACCTTAGAAATCTCAATGAATAAAAAATCTCAAAGCTGTAATTCAATCTAATCTTTCAAAAAAGAATTTACATGTATATAATATTGTCCAATCGATGAATATTAACTACCAAAAGAGACCCTAATCTAAACTTGTTGCAAAAGACAAGCATATGGGAAAGATGTTTAACTTAGATGTAAATATATCCAAGCTACAGGTTGCTATGTTTACACAAGCTATAGGAGAGGTGGCCGATATTAACATTTGGCTTACACATATTGGGAATATAAATGTATAGCAATCAAAGAACATGTAGTCACATGAAATTGTGACAGGCTTGCCTAACTTTAAAGTGGCTGATATGTAGAAAGTGTGTGAAGCATGTCAATTTGAAAAACAGATAAGGCATACGTTTTCTCATGATAAACATGTAAGTATGCATTTACTTGATGTTGGACACTTGGATTATGGGGTCCTACAAATACTAGATCCATAGCTGGATGTAAATATTAGGTAACCTTTATTGATCATCATAGAAGAAAGGCATAGGTCTATTTCATGAAGGAGAAAAGTGAGATGTTCTCTCACTTTCAAGATTTTTAAAATCTTGTTGAGAAACAAAAAGGTATGTAAATTAACTAATTGAGGTCAAATGGAGCGAGAGAGTATCCCTCCAATAAATCCATTAATTTTCTAAAATAGCATGGAATTTAGAGATAACTTATGTGCATGTATACTTTGCAATAGAATGGTATTGCTAAAAGAAAGAACATGCATATTACACAAATTGCATGAACATTTATGGTTGAAAAGAACACTACTTTTTATGATTGGGCTGAAGTTGTCTATATGGATGTATATATTATGAATAGGACTCCCACTCCTATAGTCCATAATGTGATACCAGAGGAGAAGCTTTGTAGCAAGAAACAAGATTTGTCACATGTTAAAGTATTTGGATGTGTTGCATATGTACATGTTCTTAGTGAGCTAATAAGAATTTGGATTCAAAAGCTAAAAATTTTGTATTTATTGGCTATTCTGTTGAGCAAAAGGATTGTAGGTATTATAATTTAGTTACATGCAATATAGAGTGAGTAAAGATGTTATATTTTCCGAGATAAGTAGTTGGTATACCAGTGAAAAGAATACTATTTTGTAGATTATGTAAAAAATAGGGTAGTTGCAAAAAATGTGGGTCCATAATCACAAATTTTGAGTGGGCCTTAAGAGACCTCTTCTAGTAGGTCTACTTAGAGACCATTGAGTTGCAGGATCCATGAGAATAGTACTTCTATAAGTAAAAAAATGTATCACAAAAAGAAAAAGAAAAAGTGGTTGAGTCATTTGGTATACTAGATGTTTCTATAGGCTATTCACATGTAGATGGTGAGTTTGATAGCTCAAATTAGAGCATAGATTAGGAGTTTGGTATTTAAGTTGTTCATATACACTCAACGTAAGAAAGACAAGGATTGATATAAAGGCATCATAAGGTACTCCAGAATTACACAAGTCAACAAGAGTAAGATATTCTGCAAATAGGTTAACATATGATGGTTATACTGCTCACCATTGTGCATGCATAGCTAATGTTACAAAATTAGTTAAGCCCACTTGTTATGAGCAAGGTTTTGGTCATGAGGATTGGGAGAAAGCCATGGATGAAGAAAGGGATGAATTGGATGTAAATTAGACTTGAGATTTGGTGCTATTACTGTGCGTAAACTTACGAGATTGATTATGAGGAGACATTTGCTCTAGTGGCAAAGATGATAACTACAAGAGCTATCATTGCGTGGCTGCAACAAAAGGTTAGTTCTTGTATCAAATGGATATAAAGAATGCATTCTTGCATGGTGAGTTGCAAGGAGAAGTGCACAAGGAGTTGTCACATGGTTCATGAGAGCACTGTTTACCCTGATTATGTGTGTAGGCTATGGAAAGCCTTGAATGGGTAAAAATAAGTACTAAGAGCATGGCATGACAAGATAGCATAATATCTCATCTTTACTGGTTTCCATGTTAGAAATGCAATTCATTTGCTTTATGGGCATTAGAGTGATGGAGGTATTGTTTTGATTACCTTGTATGTGGATGATTTGATAGTTGGGGGTGATATCAAGAGTCTTCTCAAGAAAAAAATTGATATGGAAGATTTAGGAGAGCTAAAGTGCTTTCTTGGCATTGAGGTGATAAGAAAATCTAAGGGGATGTGGCTCTCAAAAAGACATTATATCTTGGATATATTGATGAAGTATGGTATGGCTAATTATAAGCCAATCTTAGTGCCATTGGACCAAAATATTAAGCTGTGGTGATGTGTGTCAAACATTAGAGGATCCCACAATGTACATGAAGATGGTGGAAAGTTTGATATTTGCCATTATTACTAGGCCAGATTGTAACTACCTAGTTAGCTTGGAGAGTTAATTTATCCAGGTGCCTCATAAGTCTCATTTGGATAGTGTGAGACATATCTTGTGGCACCTTAAGGCCACATTGGATTATGTTATCTTATATGGTGTTGACTAGGTGGTGTAGCTATTTAGTTATACTAATACAGATTGAGTAGGAAGTGTATCTAACAAGAAGTCCTCTAGTGTCTATATATTTTCCCTTAGGAGTGAGGTTGTGACTTGGAGTAATAAGAAACAACTCATTATTGCATTATCTAGTACATAGGTATAGTACAGGGGTGCTATTATGGCAGCATGTGAGATAGCTTGGAGAAGACTTGAGTAGTATATAGTTGGCGAGGAATCCAGTGTTTCATTCATGCATGAAACACATTGAGGTTCATTACCATTTCATTAGAGAGCAAGTCTTGGCAAGTGACATTGATATTATATATATATATATGAGCAAAGAGAAGCATGTTGTAAGTATTTTCACCAAAGCCCTAGGAGTAGAAAATATTTGACAATTTTGAAGCTTACTTGGAGTACAAGCTTTGGTGTTGAGCTTAAGTCATATCATTGGCATATATCTGCATCGGTATATCAATCTATATACTCTATAGCTAGACATTAGCTAGTCCACCTAGTCAAGTTATAGGATATCAGTATGAAGCTTAGATGGAAATGTAGGTAGATGCTATGCAACAAGCTTAAGATTAGCTTTAAAAACTCTAACTGGGTGAAAGATAGGTTGATAACAACATTGAAGGAGTCTTCCTTCTATAACATAGGAAGGTGATCATATGGCTTTGTCCAACCTACCATAGGATGAATCCTCCTTGGTCCAACCTATCCTTGTATCCTTGTTACGGGGGTTGTTAATTCCCTTGAGACCTTCTAGCTAGGGGGAATTGATAACTCCCACACCTTGCAACTCGATGTAGTGTGCCTCGAGTTGTTACCAACTTAACTAATCTATCTAACTCAAAGTCTAGACCTAGAAAAGTTACATTTTTGCTATTTGGTTACATAGACCTCATCTCACATTCAAGTCACAATCCTCTACTCTCACACATGGCTTAACCTCATAATGGGGCCTTACAACTTCGAGAACCATGGATCATTTATGGTACCTTATGAGTGTCGGGCATTGATCATATCTATCAATTTAACCCAAGAAAGTCCCTAAAACAAGACAAAAGCTTGTGAGGAGTGGAATCTTAAGAGAATACCTTATACAATGGAAGGATTATCATGAAGAGGATGCCACTTAGATTAATGAGGTAACTCTTATAGAATAACATGCCTAGTTTATTTCGAGATGAGGATATGTTGATTTATGTAAGGGGAGGGAGGATGTAATGTTTCCATCACATAGTTCAAACCAATAAAACACTACGAGTTTTGAAATAAGTTAATTAATGTGCAGAAGATATTGAGTAAATGATTCCAACTACTACAAAACATGAATTCTTGTCACATTTTCATATTTATACATTATTAAACACAAGTAAAAGCAAAAAAAATTAACCCATATTGTAAGAAACAAGGAAGAAACCAGTTTTGAAATAGAAAATAATGGAAAAAGAAAAAATAATTTAGAATGGTAAAAAAATAGATATTGTTTTAGTGGTAAAAATTGAAAAGCTAAAAGAAAGAATGTTTGTTAAGAAGAATGATACACTCCATGAGGACATTTTAAAAATAGTGTATTGAAAAAGAAAGCTAGAGAAAAAAGCATATTGTGTGCTCTCCTTCCCTAAAAGTTTATTTAAACATTTCTTATTTAGCAAAAAACCATGGAGTTGAATCTTTGTGAGAGATTCAAAACTCATAAAAGATATTAATCTTCACAACATGAAGATTTTAGCTATGCTATATCCATTCTTGGCAAAGTGCTCAAAATGCTAAGACTAATCTTCTTTGACATCTTAGGATATGGTATCTATTTTGTGATGTTTTCCCTTCATATCCAACAAACATCAATACTACATCTCTTGTAAAGTCTCTTGTGATGAAGCTAAAGCACAACCTAACGGAGTCCTAGAAATGGAGCAACCCAATGGGGGATCATTCATAGCATCAATAAATTGGGTTAGGAGAAGTCTTAGAGACCATCAATATTTGTGTATTCAATGAGGTGTGAATAAAGGTTATGGAATTTTCTTTGTAGTATTGATTTAGATAGGGCCATCATCAAGGGAGATTTCAACATGATCACTAGAAAAATATATTTTTCTATTGTTGCAACCTTAGCAAGTGGGGAAGAAATGGAGATTTAGGAACACGGTACCACAATGCATCTAGTTGCAAGGGATCTAGTTATGCATCAAAGAAAAATAAGAGGTGGAGTGGGCCAAACAACAAGTAATGTAGAGGGAAATTGAGCAAGCTAATGATAGGCAATTAATGAAATGGAAAATTGGCCCAATGAATAAACCATAGTTGATAAAGCACATACTTTATCAATTTGAAGCATCAAAAGGAAGCGGATGAAGGAGAGTACGGCAACCTTGCAAAAAGATGATGGTAGTTGGATAGTGGAGTCGGGGAGATTGCCTAGATGTGTGGACTATTTCTCCATGTTGTACCAAACCACGAAAGCCCTTGGCAAATACATCACTAGGATATGATGAGATTATGGTAGAGATGTTGGTGCATATCTAGTAGAGACGTTGGTGTGTGAGTCATTCAAATATGATGGGACTATAGTAGAGATGTTGGTGCATGTCCAATTAAACATAAAGAAAGCTATGACTAGCTTTCAACAAGTTTTGGGATACAGGTTGTCTCCTTAAATCATGAACAAAGAGTATAATTACCTTGGTTCCCAAGCAACAACAATGCTTTAAGTTGGGGCATCCAAGGCATATTTTGCCATGAGACTAGGTCCACTTCTGTAGGCATATAAATATTTTATAGTATGTATTTATCAAGGGTTACTCCATTCTAGACATAGTGTATATGTATTGAATATCATCATGGCCAGTGAGAGTGGGTAGAGATCTAAAGCCAAAAAATATTCTACCTCTAGCTAGATGTTGAAAATGCTTTTGGTAAATTAAACTGGGGAATATTGAGAAAGGAACTTTTAGCAACATGGTTTGTAGAGAAGATTGCAAATCTTCCATTTATGCTTGCAAGTAGGGCACAAGCATATGTGTTAATAAATGGGACACTTTAAACCGCATTTCTAGTCAAGTATGGGGTGCTGCAAGGATGCTGTCATTTTGCTTCTTTTCATTGCAACAATTCATCCACTACGAAGGTAGGTTAGATTGAAGGTATTAGGTACAAAGGGGAGCATCTTGTAGGGCAAGGGTTCACAAATGACTTATTGATGATAGTAGGGCTAGCAAGGGCAACCTAGATATGGTAATGTACATACTTGGTATCTATGAAAAAGTCACATGATTTAGGATTAATATGGAAAAGTATGACTCCTTAGTGTCACACAAGACTCTCTAATGGAGTTGGGGTGGCCTAGGAAGGTGGGTTATAGGGTGAAAATTTGTAGGCACCTTGACTTTTCAATTTGAATGGGGATAAGTGAAGCATGGAAGACAAGCTCAGTGATGGACAAGTTGAGAAACAAGGTTAATAGTTGGAAGTCTACATCATGGCCATTAGTTCTTACTTGCCAATACTCAGATGGAATAGCTCAATACAAAAAACATGGGTTTCCTTATGTTAGGACTTGAACTTCACCGTCTATTTAGTACTATTTCATACCTTAGTATTAGTATGCATGTAGTCTTCTGGATCAGCATATGTATTATTTCATACCTTAGTATTAGTACTATTTCATACCTTAGTATTAGTATGCATGTAGTCTTCTGGATCAGCATATGTAAAGCAGTCCTTATACTTCATATGATGTGTCGCTTGGGCACAGGTCGAAAACGCTATGTAGTTGTATTTGAGCCGTTGGTTCTTGATCATGAATGGAATATGACTATGTGCAGTGCCCAGAAATGGTTGCTGATGTTTGATTCCATTATCTTTTGATTGTCTCTTAATGGTGATATAAAATAGTGTCACAATTGATGAACAACAATTCTATGTTGCTAAGTATGATGTTTGCTTTGTGTTTGAATGTATTTCTTGAACATAATGTAGTGTTGATGGCTAGAAATACATTCAGGAAGTTCCTTTATAGCACTATTATGTATTCAAGTAGAATGATGTTTCATGGCTATTATGGCATGTTGAAAGGCCATAACACTTTGGTGATCCCTACCTGGTTCAGGAAAATAATTTCTTGATTTTGGTGCAGATCTGGAATCAAGTCCTAAGAGATTCAAGTGATAGGAATGCTAATGTCATTGGGATTGGGTAAGGTGCCTTCTATGGGCCGTATTTATGTCAGAAAATTACCCTTATTTATCCAATCCTATCCTTACCAGGAGCAGGTTTCGGGAAATCAGGGAGGCTTTGGTAAGACAATAACAACAGGTTGTAGGGTTGGATGATAGGGGTGGATCAGAAGGTTTGGACAAACCGGATGAGGAGCTATTTATTGATGCTGGGTAGACTTCTTTGGAAGGGGGTACCTCTGCAGGTACCTCAACAGTCTATCATTCTCCTACCACTTCATCAGACTCTCCAAATTTGTCAGATGATGAGGGAATATTACCTATTGACCAGCAGGATACTCATCCTAGGCCAGCAGGAATTTGAGAGGCTATAGCATGCAGTTCTTGGAAGAACATTTTTGTTAAGAAGTGCTAGAATTCCACCTCAGAGGGTTCTGAATTTTAATCCATTACCACCTCCAAGGAAGCCCAAGAAGAGACCCAAAATGAATTTGAATCAGTTGGTTAATCCAAAGGTTCATGCATCTAAATTTTCAGGCAAGAACAAAGAAGACCTTGATTTCCATGTGGCACAATTTGAGACCAAATGGATAGCCAGTGGTTTCAATCACATGTACGGGGATCAGGTTAAAATGCAATAGTTTGCTGCCACCTTCGAGGGAAAGGCTATGGACTGGTTTGGCAATTTTGGTATGGCAGCCTTTAATTCATATTATGCTTTAAAAACAACATTTTGGGGTAGGTTTCATAAAGATAAAACTCCGGGAGACATTCTCAAGAAGATCAAGAAGATCAAGCAAAAGGCTATGTTTGTGGAGGATTGTGCCCAGAAGTTCAAGAATCTGTTAAATAGGCTGCATATTGATGATATACCTTCAATTGAAATGCAGATTACCTACTTTATGAAGGGCTTGAGAGGTAAGATTCGGAATCCCATTGCCAATGTTGAGATGGGCCACAATGATACATTGGACACAATGATCAGGGCAGCTATGAGAGTGGAAAAAAGACTTGGTACCTCTAGATCTAAGAACAGTAAAGATGAGGACTCTTTGAATTCAGATTCTAATGCAGATTCAGGATCAGATTTAGATATAGATAGTGATGATGAGGGCAGTGATTATAGTTCAGATTTTGATGATGATTCCAATGACTCTGATGAAGATAATTCTAGCGAAATGAGGCATAGGCAGAAGAAGAAGAAATCGGGATTAGCCAAGACCAAAAAGAAGAAAGCAAATGACAAATATAGGAAGAAGTCAACGGACGGCAAGTTAGATAAAATGATAAAACAGAAGTTAAAAGATTTGGGTATTTCTGAAAGTAAGAGGAAGGAAAAGCATTGTGAGATATGCCAGAGAAAGGGCCATGAAATTAGGACTTGCTGGTATAATCTTAATGTCAGGATGGCACAGCAGATGCCAGTGATGCAGGCTAAACCGAGACCTATTCAACTAATTGCAGTAAATCAGACTACCCTGGACATGATACCACAGGGACCCTTTAGAGGACCTAGAAGAATGCAGGCTAGACAGCCTTGGGGAAATTTTTAGGCACAGCAGCAAACTACACAAACAGGAGCATGCCACTATTGTGGACGTCAAGAACACTTTGTTGGACCAAACTGTGAGCTTTGGGCAAGGCATAGAACTGAGAGAGGAATGCCAGTAGCAAGGTCTCGCAATGACGGAAGACTTGCAGGAGCATCTCATCAACAGCATCCACCTACCCAAGTTGTAGCAGTCCTTATAGAGTTACCTGATCAAGATGAGAAAAGGAAGACTCCTGAAGGTATAGGAAATGTTCGCTGTATGGAAATTCAGCAAGAGAAGGTTCATGAAGAGGCAAAGGAGGTGTCAGGTAACACTAATGCTATAAGTATGCATGTTAATTGTGATTGTTCTAATTGTATTGAAGTAGAGGAATGTCAAGAGGAGCCAATGGTATTAGCAGTAACTAGAAGCCAAGTTGGTAAGAAGCTTGAGTGGCAGGAACAAGAAAAGACAAGAAAAAAGGCAACAAAACGGGTTAGAAAGTTGCAAAAACTTGCTGAAGAATTTGAATTTGATCAAGTTGATGATGTAGGGACTTCAAGCATACAGCAGCCTGAACTGCAAGACTAACTTCCTGAACATCAGGAGTATGTTCCTAAACAGCAGAATTAGTTTCTTGATAGCAAAATTGCTGGACAATTACAGCAAGGAGGTTCAGAAGAGATTTTACAAGCTTTGGCCAAGTGTTCTTTGCAGTTGACCTTGGAGCAAATTTTGGATTTGATACTAGGATTTAAGGAGAAGTTACTCCTGAAGATCACGCAGAAGCAACATGACGTCCTTGAAAGTACAGCAGCTCAAGATCAAGCAATTCCTGATTGTCAAGCAGTCATACCAACTCAACAAGAGGTTGTGGATTACAAGGTACCTACCATTCAAGTTGAGTATGCAGGAAGAAAACATGATGATGTCCTGTTGGATGGGAGTTCCGGAGTTAATATACTTCTTGAGTATACATATTTGGCAACTAAGAAAGAGGAGCTTTTACCAGCCCCATTTCAGGTCCAGATGGTAGATCAAAGGAGGTTACAACCTTTGGGTATCTTAATGAATCAACAAATTTTAGTGGCTGGTCAAGGTGAGCTTTGTTGTACTGAGAATGTCAGAAATTGGAGACTCTTATGCAATGCTTTTGGGGAGACCATGGTTTAGATTGGCCAAACTCAAGCAGGATTGGGGAAATGATTATGTGTGTATTCCAAGAGGACTCAAGGAAATCAGGTTATCTACAATTAATAAGGTTATCTTGAAAAGTTCAGCTAGACCTATAGTAGCTCAGACTATTAACCTTGCAGATGAAGTAGAAGATGATGAAGAGGAATTATTTCTTCAGGCAAATCCTTCTGTGGTTCCAGTTTTTGAGATAGATATTGATGGTATTATACAAGGGTATCAAGAGCAGCCCAATGTGGCTAGAAATGCACTTTTGGAGCATCGACTTGTTGAAACTGCAAGTCAAAATCAGTCTAGATAGCAATCAAAGGATCTTCCTGAAGGTCAGGAGCATCCTGAATTTCAGGACAAGTCAGGGCATGAACATGATAAATTATTTCAAGACCAAGGCACTACTCATCTTGCAGTTTTGCAACAAGAAGGACCTGAAAAACAGCAAACGGGTATGGACAATTTCATAGACAGTTCAGGTGTACTGGATGATGAAGGGCAGAAAGCCATTGTGCAGGCAGAATTAAGATATGAGCATACAATGAGAAGATCTGCAAGAGTTGTTGAAGATGAGGTTCATGAGCTTAACCTGAATATTGGAGGAGAGCTTAAACCCATCAAGGTTAGTATTTTTGTTGAGAACAATTTCAAGCAGGATCTAATTCAATTGTGCAGAGAGTTCCAAGATATTTTTGCCTGGGATTATACATATATGAAAGGATTTGATCCAGCTATGTGTCAACACAGGATAAACTTGAAGAAAGATGCTAAGCCTATTGTTCAAAAGAGGTATAGAATGAATCCTAACTATGCCAAAGAGGTCAAGGAAGAATGACAAGCTCTTGAGAGTGGGGTTCATTAAACCAGTCAATGAGGTTACTTGGTTATCTCCTATTGTTGTAGTGCCAAAGAAGAATGGGAAGATCAGAGTTTGTGTGGATTGCAGGAAACTAAATGCAGCTACTATTACTAATCCTTTCTTGATTCCTTTTACTGATTCTCTCCTAGATGATGTGGCAGGTCATGAGATATATAGTTTTCTGGATGGATTTTCAGGATACAATCAAATTAGGATGTATCCAGAAGACATGGATAAGACAACTTTTATCACAGAGTGGGGAGCTTATGTTAGCACAGTTATGAACTTTGGGTTGAAAAATGGACCACCTGAGTTTCAGGGAGCTGCTCATAAGACATTTGAGCCTTATCTAACAACTTTTATCGGGGTCTTTATTGATTATTTTTGTGTGTTTGGCAACAGGAGAGAACATTTAAAACACCTTAGACTATGCTTTCAAATATGCAGAATGTTTGGCATGTCTTTAAATCCTTTTAAGTTAGTGTTTGCAGCCAAAAGGGGTGTGTTGTTAGGTCATATCTTGTCAGAAGAAGGCATGAGTATTGATTCCACAAAGATTGCAGCTGTTCAAAAAGCTAAAACTCCAAGTAATGTGCACGAAGTCATGAGGTTTGTGGGCCAAGTTAAGTGGCATAGCAAGTATTTAAGGTACATGTCACATATCTGTTCTCCTCTTACAAATCTCACTAAGAAAGGGATACAATTTGTGTGGAGGGAAGATCAAGAGAGAGCCTTTAGTATTCTCAAGAAAATGTTAGTGGTGGCTCCAATCTTGCAACCTCCAGCATGGGATTTACCTTTCCATATTTTTGTTGATGCATCTGACTTGGTTGTGGGAGTTGTAATGCAAGATAAGGTATCTGGTTGGTATAGACCAATCTATTATGCAAGTAGGAGATTAAACACTACTGAAAAGAGCTATTCAGTAACTGAAAGAGAAGCACTTGGAATGATTTTTTTAGTGTAGAAATTTAGACATTATTTGCTGGGAAATCAAGTCATTTTTCATGTCGACTATCAAGCACTCTTGTTCTTTATAAATAAGCCTCAATTGATAGGTAGATTGGCAAGATGGATGTTGTTGTTACAGGAGTTTGACTTCAAGGTTGTGCATACCCTTGGGAAAGAGCATGCTATAGCTGCTTATTTAAGTAGATTGGAAAATGATGAGTCTGAAGTTGGAGTTTTTGATCAGTTACCTGATACTGAACTTTTTGAGGTTCAGGCCCTTGATCCTGATTCATATCATGACCAGATGCTGCATTTCTTGAAGTCAGGAATTATGCCTACACACCTTTCAGTAAATCAGAGAAAAAGATTGGCACTGAAGAGCAGAATGTTTTAGGTTATTATGAACACACTGTACAGGAGGGGAGTTGATAATGTCTTGAGAAGGTGTGTTCCTGAGTTTGAGCAACCAACAGTGTTATATGAAGCTCATGTCAGACTGTCAGGAGATCATTTTTCAGGAGAGATTACAGGTAGGAAAATACTGCAAGCAGGGTTATGGTGGCCTACTGTGTTGAAAGATGCTCATCAGTATGCTAAAGAGTATTTATAGTGTCTCAAGGAAGGTCAACCACTTGACAGGGATATGATGCAAGATCATCCTATGTTGCCACTTGAGCTGTTTCAAAAGTGGGGGATTGACTTCGTTGGTCCCATTAAACTAGTTGCAAAAAGGACAGGTAATAGATACATTTTGGTTTTGCACTGATTATGCTACTAAGTGGATAGAAGCCCAGGCATTAAAGGATAATAAAGCAGCAAGTGTGGCAAAGTTTTTGTACTCTAATGTTATGACCAAATTTGGCTGTCCTATTGAGCTTATCAGTGATCGGGGTAAGCATTTCCTGAATCAAGTGATCAGAGAACTGACTATCAGGCATATGATTCTGCACAAGAAGTCTACTCCTTTATCATCCTCAAGCTTATGGTCAAGCTAAAAGTTCCAACAAGTTTTTGCTTTGTATCTTGAAAATTTTGTTGAAGATAATCGAGAAGATTGGGATATTAAACTTGATTCAGCATTGTGGGCTTTCAGGACAGCATATAAAGTTGCAACAGGGCTTACACCTTTTAGGTTGGTTTATGGTTTGGAAGCGGTAGTTCCTATGGAATTTGTAGTTCCAAGTCTGAGAGTTATTGTTATGAGCAAGATGGATCTTGAAGAATCAATGCAACATAGATTAGAAAAACTTTTGAAATTGGAAGAGGACCAGCTATTAGCAGCTTATATTACGGGTGTCACACAACAGAGGAGAGAGGAATGGGTTAATAGACATGTCAAGAAGAAAAATTTTCAAGAGGGAGACTGGGTTGTAGTTTATAACTCTCACCTTGGCAAGTTTCCTGGTAAGTTGAAACTCAGGTATGCAGGTCCCTTTGTCATTTTCAAAGACATGGGTCAGGGTACTTTTTTGTTGCAGGACTTGCAAGGGAAGGTTTTACACCCTGCAGTGAATGGATTTAGGCTTAAGAGGTTAGTACAACCTTATTATTCAAATGTTCATGTTATCATTCAAAATGGGACAAAAGAATTCGTTATTGGTAGTTACATGTGTGAATGATCTAAATACCATGATGTTGAGGTGACACTTAGCACACAACAGGGTGGACTGAGAGAGGACTTGGACTTTGGCATGTAAATGGAAAAGGGCATGTATTCTTTTCGGGGTTTCTCTCCTTCTCCACTCTTGACTCATTCTCGGCCTGCAACTCTCACTGCCATGACACATACTTGTCACTCTTTAGCCCAAAAGCTATCCCTGACCAAGCGTGGCCACCAAGAAGATAACGATGATGAGCTCTATGTGGCCAGTGCTAACGACAGGTCGGTGCAGCAGGGAGACGAAGAGGTAACACCGTCAAATTCTTCATCTCTTTCCAGCCCTAGTGTTGTTTGTACTCCCTTCGTGGACTCCAACTTTTATTTGAATGTTGAGGCAGAAGTTCACTGGTTATGGTTGCAAAAAATTGGGTTGTATGATTATGCCCGTTTGCCATGGGATAGTTGGGCATCGAATGTGCATGCCTCCACATAGATGGATATTTTGAGGCACTCAAATTGCAAAATTGCAGGTCATCTTGAGTTAATTCCTACCATTGTCAGTCAAGTGTTTGCACTTCCTATGAATGATAATCCGATTGCATATCGGTGTACGGAAGACTAGATGCAATATGTTTTCGGTGAACCAATTGGACCCAAGTTTATGTGCTAAAGTGCATTGATGGTGTCAAGAAATTGCAGTTGCATTGGTTCATGGAGTGCTTCATGATGTTCATTAAGACTGATAGTATTGCTCGAGATACTTATGGCATTCTTTACTATGCATAGTATTTCGGGATGCCAAATTGCGCATGCCTTATGTTTGATAGGCTAAAGGCTAAGATAAAGATCTCCAAAACTAAAAGATCTTTCAGAAATCTCGAATGGGTTGCTTTCTAGCAAGTTTGCATGAGCATGCACGGGTCTTGTATCCAGAGCTTACGGTTGAGTATTTGCTGAAAATGGATGTTACTTCTTTGACCGAAGATGCAATGGAAGCTAATCATAAGGTTGATGTTTCTCATGAGATTAAAAATGTCAATGATGCTCATGATATGTTTGATGGTGATGCTGCAAAACAGGCTATTTATTATGACTTGAAACAGGTTGGATATGATGAGGCATATACCAAGCAAGTTGCTTCCAAATTTGTTAAGGGAGATCATAAAGATGCAGGTATTAAAGATGTACTTCATGTTGGTAAGCATGATTATGGGGATGGTTTTAAAGTGGATGGCAATCTTTATGCAAAGAAAAAGCAAAAAATTGGGAAAATATGGTTGAGGAGTAGGTCTGTATCACAGGAGAAGAAGCAAGATGCTAATCTTGATGCTCGAAATCATCTTAACAATGTCTTTGGTGATCAGCAGTGAATGAAGGTTCAGCAGAAATACCTTTGGTTTTACCTGGTTCTAGGATGCATGATGGCCAATTTGATAGTCTTTTTGATGCTATTGGAGTTATGCAGAAACTCATGGCATACTTTCAAGATTATGATAAGTAGATTCCCTGGATATTGTTTGGATTATTGATATGCAGATTCAGTTGGTTGCCAAGCAGAAGGCAATTGCAGGCTTGAGTCAAAAGCTGCAGCACAAGGAGTCAGCGTATGATGCATTAGAATTGGATCTTAGGGGTAAATTTGCAGATATGCAATAGATGTTGGATAAAAACAAAATGTCTACTACACTTTTTGAAAAATGGGCTAGTGAACTTAAGACTAAATGCTTGGAGAAGATGCAGTCTTTTATGGGGAAACATGTTCAACTTTAGGTTGATTATCAAATCTTGTTGGAGAGATTTCAGTCATTGAAGGAAGTTGAAAAGCAAATTTTGAGCAATGTTGAAGCTGAAGTGGATGCTTCAGTGATATTGAAATATGACTTTGAGGATAATAGAAATGCATTGGTGAATGATGTCAAACTTGCATGGTAAATGGTTGCAGATAGGTTTGAAGGCATGATTTCTCAGCCTTATCATATGCTTAAGAATGTCTTTGTGTTTGCAGATTATGAGGATGTCATGCATGAGAGAGATGCCTTGAAATTGAAAGTGGAGGAATTGGAGACAAAATGCATGGATGTCAATGAAAAATTGGAGAAGGCTTTGGATGCAAAGAGAGCAAGTGAAGAGCATGTAGCTTCTTTGTTGCAGCATAGAGATTTTCGGTTTGATGAGCATGATTTTGTCATTCAAGAGGTGGTTCATACACTTTATCAGGATTTTTCTGTCATGGATCATGGGATAGTTTAGAATCATGATGATGGTGTTGTGGCATGTCAGATATCTTCATACATAGACATCATTCCCTATACTCGTAGATCTTTCTAGCTATTACTTTGGATGTAGTTTTGTTTTGTTCATGATATATTTTGTTCACCCCACTGACTCTTAGAACCAATTATGCAACTGCATACGAGGATTATGAGTATCCTAGAGGGGCTCTACTCATGATAGCTTAGTGTGGCTTGTCAAGGGGTGCAAGGCCTCTAGCAAGGCATAATTGTGTTCTCTGAGTAGTTCTTCATCATATTTAGTTTCCATATGTTCAATTAGCTATCTACATGCTTGTGGGTTCAATTCATGACTGGCCCCGGGGCTATGCCAGGTATTAGGACTTGAACTTCATCGTCTATTTAGTACTATTTCATACCTTAGTATTAGTACGCATGTAGTCTTCTGGATCAACATATGTAAAATAGTCCTTATACTTCATATGATGTGTTGCCTCAAAGTCAGGGCGCAGGTCAAAAACGTCAGGCAGTTGTATTCGAGCAATTGGTTCTTGGTCATGAATGGAGTATGACTGTGTGCAGCACCCAAAAATGGTTGCCTGCTGATGTTTGATCCCATCATCTTCTAATTATCTCTTGAGTGTTGGTGTTACTCTTTCACGTTTGTCAATCAATAATGATTATGGTGATAGAAAACAGTGTCGTAGTTGATGAACAACAATTCTATGTTGCTAAGTATGATGTTTGATTTGTGTTTGAATGTATTTCTTGAACATAATGTAGTGTTGATGGCTAGAAATACATTCAGGAAGTTCCTTTACAACATTGTTATGTATTCAAGCAGAATGATGTTTCGTGGCTGTTATGGCATGTTGAAAGGCCATAACACCTTGATAGGGTAGTTCATTTGGGACAAGCAAGGGAAAATTAGTTACATGCCTCCAATAAGCATGGACTATCTTAAGAATGGCTAGGAGGATGGAGGATTGCAATTGCTTGAGGTCGATCAGGAGATGGATGCACTCAAGGCCAAGTTGCTTCAAAGATGCTAGGAACAAGAATGGCTAAGAGGATGGAGGATTGCAGTTGTTGGAGGTCAATCAGGAGATGGATGCATTCAAGGCTAAGTTGCTTCAAAATTTATAGGAATAAGAACCATGGGCAGTACTAATGGTCAAAATTCTAGATTTTCAAGTTAGGAAGGAGGAGTTTGAAAGGGTATCTAAAGTTTGGGCAATCACCATGTCAAAAGAAAAACTTGAATCCATTTTGAAAAGCCTTTGGGCACTGTAGATTCCATTTTAGGATTGAGTGTTTGTATGGTTCATAGTAATGGATGATGTGATAATTGTGAGTAAGCTTTGTGAGTAAGGAATGAGAAATGGAATATGCTCCTATGGTGTTAAGGAAACGTTAAAACATTTGTTTTGGGATGGATGTGTGGCAACCCAAGCTTAGAATAAAGTCATGCCACATCCAAATTACTCAAATGGAATAACTCAATACAAAAAACATTTGATTCCCTAATAGAGTAGTTCATTTGGGGCAAGCAAGGGAAAATTAGTTATATGACTCCAATAAGCAAGGAGTGTCTTAAGAATGGCTAGGAGGATGGAGGGTTGCAGTTGCTTGAGGTCAATCAGGAGATGAATGCACTCAAGGCTAAGCTGCTTCAATTATGCTAGGCATTAGGGGAGTTTTGAGGTCTCAAAAATGCCCTACAAGCGATCCTAGAGGGGGAAAATATTTTAGGAAAAAAAATATTTTTTTAATTTGGTAATTAGATATATATATAAATTATTAATAAGTTATTGTCATGATATTCTCGTGGTGGTCACATCAAACCTTGAAATCTAGGCCGCTATAAAGGTGACTGATTGTCATAATGAATATCTTACTCATCCTCATTAAAGTGAAAGCTAATATTTAATTTGAGTTTTGTTCGATGTTTGATTACTCCCCTCCATTCTCACTTTGTTCTTTCTTTCCCGTTCTTACTAGTTTCGTCTTCGTTTTGTTTCTGATTCACATCATTTTTCAATCCAATCTTCTAATCACATCCTTAGTTATGGATCAATCATCCAATGATCTCTATAGCTCTAGTAAAAGGCCTCTTTATCATCTTCATATTGAGTTGGATAGTGAGCATAAACCAATAAGGAAGAGAACAAAACCCATTAGTATTACAGAGTCTACGAAACATATACTCAGGTTTGAAGGAAATAAGAATCTTGATCTTTGATTAGATAGCAAGCTATATCCCAAAGATCCTAGCAAAAATAGCACTCTGCCTTTCTATAATAGCTCTTCATTGATAAGGTTCATTGGTGATAATTATAATGGGTTTCTAGTTTATACACTTAACTTGGTTGTAGAAAAGGATGTCCTCAAATTGGAGAACCATCTTTTATCATCAAAACATAACAACAAGTTTTTGCACAAGCTGGAGGGCTATCAAACAGATGATTCATTTGTTGGAGAAATGTATCTAATCATATCAATAAAAGAAAACTATTTTAGGCCTTTGAAATTGACAAAAGGCTCTAAAAAATATCAAGTCTCAAATGAGGAGGAGATGGATGTAGTAAAAGAATCCAAGCAGCAAGGTATATTTTTTTCACTTTAAAAATATTAAATATGGCTTTGTTTATGCTTAATTGTATTGATTTCTTCAATCAAATGTAAGTGAAATAGATTCTTTAAAAGCATCTTAATTTTATTATCATCTTCTTCCTTCAATACTTTCAGAATATATTTTAGAGAAGAAGAAAGTCAAAAAGGCAAAGAGACAATGCTTGGAGTCATTTATAAAGGATCATTCTTCAGATACTTAGTGTAGAAGACACTAGATAGTATCGGTATCAGTCGATATGCTCATATGCAACTTTTCTAGCCTCCATTACAATCAAATATGAAGCACGGATAGGTACGCAATTGCATACTTTCAAGGCCATTTGTGGTTAGAACTGTCGAACAGAGAGTGAGTAGCAAAGTGATGGAGATTTTGGGTGAGCCTTTCTATATCAAGGCTAGCTTCAATAAGGGCAAGAAAAAGAAAGTTATATTCAATGAATTTAACAATATTTTCCTTGATTTGCCTAGCCTACAATGTTTAATGATCAAATTCTAGGACTTGTCACTAGAAGAGGCACAATAAGTGGCTAGATTCATGGTTAAACTTAATGAAATTGAGATTCTAAAATGCACAAAACTAGAGAGGTATCTATTACCTTGATGAATAGAGAACTTTTATCAGGTCACTCCAATCACTCAATGTCATCTAATGTTAAATAATCAGAACACAACAACTAGTGGCTAGGAGCATTCAAAGTAGATATATAGGTTTTGATATATTGTATTGGGCTTTTCATTGAACACCAATACCTGATGTTATTGAGAGACAACAAGCAAAAGAAGAGCTATTTGTTGAAGGAATTGGGAACTATAAGATTGAGTGGCACATAGCTGGTGACTTAAAGACGCTCAAATGTATATATACAATGTGTCAAAGGGAGCCACTCCAAATCTCCTTGCCTATATTGCATGTCTCCAGCCATAGAGTTGAACTCAAGAAATTGGAATAGAGGTCCCTCTAAGCACAATAAGGATCCACAGTTTAAGGCAGTCCTAGATATTCCTTTAGTGAATGCCTATATATGTACACTTCATGCACTTTGTAGGATAACTGAAAAGCTTATTCATATTTATATAGGATTTACATGGAAGCTGAAGCCATTATCAGCTATAAGAGATGTTATAACAAAGATTAAAAAAGTCTTATCTACAATTGGTTTGCATGTTGGTAATATTGTTATTGAACCAGATCTATAAAAGTCTAAGGATGGTAATTGTGTCCCCAAAAAGCCATCTATTGGTGGAGTGAAGGCTAAAAGATTCCTAGGCTTTCATGGGAAACTTGGTAAGTTAAAATCTAGGAATGGTGGCTCAATTATTATACAATTAGTGGAAGTCCCTACATAATGCAGTTAAGGTTCATGTTGATAATGGAAAAGCTCAAAATAGAAAAGCCAATGTTTGAAAAACACTAGACAAAGTATTATTTTATTGTTATAAAACTGAATGGAATAATGATGATCTCAAAGACTTCAAAAACCAATTGAACCTTTTTAAAAAGGTAATGACAAAAGCTTGGGGTAATCAACACTTCACTCACTATATCGTAAGAAGTTTGCATATATATGTCTCTTTATTATCTGATCATATAATGTTCTTTTATTGACTTTCTTTATTTGTTAAATTTGTAGCATATTTTATACAACCATGCTCCATAGTTTATTAAGAAATATGGATCTCCATCTTTCTAGTTAACCCAAGGTATGGAAAAATCACATTATCAAGCAAGAACAAAATACTCTAGATACACAAGACACGGAGGTGGAAGATACAAAGCAAAAAAATTATTAAAGGTCTTCCAATGGTTCTACATACAAATTTGACACCACATCATGTAATACATCATCTTTGGCAAGGACTATACAAGCTATCACCCAAAGAAGAAAAGAGAGATATTTAAACTCCTATGCAAAGCAAAGATTTTCAGAATGGTTACAAATTAGACAAACAGATGGAAAAAGATGGGTTTCAAGAAACCCTTGACATCTTTCAGTCTAACTCTGTTAGAAAAGAGTCTCTAGTTTCAAGCAATTGACTAGGTCCTCTAGAGGAATCTTTTGTTTCATCCCACTCAATGAGACCTCTATATTTCAAGAACTCTTGTTTCCTATAGCCTGGAAGGAGCTTCAAATTCTTAGCATCTCCTACATGGGAGAGAAAATAAGAGCTAAGAACCCCAAAGTATCTTGCCCTAGATCCACTATATCCAGGCATGAAACCAAAGACTCTTACAACGTCTTCCTTCTCCACCAAAATTATCTTATCTGATCCTCTATTGAAAGAGTCTTGGGATCTAATCACCTTGAAGATAGCTTTCAAAGCCATCATTGGCAAGCTTGGAGAGTTTGATAACCTGCTATGATAAATTGTAATTGTTTCATTATTTAAACTTCCAATATAATGACTAAGGCCTTGACTTTTGCCAAGCTTCAATGGCCTTGAGCCCTTGGCTCTTCCAAGAAAGTTGTTTGCATCTTCAATTTCTATCTACAATAAACCACAATAGTATAAGATGTCAATAGATAAATATCAAATAATATTTATCTATAGTGCATAACATACTCTAATATAAACCACAATGGATATCTTAGAATTATATTCCATACTTGAGGAGTTTCATCTTCTTCAAGAAGAATATCATCCTCTGATGAAGACTTTAGTTTCTCTTCATACCCCATGTCATCAATACCAAGTCTCTACTAAATTTGTAAGAACTATTTCTCTGTAGTAAGTAGCCCTTCCTTTTCATATTCCATGATTTGATTAATACATGAATGCAAGGCTACATAGCTATCTTAAAAATTCTCTCCCTCAACATTAAGACTTGCTAGCAGTTCATGTTCATAGCTTATAAAATTCCTATCATTTTGGCCCCATGTTGCAAGGATTGCTAAGCAGTAATCTCCTCTAAGATAAAAAAGGTATTGAATATCATTTAGCAATACATATCTCTTTTTGTTGATAAGGTAATTGGGAAAAGTTGGGACACGTTCAAGAGAACATGTTTCAGTCTCTGCACTCAACTCTATCTTCTTCTTTTTTCACTTTTGTAATGTTCTCACTTTTAAACAAAGCAACATCAAATCCCTGCACTAGTTGGTTCTCAATATCCTCATAAAATATTTCCCCCTTCTCTTCAACCTCTTTGTCTTTGTTTGTAATATCCTCTATCTTCTTCTCTTGTATTGTATCTAAAGAACACCTATCCAAATACTAAAGGTATACAAGAAATCCAACATCCTTATGTACAAGAAGACATTCATGTTGATTTCGATAAAAAGGGAAATCTACTTCCCACTCCTTGAATTCCTCATCAATAAGGCTAAACCTTGTTTGCAAAGTTGTTCTAGCAGCATTGGTAGCTTCCACTACATCACTGTAATAGATAAATCCCTCAATCTCTAGGCCTTCCATATGTCTATCATAAAACTCCCTATAATCCTTCAGTTTGTCTTCAAGATCCTTTAAGAGCTCTTGCAAATCAAAGGGAACATTGAGCATATCTCTAATGTAAACAAATCTAGATGAATTTCCAATTGCATGGAAGAAATCAAAGAGCTTCTCATCACATGTATCCTCTAGATCCTCTTCCTCCATTCCCTCTAGAGAAATCTCCCTTTTAGTCATCCTGATTACTCATAGAACCAATTTTTGAAAACAAGAAGACAAGTTTAGGTTTACAAAGTACCAATCCACATTTTCTCACATCCAAAAAGCAATTTGAATTTGTTTAAGCTAATGCACATAAAAGATCAAAAGCACATAATTTTACATATGTACAAGATCAAAGCAAGATTGCTAGAAAAATTATGCCAATCCCTTCATGCCATTTTTAGCTTTTTGATATTTTGTGAGGAACTCGCTCTTGGCTTTGAAGTTTATCCTTCTGATGTAAGACATGCTCATTAAGGAAACTTGAGCAAGGCTTCAATGTTCTCTTCCTCCTCTTAGACTAACAAACACAGAACAATGGGCCACAATGACACTTTATTTCATTCATCTTACATGTCTAAATCTATATATCATACTTCACATTTGCAAATACTTGTATAACATATCATACATATTAAATTGGATGAAATAAAACAATAGTGCCTTATGAAATGCGAATTGGGTCTTTGGGCAACAAAGCAAGCATGAAATTTCATGTTTCATCGAGTAGACTTAATTCTACTTTGAAGACTTATGGAACACGATAATGGAGGTCAAAAAGCCTTTGCAAATTGATACTATTGCATTTCATAAGATAATCAATTACTTCAGAAGAAAAATAATAGATTTAATCATTTTAAATGCCTAAAAATAGCTCATTCAACTTTTTTTCAAAGCCTATAGAAAAAAAGTGATAAATAGGAGTTTGTTACTTGATAAATATATTGCCTCTTGAGAATAAATGGATATTATTAGGAGCTCACGTAATTCACTATATGTATATCGTCTATATCACGTGCATTTGAGATCTATTTATAAATATTCTTATCCGTAAATTTTTAATTAATAAAGCATTACCCTTTTCTATTCAATTTGTAATATCCCCTTTATATGGGACCCTTCTATATGTAAAAACATGTGAAAATGGTATTTTAAAAATTTCTTATATTGAACCCATATTATATATTCATATATTTATGACTAACCTCCCTAGGATTAGGAGTACACACACTTCTTTCTTGCAATGCACGAAGAATATGGTTGTGGAAGAGAAAAAAAATGCATAGAAGAAAAATTTACATAAACACGAGCCTGAGTTCTTGTATAAATGTCAATGGTCACCATGCGTTTATTCAAAGAGGTACCACATACTGATTCAAAAAAGCTATAGTTAAAGAGAAAAAGAAAACACTAAAATTTATCTATTTCACTTGAAAAGTGATACCTTAAAGGTGCCAGTATGTCCAAAAACGTCAGTGACACGTGGCATAAGTTTCGAGGCAACAATGATCTACCCGCCACACATGTCAAGTAAACTATGCATTATAACAGCCACATGTGTAAAGAAATCTCATTTTAAAACCAATTTTTGAATCACAAAAGTGTTTTTTCAAATACTAAGCTCTTTTATTGCTCCGAAATACCAGTACAAGGCAACTTTATCACAACTCAAAATTCTCCAGTACCCACAGCACAAGGTAAGATTTCATCACCCAATATATAACGTGCTAAAGTCTTATAAATGTAAATTTTTTGAAAAATTTTAGTTAGCTTAATAGCAATGTTATTTTCCAAATTGCTACCAAATTTTTCTCCAAATCAATCTAAATTTTCTCCAAAAAATTGTGACATATGAAACACGATAAGGCATAGCTCTCCTCCATGCAGAGTACCCAGTTCATGTTTCATATATTGGGAGGGGCTGCACTATTTGATGGAGATTCAAGCTGAAATGGTAGGACAACTATAATCAATCATTAAAACTTTAGTTTCATCATTTGGAAAAACAACTCCATTGACAAATAGTGAATATAGGATTGACGTGGGAATGAAGCTATTTTGCTAGTGCTAATTTACCACCAAGTTATTGCAAATGACATCACATCAAAGATTTTTAGGTCTTTGGCCCAAGCTTACACTATTTTATAACTAATTAAAATAGACTAATTTGATATGGTCCACTTGTTTTTGAACTTCTAGCTAAGATTGGTTTGGGTAACTAAATATATTAGTCACCATGCTTGTGTGTTCAAGGAACTGGAAAATTGAAAAATCTTGGCTAATATCATTTTTTGAATTGCTAACAAAGTTATTTTTAAAATTTTATTCGAATCTGACCAAATTTCTACCAAAAATGTTTTACATATGAAACACGAAAATGCATATGTCTACCTCATCTAGAATACTTAGTTCACATTTTATACGTCGCAAGGTTGTGTTGTTTGAAGAAAGTTCGAGCAAAAATGATGGCATAACTTTCATGAATTACTAAAACTTTAGTTTCATCATTTGAAAAAATAACTTATTGACAAATAGTGAATATATAATCGACATGAAAATGAGACTATCTTAATAGTGTTTGTTTACCACTAAGTGATTGCAAATGACATTATATCAAAGATTTGGAGATCTGTCCTAATTTTGAGTTTTTTAAAATTTTATCTGAAGATTTCAAATGGATAGAACTAAGGCCACTACAAAAAAGTAAAAAGTTAATCTTAGAGACCTTGCTTCAAAGATCCATTAGACCTCCCAGCCTTCCAAACTTGCAAGGAAATCAAAGCTAAGGAGAAATTTTTCATAGCATGTTAGATGCCTGAAGGAGATTAGAAGTGCAATGAAGGCTCTAGATAATGCAATTTCAAAATTACATTTTCAAAGGCTTGTCAAAGAAATTAGATACAAGCATAAACTTGATAGTTTTAGATAGACAAGGGCAACTCTCAATTGCATTCAAGAAGCTATAGAAGATTTTTTAATTGAGTTTTTTCAAGATTCATATATATGTGTTGCTCGTGCACATAAGCTTACACTTATGGATAAATACATGATAATTTGTAGGAGATTGAGATACATATTTTTAAAGGTCTTTAAGCCAATCTCCCTTTCTGATGTGAAGACTTTCAATATTTTAAATGTCCCCTCATATGGAAAAAAGAAAGGTAATCCACGTTCTAAGGTTGAAGATATCACCCATAAAAATGATACAAGACTACATGAGAAAGAGAAAAATGCCACAAAAGAGCAAGTAGATAAATAGAGGGAGTATAAAAGGAAGAAGACACGAGAAAAGGAAGTTGACTAGCTCCCATCTTTTGAAGAAGAGCTATCTATCCTTCTTGAAAGGGCTGATCCTAAGGGCTTCAATATCTGTTGCTTTTAACTTGCTTGTGATATTAATAAAAGATCTAATATGGTATTTTTTTACTCTGACTATGTTCAAATCCTCAAGAATAAAATGAGAGAAGTAAATGACTCTATTCTTCTTGCTAAGATGAGGTATAATATATCCAAATTTATTTTGACTCACTATATTTTTCTAGCAATAGGCTTTCGTGTTGATGCTCACTATTGTCATTCATTTGCTAGGTGTATAATGCATGAGCTCCCCTTTGATATACAACAAAAAATTGAGGTTCTTGATCCATCTATCTCATGCTATATGAGAAGTGAGATTGATGCAAGTGCATTTGAGCATTGGTTCAATCCCATTGACTGTGAAACTTTGGAGATTCTTCTAATTCCATACAACGAAAAGTAAGTAATTTGATATTCTGTTAGATTTTGTGAGATTTTGTGAGATTTTGTTTTGCTAAATTATTAAAATATGATTTTTTTTAGTTCTATTGGAGCTTAATTGAAATAGACTGTGTGGAGATACTACAAGGATATAGGGACATAATGATGGGCAATTGTGACATATCTTAGCGGCGTCGCTAAGCGACGGTACTCAGAGAAAAAAAAAGCAAGCAAAACCTAAACACGGCATTTTTTGTAAAGAGTGAAAGAGAGCGAAAAGAGAGTCTGCCTTTTGGAGGGAGAGGAAGAAAGAAAGAGAGAGAAGGAGAGCTTCTTGCCACCGCCACCGCTGTCACCATTCGCAAAGAAGAAGAGAAAGTGTATGAAGGAAGAAGAGGGGCCGTCACGAAGAGGAGACAAAGAATCCATCCTCGGGCCTTTGCGGTGAGTACATTGTCCCCTCTTGGTTTTTTCTTGTTCTTTTTTCTTTTCTTTTATTTGTTTTTGTTGAGAATGAGGTGCACTGAGGGGAAATAGAGGAAATGAGAGAGGGAGAAGAAGAAAGGAAAATGAAGAGAGCATGAGCGAGAGAGAGAGAGAGAGAGAGAGGGGGAGAGAATAACCATGAAATATAACAAAGAATATAAGCAAGAGAGAGAGGAAGGGAGGGAGAGAGGAGAATGAGTGAGAAAACACGAGGGGATGGAGAGAAACAAAGAAAGGGTTTGTCACGAAGAGGAGATGAACAATCCATCCTCCTCTTAATTTGTTATTGTTCTTTTTTTATTAGACTGAGGTGCATTGAGAGGGAGAAAGAGAGGAAATGAGAGAGGGAGAAGAATAGAGAGAGAGAGAGAGAGAGAGAGAGAGAGAGAGTTTTATATTGTTTAAATTTTTATCTATTTAAATAATTGATTAGTAAGTTAGTAAGTTTGTTTACAATTAGGAAGTTTAGATTTCTAGCCATGATTTCTAGCTGATTGAGAGAGAGAGAGAGAGAGAGAGAGAGAGAGGGAGGGAGAGGGAGAGGGAGAGGGAGAAGGAGAGGGAGAAGGAGGGAGGGAATGAGTGAGAGAGGAGAATGGGTAAGAAAACACAAGGGGGTGATAGATTTATAGATTTATCTATTAGTTAGTTAGTTTAGTTAGATACTTTGCTTTAAATTGTTTAGATTACTAATCAATGATTAAGAGAGAGAGAGAGAGAGAGAGAGAGAAAGAGAGAAAGGTTTGTATTGTTTAAATTATTATCTATTTAAATAGTTGATTAGTAGGTTAGTAGGTTTGTTTACAATTAGTAAGTTTAGATTCATAGATTTCTAGCCATGATTTTTGGTTGATTTAAAGAGAGAGAAAGAGGGAGGGAGAGAGGAAAATAAGTGAGAAAACACGACGGGTGGGAAAGAAACAAAGAGAGGGTTTGTCGCAAAGAGGAGACGAACAATCCATCCTCCTCTTGGTTTGTTCTTGTTTTTTCTTCTTCTTCTTTTGTTTTTCTTGCAAATGAGATGCATTGAGGGAAAAAGAGAGGAAATGAGAGAGGGAGAAGAAAGGAAAAGAATGAGAGAGAGAGAGAGAGAGAGAGAA
Organism: Lygodium microphyllum; assembly: GCF_053477565.2. Taxonomy (NCBI): domain Eukaryota; kingdom Viridiplantae; phylum Streptophyta; class Polypodiopsida; order Schizaeales; family Lygodiaceae; genus Lygodium; species Lygodium microphyllum. Next base: position 14,267,263 of record NC_141153.1, on the reverse strand, counting down.
TAAACATGAAAGATAACAAAGAAATGGGGAAAGAGAGAGAGGGAGGGAGGGAGGGAGAGAGAAGAATGAGTGAGAAAACGCGAGGGGATGGAGAGAAACAAAGAGAATGGCAACAAAGAGAGAGAGAGAGAGAGAGAGAGAGAGAGAGAGAGAGAGAGAGAGAGAGAGATAAGGGGAGAGAACATAAAACAAAGAGTACAAAAAAAGGGGAAGAAAACCAAGACTTTAGTTACGTTAATTTTATTGAGTTACAAGAGAAGAAATCCCTTCTCAAACAAATTAAGAAAGAAAAAGAGAATGAGAATAAAAACCAATTGTCTGTCATAACGTAGACAAAATGAAAAACGATGATGGTCGTGATGTTCAAGATCGTGAGACGTATCTTAATCAGTGTGTCACATGTCCTTGCTCTCAATGCAAGTTGACAATCAGACAAAAGCATCGCTTATCTATAGAATACGTACGACGTTTCGGCAAGTTTCAATCGGAGATCATTGATTGAACGATCTCAGACTTTGAGCAAACGGTAAGGAAAATGTGTATCAATCATGCCCTATATTATTTTCGCAAACTAATTAAATATCATATACAAAAACATTAGACATGATCGTAATATTTATATAGGGAGGTGACATCTCATCCCAAGGAGGAATGCACCTATTGCGGCCAGTTAAAAGAGTTTGTGGGCGTGCAATAGATGGAGTGTCTGAGCCAATCCACCACTTGGAAAGCACGACCTAGTTTATATCATCAATACTAGAGGAGACAAGTAGCCTTTTAGACTTTCCTACAATCTTGGAGCCTAAGATGGAGACAATGAGATTGATGCATTGATACCCATGGATGTCGAGACAATTGATCCGCTAAGAGAGGAAGCATTCATACCATTATATAATGGGTGCCGAGTATCTTTCCTAAAGACGTTACTTACACTTCAAAGTGTGCAAGTAAAATGTGGGTGAAACGATGCGAGTGTGACCAAGTTGTTCAAGTACGTCCTACGTACGCTTCATTAATTTCTTTTCAGCACCATTATAAAAAAATAATTATGCTTTTTCAAGGTATTTTATGATTTTTTTTTCAAGTTGCTAAAGTATCATATATTGCCACTTGGAAATACCATACATGAGTCTCGTGATGATGCGTGATATATTTTACGAAAGCTTAGCATGGACTATAATAGCATCCATGCATGTATCAACAATTGCGTGTTGTTTCGAGGAGAGTACGAGACTATGGAGATATATCCAAAGTGTGGTGCTCACACATATCGACAGGACTTGCAAGGACAAACCATCCCTTAGAAAGTTCTTAGACACTTTCTACTTATCCCCAGTATACGTCACATGTTTCATACGCCGGGCATGACAAGCTTGACAACGTGGCATGCACAGAATAGATCCACTGATGGAGTTCAACAAATAACAGTGTATCCCCATGCATGGAGCCACATTGACTCTACCTTTCCAAGCTTTGCACGAGAGCCAAAGAATCTTCGACTTGGTCTTGCTATGGATGGCGTAAACCCATTCGGTCTCCGTTCAACTTTTTACAGTGTGTGGCCTATAGTCCTTGTTAACTACAACATCCCGCCATGGCTTTCTACGAATAAAGAATACATGATCCTTAGCTTGCTCATTCCTAGCCGCTACAAAGTCAAGAATATGGATGTCTATCTCCATTCATTAGTCGATGAGCTTAAGATTTTGTGGGAGGGGGGGGTCATCGTGAAAAATATGATCAAGCAAGATGGTCGACAATCTACCAATATACGAGCCATTCTCATGTGGACCATGCGTGGCGGTCACCATGAAAGACACGATGGTCAACGATCCACCAATACACAATGGTCAACGGTCTGCCATTCTCATGTGGACTATGCACGACTTTTCAGGATTCGAGGAGTGCTCAAGTAAGTAGGCTTCCGTTCTCATTGGTCATATCTATCATAGCTCGTTCAAATTTGTGTTCACTAAATAGAGGTGTTGGGACACGCTAGTTACCTCAGGTTATCATGCATGTCCATTGTGTGGGCCACAATTAGACTCCTGAAGGTCACGAACCATGAAGAAGATGGTATATCAAGGACACATCTCTTTCTTGCCAAAGGATCATGAACCGAGGAAAGGTTTTCTTGGACGACCTCCAACACGAATGAATACCCAAAGCTAGTACGAGTTGAAAATGGTCCACACGGAGTCGCATCCAAATGGAATATGATGATTCTCGATTTCCTACGAGTTGTTGTATTAGACCCACTTATACATCAACCACTTGTGGGATCCCATGCATATTTTCAAGAATGTGGGCAGCTTACTATGGAACTACATCACAGGAAATAAAGACATTGCAGGGGCACGAATGGATTTGAAGGAGGTAGGCAAGATGGAGACAATTTGGCCACAATCGAGTGCTGATAGTTGCTTGCAACTACCTCGCACTCCTTGGGTTATGCCCAGGAGCGCAGTCGTAGGTGGGAGAGAACACATCTTAGACACATCCCAGAGGGGTATGAATACCTTATAGATGACAAGACAGGAGCCGTGATCATGAATGATGAGGGGAGGAGGGTGATGGCTCGTATGAGAGAGCTGTGCAACAAGTTTTTTGGCACAATGTCTTGGACCATTGAAAAAACATACCCGAGGGGAGCAAGGACTACATAGTAGCATCCTTGCATGAGGAGTTTTTTATACCCACCACGGCAGATAAGTTTTCCACATGTTGGATGATGGAGTGCATGCGTGCATACATGTCACACATACGATCAGACGCATGCAAGGCACTTAAGAGTGGCGCATCAAAGCCCGAGTGGCTAGATGCAGATAACTAGCGCAGACTCAGGGAGGAGGCTACAGATTCTCCAGGACATTGGAGACAGCAACACAAGGCAACAAGGGCACGACTAGTAGCAAGGGTGGTCCATCATCTTGGAAGTGGCGGCCACAAGACTTATCTAGAGGACTTTGTAAGTTTTTATTTTGTTCTTCTCGCTTATTTTTTTGCAATATCACTTCTATTGACAATCATATTTCTAACAGTTGTATTTTGTTTTCTTTGCTGCACTCCATTACAAACCGCGATCCCACCGGCCTAGAGACTCGATATGTAGAGAGACGCAGTCTCACTATATTGATTGATAGAGTGTATACATGCGGCGACCTAGTAAATCACGTCTTTCTTGTCCATAGTTACTATTTTTATTGAAATGCATTATGTATAGTGGACCAATGTGTAGTTTTTTTTTTCAGAGTCCATTCGACGCTCCTTTGCATCGGGACGAGCTTTCGAATGGCGAGGATCTATAGCTCGCGCTTGGATTTGTGGAGCGCACATCCTCTTCCTTTTTGGTTCTATGATTTATGTAGACATTTTCTATGCACTATATTATTATCATCCTTTGTATCTTGCTATGATTCCATGAGCTTTCATTCACTGTTCTTGTATTTATTTTATGTATCAGTCTTATAAGTTCAATTACATTTTACATTCATTTTGATGGCCATTGTACACTTTACATATTATCTATTTGTAGAATGTAAATACAGCACATAGTGCTACATGTGGCTGCCACAATTTTTTCCTCTATAATCGTCGCTATTAGTGTCGCAAATTTATTGTACATGTCACTATTGTTGTCACAATGTGCATCACAAATCGTCGCTATTTGCGTCGCATTTGCGACGCTATTCTATGGAGACGCTAATACCGATGTGTTTAGCGATGATGGGGGTAATTTTTTTTAATGAACATTTTTGTTGCTTTGAACATCAGTATGAGGCATGTAGTGAGGGGTAATGTTTTCTCATCAATTCTATGAAAGAAAGCCATGGAAATACCAAGTCGTAAGTTATATAATCCAAGGTCTTCTTGATATTTTCATCTTTTTTTTATAATTACTCTAAATTTTATTGCGTTTTTTGTACAAAGCTATAAAAAGATTGATTGAAGTACTAGAGAAAAAGCCTTCCATGCCTTCTGATTTACTTGCAACCATACAATATAGATAGGTTACAGTAAAGTCTTGATTTAAATGGTTGAAACATAGTAAGAAAATTTATTCTATAAACTACCATAAACATATTTTATAGTTTTACTTTATATTGTTGATTGTAGTGTCATTATTAGAATGATAGACACTCTCGTGTGGCTAGAGAGTAATTGCAAATGCTAGAAGATTGGTTAAGTTTATTTATCTCAATAATAATAAACTTATAAAGGTAATGTGAAAGATACTAAACTTTAAGATAGAGATTCATTACAAAATAGTCCATTATTGATGATAATAATATAGTCCATTATAAAAAATAACAATGTACTAAAAAAAATTCTTATAAATATATGACACTTTACAAAGGAATACTATACAAGTGAACATGTTTAGTATATAAAAATAAAAATCATGAAATACATAATGACCAATTGTATACAGCCGATAAGAATGGACAATAGTGGGGGCTTGAAACTATAGTGGTTTTGGGATAGGCTTAGAGCTTCACAAGGAAATTTGACAAGGAAGATCTAGCTAGTCTTTCAAACTTGCCAAACTAGTGTGATCCCAGCATGTAATTGCGTTTATTATTTAAAATATAAACATATTTCGACATCCACTTATAACTAAGAATTAACGTTGAATGTTAATTCTACTTGTTATGCTTAAGAATAGTAACCAATTATCGAACTAGCGTTATCAGTACGAAGCATTTGACGCTCCAGGAAAAGCGAGTGCCATGACAAGTTGTCACATGTTGACGTGGCGAGTTGAAGGGAAAAGCAAAAGGAGGGCGGGGCACGTGGCGGGCCGTTTGCGTGAAAGAGAAGTCAAGCTTGGCAAGGCGCCAACCAATATCCGGCCCAAGGTTCCAGGCCTCTAGCAACGCAGCTCACGGGATTCTGCCTTTCGCGTTCCGTGTTTTAGTCCCTTCGAAAGATCCCCCACAAGCGTGTGCTCCCAGAGGGGAAAGAAAGACCGCCCCCATCATCATCGTATCATCGGCAGCCCAAACACTTCTCCTCTTCTTCTTCTTCTTCTTCTAATTCTTCCGAGTAAACCCCGCTCCGGCGCTCCCCCATTCTGCCTGCATCAAGCAACAACCAGCCAATAAGAAGACATACACGACAGGCGCAGAAGGAAGAAGCCGATCAGCAGTAGTACCTCGACGTCATCCAAGAATTCAATTATGTTACTCACCCACAACAGCACATCATAATTGATGGCCGCAGAATCATCAGTGGCGCATGAGTGCCAGTGCAGTACTACTAGTCCTGCTGCCAGTGTCTTCCAAAAGCTCAATCGTCGCTTCAACTTGCTCTACTCCACAGAGAAGACCCTCAAGTTCGGTGACCTCTGCATGATCACCCGTTGCCGAGACACCAACACTGGTAAGCGCAGAGTCTGCAAGACATATTACAAGCGCGACCTCAACCATTTTGACGCCTGCTCATCCTTTATCAGACAGACATACCGGCATCCTCATCAAGAGGATCAGAGCATTGTTTCCCAAGTTGTCAGAGAAGCCGAGATCATGGCCAGCCTCCACAATGCACACCCTCACCTCCTAGCCTCGATTGCTGCATATGAGTCCGACGAAGCCTTCCACATTGTCATGGATTTCTGCGAGCAAGGTACCCTCTCTGACAAAGTGAAGCAGCTGGCTACTGCATGCCGATCGTACAAAGAAAAGAAGTACTATCCATATAATGAGTCGGAGGAAAAAGAGGACAATGATGATCATACTGGCCTTCTAGCTGAGGAAGAGGCCGTGCGTATCTTTCGAGAGCTTGCACAGGCTGTGCTCTTCTTGCACGATGATCGAAAAATCGCCCACCGTGACATCAAGTGCGATAATGTCTTTCTGAGACATGATGGCAGCGTACAGCTTGGGGACTTTGGGCTGGCAGAAAACTGCTGCTTGTCCGATGGTAGTCCTCATTTGTTTTATGACTTTGCTGGTTCACTGGAATATATGGCCCCCGAGGTGCTGCACCTCACAGCTCACCCCAAAGAAGATACCAATATGGATGCAACCGGTTACGATGCTCGGTTGGCCGATGTTTGGAGCATGGGGGTAGTTCTCTTCCACATGCTAACCGGAGGGGCCTACCCTTATGAGAGCATCGATGATAGCTCCATGGTGGAGCTTTATGAGGCCATGACATCCACTAGCAATGCCTCCAATCGGATCATGTGGTCTACTATAGAAGACAACTATGGTGTTTTGGCAAGGGACCTTGTGTCCTGGATGCTTTTCCCAGATCCCCATGGCAGGCCCTCTATCCAGCAGGTGCTGCTCCATCCCTGGCTCAATGAAGAGTTACACCAGCAGAACATGATCAATATGAAAGAAGAAAACTATATTGTATCACCATCTCCATCATCTGAATATTGTTCTACTCGTTGGGCTCAGCAGCAGCAGCTGAATTGTAACCCATTTGCAATGCACAGTTGCAATGATGTACACCGCAGCAAGAAAAGAATTGCTGACCAGAGAGCCTCACTGATGAGATGGCAGCATATCTGTATGAAGGACAAGCTCTACTCGATTATCAAGAAGAAAGCCGCTGCTTGCAGTTCTAAGTTCAAGAAGCACCATCTGCCTGACAGACGATCAGCTCAACAATACGCAGACCATTTGAACACGATAAGGCGTAAATATGGAATATCCGAGCTGAGTTGCAATACGGCAGCATTCATGTCAACAGCAGCACCATCTGAGTCTACTCCCTCCCCTGCTGCTCCAGCCATTGGTGCTGTTATGCTGATTGCATGCTGAGATTAGACGCTGAACATCCTTCAGTGAATGGATTTTGATCGTATTGATCAATATTGTTTTGTACAGTGACAAGTATGAATTTATACTGGATCAGATCAAACATCAGTACGTGGAGCTGCTCGTATCAGTTGATCTAATATATGATCAGGGTGTGGACAGCAACATCAACCAGTACTGCTTGCACTAATGATTGATCATGACATCATACATGAACAGGCCCCTACCTGAATGTGCAAAGAATGGTGCATCCATATGACACCGATATGTATATTGGCCCTGCAGTGCAGATCAGATTCAAACTGATTGAATTGGATCAGCGAGCCTGAGAACTAATATGTAAATGAGGTTTAAGAAGCTGGTAACCTGCCTGCTGTTGAAAGGAGACAAAAAGTATAGAACTCACTCCTGCAAAGAAGGGTGTGTAAGTAGTTTGTTTCAAATGCTGGGAAAACAAGAGACAGCATAAGGAGTGTAGTATACTTATTTTGCTTCCTATAAGAGCTTCATTTACAGCCTCTTCAAACTTAGTTGTGAATGGCCTGCAGGCATTGTAGAAGACAGGAGAGTGGCATGGTGAGAAAAGTAATGGTCTTATAGATGAAGTTCATGGTGCATTGTTATTCTGAAGTTGTAAAAAGTCTCATACGATCTCCACATTCTGGATGGATGAGTATGTTCTACCCTGGTGTGTTTACATTTAACTTCTTATTGTAACATAGGTGTCCAAGAAGGACACTTATAACTCCTCAATGCCCTAATGCAGATCTAGTTGTCAATATGGCTCCTTAATGACTTGCCTCATGATGGTGCTGGCCAACGCCAATTAGTCAAGCTCTAGAATCCACTGCAGTGTTCTGTAACATGTATTTTGACGGTGCACATCTACAATATTTTTGCTGTAATTGTTGCATGTTTCACAATGCAAGTGTTTTTGCTGGTATATATTGTTAATCTTTAATAGGTTGAATCTTTAGTACACACAGAACATTCAAGAGTGGTTAGGTGATCTCTCAATCTTAATTAAGCTGCAAATTCTGTATAGCTTTAGAGAATTTCATACAACGCTTTTTCCAGACTATCAGTAAGCAGAGTTTATCTCATTGTGTAGCTGGTAGCTTTAGTTCCGGGCCTGCCAGATCAGAAGTACAGGCAATTCAAAAAAGCTTCTTTGTGCCTTCCTCAGCTAGCTGTACCCTGACCATGATGTCCTTCCTTTTTGATAAGGAATATAATTCTCATGCATTTCTAATCATCTATTGCATATCCATTTCATCTTGCTGCACATGCTTACAAGTTCTGATGAAAGATATGTAACAAATTGTATCGGAATATTGCTGTGAGGTCTGAACAAACAAGTGCATTTTAATGAAGTATAAGATCACGATGGATCCTGTTGTGCCAGGATAGAACCCCTAATGGCAGTGAGACTTGCTGTCTGCAGATCATCTGTCTAAGTATAGCCCACACGGACTACATATTCTCCTCCTGATCAGCCTCATTTGACTATTATATCCAGCTTGCAGCTCATTGACGTTTATCGTGCATGCTATTCTAATATGAAAACAATAACAATACTTTTAACCACTGAATAATACTGCATCACGTTTTGGCCTTCCAATCATGATTAGTGTGCTAATGTATGGAGTCATGGCTGAATTAGTACAATACTCAATACATAGTGCCGAGCACAAAGCTAAATCTGAAGACTGTCCACTTTGCCTGTGCTTCAGGCATTCGATCTCCACGGTCACAAGAAGTTTTTTACAGTTTCCCATTTGGGAACAGGGGCCTTTTCCTTTGCTGTTCAACATCGTGAGCTCCTGCGAGAGGGAGAGACCGCGTACCTAGCTAGGTGTGGCCCTTGCCCCCCCTGCTGCATATAGCTAGGTACGCGGTCTCTCCCTCTCGCAGAAAGCTCGTAATGTTATAATTCACATTCTGAGAATTATAGTAGGAATTTGTCTAAAACTTTTTGTGGGTGATTGTTTTAATCTTGAATGGGTCTCCCACCTTGGATAGCAATGTGAAGATCAGGCCATGGGACCTGGGCTCTTAATATTTTGGAGACTGAAGGAGGCCTTGTGCCCCATGGATTATGTGCCACTCTTCGATGTATTGGAAATTGGGTGTGTGGAATAATATTATTATCGTCTTACCCTACTTGACATTCTCTTATTGTTATGAGGATGGCCGTCCAACATTGTTTATATGTGTCTTTTAAAGGAATTTATAACTAATGATCTCTCTAAAGAATCCAATCCACATCATGTACCTGTAAACGGCATGGATGCTTGTGGTTTTGTACAATATATGGTACCATCCACTAGCCTATCAAATCAAAGAGATTAATGTTCTCACGCAAATCCATAATAGCTTGTCTAGCTTAAGGCTCCCTTGTGGTGAAGACAAGCTATGAGCTTGGGATCCTTGAGGATTTTGATAGTATTGTCGTTGCATGTTGCTTCTCTTTTGTTGGTGGTTTTAAACCATTGTGCTTCATGTTAACCACTCTCAAAGACTAGCTCATTGTGCACATCTTTCATTGGGTTGGTGTAGAATAGGTAAGGAGTGGTAATGATTAATGATATTGGACAACAATATTTTTTATTTAGTTACTTTATATATTGTTTATTTTAGATGTTCATTTGGATTTTGTTGAGGAATGGTATGAAGTTGCAATTTGTTTGGTGTATCACCCTAGTTAATTCATAGCATTTTACTTTTTGTGCCAAAAATGAAAAACAAAAACAAAAACCTTGGATGCCTTGAAAATTCGTGTGCCCTTATCTAAGCTTAATTGGCATAGATCAGAACAAAGCATGATGTAACATGTCCGAAAGGCTTATTGTGGTTGCACTTTGCTCAACAAGAGACTTGTTATTAGTCATTTTAAGTTTGAGGATTTTGTAATCCAAAGACCAAAACATCTCCAACTTTTTGCAAGGCAATGATATCTAATATTTTATTATCAAAAGGATGTGTAGGTCAAAATGAATGACTATCCTCCCTATGTTTATGTTGCTTTGCTTATGTACACCATCAGTAAGGCTAGTTGCAAGTCAACACCCTCATGGATTATCCAATAGTGTAGCAAGAGCCCTTGCATGACATCATGTCTAGTGTCATCTATTCCAAGTAATGTAAGCCATTCATTTTATGTCATTTGTCTTTCTCTAGATAGGGTTTTAACTAGAGTTTGGATTTGTGATGCTCATGTCTTTGTTTCTAATGATTTATGGTTGAAAGGTGGCAACGACATTGTGTGACATGGTGGGCTTACAAAATTGTGGCAAGATTTAGTGCTTCATAATACATGCTTGATATTAGTGTGTTTAGGCTTGATGGTTTGATAGTTTGTTCTATGACTTGTTATCATGGATTTCATATAATCATAAGTTGTTTTGGGCTCACTTTAGTTATGATAGGAGAGTCATTTATCCATAGCAAACCATGGTGTACTCTCAAGCAAGGCCAAGCAAGCAATTTGAACTCAATATATAAAGCTCTTTCGTGGCTCTAAATCAATGAACATAGTGTCATGTAGGAATGATAGGGTTATGTACAAGCCATGCTGTAAGAAAGGATGGTTTAGTCTCAAAGAAGGGTAGGCATAAGTTGATCATCAAAAGCTACAAGGTTCATTCAATAAACTCATTGCCTTTAGGAGATGATAGAGGCAAACAAGAAAGGATGGTTTAGTCTCAAAGAAGGGTAGACACAAGTTGATTGTCAAAAGCTACAAGGTTCATTCAATAAACTCATTGCCTTTAGGAGATTTGATCTCTTGTTTATCAATCTTGCAAAGCTCAGGTGAGCACACCAGCTTCTATGAAGAAGATGTCTAGATGGTAGCCTCCATATATAGCATTCAATAGAAAGTGTGTTTTGTGCATGACAAAGGAGCAATCCCATGAGGTCTACAACCTCAACAATACTGGTAGAGATCCTGGGAGGATTATTGAGGATGATTTTAGTAATGATGACTAGATGACCATCCTTTTTGAGGTGCCCAAAAGAGGCAACAAAGTGAAATGCAAGTCTCTCATATGTCAAATGACTTCAATCAACTATGTAGATGCATCTGGGTCTTCATACTTCTTTCTTAATTTTTTTATTAGCCCCTTTGACAATCCAAATGGTAGGGCAAGGAAAGGGCTCTTTGATGCAACCATTTCTATGTTCATGCCTATTGAAGTCACTTCTGTCGCATCATCTTGGCCTTATCCCACATTTTCTAAGTCTTCCTTCGCATCTATATCTATGAATAAGGTGCCAAATCATATAATATCAATAAAAGAAATTTACAAATAGTAATTAATGATGATTATGTCCTCAAAAAATTGCCGTTACCAATCTTCAAGTCTAGGACTATTGGTGGTTCTCGTGGTACTTGGCCTCCTTTTGAATTGTAGATTCTATGCATAAGAATCAATACACTAAGCATGTTAGTATACAATACTTGCTACTTTAAATGGTAAAGCATTATTTCAAGTAGGTAGACGTTACCATTTCCAAACTCTAAATTTGTGAATGTTTTCTCTTATTTCACTTCCTTTTGAAGTACAATCTACAAGCAAGTGATAATATATTAAACACTAATCAGTCTACAAACAATCTATTGACAAGTCACAACCATTATAGCCCTAGTATTCTAGTAGACCCAAATAACACTAGTAGCTTCCACTTAGACTAATACATACTAGCTGTACAGGTTGCAAGTATTGTACTGGTAGTTGTTGATTGCACCAATTGTATAAATACCAATTGTTTTGCCAATATAATTGGTACCTACCAAGTAGCTATCAATTGTACTACCAACTACCAAAATACTTATACTTGTTATAATTTTATCACAACTACTACCAATGTTTTTCTTTTAGGCAAATTTTCACTTTTTAAGCTAAAAATATGGCTCCTTGGACAAGTCATGTGAAAATTAGGGTCATGTTTGAGCCACCAAAATCATAATGATCACTTAGTATTGAAAATTTTGGCACAAATTTTGAGATTTGATTGCCTAAAATGACTATTTCTATAGAGGAAAAGTATGGAATGCAAACACCACTACCAAAGCCAAAAGAAATCTGGCTTCGTGATCTATGTATTGTAAATTGTAGTCTAGCTTTATTGAACTAGTCATCACTTTCTAGGCATTTTATGACCTTTGCATTGCTCCTTTCAAACTTTTCTTTGCAATGAAAGTCTAATCATTTCTCTTTGTATGAAATATTATAAGTACCATTGTTATGATTGGTTTTTATGTATGTATTGACATATATTATTATAGAAGACTCTAGTGATGGTGCTTTTAAAGTAAAGATACTTAACACAACTGACTTAGTAAATGCAATAGTTTTGTCTTTTAGAATTAGTGGTGATGAACTTCAAGATATAGGATCTTGAGAAGTTCACACGCAAGTTGAAGAGAGGCAACTTGTGCATGTGGCATCCAAACAATGTGCCATTATTAAGGAGATGGAAAATGATGAGTTGAAGATGCATGTTGTCATTGATGGTGTAAGTCCTTTAGATAATGTGTAGGTAAAAACTAAAGAGAAGTAGCCTAAAGATAGGGATATCTGTGAATATGTCATTATTTAAAATGATGAGTTGCAGATGCATGTTGTCATTGATGGTGTAAGTCCTTTAGATAATGTGTAGGTAAAAACTAAAGAGAAGTAGCCTAAAGATAGGGATATTGGTGAATATGTCATTATTTAGGATGACATAGGAAATGTATATTGTTAGGTATGTTGGGAAGGAAAATACTGAGCTACAAAATGCATGTGTAGAAAACACAATATCAACACAAGTGAGTTACAACCTATCAAAAAGATATCGTCCATAGGAAGATGAAAGTCACAAGGACTTTGAGTGAATTGATTTTGGATCTTTAATGGTGTGCTTGTTTCTTTCTCATTGGGGGGGGGGGGGGGGGGGGGGGGGGGTCTTGCCCTTCATTTTTTAGTATATGAAAGTCGTGCATAGTAGGCACAAAAAGAAAATTTATAATGCTATGAAGTTAGAGGCCAATGAATTCTTGGGATGGTGCCTTATAAATTACGATGTCTTTGTTTGGCCATCTGTGATGCATCCAAAGGCTACAAACATTCAAACATGATGCTTTTGAAACCTTCAAGATTGGATTAAATATGCATGTTGGCATAAGAGAACTATAGCAAGGAGGGCCTCTTTACTATTAGCAAAGATAAACATGTCTTTTATAAGAACTTTGGAGGATTTCAGGAATGCATTTCTTGAAATCCATCCAAATAGTACACTTTTGATATATGATAGTGTCTACAAAACCATCTAGAATCCCCTAGCACCATGTTGCAAGTGAAGAAAATTGTGCATCAAAATTGAGAGAGGATTAATAATTATCCGATCTCCACTGTAGTAAATTGGTTATCTCAATAGCTCAAAGTTGTAGATCTCCTAAATTATACAACCACCTATCAATTGGAGGCTAAAGTGATGAAATATCCACGAGGTCAAGTCTTTTCCACAACTATACCTAGGGGCTTCAAGAAAAACATTTAAGCCTTGTACTGATTTTGTAAAATCATGTAAGTGAGAACTTTTTAAGCCATGTATCTTTAATGAACATATTTCTATCAAACCTCTCTCTCTCTCTCTCTCTCTCTCTCTCTCTCTCTCTCTCTCTCTCTCTCTCTCTCTCTCTCTCTCTCTCTCTCTCTCTCTCTCTCTCTCTCTCTCTCTCTCTCTCTCTCTCTCTCTCTCTCTCTCTCTCTCTCTCTCTCTCTCTCTCTCTCTCTCTCTCTCTCTCTCTCTCTCTACGATACTAATACCAAAAGCTATGTGTAGGTTTCTTTTAAACAATTCTTGTAAAACTCTGTGTGTGTGTATGTGTGTGTGTGTGTGTGTGTGTGTGTGTGTGTGTGTGTGTGTGTGTGTGTGTGTGTGTGTGTGTGTGTGTGTGTGTGTGTGTGTGTGTGTGTGTGTGTGTGTGTGTGTGTGTGTGTGTGTGTGTGTGTGTGTGTGTGTGTGTGTGTGTGTGTGTGTGTGTGTGTGTGTGTGTGTGTGTGTGTGTGTGTGTGTGTGTGTGTGTGTGTGTGTGTGTGTGTGTGTGTGTGTGTGTGTGTGTGTGTGTGTGTGTGTGTGTGTGTGTGTGTGTGTGTGTGTGTGTGTGTGTGTGTGTGTGTGTGTGTGTGTGTGTGTGTGTGTGTGTGTGTGTGTGTGTGTGTGTGTGTGCGCGTGCGTGCGTGCGCGTGCGTGCGTGCGTGCGTGCGTGCGTGTGAAGGATACTGTGTTTGCTAGCTACCAACTTACCTATGGTGCCTCTCACAAATGTTAAGGTGGATGTCGAAACATGGTTTTGGTTAGTGCCTAGTAGTAGCATTCAAATGGTAGCTACCACCTTAGTTGTGGTAGCTACTACAAGCTTATTATTTGTATTTTTCACAAATAATGTACAAGTTGCTCTAAGTACTATGTGGTAGTAGCATTAATTTGGTAGCTACCACCTTTCATAGGGTAGTTACCACCTTAGTTGTGATAGCTACCAATTTACAGTTTGTACTTTTTACAAATAATTTCCTTTCTAATCCAATTTGTGGCTAGCTTCATGCACCTACCAAACTTGTGATAGCTACCAACTTACCATTTTGTACTTTTCACAAATAATGCCATTTCTAATCCAAGTTATGCCTAGCCGCATGCACATATTGGTAGCAACCATCTTGTATGTGCTAGCTACTAATGAGATAAACACTAGAAGGTACTGGTTTTGAAGTGTTGTCTATTGTGAGGAGTAGCATCTACCAAAATTCCATTAGTAGCTACCACCTATTTTGTGGTAGTAGTCACATAAAAGTTGGTCAAGAGTCAATAAGCAACTAAAAGTGGGCGAGCATGTCAAATAAGATTTGTGTACTAACATCAAAAGATATGTATAGCTCCCCTTTAAAAAGTTAATGTGAAATAAGATTTATGTTTAATATCATAACATATATACAGTTTGGCAAGGATAGTGTGTTCAAAATACCATGAATTTGGTATCTACCAACTTACACCAATGTTAAGGTTGATTTTGGAATAGGTTTTGAGTAGTGTGTAGTAATAGCATTCAGTTGGTTGCTACCATCTTATTGATTGTTGTGTTGTGTGTAATAGCAACTTCCAATTGGTAGCTACCAACTTCCTTGTGGTACTACTACCAAAGCTACCACAATCATAAGGCAATTAGAAGAATCCAAATAATCAAAGCTAGCAACATTGTTAAAACTACCAAAACTACAAGCAAAGTGTGCTCTCATTTTTATATTTCTTAGTTCCATAACTAATGAGCTTTTGCATGATACTACTAACAATTATGCTTTCAAGGTGCATGATTAGATTTGCCACCACATAAGTTCTCACTTTCCTAATATGCTCCCCACAAACCAAAAAAAAATGAACATATGTTTATCATATTGAAAATAAGCACCTCAATCATTTGACAATTTATGTCTACTATCTTGCTAAACTTACTGGAAGAGCTTCAATATACAATGCATCATTACAATGTGTATGCACAAGTTTTTATATCTCTGGGTGTCAATTTGCAACATAATTCTATAATGAATTTGACGAAATATACAATCTATTTGACATTCTAAGAGATAGTATTTGGCTTTGATAGGAACTAACGTTATATAAATAATCATTATGTGGTATTTCCAACTCACAAGAGTGTATATCAATGTTATATATGCTTGTTTTCGTTATGGGTGATGATGGGTGGAATACAAAGTTCCTTCCACCAATATGAATGTTTCAATGCATGCATATGTGAATTGGCCAACAAAATAGTGTCATTCAATTGGAGTTTTATGCTTTTTGACTTCAAGTGCATGAAGACATAGAAATGTGACTATTTGTGGTGGGTACTACATCAATTTGTTGTCGATGCTTATTGTACCATAGAGTGATGCCATTGGTGTTAGTTGATTTTGTAATCAAAAGTTTATAGACGATTGGCAAATACATGGGGATGATAGATACCAACATAGTTCCTTGGTGCCTACATGGGCAAGAGGGTGGTTTGCCATCTTATGAATGAGAGGGCCAATGCACGCTTTCAATTGTATCAAGGTGATATTGCTATACTACAAAGTAGGGAAAACTCAATCTTTTCATGACAATGACATGCAATCCAAAGTGGGTAGAAATGGTCATGTTTTATTGTTTGGATAAAATGCTTATGATATTTGATTGCTTGAGCAGAGCCTTTTGGTGTGATAGATACATTATTAGAAAAAAAAAACTATGAAAATGTCATCAATTATCTTTGTATGTTTCAAAAGTGAAATGTTGAGCTTCTTGATAGTTGAAACACCCAAATCTGCCTTTCAAGGAAAACTTTGGCTCGTCCTCACAAGGATCAACTTGAGGCTCCTAGTTGATAATTCTAAGGTCTCCTAAAAACCTTCTAGCATCAAGCAAGGGTAGTCACTTGTGTGAACAACCGAGCTCAAAGTGGACCAATGCCACACTTGGTCTAATGAGAGTACTAAAAGAGGGGGAGCAAAAATCTTGACCCCCCTACTTACAAGGCATAGTATCACCTTAGTCCCCCAAAATGTCATTAAGTCAGTTTTAAGACTAGACCCTAGGCTTGCCCTATTAATGCTATCGTTGAAGCCTCCCAACTTGTCAACACTACCTAGCTATACAATGAACTTGTTTAGGAATCTACCCTCCCGCTTCCTGTGAAACATGGTTTTTTCTAATTATCCTACTACATTAATTTAATACTTAAAGTTCACTTTCTTAATTATGCCCATTAGAATAGTTTACTTAACTTAAAACACATACAATAATACAAGAGAAAACAATCTCTTTATTTTGTAATAAGTTTGTACAATAATATGGGCCCAACAGTCCATATCTAATTTACAATCTGAGCCTACAAACCTAAAGGCAATCTATCACACCTACCTATCAACTAGTGCAAGGCCCTAGCAAAAGTCTTCCAAGAATGCTCTCTTAGGATCATAGGGCCTTATTCACATTCAACAATCTTGTCCTAAAGCCTGTATGCTAAGCCATTCCCCATGATAAGGACTATGAATTGCTCATGGCAAAGTGCTCCAATATTGAAGCTCAAAAAAGGAACAAGCCAAAATAAAGTATCCTAATATAGGTAACGAATACCTTTACACTTAAGATTACGACTGCATTCCAAGGAATCAAGATGATGTTTAGGCTAAACTCTTGTGGAAAGCTCATAACATCCCAATAGCCGGATATTTAGGTTATATAAAAACTCTTAATTATGTTTGCAAGATGAAAGATTGCTTCCAAATCCTCCAACATTGCATGAGTCCTTATCAATAAACTATTAAAACTATATGGACTACCAAAGAATTTAATTAATGCTAGAGATTCCAAATTCACTTCAAAATTTTGGACTTGCCCATCGCACACCATCAAAACTCAATTATGCTTCAGTATTGCGTATTGTCCATAAATTGATGGATGAACTAAATCATCAAGGTTATATTATCATAAAGAGATGGGAAAGTCAATTGAGCATCTACCCCTTGTGGAATCCACCTATAATATTGTATACCAATGGACAAGCAAGATGTCCCTATTCCAAGCTCTATATAGACAAGAATGCTGACTTTGTTAAAGCTATGCTGGAAGAAATAGACCAAGTAGTTTAGGCAATTTTTCATGACATCAAAGTTTCCCAATATAGGCAAAAATCCTATTCAAATCCCTGAAGGAATATATGTGCCTTCAAAGAAGGAGACATGGTTTTTAAAGAACAAGCTCTAATTTCATTATCCTTTTGAAAAATTTGCTATAGAAATTTGTAAGTACACTCTAACATAAATCTGAAGCATGTATCTTGTGGGGAACATCAAATAATTCTTCTAGAGCCAATAATCATGTCATTTGGAATCATATTTCTCGTTATTGTTGAAACAATTGTTATGGATCACTTAGACATCATGGTTGTAAGGGACATTAGACAACTAAGGGAAGTGGTTGATCATTTTGGACACATGATAGATCACTTGGACATCATGCTTGCCAAGGACATTAGACAACTGAGGAAAGTGGTTGATCATTTTGGACACATGATGGAGTCATAGCTTTACAAATTGATTGCTTTGGCTACATCCCACAATATGGAGTCAAATCTTGACAGATTAACTGTTTTGATTACCTCATTTGCTTGCTAATCTATTCAAAATTCAGACCTTCATTCAACTTTCAATGAGTTCCTTACCCATTACTATTAACAACACTATTATGGACTACAACAACCATATAGTGGTACATTATATGCAATCGTATGATGGATTTTATTGTGTACCCTCACCATATGGACAATATCCTAATTAGTGTACCTATGATAATCATGGTTTTGGGAAAGATGTATGTTGTGCACCTTGTTATGATGGTGGTGTACTTGGACAACAACATGCTGATTATACTCAAGATGGTTATGGTTCAATAATATGGGTAGCACTCTTGTGAGTTTGGACAACAACATAGCTACTATGAGTTATAATGATGTGTTTACTTAGCAACATGGCTCTTGTGGACAGCAAGTTAGTGGTTATGTACATGGGGATCCAGTTGATTTTGGACAGCATTAAGTTTCCAACCATGATGGTTCTTATGAGGACCCCTATCTGAATGCATATCGTGCTACTTCCTTTGAGCCATATCCCAATGATTTTGGGTAGCATACTTATATGGGAGAATAACCAATGCAAGGGTGAACATTTTGCTTGTTGATGTGAGCAATCAAGAAGAAAAATAAAATGATGATGAAGATGATGAGGAGGTGAAGAGGAAGCTAAACAAGAGAGTGATATAGTGGATCATAAACTACAAGATGAATAGCAAGATGAAGAATTACATGAGTGTCTTGAGATTATAGATGGTTATATTGATCATGAAAATTTTGAAGATTTTAGACAACCTTATGGTAAGCCTATAGATAGACATTTTGATTTTGATGCATTTGATGCATATGACTTCAATGCACATCATGTGGATGCATATGAAGATGATGATATTGTCTTATTTCTTTTTCATCCTGATGCTTATGGTGATGATTCTTCATACTTGTTTAATCCCAATGGCATAGCACATATGGTTGGTGATGGTTTCCCAATTATTAATGATCATTATGTTGGGAGTTCCTTTGACTCGAGAGTCCTTTTTTATGGGCATTCAGCATGCAACAAGGCATTCCACATCCAAGATTTTGTGTTACTTTATCTTCATGGCTTATGCATGCTTTCTTTGGGGAAAAGGTTGAAGAAGACTAGGTTTCCTCTACAACAAAGGTTGTCATTTTAAAATATTATTCATAAATAAATTACCTTAAATTCATCATAGACAGGTTCTCATGGTTGGAGGTGAGACCTTTCAGTGTGTACTTTGATATGACACCTGATTTTCTCAATTTGGAGTCAAGAGTTATGGCTCTTTTACCATTACAAACCTCTTATGATAGCATGCATGAAACTCATTGCAGTCATTGTACCTATTGCCTATGGAATCTTCTTTAGCACATGAGTCTTATGATTTCCCAATTCTCTCCATTGTATTCTTTTCCATCTTTCAAGCTTTGAGGACAAAGCCTCTCTAGGCAAGGATGGCTTGTAATGTAGGAAAAAATCTTATAAAAATAGCCTATACTAAGCCATGTAAATATTGCACTAACTAAACTTGGAGAGGACTATAAATAGAGGAGAGAGTACCATTGTAAGGACTTTTTGCTCATTTGAAAAATTACCAAGAATTGATTTAGCTTTAGCATTAATTAGCTTCTTCCTTGTATTTTGCAGCAACCATGGATTCATGGAGCTCTAGTATGGAAATTCATCATTTCTTATTCAATTTTCATTCTTTCTAGGAATTAAATGTTAGTTCAATTTAGTTGGAGTAGGCCTTCACAACATCCTTATGCATCATTTCTACATGTTGGGTGTATCTTGACGATTTCTTTTTGCCTTTGATTGGATCTCAAAGCCAACATTTATGTATTGTTCTGTGCATTTCTAATGAAAAGTTTCAGGTCAATTCCTTCTATTTTCAAGAAGCTAATAAAGCTTTTGCTCATTTTTGTTAGTCTCTGATTCCTTGACAATGTTGGCCAGTAGCCATGATATTCTCATAGTTAAGAAAAAGACAAAAAGCTACGGCCTAGACTCCGCCAAGAGGCAGCAGTGGGGAATCTCTTCTAAGTCCTTAGGGGGCAGCAAACAAATGATATCCCAGTAGAACTTGTTACTCTGGTTTCTTGCAAATATTGAAATAATTGGTGCATGAAGATAGTTCTATTGACTGAAACTTATTAATGTGCATGGTTAATGATTAGATCAGTGGAAGGATCCCACGACTAAGCCTAGGGGTTGTCTTTCATAACAATAGCAAGTTCATAATGGATAGATGTTTGGATTTGCCTTACCTACTTATGTCTTATAATTAAAGTTAGTTGGGATATTGAACGATGAGTTCATGTACTCGGACACAAATTCATCAGGATTTATATGTTCCACTTCAAAGCAAGAAAAAACTCCCCCCATGGAAAATCAGAACTTTTCCGGATCTAATAGACTGGGATTAGCTACCCCGACAATCTCTGATGATTTCAAGTTCGTGGGGGGAAGGGGAGGGGGGTTTACACCTAACACCTTTTACTCCCACCCTATTTGTAAGGGGAGAGGAGAGAGAAGAATTTAATGGCAAGAGGGTGGCTTGAAATGCATTTGGTTGCCTAACAAACTTCATAATATTCTCAAGTTAGTCATGGAGCTTCAAATTCTATCATGCCTTCAATTCTTACATGTTTTTAATCATTGCATAGTGCACATTGCACACATGCATAAGCACATGTGCACATGCTCATGTGTACAATGCACATGGTACACATGCACAATGCACACCATGCACCCTCTAATATGTCTTTGGAGGCACGAAAGCCAATTGAGCTTCAAGGCAGCACTAGTACTTTAAACCAATTGTTGGACATCAAAAATGACATGATACAACACGTAGCAACCATGTAGGTTGAAATGAAAGGTATTCAAAGAATCTGGTTAAATGCTAGGGTAGTGAAATCCTCACAAGATTCTCTATCAAACCTTGTGCAACAATGCTTGTTCAAGTACACACAAATGCTACATGTTCAGACTCAGATAGCCCAAATAATTTTGACTAACATAGAAAACATGCCTAGAACTAGAGACCAAGGTAGGAAAAACACACTCCAACTGCTACCTTGAGTCTTCTACTACTCTACCATGAAGTGCAATAGCTCTTTATAAACTTCAATCATCCTGCAAACTACAATTCTTCATCAACAATATTCTCCAACATCAAGGCGGCCTACTCATCAAATCAAATTTTTGAAACCTCAAGTATCAGCCAAAGTCATCTCTTTTGTAAGGTGAGAAGCCTCATTGTATGGCATTAGCATATTTATTCAAAGAAAAAAAAAGAGAGAGAAAAAATAAAGTAAAGTAAATACACACACACAATCACAACACTACAACTAAGACTTCTCAAGTTAGGCAAAAAAGCAGCCTTGGTTGGCATGCTCCATCTCTAAACCCTAGCATTCCTTTTAATTTCCTACATTCGCTCTAGGCACATCAAGGGAGAAACACATCTAAGGAGCTCGTCTCACCTATGGTTATAGACCCCTCACCCTAAGTTACTTTCTTTTTTCTCTCTCTAATTCTACATCACTTCAGTGCTATTGATCAACAATCAAAGCAAAGTGGGAAGGCACTTGAAAAGACAAACCATTCTCTTCAACTACCATGAGCGCATGTAACCACTAAAGACCCTAATCCTTAGGTCATTTGGCTACTATACATCTTGTCCAACACAATGATGGATTCTCCCAAGATTTCTGAGCATTGATAATTTTGCCTATCTATTGAGTCTCCTTGCTTCATTGACTACACGACTACAAATAAACAGAATGGTTATCTTCTCACTAAGTAATACTTAAGTATACATGTGCACTCATATAATATTTACACAATAACCTATGTATGGTTTGGGTCCTCAAGTATGGAACAATACTCCAAGATTCCTTGGAGTTTGAGTCACAGCCCAAACAAACAACATATATCCTATACGTGAAAAGAGAACTAGCACTTTCCCTTAGGGAGAGACTACATGAGAGTGTTTTTCAATTACTAGTACTAAAGATTGCAAGGATTTATGCATCATTAGCTCTTCTTCAATGCTTCTACAATCTTTGAACCAATTTTTCCAAAGAAACCTAAGAATGTTATAAACTTCAACAATATTATCACATACCACCTCTCCAACCATAACTTGCCAAGTATCCAAAAGCATTATTCATCGACATACACTACACGGACTTCTCCAAGGATATTACTATATTGTCCCTAGTATCCAAATATTTAGTGCAAGCTAAAGCACACCACTTGTGATGATGAGTGCCATGGGACCCATACTCATCTAAGAGGTGGGTAATGTTACCCATAAGAAGTTACACCCAACAAAAGCAAAAGCGAATGGATAGCTTGAAGCATCACTTAATGATAAGGAGCAAAGCAGTCATACTATTGTTTTGTAAATCACAAAGCAGTTGCATTATTCTACCACATAAATCTAAGGACTGAGCTTGATCCCATGCAAGTTGTAATAATGGTAGAGGATCCCAATGCAAAAACAAAGGGGGTTGTATTCTATTTTCATCCTACAAAAAGCATGCAATAAGAGATGACCAACCGTGTGGCCACAAAAAGGACTAGATGTCCTTAAGGAATGAGGAAACTAACCCTAAAAATCATGTTAAAAAGTGATGAAAAAGAATAGAACAAGCTATTCATGTGTGTGCAAATTTTGATTTCTAGCTTTCTTGCTACTCTATTATCTTTGAGTGAGAATGAAGGAGAGAGACAGTGAGAGTATGTGTGTGGAGTGAGGATTATGGCAATGAGAACCTCATTGCATTCTTTCCCCTTCTTCTCCATCCCATCCTCTTGGTGAGTTGTGAATGCAAGTAAGAGTGCATAAGTTGAGAGTGAGGGAGTGAGGGGCACGGTATATAAAGCACTCTTCTTCTCTTCACCTTCTTAAGCTCATCATCAACATCTCCCCTCAAGTATAGATAACAATAGAAGTAAGCTTGAGAGCAAAGAGTGTGTACGTGGATTGTGAAGCATGGCTTGCGGATGTAACAACTATAATGTGGTGTCGTAATATTTTTCTTATGTATATTGAGCCATTATTTTTATCAATTGTGTGGTTAGGCTAGGTGAGAGAGAGACACATACTTCATAGGTCAAATTTCTTGAAGTAATAAGGATGTATCCAATGGTCCCATCGTTGAGCTTGTTTAGTAGTACAACAGTTAGCAACTATAGTTTTTAGGAACCTCATTTTGAAAGGGAGCGACGGATCAAAGGTTGGACTCGAGAGCTATGGAGGGAGAGCAAGAGCATGAAAGGGAGAGACTAGAAATGGAAACTCCAACAGTCACAATGTGTGACCGGGCCTTCCTTTATTCAAACTGTCACTAAAAAAATAAAGAATAAAGTGACGATGAAGGGCGCACGCTACCTGCAGTGTGCAGTGGCGATGACTATCAGTGTAGTAATACACAAGAGGCTAGGCAAAGGCACCTTTACTCCCAACAACCTCCCACTTAAAGGTGAATCTGCCCTAGTGAGGAGTGAAAAGAAAAATAAAAAAGACAGTACAACATGTATACATGTACAACAGGATGAGGAAAGACGTCATCTCATCCCACGCCCATCAACCTCCTGAGGAAGGCACAGCGTTCTATAGAGAGGCTTTTCGTGAGCAGATCTGCAGGATTCTGGTCAGTCAAGATCTTGAGAAGATCAACAAACTTGTCCTCAATGACCCCACGTATGAAGTGATACCTCACCTCAATGTGTTTTGTCTTCGCATGGAAGACCGGATTCTTGGCTAGCTGAATAGCACTCATAGAATCCGAATGTAGTGTAGGGATAGCATCAATACCAAGGTCAGCAACTAAATGACCCAACCAAATGGCCTCCTTGCAAGCCTCAGTGGCTACAACATACTCGGCCTCTGTAGTAGAAAGGGCTGTGCATTTCTGCACCCTGGACATCCAAGAAATAGCACCTCCAGCACAGGTGAATACATAGCCGGAAGTGGACTTCCTACTATCTGCATGTCGTGCATAATCAAAGTTAGTGTACCCCAAAACTCCTGTATCCTGGCTGCCATAGCATATGCACATATTTGCACTGCCCTTCAGGTACCTCATGATACCCTTCATGACATCCCAATGCTTCCTGCCAAGTGTAGCCATATAGCGTGCCACAACACCAACTGCAAAGGCAATATCTGGACAAGTGGCTATCATGGCATACATAAGACTGCCCACTGCAAATGCATAGGGAATCTTGGCCATCTCGGCCCTCTTTTCATCTGTCTGCGGATAATCATCCTGTGATACCTTCACATGAGAAGGCAATGGACAGCCAATAGGCTTTACGTCCTACATGCGGAAGCGCTCAAGGACTTTATGAATGTACTCTCTCTGTGACAAGTAGAGGAGTCACTGATGCCTGTCGCATGTAATACGCATACCAAGTATGTGAGCAGCCTATCCCAGATCTTTCATCTCAAAGCTCTTCTTGAGCTAAGCCTTAAGAGCATCTAGCTCATCATGAGCTTTCCCTGCTATCAACATATTATCCACATAGAGTACCAAAATCAATAAAGAACCATCACAAGCTTTCTTCATGTAAAGACACAGATCCATAGCACTCCGATTGTAGCCCTGTGACTGCATAAAGGCATCAAACTTATGATACCACTCCCTAGGTGCCTGTTTCAAGCCATAAAGGCTTTTCTTCAATTTACACACTAGGTGTTGCTTGCCAATTTCTGCAAAGCCCTTAGGCTGCTCCATATAAATCTCATCATGCAAGTCCCCATGTAAGAAAGCCGTCTTGACATCCATCTGGTGTAAATCCAAGTCAAGCTGAGCAACCAAAGCCAAGACTAAGTGCAGGGTGGTCATCTTAACCACAGGAGAAAAGACCTCGTCAAAGTCCACACCATGCTCCTGCTTAAAATCCTTTGCTACCAATCTAGCCTTGTATGCCAGCTTGGGTTGTCCAGGGGTACTTTTAAGCTTGTACACCCACTTGCATGGCAAAGCCTTCTTGCCCGTAGGCAAGGAAACCAAATCCCAAGTGTCATTCTTATGCAGGGAGTCTATCTCAGACTGCATAGCCCTCTCCCAGGAGTGACTGACACCCCTGGGCATAGCCTCATCATAGGTGAAAGGCTCTCCTGCATCTGTAACCAAGACATAATGCATCGAGGGCTGAAATCTATCAGGTGGACGTCTATCTCTAGTAGACCATCTCACGGCAGGCTCTGCTGCCTGCCCAACTGCCTATCCAACACCCTGACCATGAGCATTTGCTGCAACTGTAGGCTGTCCAACTGGCTATGCGGGAGCTCTCGGCTCCTCCTGAAATATGACCCTATGGATCCCAACAACTCTCTCAGGATGCCTATGCATTTTGTCTTCATGGAAGACTACATCATGACTGCGGATGACTTTCCGCGCCTACAGATCCCAGAGATGATAACCCATCTCGCCTGCATCTCCATAACCAAGGAAAATGCATTTGACACTCTTGGGATCCAGCTTACTTCTCTTGTCCCTGGGCACATGGCAAAATGTCTCACATCCAAAGACACGGAGATGCGCATAAGAGGGAGGTTTTTCAGCCCATACCTCCTCTGCAACCTGGAAATCCAAACCACTAGAGGGTGATCTGTTTATGACATGCACAACTGTACTAACTGCCTCAGCCCAAAAGCTCTGTGGTAGGCCTGCATGGCTAAGCATACTACATACACGCTCCTGGATCGTTCTATTCATCCGCTCAGCCAAACCATTCTTGGGGGGGGTGTAGGGGGTGGTCAACTGACGCTTAATACCCCTCTCATCACATAACTGCTCAAAATCACCTGAGACATACTCACCCCCATTATCTGTCCTTAGGCATTTTAGCCTATGCCCAGACTGGTTCTCAACCAATGCAAGCCATCTCTGAAACACAGCCAAGACATTGGATTTCAACTTAATGGGATAAGCCCAAACTTTTCGTGAAAAATCATCTATAAACGTAACAAAATACTTTGCACCACCCATAGACTGACAAGGCATGGGCCCACAGACATCCGAATGTACCACTGCCAAGGACTCACTCATGCGTGGCCTACTAGACTTCTTATGTGTAGACCTAGTCTGCCTGCCATAAAGACAATGCTCCCATGAATCAAAACATGCATAATCAAGGGGCGGTAAGTACTGCAAACCAGAAAGCATTTGCATTCCCTTCAAAGACATATGGCCCAAACGGGCATGCCAAAGAGATACATGTGGGATAGAACCCATAGACAAAACATAATCAAGGGAAGAAGCTGATACAATCAAGGGGTAGAGACTGCCAGCCTTGGCATCTCTCGCAATCACAAGTCTACGACGAGTGATCTTCCATGCAGAGTCTCCAAAACATACATGATATCCTGCGTCATCAAGCTGTCCAGCTGACATGAGACTCCGTGTCAAAGCAGGTACATGACATACATCCTACATAACAAAACTGCTGCCAGAAGGAAACTATAGCCTAACATCACCAATGCCCACAATATAAAGAGAGTTATCATCACCCAAGCGCACTGAACCCGAAACAGTACGGTATAAATGAAACCACTCTCAGCAAGGTGTCACATGAAAGGACGCACCTGAGTCCAAGAGCTAACATTGTGCATACATAGAGTGTTTCTCTATCATCTGTGAAGCACTAGAAGAAGCTGCTAGGATATAATCATCATCATCAACATCCTCAGGCTTCATAACATTGATCTCTTCAATTTTAACACTGGACTTTGCATGTACTATGCTGCGATCAGAAGACTTATCCTGCACTTTGTCTTTCACATTATCTTTGTGTCTTTCATTGTGCAATTCATGGCATTGTGGCCTAATATGGCCCTTTTTCCCACAATGGTGACAACTAACATCTGCATTCCTGCCACGGGATTTGCTACATGACTTCCCACGAGACTTGGACCGAGATTTCTGAGAATCCCGTCCACGGCCACTACCACTGCCATGCTTTCCATATCCATCATTTCTGCCTCTAACTGTCATAGCATGAGACACACGAGAGGCATCCAAATTCTTATAGTTAACCTCTTCCTGTAGAAGAGCACTCTCAACATCAAATAATTTCAAGGTAGCAGTAGTAGAGGCACATAATGCAGTGCAGAATACATCCCATGACTCATTAAGAGTACCAAGCAAGAAAAGAGGAGTGACATCCTCTGCAAAAGTGATGTCCTGCGAAGTCAAGTTCTTGAGTATAGCATGGAACTAGCTCAAGTGAGCAGACATAGTCACATTCTCCTTCATGCGCAGATCCATAAGCTGCTTCAGCCAATACATCTGACTCGCTGGACTTTTCTTGTCATATAGATTTTTGATATTTTCCCACAACTGCCATGCACTCTGTTCTTCCTCAAAGACATTATAGTGAACATGTTCTCTTACAATAGTGGACTTGCATAACTCATCAAGCTCAAGCCATTCCTCATCTGGCATAGTTGCAGGCGGATGCCCACTTAACCTCAAAGGTTTGATCTGTGATTTTTGCATCAAGCTCAAGCCATTCCTCATCTAGCATAGTTGTAGACGGATGCCTGCTTAACCTCAAAGATTTGATCTACGATTTTTGCACCAACACCTGCCAAATCTGGCTCTTCCAATAAGAGTAATTCGTACCATCAAGCTTAATGATGTTGAAAATAGCATGATCAATGGACGAATTCACCATAATGCAGACTGGAAGACTGTAGATAGTTCAAAACTGCTTGCTGTTTACTACAAAAAATGACCAAAAAATCACCAAAATCGAGGAAAAATGGCAAAGAAAGTGGAATTAAAGCTGCTGCCCGCCAAGTACTAGTGAAAGTACATCATTTCATAGTGTTTCAGCATGAAAAATCCATGTCAGTCCCCATACATATATGCTTGCTGTAATAAATTTTAGATTTCAGTAAAAGAGAGCTAACAGTGTCAAAATTGGATCCCAAGGCAGCATAAACATATGATTGTCAATAAGCATGAATCCAACACCCAAGTATGCCATACAAACATCTGCCAGTGAGTAGGCACACCCCCCAGTCAATGGGGCAAAGTGTTCCTGCCACTACCAAAACTTGACACAAGTAGGTGTCAGTCCACAAAGATACGGATCCAAAACTGAGACTTAGCTTATAAGCATATAGTGAACCAAGACATATGATGTATCATCCCAAAAGGTAAGAAGTCCCAAAGTCTCAAGTGTCTGATAAGCATTCAAGAATGCTCCCACTGGCACAAAAGCTGTATGTACGATCTCAAGAGCTCAAGCCAAGGCAAGACACAGTGCCAATGACATAAGTCCAAGACAATACATCAATAGTACATCCCATGTAGGCAGTAGAGCATCCGTATGTAGCATCCATAAGCATGTAAGACATCAAGTACATCCCAATCCAAACTCTGACAAGCCAAGTAACATCCAAGACTACTCCAGATAATCCAAAATGCATCCAAGGTGGAGCTTCAATGAGCACTCAAGCTCAACATATGCATAGGGTAATCAACCGTGACATGAGCATCAAGCCGTAGGCAACGGGTATGCATAAACCCAAGAAGCATCACTGTCAAAGCATATACCAATGTCAATAAGTGCGGGCTGAAATAAGCTCAAGCTTCCAAAAGCATACGGATTCAATGACAAGCTCAAAGTCGTCCCTCAATAATCAATACATCATAGCATAACCCAAGACATACATCCGAAACCAATATGCATATGTCAAAGCATGATAGATAGCTTCAGCCCAAGAGTATTCAGCATGCATTTACTGTTATAAACTGTGCATTTCCAGCCCCAAAATCATAGCATTACATGTAGCTTCAATCCCCCAATCAATCAGGATGCAATAGGCATCAAACCAATAATGTAGTCATGCCCAAACAAGCATAGGCATACAAATACATGATGTCTCAGACCTGAAATCTGTTGCAAAAGATTTTGTCATTAGAATTTGGCAAATTTGACATCACTATCGCATCTGGAGCATGCCAAAATCCCAACTTAGACTCTTACCTTGCCTGAATCGGGTTCCGGATGCCCGAGATATGACAAAAAGAGCGATTTTTTTTGCTAGATTTTGAAACAGGCGCAAAAAAAACGTGAGCTAGCTAGGGGGGTCTGATGTTCCACGTGTCAAAAATGGGGCCCAAAGGGGGCACAAATGAGGGCCAAAGAAGGCCTACACCAAGCCTCAGCAAGCCTTAATAGGCTTGAAGCAAGATCCAAGTGAAGGAAGCTCCAAGAGGTGTGAGCTATGGCTGCCCACAACTTGTTTACAACCTATGAGACCTCAGAACTGAAGTAAACCCTAAAGAAAATGATCAAATACCTCTGATGTAATGCCCTGAAGGTGCCCAACAATGCCAGGAAGGTGCTCGGAAAGCCAGGGAGTGACGGGAGCTCGAAGGAGTTGGATATGGCTACTGGGAAGGAGACCTTATGCAAGTAGGGAGTCGATGGGATGTTGAGAATGCCACGAACCAAGCTCAAGAGTCGGAAAGCAAAGCTCTGATACCAGTTGAAAGGGAGCGACGGATCAAAGGTTGGACTCAAGAGCTATGGCGGGAGAGCAAGAGTAAGAAAGGAAGAGACTAGAAATGGAAACTCCAATAGTCACAATGTGTGACCGGGCCTTCCTTTATTCAAACTATCACTAAAAGAATAAAGAATAAAGTGATGGTGACGGGCACCTGCCACCTGCAGTGTGCAGTGGCGGCGACTATTAGTGTAGTAATACACAGGCGGCTAGGCAAAGTCGCCTTTACCCCCAACACATTTTGATCCTTGTGGACCAAGCTAACAAACGTTCCCCAACGACTAGATAGACCCAAAATGAACCTACTTATCTAGCATGTATGTACATGAGATGTGGATGGTGACAATTAGAACAAGTGACTCAATGACTATCCAATGTTACTCCTTGGGTTTTCCAAGAAGATACATCTCCAATAAACTTTTGTATAGTTTTTCCTTCTTGTATACGAATGCATCAATATGGGTCTTTTTACTTATAACCAACTTTACAATTGTTATAGCGACAAAACTAGCACTAGATAGGTACGTCATTTATGTGCACAAACAATCATGAAGGACGTATGAGTTTTGGACTAAAGAAATCATCATGCATATTCTTTTGAGTTTGTTCTGTGTATGCTGCACAGTGTGGAATATCCTGCTTATGTAGATGCTCATAAGCGTAAGGACTTCGCATACACACATGCGTAACTAATTTATCTTGGATATATTTATTAGAAAGGTTAAAATATTATTTTTTTGATGTGAAGCTATTTAAAATAGGTTGTATTAGATTTATTTTCCAAAAGAAAGTCATCCAAGAAAAGGAAAAGCAAGGACATAAAAAGGTGCCTTCAATGTATTTTGAGCATAAAAGCTTAATTCAATTGATAAATACATACATCGCAGAGGTGCTCACCATGCGCAGGGAGAGATTGTACCCAATGGTGTGTCGTGTAAGTTTTATGGATTTCTCCTCTTACAAATTATTCAAGTTCTATCTTCCTTCAATTTTTGTCTATTGTATGCTGAAGGCTAGCAATATTAAGATATAAAAGAAACTTTTAGTGCTAGTACCTGATTTTCTCTATTATTCTACTTGCCAAAACTTGAAAACTTGTAATTGGTATTTTCTTTCTATAGCTACAGCAGTCACAATCATATATATATCACATTGAATATTTTTCTTAGAAGTAAATAAGTTGAGAGAAACATTCTTGAAATTGAAAATGGCATCACCATTTTTTCAAGATGCTAGCATATGTTTTATGAACTTTGTATCATGTAACAACATGAGCTACAAAAACATGGAGACCATTTTTACCATTATACTTGTTAGCATGCATATAATCACATGATTGACCTTGCTCTAAATGTGTCATTTTTGCTATATATCAAATCATAATCAATTTTTGTAATGCCATTAGCAACCTTAATCATGTATATTGTAGTAGTCTAGCTCCCATCAATAGGATATCTTTTGCTATTACTGCTATGGATATTGTACCTTCATCATCGTATCTACTGGGATAAAGTTCTTGAATACTACAATATGCAAAGAGCTTGAGTTGAATTGAAAACATGGATGATTTTGATGGAAATTCCAAGTACAAAACCTGAGCATTATATTTGCATCTACTCTCTCAAAAATATTTGCTTCTTCTCATTGGTTTATGTCACAAGTATGAGTCCTTTATGTGCATATTCTTCTAGGGTTGAAAATACACATTTTTTTGCTCAATCATTATATACTTGTAGCCATCATTAAGCCATCTTCATTTATGATCTCTAAGCTAAGCACCTCATAACCTCTTCTTGTTCATGAAATATATATACCATAAGAATTTCATTCTAGACTTTTAAGTAATATTGTTCTCGTTCATGATTGAAGATTGGAAAACTTTTAAAACTTGATAGTGTTAAGAATTGCATGATTTCTTATTGGCTTACATTTGTGCTTGAACTAGATGACATGCTTAGAAGTAGCTCTTGTTTGGAATTAGTGATATGTATAATAATACTACTGTCAAATAAGCCAATGTATAAGCGTTACTTTGTAACAATACGACTGTTTTAACTTGTCCAAAATAGATTATATAGAAGGAACAATTCAATCCATGATGTTTTAATAACATTATGCATCAAAGCAAGCTAATAAACATGCGTACAAACAATATTTACAAAATCAATAGTTTAATTCACAATTTTTCAACACAAATGTATATCAAAATAGTTGTCAAATGTGGCTACAAAAAGTGTTATGGCCTCCAAAATAGTAAGAGCAGCTGCATTCATAACCCTTGAACTTGAGTGTATTGACAAAGAATCTAGAGCTAAATAAGTATAGATATTCTCACACATGTAAGTCTAAAAACATTTATTGATAGTACACAAGTAATTACTATGAGTTAGAAAAGAAGAATGGTAAGACATAAATATACTTGCATTAGAAAAAGTAAAATACCAGTTTAAGTTCTTTATTCAATGTTCTAAATCTTTAAAGATGAACTTACCATTAGAAAAATCTATAATAGAAATCCAAGGCCTTAAAGTACATAGGCTAAGTGTATAATGCTTTTATTTATTGAAGTACACTTGCAAATTGTCTATTTTATACTAGCTAATTTGAAGTAGATCTATGAAAGCTCTAATACAAAGTCTAATCAATCCAACCATGTTAAACTTGTGTTAGTAAAAAATATATGGTCTCTATTCTGAATATTCACTTGCATCTAAATAGACTTATGAAACAATATATCAATTATTAATATCTTTGGATATCAAATTCCTTGCCAAATTCTCAACATTGTTATTGCATATTGTTTTGGTGGCTAGAAAATATAAAAGGTTCAATATAGAACCAATTGCATGACTATTGTCTTAAATGATCATTAAGTCCTTTTTAAGTAAGATAATCTAATGATTCGATTTTGTCCAAAATAGTTTTCATGTTCAAGCTACTAATGAAGCTCACGAATTTGAATTTATTCATGTTGAATGATTTTCTATATAACCTTTGTATCTTAAACATTGTTGTCCTATCACAAAATCCTAATTCACAAATTGATTTTAAAAGCACAACAAAATGGATCAAATTGTCCATGAGCAAACCCTGTGATATGAAGGTATGTAAGAATTTCTGCAAAAGACATGTCAAGTTTGTACGACAATTCAATCATAGCTTTTTCTCCACAACCATTAAAGACATTAGTTATAAGAGTACAATAGTTTTAATACATTGTGGAAGAGGCTTAACAAGGAGAATTGACTCAATCCTTGATACTAAAGTAGGAAGACTAACACTAGCTCTCTCTAAGCTTAGTCATATTTCTCTCATTATATATTTATATTTGTTGGGTACATGGGTTATATAGAAATTGGCAACATGCAATTTACTTGAAACTTTTACATTGCTAGGGATGATTGCAAGAGGATATATTTTCACAAAGGAACCAATTGATTATGAGATTTCTTAGAAATGTATGCCATATCATTAGCTACAACTTTGTAGTTCAACTCAAAACTCAAATTTTGAAGAATTTAAGACATAATAGCTACCCAAAACCGTTATGGTTATTCTTTGTATCAACACAATATTTGTGAATCTAAAAATTTCCCACTCTTCTACAACCATCTTTCATTTCCCCAAGTTTTAGAACCATAGTATAGACACAATATCTACAAAACCTTCGAAAGATCCACTCCAATCCAACCACAAGAAAAATCTACAAGACCTTGCAAAGCTCCATTCCAAAAGAGACCAAAGGAGTTCATTGGCCTAACCTCATAATATTAGAATCCACATGGAAATTTATGCCAATTAGCATTTTGAAAGTGTATGTGGTCATGGGAAGGATGCAATCATGCTTCTTGATACCTCCATGTTAATCCCATATGCTACTTGCTCCCAAGTCATATAGTATGAACAAATTTAAAAATGATCCCAAAGCACAATTAATCTTTCTTCCAAAACACCCCAATCCTCAACTATCCTCGTGAAGCCATTAAGCAAGGATTGGATGACCATATTAAAGCCCTTTGTTTATAATTCATGGATCCTCCCTATCAAGCAACAAAGGCCCTTGTCAAATTTATAAGCCCAATCATCCTCAATTTTTAAGAGCAAATCAATCGAAGCCCTCAATCTCAATTAAGGACCAAACAAATCAATATCAACATGTACATCCACATATTGCACCTCCTTAGTTATTCGCTAATAATTATTCATAAAGCATGAATGATTGTAGTTATTAGGAATGCACCTTCACATGTTTGAAATCAACTCTCAAGGTGCACAAAACATGTGCCCTAAAAGATATAAACCTCCATCACAAATGAGCAACCCCCTAAACAACAAAACCGCATAAGAAAGGAATTGGTAAGCTTAGTTATAGTTCATACTATATTAGAAGAAGCTAGCAATGTCACAACATTATTTTCCTTTTCATGCAACAATCATTACCAAGAAAGCAATCCATTTCACAAAAAGCTCTCAAGAAAGCACACAAGTTGCATCCATGCCTTCTAATATAAACTTACTCTAAGAATATATATTGTGTTGCCCTAGTTCAAACTTGTAAATATTCAAAGACCATGACAAGAGCTCACTTTTATCTCTAGTTGTGTAGACCTAGCTTGAGTACTTCCCTTCCTCTCTCACACTCTTGCATCTCTCTATCTCCTCTTCAAATGCATGGCTATGGTAATTGGAATTGTTGTGCTCTCCCAAGAAACTCTCCTCATTGCTTCTTCATGCTCCATTTCTTCTTTGCTTGTTGACATTGTAACAACGTCAACATCCAATTGCCATAACCTTGTTTTTTGGTGCATCAAAACATTGAGAAAGAACCTCTTGCGTTTAGCTGAGTGAGGAGACAATGGCCTAACATCGATGCTACTTTACAACAACTCATGGCCACATAAAATAGTATACAATGGAGCGCTTGGTTATATTCCAAGTTCATTTATTAAACCATGTTTAGGTGCATGCACAAAAGAACAAGTACGACAATATCGATGAAGAGAGAGTCAAAGCTAAAGGTTAACCTTATGTTTTCATGCTTTGAGTGGGAATAGACTTTTTAAGTTCCCCAATTTGTGTAATCAAACATGTTATAAATGTTCTTTCTTTCCAACTTTTATATTTTCCATTGGAGTATCTACTTCTCTCAATTGTCTACACACACCTCTCAAGTTCTATCTCTACCTCAATCTCTAGGTGACTCTCTCATTTCCCCCATGCTTTACTTTGTTGTGGAACAATCACGAGAGAGAGAGAGAGAGAGAGAGAGAGAGAGAGAGAGAGAGAGTGTGTGTGTGTGTGTGTGTGTGTGTGTGTGTGTGTGTGTGTGTGTGTGTCCAAGTTTGGGCTGATCTTAGTTTTTCTTGCTTTGGGTAGGGTATGAGCATACTGTTTGTCTTCCCAATCTCTCTTTTTTTTAATCGTGATATAGTGGCTATCCTAGTAGTAAGCCACTATATATATATATATGTGTGTGTGTGTGTGTGTGTGTGTGTGTGTGTGTGTGTGTGTGTGTGTGTGTAATATATATATATATATATACACATACATATGTATGTATATATACATACATATGTATGTATATATACACAATCTCAAATGTCTATATACACCTTCTCAACTTCTCTCTACCTTAAACTCTAGCTGACTCTCATCTTTTTAACCTCCATACCTCCATAGACTACGTCGTTGTAGAAAAAGTGAGACCTCACAAGTCCTGTTATGTGAGGCTTTTCAAATGTGAAGGTGAGACCCAGCTCTTCAGCTTGTTTTACCTTTAATGCCAGTAACACATGCTTGATTACTGTCTGTAATCAGAACTGCCTTCCTGAAGTAAAAATACTAGAAAGGATGGCCAGCAGGACAGTGGTACAGAAAGAAGTCAGTGTTGCACTGTTAACTTCCATTGCTCCATACTTTCTAACAATTTGCATGCCTTACAACCTTTTTTCCCAGCTCCTAGGTTAATATTCCAAAGTAACAATAAATTTGTGGCTGTACAAACTCCCACAAACCTTTGTTCTTTAATCTGCATTTGCTCCAAATGATCCATCCAACATTCATCTAATACTGATCAATGTACAAAGTATGGAGCTCAAAAAGAAATACCAGCCACTAGGTCCCATTCTAATGCAGCAGGGCAACTTATAGGATTTACTTCGCTTATGGGATCATCCCTATACGTATGATGAATGGTGATTCCAGTAGTAGCTAGTCAGAAAGACAGCCTGAAAAAAATTTACGAGCAGGTCAAGTATTAATTTTGAAAAGACATTCATCACCAGTAATCGCACGGTTGCTACTGCATTATGCTTGCTGTCCTCAAACTGCTCTATAGCCATGCAAGACATAGCCCAGATTTTGACAATAAGCATTTGGTCAAGTTAGAATCTTCTTTCAGTCACACTCTCTCCAAGTTACACCTCCAAATCACACACCCACCTTGCCCCCTCTCTTCCCTTGTGGCATGTTAAAACTGTCTTTGCAGCAAAGCACACTAAGCAATAAAGAACAAACTAAGGAAACAGGGAAACAATTCAGTCTTAGCCATTCAGAACAATTTACCAGCACAATCCATTGTTCCAGACACCTGAAGCATGCTGGATGCCTTGTGGCATCTGTAATTTGCTTACAGCTTGTGAGATGCAACTCACTGCTTTTAAGTGCTGAAGCACAAGAAGGCTTAAGTAGCTCATCAGCCCCAAAAACTTGGTAATGCAGTACAAAAGTGGACTCGATTGCCTGCGATGAGGATTCTGTATCAAAAGTGCCACTATAATGGAATGTTTTGGAATGCAAGGGACTGCTGGAAGCAGAACCTCCAATTGTAGCTGCAGAATAGAACACCAAACCCAGTGGAGCTTACAACCCAACCAGAGTTGAAGCAATGGCTATGTACTACTACCATCAGATCAGTAGTACTTACCCAATGATTAGTTGTCAGCCACCACTGCTGGAGCTGGGCTTAACAATCATTCAAATTGAGGCCTAGTGTGGAGCCACGTCTAAAGAAATGACAACTCAGATGTCTTATCTAAGAGCAATTCATACTCGTGGGAGCCAAACTCCTTGTGATGGTTTTCGCCAAGAGGCAAAATCCTGACTTCTAAGAACACTCAGAGCAGCCAGCTACAGACTGTGAAGATATGCTAAGGTTTGCACAAAGAGAACATAGAACGTACAAACACGACTAAGACAACTCCTCAGACAAAAACATTGTCCCTGCATGCAGCCCAAAGCTTCAGTGAGAGCATCAAATCAGGCTGACAACAGAGAATGCACCAGATGATAGAAAATGTCTACCAAATGATAAAGAGAGTGCTGAATCCTGCAAAGTGCTGAAAAGAATGAATCATCGGCTAAGTGTGGACTGCCTTAAATAGGCAGTCATCCAAAAAATGGCCAACCAGCTGCCCAAGTATGCCCTAAATCTGGCCAACCAGCATTCAATGCTGGTCACTGGTATAAATCAGCCCAAAAAAACAGATCACCAGCATCATAGTGTGATTGCAGGCAATGGGCAGCATAAAATAGTAATGCACAGCCAAAAATAACATGCTGCCCGTATAAATACACACCTAATTAGTCTAAAACTGTAATGCAAGGGTGCCACCTCCATCAAAACACACAAACAAAGTGTTAGAGCTCCTAATGTCCTTGTCTAACTTAGACTTAAGCTCATAGGCAGGAGATGATTGTTCATGGCACAATGCCAGTCCCAAGCAATCATGCCTGCTGCTGTGAAATAGACCCTGTGCAAAACATCCAACCGTGTCCCAGGGCACGTTATTGAGAAGGTAGGGCAGTCACTGAAGAGTTCTGTAGCCATAGCCATTCAATGACTCTCCCAACTCTAGCATCATGATATGTAACAAGCCTCTTTGCCTTAACCTTTGTCTAGACACTTTAAAGCTAACTTAAATAGCAGCAAAATAAAATCTGCACAATAGAGTTTTTCATACACTTGCATGTAGATATTTGTCACGGGTTGAATTGTTCTAACTACTCTACTACTACTTCAATCATTGACCTATTTATCGACTGGCACTACCATTGACTGAAACTGCACACACTTTCCTCCTCTTGTTTTTGTGATTGCCATCGTGCTTGTCACAAAGTCCATGTACATACAACATCTGTGCTGAGCCTACAGAAGATTGCAACTGCAAATGCAAAGTTACGAAGGGTATAAACATTAAGGAAGAATAATCTGATTCCATTTGAAGAGCACTCAACTAAGCTTCCACAGATACATGTTTGCACATTTGCAAAAGTTTGGAATGCCCAAAAGTTGTCACAGAATCAAAACAGCAAACACTACAAAACTGCCATTATTGTCACAATTCACAACACAACATTGATAACTAAATGATCTTTGACAATGACAAGCCAGAAGGGGACTTTATTCCGTGTGTGCACATCACTGTATGTCTGCAGATTGTCAGAGACCATGCATAAATGTAATTTGGTGCATAAATTGCACAGAGAACCCACTGAATTGAGATTTATCAAAATTCTGGACAGTGTCCAAAATAAGACAAAATTGTAGGATGCTGTTATAATTGTTATGATCAAACCTCTGCCTGTGACCAGCAAAATCCGGCAATGTTGCAGCAGGCGAGCGAGTTGAAATTCCTGCTCCGAGGGACCTTCAAAGGGACCTGTTATATATCTACTTCTG
Organism: Lygodium microphyllum; assembly: GCF_053477565.2. NCBI lineage: Eukaryota > Viridiplantae > Streptophyta > Polypodiopsida > Schizaeales > Lygodiaceae > Lygodium > Lygodium microphyllum. The sequence continues at coordinate 14,229,091 of NC_141153.1, read as the reverse complement.
GTATCCTTCGCCAGGGCAATCATTGAGGTGATGCTTGGTCCCCAATTTAAAGATGGGTGGGGAGACGAGGGGGTTCTCGGGGCATTTGGTGGGATCCAACTGCTTGATGGTGTGCATTTTCGAGGCGTCACGATAGGGGTCACGCGTGTAGTACTTTATGTCAAGGACCTGCGAGGGATCGTCTTGCGGGATGACAGCACGCTTGGGAGCGGTGGCAGGGGAGAAGGTCCGGTACTCCAAAGCTCCTGGCAGGGGGTCCTTATACTCAGGCGACGCCACGGGCCCCGTAATCTCCCATGGCTTCCTCACCCACTTCAACGCCTGCTTCAAGGCCGAGACGATCCTCTGCTGCACACCGCTGGCTGCCATTGAGCTCTGTGAGTCTCTCCCCCTTTCCGTCTCTTTGTTTTAACAGCATTCCCCAACCCCTCAAAGTGCTTTTTGCCGGGCCCTCCCTTTGGCCGCCGACCATATGCTAGTAACCCCGTGCCCATTTCATGCGACCCATTGAGCAATATACACAAATCCCATCGTGAAATTCTGAAATACATATTTAGAAATTTATACTATCTTAGAAATATTCTTTACAAGCTAAAATCCATCTAGGTCTAAATCTAAAGCTAAGTGACTCTATGATATAACAAGTAGAGATAACCACTTTTTCCACAAATGATGTTGCCAGCTTCATCTTTAAACACTTGCATAGTAGCATCCAATTGGCTTTGAAAACATATATATTTTTTGAACTTTTTGGGTCTAAGAGAGTGAGAGAGAGAGGAACCAAGATCAGATAGAAGCAGAGCTAACTAGCTAAATTGGCTCCATGTTGTCTCGTTTGATCCTTTGCATGTGAGCCAACAATTACATGTCTCTATCACATCACCCGTTTTGTTCTTAGGTTCTAACGTGCCTTCTCTCTTCCCCACTAGGGAAACACCCTCAATATAACACTCAAAGTGACCTCCTATGTGCAAAATATTTGGTCCTCCTACTTTTGAAATCTCCCCATTGCCCGCCAAATTCAAGATTGTACTACTAGGTATCATGCAAAATCAAGAAGGCCCACCCATGGCAAATGCTCTTAATCCCAACTATGGCTCGATAATGAGCAACCCTCTCAACAACAATGCAAATGCAATATATCTATAGAATAGATTCAAATCCCTTTAGAGCAGGGTTGAAACATTGAACATATTAGAGGAGGAGACTAGCTTCTAAACCATGGAGTCCTTCATGTTAAGGAAAGCTAATATGTTGGAATTAGGTAGTATGCAAGTGTTGGAAGACAACATGTAGGCATTGACGGAAGTGATTATGGGCAAAAAAAACATAACAATATGTCGATCTATTGGTTATTATTTTCCTTCATATTTGACACACATTATTGTGTGTAGCAATGTGTATTTAGGTTTGAGCACCTTTTATGCCACCTAGAATTTTAATTATATATATCAAGGCCCTTAGCTTTGTACTTTCATCTCACTCAATGTATCATTCAACATTTGCTCTACGTACCTAGAAACTCTCTCTCTCTCTCTCTCTCTCTCTCTCTCTCTCTCTCTCTCTCTCTCTCTCTCTCTCTCTCTCTCTCTCTCTCTCTCTCTCTCTCTCTCTCTCTCTCTCTCTCTCTCTCTCTCTCTCTCTCTCTCTCTCTCTCTCTCTCTCTCTCTCTCTCTCTCTCTCTCTCTCTCTCTCTCTCTCCTCCCATGGAGTTCAATCCATCTTAGTTATTGGTCTTCATTGGTGGTGAGTTTGCGGAGATGCCAATAGTCCATGTGCATTGTGGTACACCAACAACAAAAGAAGAAGAAGAAGAAGAAGAAGAAGAAGAAGAAGTCACTCCCCTTAGTAGCTCCAACATGTTCAATCATTGTTATTGTTTTCAACCTTATCACATCACCTACCAACCCTATAGAATTCATCATCTTGCCTACTACCAATTGTTTTAACCCTCTAGCATGCTTGATAATTACCCTCCTATATGAGCTCAGTTGTTGCCTACAAGTCTCACATATGAGACATTGATGCATGTCTTCTAACTATACATGCTACACGAAACATCACCTAGCTATCCCTCTATACCATGTACAATGTGATACCCCACATGTCCACTTATTGCCAGGTGTGTCATCCTAACTTCTTAAATCAACAAGTTTCAACACACCAAGTCTACAAAGATCATCATTTGCATGCAAGCAGGCATTGGTAAGCATGTCTCTCAGATATTCTCTCTCTTCCCATAAAGAATACCCAAATCCAATGAGAAGATAAGCTTCATCAGCAACAAAGGTTTCCCTTGGGCAACCAAATTTTAATCTTCAAGGTGCTTAGACTCCAATCCCAAGGACTACCATATAATGGCCATGTTTACATTGGCTAATGTTATTCTCTTTTACTGAGTCTACATATGACTCGTCTCTTTCACAATCCTACCATATTCATGGAGCCTGAAATCTATATTGTAGTACGCAATAACACGACAAGAAAAGCAATAGAAAATAAAAAATATGCACTAAAGAACATAACATCATACCTAAGGGTTCTCAAGCTAGGCATACATGGTGGCTTTGGTCCACCTATTACACCACTAACCCCCTAGCCCCACTTCCTAATCCCCCAATGTAAAGTCAAGGCACATGAAGGGTAGGGCTCACCTATAGTTAGACATGTCTCTCGGAGTCATTGGCACAATTCTATTCATTGTATTTAGTGTCTCTCACTACCATGAAAATGTATTAGAAGCAAAACAACCAACAAGTCAATTGGGAATTGGCCAATGCTACAACTTCACTCAACATTGTCATCTCTACCCATTGGCGCTTCATAAAAGAACCTCATTTATAGCATCCATGACTATGAGGTCTACACTACTAAATTGTCTCAAGGTTCTCTTCATGATCATCCCAACTTGACTATCTATCAATAACAATATTGCTTCCCATTCATTATCCATCAACTAGTGTCTTACCTGATCAATGAAAGCCATAAAGACTAAAAATGTCTTCTAGCTATGTAATAGCCTATGTAAGCATATGAACTCACATAGTAATTGTACCATAACCTATACACACATCTAATCCTCAAGTGTGAGATAACATTCCAAGCTTGCTTAGAGTTCAACCCATCTCCCAATCCATCAAAATGTCTTGTGCACACAAAACTAACTAGCACTCCCCTAGGAAGAGAGCACGAGAGGTTTTTCCTGACAGGTATAAGCGAATATGGTGTCTCGCAACTTCTTTCTCAACCCAAAATTTCCATTGGTAACCAACATCTTGACTACCCCATTCAATTTTGACTAGTCTAGAAACAAAAGACTCCAATTTCAAAAGGCCCTATCTAAACCCAATCACCACACTTACTTGACATCCGACAAGGGAACTCCAACAACCACACAGAGCTTTGATGATAACCACATATAATAGTTCTTAGTTAATGTTTGTGGTTGTATAATTATTTGTAATAATATCTTGAGAGCTTGGATCAATGCATGTGCAAGTTGTAATATTTTCCACCAAAAAGTAAGACTCGTAGCTTAGTAAGGGCATGGACATTAAGTTCTTCTTGCTTTTGAAGCAGCTAGTGTAATCTAAAGTTGTATGCATAAAGAGAAAAAGAACGATCAAAAACTTTAAAAAAGGGATGGGCATCTAACTTTAGTGGAACCCCAAACTCAAATCCCTATGTATAAAAGTTGAAAAGTGAATGGATAAGCTCATTCTTGTGGCATGCAAACTTGGGAGCATTCTTCTCTTTCTTGCTTCTACTCTATCTTCTTGTGCTTCATCTTGAGACTAAGGAAGAGTGAAGTGAGTGACTTGGAAAGTGAAGCTGCTCTTTTGCTTCATGCTTTTCTCTTCTTTCCGTTCTTATTAGGTGAGAGGTTGGGTTGCTTCTCTTCTTCTTCATGTTTCCTCTTAACTGATCGAGCACTTATGGATCAGATCAGGAGCCATGGAGTTGTGGAGGCAAATTGAGGATGGCCACATGGATCATGGAGCTACCTTCGAGCTTTCATGTCACAACATGAAGGAGAAGCTAAGAAGATGGCCTCACTACACCCTTGCAAAATTATTCATTCTCGCTTTCATAAGAGAAGGATGGAAAGATTGATAAGCACAAGATACGTATCAGCTATGTGAGAGGTAGTCATTGCTAATACGAGACAAGCCCTTGAAACAGTAGGCATTTTGTCATCTAGACATGGGGTACTATTAGACGTATGGCACCTAGGACAATCTTAATACATATGAGTAATGTCGCACTCATTGTATCTCAAGTTTGCCTTATCTTCCAATGTACATTCTTAGTTCTTTGGAGAGTTGTTTGACATATGACCTGGTTTATTACAATTCTAACACTTGATTGTTTCTTTTGAGTGGTACGTGCCCCTTCCTTTTTCGCATCCTAAAATCATGACTAGGACTAGGTGGTAGTTCATGAGGACTACAGTACCCTCTTCGTTGTATATAAGATAAGGATATAAGTACTCCTCATTGTATGGCTTTTCGATAAGATACACAAGGGGATTGCTAGTAGGATATGTTGTGACATTCTTAGATGTTTTGACATCTACAAAGGATTAATCTCAACCCTTGGAAGCTCCACACTTCTCAATCTCATGTTCCTTACGTGCAAGAAATCAATCTCCTCTACTTGTCCTTCAAGTTAGATTGAGCTCATTCTTTCTCTCCCTCTCTCATTCTCCCTTCCTCTTTATGCTATCTCTCTATTAACACCACTCTCTATTCCTTTCTCTCACTCTCACTACCCACAAGATGCAACAAAATAAAACACGAAAGGTGAATGAGCCTTCAAGTCATTGATGGTTGCCCTCTCCTCTCAATCAATCTAAGAGGTGATGGTAGCCTCATCTCAATAGAGAGCTCACAATTGTAGCATAGAGAAGATGGAAGAAGAAGCCGTGTTTAAATTACAACCACAACAATGATTTCAATCCAAAAATTTCCACCTCAAATATGTTGGGATCTTTTATATTTGGGCGATCCGTTACTCTTGGCTTGTTCTTGGTCATTCCATCACTTGCAACCTTGGGTTTTTGGCCTATCGATGTGTCTCTTACATTGACTTATATACGTGCAACACATTTACATGTATACTATTTTTTAATTACAATTTGCACGAGACTAAGCCTTGTGCTTCGTAATAATGATTTTACAAATATATATTTTGTAAGAAGCTAAGAAGAATAAGGATTTAGTGTAAATAATAGTGATGCCATGTTGCACTGACATAGGTATAAAAGGAGGGGACATGTAATTCTGCTTATCTTTTGACACATTAATACATTACTATCCTTCTCTTCATTACCTTGCTCTTAGCTTCAATGGCTTCTTTATCTTTCATGTCTTTCTCTCTCCTAGTCTAGTCTTTCTCTCTCCTTGTCACTCTCTTTCTCTCACTCCTGCAATGCTTCATCTGTCTCTCTTGCAATCTTCTCTCTCATCTTTCTCTCTCCAATCCCCTTCTTGACAAGTGGTATTAGATCATTGCACTTTGATCCTTATTTTTCTCTATTTCAGTTTAAATTTTATCCATAAAAACCAAACTCAGACAAGTACTATAGGTACTTGACATAGACATACACAATGATTAGTAGAGGTTTGCAGGTCATCTACAATTAGAAGGAGACTATATCTAGAGATCTTTAAGGATAGATATGGTGGTGGAATGCTAAAATAGCAAGTCATCATCAAATTTTCATGCAATTTGGAGGTAACTATGTCAAATGGGAGTTAATCGGGCTTAGAGGAGAAACAAACTGTGATTGCTTTGTAAAGAGAGGATTTTCTTTCCCCTTTCTTGGAGCTTCTTGCAAGTTTCATGGAATCTACCATCAAGATCTCTTTCTAACTTTCAAATCCTTGCTCGTCTTGACAAAGCAACACATGCTCAGCCATGGAACAAAAAACATCCTTGAAAAATACGGCACATTTTTTGGGCTGATTCCAGCCTGTTCCCTGCTGCTCCTAATGAATCTTCAAACTCTGGCATTCCTTCAGATCATTGACAAGTGAAATCTCTCAGCAAACTTCAAAGATTGTACTCCATTCTTCAATATTCAACCTTCATGTAAACCCTAACTGTGCAATCCATGGATAGCCATGAAAGATTTAGCTCAAGCTTTCAATTCTCATCAATTTCTTGAAGATTCTTCCTTATTTCAGCCCATGGGATCATTTCAATAAGGATTCTTGAAGAAATTGCAAGGATTGAGCACGAATGGTCAAAGATTGAAGCTCAAGAGCTTCCATGGAGCCAAAATTTGGGGAAAACGGGTTTAATGCTTCAATCTTAAGCATTTGAAGCTTTAAGATTAATCCCAAGCATTAAATACACAAGTCTTGAAGATTATTTTGGTAACATTGGACCACAGGAAACTTCATCAAGGATTTGGGGATTAATCAAGTAATCATCAATCATGTCAGAGGTACTCTTCTTCAATTCTTAATCTCTGTCATTCATCCATTTACTGAGCTTTATCCAATTGATTGAGAGATTATAGAATTGAATAATTTTTATCAAATCTCAGACAACCATTGCTTGAATTAGTTCATTCATGTAATGCAATCTTTGCTTGATGCATATTGGATCTAATCATCATTGAATTAGAAGCTTCAAATTGAAATTTCCAACATTGCATTTTATCCGCTTAATTAAGCCTATTGATTGATAAGATTTCTTACTCTAATCCATTGATTGGTTGATTTCTTTTACCCAAGATTGAAATATGTAAAGGGTAAGCACTAGCAATCAGTGAGTCACTAAATTGCATTGGTAAGACCCTCTTCCCATCCAATTTTTTCAAAAATTCCATCATATTGCATTTCATGAAGAGGGCTGAATGGATATTTTAGTAATGCATCTCATGCTAATCGACTAGAGTACTATGCTACTGCCATGTTGCTATTCCCACTGAGGAAAAAGGTGGATGCTAGGGGAGATAGTGGGACAAAAGAGAGGTAACCCTCCCTCACTATTGAAGATCCTAAAGGGGTGCAACCAATCGACCCACGGGTAACTTTACCCACCTCCCGGTGATTTGAAGCCCATGTAGGGGGCATGTCTTGCTATTTTATCCCTCACATAGGTACAAAAAGTGGAGAATTGAAGCACCTTCAAAGACTCAAGTACCTTCCAAGAGCAAAACATGGTAAAACAAGGACTTTATGGGACACTGCATGGTATTTACAAGTCTTGACAAGTACTAACTTCATTACTGAAGTATAGATGCATGTACTAAAGGGTGCCCACAGGTCCTATTCAGCATTCTACAAGGTTTGGTAGCCATTTGGAACCACCATTTTACCCTTACAGGTGGAAGCAGGGTATTTACAGGTTGAAAGTCTAGACTCAGCGATTGAATTGTAGAATTTTATGTCCTGAACTTGTTATGACATGATATAGCTCATCTTAAAGAGGGCATCGCTGACTTTGATTTGAATCAAAAATTTTGGGAATTGAAGCTTCCTAGCTCAAGTTAAAGCCAATTTTCTGATAAGGGGTACTGCAGGACTGCACTACTATGGCAGGGCATAAAGGCAAGAATAAGGCCCATGATGAGTATGCACAACAAATCAGAGATTCCATGCTGGATAATATACCTCAAGAGGGCCCTGAAGAGTCTCAAGCGCATGGAGAAATCAATGCACTCAATAATACCATGCGTGAACATGAGAATAGGCATGCCCAACGTCATATAGAGCTATTATCAAGAGTGGAGCAAATGGTATTGTCTACTAGTCAAACGAAGTCTTCCATAGAGAAGTTAGTGGATTCCACTATCCAAACAAAGGCTTCCATTGACAAGTTATCAAAATCTAATACTCAAATAATGGCTCAATTCTCCCAATGGATGGAAATGCAAATGGGATCCAAAGAAGCTAAGGAGAAAGCTCATTCAAACAGTGAACCCTCAGGCCCACTTCAGCCACCTAACCAAAATGGTCAAGGTCATGGAATCATTGGACAAAGGGATATCCCAAACAACCAATACAAAGTAGATGAGAATGCACAAAGACATGATAACTATTTGGGCAGTTTTGAATAGTGCCAATTCCCAAGCTTTTGGGCTAAATCCCGGGGGGTCCACTAGGGTTTACCGTATGGTACTACGTGGGTGTAAGGTAGGGGGTTATTTAAGGGAAGGAATGTACATTTTATAAGGTAAGGTCCCATAAATAGGGGGTAGATAAGGGGTATTTTTATATATTTATTGCACTCAAGTGACGTCTCCTTATTACTACTAGTGAATCCCCCGTGGGCTAAATACCCAACTTCCTAAAGGTCCTTTACTAATGGGAAGGTTTCATACTAGTTCTTAGCCACCTATTGGGAGAGTTCCATCTTCTTTTGGGGGTTCAATGCCTAATACTTATGACCAGTCTATTTTGGGACAACAATCCTTCCATGAAAGAGAGTTGAAAGATAAGATTATCTTGGCAAAGTACAATGGTCAATCATCTTCACCATTTGATCTAGAGGAATGGATTTCCAAATTGGAATATTACTTTGATATATTCCCTAGAACTAATGATATGAAGATTCATTTGACTTCCTTACATTTGAAGGGATTTATGCATACTTGGTGGAGATACGTTAAGAAGGAGAACATACTTATAGAGAATTAGGATGCATTCAAGACAGTTATAGCTGAAGTCTTTGTCTCTCCTCTTGAAGAAGAGAAATTGGCATAGAGATGGTATGGATTAGAGAAAAGAGGCCTAACTGTAAGGGAGTATGCCAACCAATTCCTTAATCTTACTATGAATGTAGAGAGCATTGGTAATGAAGCTAAACTCCACAAGTACATGCATGGTTTAGAGCCTTCAGCTGATGTTATGGTGCAAAACCCTACTACTCTTTTCAAAGCTATTGAGCTTGCAAAGCGATATGGAAGGAAATGTAAAAGAAAGTCTTCATTTCAGCCTAGTTATGGACAGCCAAGGACTATTTTCAAACAGAGACAAGTTGGTAATGTTTATGGCAGCAATCATGTGCCAAGTGGAAGCCTAAGAGTGTCAACTTATCCATCATTCAATGCTTCAAGACCTCAAAGCAATTTCAGGAC